>NW_024096718.1:310000-910000 GCF_016545835.1 Crotalus tigris
TTTTTGGAATGTTTAATTGCTCACTTGGCTGAACTTCAGTGGCTCAGTATTATTAATCAATTTGTCAGAGGAGCCCCTTTAATGTTTTTATTTATTTATTTAAATCAACCTGAGTACTTGCTGAGATAACATTGCAGAGGTTCTTCTTTATCAAGAGGAAATATTCTTTTAATGGTTTGCAGGAACCGCTATTCATATTTGTTTAAACATTGTCTTTGGATTCCATACTAGATGGGAAATAAAATTTCTTTGTGCCAACAGTTTGGCAAAGACTATCAAAGAACATGCAATGATGGCAGAAAGGAAAACAATTGTGAGGTCTTATGTAGAAGTGATGCTAATTATTATGTACATAGCCATAAAATTAGTTCATAGGAAACCAACAGTCCATTTTACTAAACAGAGAGTCAATAATTCATAGGAAAGAAATCTGAAAAACAAATAGTTTTGTAAGAACAATATATCACTCTATAAATAAGACCACCTCTTTGCTTGTTTGTTTGTTTGTTTGTTTGTTTGTTTCCACCTCATAATAGTGATCCTGGCTAGTAAAACAATGCGTAACCACCTAAAACATAATGCAGGAGGTCAAAACAAAAAAGCCAACTCATAAAAGCAGCCCTACCAGAATAGTTCATCTAATGTCCTGGTTCAAACACCTGTGAGAAACAGCCAAGTTTCTGGATTTTCAAATGAGTACGTTCCCCAAGATTATCACGTGGATGATGCCACTCAAAAATGAAGTGCAACACTTCAAAAGAATAGTGCTACTGATTTTCATATAAGAAGAGTTATTTATATAGCTGTGAGGGAGAAATTGAGTTCCCATATATTTCTCTTCCCCCCCTCCATCCCCTCTCTTACTAACACACACACACACACACACACACACACACACACACACACACATGCAAATGCCACTGTGTTTGACAGCTTGCATGACATGAACTATACAATAGTATTTCTAGGCAAGAAATCTGCATAGTTACACTGATGAACTTCTAAAACAAATTGGTGGTAGATGGCAGTGACTACAGTGTAGAGCTCATTCCTGTTTCAATGAACAACAGCAGCCAGTTGAATGGTAGACTTTGTCTTTGATGAAATAAAATGCATTATAAAAGCCAGACAGAATAGCTTGAGCTGATACATGCACCACCACTGTTACGGATGACTAGCAGAAATGGGCAAAGGCTGCCTTCTTGGTAGGTTGGAGGAACTAGAGGAGAACATTATGCATTCTTTTCCCCAGAGAAATCATCAGTGGTCTGTACTTGTATTATCTATCAATCAGAATAGAGCTGGAAGGGACTTTGGAGGTCTTCTACTCCAAACCCCTGCTCAAGCAGGAGACCCTATACCATTTCAGACAAGTGACTCTCCAGTCCCTTCTTAAAAACCTCCAGTGATGAAGCACCTACAGCTTCTGATAGCAAGCTGTTCCACTGGTTAATTATCCTCACTGTTAAGAAGTTTTTCCTTAGATCCAGGTTGCTTCTCTTCTTGATTAGTTTCTATCCGTTGTTTCTTGTCCTGCTTACAGGTGCTTTGGTAAATAAGGTGACCCCCTTCTCTTTGTGGTAACCTCTCAAATACTGGAATATTACTATCATGTCCCCACTTTTCTCTAGACTAACCAAACCCAAATCCTGCAACCGTTATTCATATGTTTTAGTCTCCGGGTCTTTAATCATCTTAGTTACTCTTCTTTGCACTATTTCCAAAGTTTCAACATCTTTTTTTGTTATGTGGTAACCAAAACTGGATGCAGTGTTCCATATGTGGTCTTATTAAGGCTTTATAAAGCAGTACTAATACTTCATGTAATTTTGATTCTATGCCTCTGTTTATACAACTTAGGATTGTATTAGTTTTTTTGGCTGCTGCTGCACACTGCTGGGTCATATTTAAGTGATCATCCAAGGCCCCTCTCACAGTTACTGGTTTTGAGCTATATTTCACCTAATCTGTACTTGTATCTTTGGTTTTTCCTGCCTAAGTGTAAAACTTTGCTTTTCTTCACATTAAATTTCATGTTGTTGGATAGGGCCATTGCTCAAGTCTGTCAATATCTTTTTGTGTCCTGAGCTTGTCTTCTGGGGTGTTGGCTATCCCTGCCAGCTTGGTGTCACCTGCAAATTTGATGTTCCCCTTCTACTCCCTTATCTAAATCATTTATAAAGATATTGAAGAGTACTGGGCTTAAGAAGGAACCCTGTGGCACCCAGTGCTTACTTCCCTCTGTGTAGAGATAGTACCATTAACAATATGCTGGGATAGGCAGGTGCTATGGATGATCCCTAAATGAGACCAGTGCTAAATATCATTCTATGAAAGGAAAAGCTAAATGGAAATGGTTGATTGGGAATTCCTGAAAATGAGATATTTTAAGCACAATTAAAACAACTGCCATGAAAAAAAATAATCAAAGACTGCAGAAGAAGTCAAAATGGCAAAACAAAACATAGCAAAACAAAAATTAGTGAATATCTAGAACCTCATCCCACACTTCCTCAACCCTGAAACATATACAGTAGAGGAGATAGAAAGAGGGACAATAAGACCAAATGGCATTAAGATCAGCTCTCATGTATGCACCTATTTAGGGGTCTTTCTTTGGATCGGGTTTTTCCATTGTGTTCCATAAGACTTTTAAAACTTTAACATATATGGAAAAACCATATGTGTCTGAGTTATGCTCACCATGCTAATATCCCAGTGACCAACAGATGAATTTTTTGAAGGCTATGCCTTCAGGACTAAGTTTACTATCCTAAATAAATAGCTATAAAATAACGGATATCTTCTTGGTTCTGTGGCAGAACAAATCACTACAAATTGTTTCTGAACAATTAGGAAGCTTGACACAACAATATTCTGTAGTTGCAGGGAGGAGAAGTAAACACGTATATTGAGAATGATGGCATTGATTCTGTCCAGTGACCCAGTGAGAAATGTTTTGTAGTACCAAAGTGGATAAACTATAATTTGTAATGAGCCGATAAATATTACCCTTTCTCCATTGTTTCAGTATTGTCCAGAGGGCACTATTTCCATGAAAGAATATTTCCAGTAATCTTTCCTGTTTGTTAGAATATTTATGGGAACTGAATATAATATCAGGCCAAACAAAAGAAAGATTAATTGGGTAATACCTCCCCCGGAAGGATACTAGTACAGATATCTCATTCCATTCACCTTGTTCAAATGCCAACCTTACATCTCCTACACCTTTTTCATGCAGATACAAGCCATATTATCAGAGAGAACCAGATGGTTAATGCAATGCAGAAGGCAAAGATGCTGGTACAATGCATAAAGGCCATGTCTACAGTAGTATCTAAGCATGAATAGTTGTACTTTGTATTGCAAGATAGGACTTGCAATAATACACAAACATATGCTTTAGGTGCAAATTAAGGGTGGGAGTGTAGCACAATCAAAATTCTACTTTTATGGCCATTCTCAATAAAAATACTTTTAGATTTCTTGTAGAATTAATTTTCTAGTCAGATCTATCTGATATGAGCCATATGTAGCTTTCCAATCTCTTGTCATGCAAATGTTACCATTTTTTGTAATGTCCTACTTGGCAAAGCAGTTCTAAGGTATAGAATCTTAAAATAGAAGACCAACAGCGATAGGATCACAATATTATGAACAAACAAGGAATAGGGAAGCTGGGTTTTTTTTTTTTTCCTGTTTCCCATTGTTTCTGTTGGGATGGATTTCACTCTGTCAGTTCCTGGGCTGGCATAGCTTCATGCTCTGAGTATCTGGGAGAATTTATAGGACTTAACCTGATAGATAGACAGACAGATAGATGATAGATAAATGATAGATAGATAGATAGATAGATAGATAGATAGATAGATAGATAGATAGATAGATAGATAGATAGATAGATATTGTGTGTGTGTGTGCGTGTGTGTGTGTGTGTGTGTGAGAGAGAGAGAGAGAGAGAGAGAGAGAGATGATAGAACAATTGGATAAAAAACCACATAATAAAAATTAAATCATACTCAGTTGTCCTGGGTACACACAGTACAAGTGCACACATTGGATCCGTCCCTTATTTGTTTTTTTTCTAAACTAAACCAAATATAGGTATATATTTTTATGCTATGTAAGTTTCAAACCTGATTAAGTGACTGACATGGCAATCAGGGAATCTAATGTAATTGCTACAGCCATTTATGAAACCAGTTCTTTCTGTTATATACCACATGGAATAGCTTAAATGTATCGACTATATATGAACAGAGTTTTATTTAAAAAAAGATAACTGTCTGTGTGTCTGTGTGTGTCTGTATGTGTCTGTGTGTGTCTGTGTGTATCCAAACCCATGCTTTTTAGGAATGTTACATGCCTTCTGTTTCTTCACAGTTGATTTGTTTGAGTAGATAGATAAAAAATCATTCATACAATTTGAGGGTGAAACTAGCTTGAATTTGTATAGTCTCAAAAGACCCTCTTCAAGTATTCTACAGAATTGGCACATTTTAGCCCTTTGGGAAAGCAGCACTGACAGACATTTTATCATTAATAACAAATCTCAGACTAATGCAATAGCCTGGTTGGTAGCTACAATTGTTTCAGCTTCACACATATAGCAGAAATAGCAAAAAATAAACTCTGATTCCAGGATTACCAAGAGATAAGTGATTTGATGTATTACATTTGTACATCTCTTCCGAAAAACAAAAATTTAGGTGCTGTAGAATGAATTAAATGAAAACACAAAGAAAAACTCTTGACCTAAAATTAAGAGTATTGTAACCCAAACTGTTGGATTCGTTTATGTATTTTTTCATTAGAGTGTCATTTTTCAGTGTTTTAGAAATTAAGCTTTATATTGTTCCTATTGCTTATTCTCGGCTACAAAAGCAGTCCATGTAAAAATGCTTCCATTGAGATATTATTAAAGAAGCAAGAACAATTATAACCTAATAAAAGATAAAAAGCTTTCTATGTTTCCAGAAAGCACTTAGGAATCAAAGAACCTTGAGCAAGAGATGACTTCTTTTCATGCAATTTCAATGAAGGCTTTTACATTATGTACATTAGAGTACATTTCCTTTAGGAAAACATCCATTTTTCCCATAGAGAAAATGTGTAAATACAATTTTGGATGGAAGACAAGGCACTATGAATTGTTGCTGTTGATTCTTTTCTTTTTTTAATGATGGAAGTCATCATAGCTAAAGTAATCCTATGATAAATTTTACCATTACTGTTTTGAACAGTAAAAGAAATGGCCAGTGCAAGAATCACAAAATGCTTCAGCACTCTGATAAAAATTTAGTTTATACAATTAGCTGTGGATCAAGATAAAAACTTACACCTCATTGGCATTTTCTTGTTATTTGTTTGTGAAGAGTTTGTATAAATTTATCTGAAGCATGCCAAATTTCCATATACCTAAGTTTATATTATACCTATAGTTTTATGAAAGGAAAAGTTACATATATAGAGAGCATTTACCCAGAATACATGTTTGCCTGTCACTCTTGCTTGAATGAAGTGTACTCTCTAGAAAAGTGCCTCATTGCTCACTATATTATAGGTGGCATAAAGAGGCTTTTAAGAATATTAACTACAATCAGATGGAAATTTAAGGGTGATTAGACAGCCCATGACTCATTGAGTCAAGGTTTCAGAGGTTTTTTTTTTTCTTACCTAAACAGAGAAACAGAATGATTATGGCTGGGCAAAAATTCAGTGGGAAAGACAGCAATTTCAGATATCCTGTCAGTTTCCCTGTGGGAAGTTGGGAGTGATAATTGGAAACCCTTCCTTCCTTCCTTCCTTCCTTCCTTCCTTCCTTCCTTCCTTCCTTCCTTCCTTCCTTCCTTCCTTCCTTCCTTCCCTCTGCAGGAAAAGTTTCTCAAATTTCACTCCTTCAGGAGTTATGGGTCCTGGCATTCTGTAAGTTAGCCAATTTGTGATATTTTCATTAATAAACTTTTATTTTGCTCAATTTAAGCTTACACAATATCAGACAAAAACAAGAATTTTAGTAGTATATAGATAAATGTGTATCTGGAAGACAGTCAGCAAAAAAAAATCACAGAAACAACTTTTCTTATGTTTTTTTTAGCAGTTGGTGTACATCTGTATTCAGAAAGTGAAAGATAACTTATTTGCCTCACTCAATAATGTGAAAGCAATAGTAGGTTAGGATTCTGGGATACAGTTTGTCCTTCTCAGAAAACAGGTGGCAAATAAATCAGCAATCAAATATGCAGAATAAGAATTTACAGAAGGAAGACTTTTGAAGATTCAAGAACTAACAATAAAGAAAGTAGCAATAGCACTTAGACTTATATACTGCTTCACAGTGCTTTACGGCTCTCTCTAAGTCACTTACAGAATCAGCATATTTTCCCCAACAATCTGGGTCCTCATTTTACTAACCTTGGAAAGATGGAAGGCTGAGTCAACCTTGAGCCGGTGAGTCGGCAGTCACCAGAATTAACCTGTTGAATGCTTCATCAGTGGACGTTTTTAAGAAGAGACTGGACAACCATTTGTCTTATATGGTATAGGGTTTCCTGGGGTTGGACTAGATGACTTCTAAAGTCCCTTCCAACTTTATATTATTATTATTATGCATCATCGCACAGTCAGCCAGATGTTCAGACTGGATTTGGCATTTTGTCTACCTATCGAGTCCTTACCCAGGACCTGGGATAGGTAGATGTGGATGTTTGATGGTATTACAGGTATTGTCGCAGGATGGAAGCAATTCCTAGTAAGGCCGCCTTTTGCAATTGACTAATAGCGAATTTGTCAATGCCAATGGTGTTCAAGTGGTGTTCCAGTTGTTTTGGGATTGCACCCAAGGAGCCTATTACTATTGGTACTACCCTTACATGCTTTTGCCACAGATATTTGCCACAAATATTTCTATTTGTAGGTCTTTGTATTTTGTTATCTTCTCCAGTTCTTTCTCGTCTATTCTGCTGTCTCCAGGCACTGCCACATCCACTATCCAGACTTTTTTGTCTTTCTTATCGACAATTGTTAAGTCTGGGGTGTTATGTTGCAGGTGCTTGTCTGTTTGAATTCTGAAGTCCCAGAGCAGTTTAATTTTATCATTTTCTATGACTTTCTCTATTTTATGATCCCACATTCAGGTTGGTCTTCCTTCTCTTGCAGTTTTCCAAGATCATTTTGTCTATTAGGAGTTGATCTTTTGTTCGTCTGCTATTGGGGCGGTTTCCTTTCTGCTCAGGTGGAAAGAGATTGTTTTCAACTAGATACTGTTGTACTGCATCAGCTACCACACCAGTTAGTAATTTGAAAGTTGTTGGTAAGCAGGTAATTGGCCTATAGTTGCCTGGTGTTGCCCCTTTTGCTGGATTTTTCATTATTAGGTAGGTTTTCCCAGTTGTTAGCCACTTTTCAATTTCTCCTCCTTGTAGTATATTGTTGAACTGCTTGGCAATGAGTGGGTGTATAACAGTTAGATGTTTCAACCAAAACCCATGCAGTTCATCTTCACCTGGTGCTGACCAATTTTTGATTTTCCTTGCTCTTTTTTCTACCATTTTTTTTTTGTTATTACTAGTTCTTTCATTTCAACTTCTGTTTTATTTGCATCCACCTCTTTTAACCAAGCCGCATCCTTGTTGTATTTCTTTGAGTTATCCCATATCTGCTTCCAGAACTGCACTGTTTCTTCCTTGTCAGGTACTGACTGATTCCTTGCAGTTTCTCCATTGATGGATTGTTAGAAACGTTTCTGATTGGATTGAAATTGGAGGTTCTGCCTATAGTTTGCAATTCGAGCTTCATATCTACTGATTTTCCTGGCTATAGCTGTTATTTGTTGCTTTATTATTTCCAATGCTTCCTTGATCTTCCTTGTTTCTAAGTGGTATTTCTTGATTAGGTATTTTTTGGTCTTCTTGTTCTTCAGCTTCTTTTCTTTCATCTGTTCTAGCTTGCTTGCATGTGATCTTAACTTGCTGATCTTATTTTCTAGTCTAACCTTCCATTTTTCTGGTGCACTGTGTGTTTGTTTTTCTTCGTTGTTGATTTTGCATCCCAGGTATTCTGTTATAACTGCAGCTGTGCTGTACATTAGTTGGTTTGTTTCTTGCAGTGAATTGGTGCTTATACTTGATATTGCTGTATTTGCATCTTTTAATGTTTGTGCTAGCTGTTTCTTTGGAACAAGCTTCAATGCACGCAGCCTAATTCTGTTGTTTTTGTGCTGTTCTAGATGCTCAGTTATTCTTTGTTTCAATTCTTTTATTTCTTTAGTTAGAGGGTTTTGTTCTTCCTGAGGAAGAGGAGTCTGGTTTCCAAATGAGAACAGTTGTATATCTCTGCTGGATTCCTTCACTGCCGACTCCCCCTGGTTTGCCTCTACATTCTGAATTACTTCTGGTAAGGCTTTATTTCTTTGCCCTGGGTAAACCTTTGCAGTTCGTCCAATTCTGTTTCTGTGAATACTTTATTTCGTATTATAAATCAGCGCTGATCTGCTAGTCTCTGTTCTGTTATTTCTGATTCTGGGTGTTGTTCTTTCCAGAACTGGTGCATTCGTTTTAGATATCCTCTTCTTGTTGGACTTTGTTTTCAATCACTGTGTATCTGCAACGGGTAGACACCTTTTCTTCCAGTAGTTCTGCAGCTGCTGGCCCTGGTTGCTCAACCAACAGTCCTGAGTCCTTTAACCCATTTTTCACCAGATATCCAGGAACTCCAACATCTAGCACGGATCTCGTTAACCCAAATGACATCCGAGCTGGTATGGCATTCTGAAATTTACGTCTCACCATATTTTTTATGGGAGAGACACTCTTTGTCTGACTCCTCTGATGAGACCTGTCCAGTATGGTTGAACCTCTGGCATAGCTCTCATCTTCCTCAGAGTACACAAGCCCCACAACCATGTCAAGGTAGTGCCTCATTGGGGGTATTATTATTATTATTATTACTTCTGCAGTTAAAAGCCTCTTTCCAGGTGCATTTATGAACATACAGTGTGCTCACTCTTTCTGTAATTGTTTTAGTTATGTTTATATATTGCTATAATGGTAAAAATGCTTTGTAAACAATAACTATAGATCATCACTGGAACTCTATGGGTAGGGTGAAGTAATAATGAAGTAATAATATTATTATCTGCATTCTAACCACTGCGTTACCATTGCAAGTAAAAATGTATTATTCTTTTTCTCCCAAAATGTTTTGGTTTCTCTAGAAAGAGAAACATTGAATGCTTAGAGGTTTTTTGTTTTGTGTGTGTGTGTGTGTGTGTCTGAAACAAACAGAAATAAATAAAATAATAAAAATAAATAAATAAAATAAAATGCACTAAGTGTGACAAATGTCCTGTCAACAGAGAACAGGCAAATACATTCGGGATATTTCTCTATCTTATCTGCCTCCACCTTCGCATCATTTTTTACTAAAATTGTATTCAAGGTAAAAAGTAAAAAAAAATACATATTATAAATAATAATGAATTAGAACCCTCATTAAAAACAAATATAAAGCACCTCCCATTCATTTTAAATTTCTTGAGTATGTCAATTGAAAAGGAAAAGTCTGATCATGGTGAGGCTGATATCCGGGTGTTGCAGATGACCACAATTCCAACTTCTTTCTTCTTTTTTTACAAGTTTCATTGCCACAAAGCACAGGATAAGCAAGAACCAGGGTTGCCAGCTCAACAAATACATGCCAGCTCATTTATTTCAATTCAGTTCAGTAATCATATTAGCTCTGAAAAGGAGTAATAGTGACAGAGTGGATACATTGAAGCCAAAGTCAACATTTTTCCTGGCTATGTTTAATACATAAGTTCAGCATATATAGCAGACAGCTCAAAGGAGGAAGATGCCTTTGATTTTGCAATAGACACTGACAAAATCTACTGTAGATGAGTCATGCAATCCAGAAATGCTGCAATTATTGTAAATTTTGCTGCTGATTCAAACTGTATAAGCAGTTTTTATAAGAATCTAGCAAGGCTATACCAAGGTGAGATTCAAAAGAAATATTAAAAGACATTGAACATTGTTCACAAATCTTCAATTTTTTGGAGCTAACAGAAAATGTCTCTGTAAGGCTGTCTCTAAAATAGAGATGTTTAATATTAAACTAAATTATTTGTCTGTTTCCTGAATTTAGATACAAGCCATTGCTGTGACTGAAGCATTTGAAGTTGCGCTTCAGATGCTGGTGTGAGAACACATCATTTCCCTCCCTGTTGTTTATATTATGCTGATGTTTTCTTTGATTAACAAAGGGATGTTTTAGTTTTATTCGAATTTATGATTGACTCTGTAGCCATTAGTAAAAGACATATCCAGACACACTTTCACACATGGAGTAAAAAAGATGTGGTGTTCGTTGTTTATGGGTTTTGGATATAATTATGCCATCTATAAAATAGACCAAACAATTTTGCTTGTTGCCAGAAATCAATTCTTCATCACTGGATTCCAGTCTTCATTTTCTTTTCATTTAAAAATAATAAAAGATGTTTATTGATCATTATAAAATTAGCCCATATGGCTCTTTACAGTTGTTAAATCTCAGAGGGCTGTATAAAAAAAAGAAGAAATCACTTTTATTGCTGAGATACATACTCTTACCAACTCAAAGATATTTAACAATCACTTTATTAATGATCAATAGGCCTTCAGCAAGCTATAATGCTGAGGCAGAAATCCTTAAACTAAAACAATTACTGATGCCAAAGCTGAAAAACTCAGATTGGTTCTCTGTTATAATGTAGCATATCTTGCAGCATCCATGGAAAATGCATTTGATAGCCTAGACTCCTGATTCATCCCAGGCATCTAAATCTTAGTTATGATTAGGCTGACATGGTCTTTTAGATTCTTCTGCTATGACTTTTGTGCCTTATTCAAGAAGGTACTGGGGTCAAAAGTAGATTTTTCTCCTCCTTGCTGTTTACTTTTACTGAAATTAAGAGAAGAACAAAATCCCAGGGAGCCCGATAGTAACTCCTTCCTGCTGACATAGACACCCCTATTCTATTTACAAGTTTTAGTGCTCTGGTAACTCTCTTATGTAGGAGGGTAGTGTAAGTTCAACAAAGTGCTGATAAAATTCCATGAAATCATATTTTGGCTATATATTTCAGCTATTTGATAATGGCATATCTTTATGTTATGGTGTGGATACTAAGAGCTGTAGTTATGGATCTGTGGCTCAGGTCTAATAGTTTTATTTTTCAATCACTGAAGCAGCAGTGAAACCCAAAATCTACATGGGTAACTGAACAGCCCTCTTTAGGAATGCACTGCTCACCTCTGAAGCATGAGGAGAAGAGGCTAGAAAAGGCCCTCTAAGAACTGCCTGCTTTATTATATCCAGTTTATCCAAAGGTGTTTTTCAAAAGGCAACTGGGCATTCTTTGTTTTTTTTTTTTCTTGGCCAGTTTACCACAGCTGACAGATACTTCCACAACTTTCTGGAAGTTGAACAAATACAAAAAATGTAAGGTGATACTGTTCACCTTGGAACATGCGTACACTTTTGACAATCCTACAGCTGATAGACTAGACACAAGAACACTCTTGGTTGCCAGAGGGCATTACAGCCCTGGCATTACAGACCTTCATCTTGCCAGTGAAGGTCAGCTGACTGAAACTAGAGGTAAGAAAATATTTTGGAGCTCAAGGTTGAAATTAGGGGTCCTTGGTGCTCTCTGAGCTCGGTTATTATTATTATTATTATGGATCATCGCACAGTCAGCCAGATGTTCAGACTGGATTTGGCATTTTGTCTACCTATCGAGTCCTTACCCAGGACCTGGGATAGGCAGATGTGGATGTTTGATGGTACTACAGATATCGTCGCAGGATGGAAGCAGTTCCTAATAAGGCTGCCTTTTGCAATTGACTAATAGCGAATTTGTCAATTCCAATGGTGTTCAAGTGGTGCTCCCGTTGTTTTGGAATTGCACCCAAGGAGCCTATGACTATTGGTACTACCCTTGCTTGCTTTTGCCACAGTCTTTCTATTTCTATTTGTAGGTCTTTGTATTTTGTTATCTTCTCCAGTTCTTTCTCATCTATTTTGCTGTCTCCAGGCACTGCCACGTCCACTATCCAGACTTTTTTGTCTTTCTTATTGACAATTGTTAAGTCTGGGGTGTTATGTTGCAGGTGCTTGTCTGTTTGAATTCTGAAGTCCCAGAGCAGTTTAATTGTATCATTTTCTATGACTTTCTCTATTTTATGATCCCACCAGTTTTGCTTACAGGCAAATGATATTTTTTGCAGATCTTCCAATGCACCATTGTTGCTACTTTGTCATGCCGCTGCTTGTAGTCAGTCTGTGCAATCTTCTTGCAACAGCTTACCAAGTGGTCCACTGTTTCTTCAGCTTCTTTGCATAGGCGGCACTTATTGTCTGTTGCTGTCTTCTCAATTTTGACTTTGTATGCATTTGTCCTTAAGGCTTGGTCTTGTGCAGCCAGAATTAGTCCCTCGGTCTCTTTCTTCAATTTTCCTGTTTTTAGCCATTGCCAGGTCTTGTTATTATCTGCTTTCCCAGCTATTTTTTGATGTATTGGCCATGTAGTGCTTTGTCTTCCCATTCCTCTATTCTGTTCTTCATTTGGTCTTTCTTGTAGGCCAGTTTGGTCTCTCCAGTAGTCAGTAAGCCGTCCTGATATACTAATTTCAGTGCATCTTCATCATTGTTCTTCAGATATTCTTTCAAAGCCATTTTTTCTTCTTCAACCATCTGATGTACTTGTAGCATTCCACGCCCACCTATTTGCCTTGGTAGATAAAGTCTATCAATGTCACTGCGTGGATGAAGGGAATGATTCATTGTCATTATTTTTCTGGTCTGCCTATCCATTGCTTTTAGTTCTGCTTGAGTCTAGTCCACTATTCCAGCTGTGTACCTAATGACTGGGATTGCCCAGGTGTTGATTGCCCTTATGGTATTTCCTCCATTGAGTTTGGACTTTAAGATCTTCTTCACTCTCTTGATGTATTCACCTCTAATCTTTTTCTTGACTTCAGTGTGCTTGATGTTGTCAGCTTGAAGGATACCCAAGTATTTGTATTACTACTACTACTACTACTGTTATTATTATTATTATTATTATTATTATTATTATTATTACTATTTTGCGGATGTTTCACTACAGCACTGAGGGTACCTAGTTTGGGTAATGAAACGTTTGCAAGAAAACAACCAAGCTCAGAGACCACCAAAGGATCCCTCAGATATACTTTTTTTTTTTCCTGGAGCAGTCAGGGCAGCAATGTGTGTCATAATGCTGGAGTTGAATTTGTCACCAGGAATCACTTGCTAATCTTTCCAAGGGTGCAAATGACCAATGCATGACACTCCAGTTTCCTCTATAGAAGGCATGCTACCTTCATCAAATATTGCTGGTCTCCTTTCATATTTTATGATACAGATTCCCAGATTAGTTATGCCTGTTTCACTTTCACTATCACATTTTTCATCTGTGGCATGTACCTTGCATTCCTTTTTTTCTTCCTTGCTTACCTTTAGTAAACTATGCTTTTCCCTGACAGGTTCTCTGAATATCTTCCGTTTTACTGGATTCTCTTTTAATATCCATTAAGCTGATAGGTAAGGACCTGTGCCACAACAATAGTACAATTCATTTTTGACCTATTATTCCTTGTTTGCATGGTATTGGAAGCTTATTCACATTTACTTACACTCCTAACTGTAGCTCTATTGTATCTTTAACAGCAGTTTCCATGGAGACAGTGATTTCAACCTCTCTCTTAAATGTTAAATTTGTCTTGATTAAGAGTCTCATTTTAATCCTTTCTTCAGAACTCCATAGACTTAGCTGATCATCTAATGATTTGCTTAGCCCTTTATCAAATTTGCAATGTTCAGAGGACTTTTTAAGCTTGGCTCATATGCCACAATGGACTGTCCTTCTTGTTTTTATGAAGTCTGATGTGTTCTGCAGTCAATAATTATTTGGGTGTCAAATTTTCCAGCACTATTTTAATACTTCTGCAAACTCAAATTGTGAGGATTTTGCAGAACAGCTAAGCTTTCCCATGAACTGCACTTTTACTTCCTGCAACATTTAGCAAAGTGGACCCTTTTTTAAGCAGCTATCTCATTTGTTTCTAAAAATTGTTTAATTCTCTCAATATCTGTAGCACAATTAACACTTATCTTCCCATAATGCTAGTTGTTGTGTCCTGAACCTGCAAAAGCAGGCTCGGGACGTTGCATTGGTTCCAGGCATTCCAAAAGCTGCCTGGGACTAGACAGAGCGGCGCCAGCCTTGCGTGCATGCGCAAGGCATGAAAACGCTCTGTTCTTATTGGTTGACACTGTCCGGGTTTCTGGCCATATAAAAAGGCCCACGTGCCTTTTGCTTTTTGCTTGGTTGTTGTAGAAGGAAAATAAAGTGTTTGTTCATAATCGCCATGTGTCTTCATTATTCGCACGCGAATGAAGGACTTAACACTGGTGACAAAGGTGGGATACTTTGCAAGCTGAAACAAAAGATTTAAGGACTTACCCAGGAAGTCCTGAAGAGGGGAAGATGGTGTCTGAATCAACGTCCAAGCCTGCCAGTACAGTGTCGCTGGAGGGTGAGCTCGGCTAAAGGACCCTTTCCCCAAACAGCAGCTTGCAGAAGAAGCAAGTGGTGAAGGTCGTAAACTTACGATGTCAAAGATTGGCCACTTGACTGATTTCGATGTCTCCCACCCAGAGAGTTGGAATTCCTATGTAGAAAGGGTGGACAACTACTTCAGAGTAAATCAGATTAGAGAAGACGGCCTGAAGGCAGCAACTCTTTTGTGTGCCTGTGGACAAGAAGCTTTTGACATCGCAGAAAATCTGGTGGCCCCTGCACCTCTGGAGTCAGTAACATATGCTGACTTGAAGAAAATGTTGAAGGAACACTTCCAGTCGAAGTTATCTGTCAATGCTTGGAGGCACGCGTTTGAGCAGAGAGACCAGAGACTGGGTGAATCTGCTGCGGATTTTATTGCGACCTTAAGGCAAGCAGCCAGACCTTGTGAGTTCAAGGATCTGGAAGAGAGGCTGCGAGATCACTTTGTCTGTGGCTTAAGGAGCAGAGACTTACAACATGGTCTAGGGTGCATATAGATTATGCTGGGCCCTTTCAGGGGCAATTCTGCCTGGTTGTTGTTGATAGTCATTCCAAGTGGCTAGAGGTTGTTCCTGTTTCCTCTACTACTACTGCCAGGACCATCCAGGTGTTGAGAGGAGTTTTTGCATCACACGGTCTTCCAGATGTTCTGGTTTCAGATAATGGCCCTCAATTTACATCTTCTGAGTTCCAGGCTTTCTTTGAAGCCAACCTGATCTGGCATGCAACATCAGCTCCTTTCCATCCATCCTCCAACAGACTGGCAGAGGGAATGGTGCACACTACCAAAGATGCTCTCAAGAAACTGACTTATGATAACTGACATCACAGGTTAGCAGATTTCCTTCTTGCACACTGCACCACACCATGCACAGCCACAGGGAAGAGCCCTGCTGAACTCTGCTGGGGTCGCTGCCTCATTACTAAACTGGACAGGCTGCACCCTGACCAGGTGGCTTCACAGGTGTCACAACCGCGGGCACCTAGGAGACTTCAGGTGGGTGATCCAGTTTGGGCAAGAAACTATGGGCCTGGACATCTCTGGGTCACAGCTGTGGTCTGCAAGGTTTCTGGGCCGTTGTCATATGAAGTTGCCTTTGGTGATGACCACATTCTTCGCAGACACATAGACTAACTGCATTGGAGACTGGACTGCCACCCTTCTGCTCCTGGCTCTGCTCTGGGGGGAGGAGGACCATAATATGCATTCTGGGTCACAGGTTCCCAGGTCTAACAGGCCCTCACTAGCTGATGAGGCTGTCGGGGCATCATCCCAAGGTTCTGCAAGTGCTCCAGACAGGAATTCACTGGACAGGGGGTCATCCCACACATCCACAATTACTCCAGACAGGGAGACTGACCGGGGGTATCCACATAAATCACAAACAGCAAGAGAAAAGGAATTCCATCAAGGGTGCTTGCACAATTCAGCAATTGCTCCCAAGAGGAAGTCACCAGAAAAAGAGGTTGTCATGGAGGTGGCTCCTGATTCTGGCACCTCTGGCACGTGCTTAGGGGCAACAGAGTACTGGGGCATTTCCTCTACCCAGGCCTCTCCATATGCTGGCCTTGGGGTCGAGGGACAGTGTTCCCAAGAGGGGTCCATTGTGGACTCGGGGACTTACAACCCTATAAGGTATGGTGGCTTGAACTCAGAGGGTCCAGCCAGTCAGCAGCTGGGTGGATCAACCGGGTACTTGGGGCAGCAAAGTCCTGGCCTGCTTAGCCTGGTAGGCGAGCAGGTGGGCCAGGTAGGCGAGCAGGTGGGCCAGGCAATCTCTCCGGGCCTTAGAAGGTCACAGCAGGCCAAGTGCCCACCCAAACATCTGAAAGACTTTGTGAGGTTGCTGTCAAATCATGAGGGACCTTCTTATGAGGCCCCTGAATGAAGGGAGTAATTCGGAGTTAGATTAATTTGCATTATTTTGATTTCGGATACATTTATTTGTGTTAATAAATACTGAAGGGGTTTGCCTGTGTGCAGACTTGAGTATTCCACACTTGAGTATTCCACCCAGTGCATGACATACCTGTGTGTATGCAAAGTATGTTCCATCTAGGGGGGAGGGTTGTTGTGTCTGGAGCCTGCAAAAGCAGGCTCAGGACGTTGCATTGGTCCCGGGCATTCCAAAAGCTGCCCAGGACCAGACAGAGCGGCGCCAGCCTTATGCGCATGCGCAAGGTGCGAAAACACTCTGTTCCTATTGGTTGACACTGTCTGGATTTCTGGCCATATAAAAAGGCCTGCGTGTCTTTTGCTTTTTGCTTGGTTGTTGTAGAAGGAGAATAAAGTGTTTGTTCATCATCGCCATGTGTCTTCATCATTCGCATGCGAATGAAGGACTTAATACTAGTCATACTGCTATGTCCCCCTTTTCAATTTGACATTACTCACTGCAACCACTTCAACTACTTTCTGTTCCTTCCTTGCAACTGACTTCTCCCAAAAGATATTGGTTGAGACTTGAGAGGCTTTTGCACAATATCATCACCACCACCACCACCACCACCACGACTACCATGTTCTTTTGGAGAAGGAAGTTTTACATGTTAGGTTCAATAAGTCAAGATAATAAACGTTGATATGTTTTTAACATTAAATCAGCTATCAGTGGACAATGGAAATCAGAATAGCCATTATAAATGAAATCCAAATCGATTGTTTATACTTTTTTTAAAAAAAAAAATAACAACAAACCCTTTGGCAAATTGAAAGAGCATTCATGCACTAAGCACTACATTTATTAAGGCTCTAGAGTTCATTTCTACAAAACTGATGGCCTTAATTCTAGAATTTTTATGGTGTTCTTTATACATTCATAACATAACCACCTCCAAGGGCCTGCATAGTGTAAAGTACTGAGGAAATCCCAACAAGATTTGTGAAGATGGAATGGGAATGGTAAGAAAGGGGTTAAACTTCCCTTCCCTTTACTATGGTCCCAACAGAAATAACTTCAAGGATTACCTCTATAAAGGTCAGGCTTTCCGCTATGTCAATTCCCAGATGAATTGGGACTGAACTCCCGGAATCTTTCAGGAAGACTGATTTTAGAAAGGGATTTATATCTCTTGCCAATGATCTGTGTACTGGGATTTCACTGTTCATTTCTACATTGTTTGGGATATACCTAAGCTGCTATAAGAAACTAGAGAGGAGAAATACTTCTTTAGGAATCTTGAGGGCTGTCTCCTTATTTGTTTTGCTAGGAAATGTTTTTATGAAATCTTCAACCCAGTAAAATTTTCCCCAAAAGGTTCAGCAGGTTTTAGTAACTAAAGGAGCTACAGCAAGTCTGTTGATTGATAAACTTTTTTGCTCATCACCAAACCTTCTCCATGATGCTTAAGGGATGTTAAACATTTCATATTTGGTCCCTGTTTCTAACAATGTCCATTTATTTCCAGCTAAAGGTCTTTTAATGTGTTCGCTCATCAATTAAACTCCACTTTTTGCAATTGCTTTGCACCAAGTCTAAATAAGAATCAAGTGCTTTAAAACAATGTCCTCCCGTCCTGCGTATACATAGTTTTCAAGGGGGATTCCCACAGAAGAGAAGGAAACAAGTGCAAAGAGATTTGTGACCTTTCCTTTAAGAATAATGGTTTACTTGACAGCTTGAACTTGTCCAACTTGATTCACTGTCCCAACAACAATGAAAAGCAACTGTGTGACTGACACATTCTCCATTTGCTAATTTTGCCCTCTGGTAGAAGCAAAATACCGTTTGGCTTAATAACATCCACACCAATCAACAAAATATTCCCCATAACAAAAAAAATATTCTCCATAAGACTACTCATAAAGAAAACTTTATGATAGAATTCAACCTACTTCCACAAGAAATACACAAATCACAATAAAATATTACAAGTGTAGCCTTTTGCTCTGTGTTCTCATTATATAATGATATACACCATCTTTTTTGTCCCATTGAGAGACCTGGGGAGCAGTGGTGGGAATGTATTTAAGAAAACTAAAATATTTAATGAAAAATTCCATTAGGAGAATTTACTTTCTTGTGTAATCAATGCAAGCATTCCTGAGCATGCAAACTGGAAATGAAAATCAATACAGATGGATGCATAGCTCTGAAATTATTAGCAATATTCATATGATGAAAGCTTATGTAGTGGATGAAATCTTGGTTGGTATACTTTGATCTTTAGCACTGAACAAATATGCTGACTGCATTTTTAAATAACTGATGGTATTAGTAGTTTTTAAACAACCAGGCTGCATACAATGTAAAAGGAAAATGCAATGATTTATCAATTTGTTAAACTTGTTGCTGAAGTTCGCTTCTCTCAAAGCAAGCCTCATTAAACACAGTGGAAATTATTTCTAATTAAACATGCAAAAAATGCACCTTAGAGAATGCACATGCAGTTGCTTAATTATACTACACAACTGTCAGAATCCAAAGATAAATTTCAATGTACAAAAGTAATTTCCATTCCTGAAATGGGAGAAGTAGATTTCCTTTCCCTGCAGCACAGCCTTTTCCCTCAAAATCTGTTTCTAAATCCCCAGAGCAGTTTCTGAAGGGAGAGAAAATCAGGTGAGTATGAAGGAATATCCTGCTGCTAACAAAACACTGAACTTCAGCTAATTAATACATATTATATAGAATTCTTTTTAATTCACAGTGCCTTCTCTCTCTCTCTCTCTCTC
This sequence comes from Crotalus tigris, assembly GCF_016545835.1. Lineage (NCBI taxonomy): Eukaryota > Metazoa > Chordata > Lepidosauria > Squamata > Viperidae > Crotalus > Crotalus tigris. Next base: position 329,308 of record NW_024096718.1, read on the forward strand.
TCTCTCTCTCTCTCTCTCTCTCTCTCTCTCTCTCTCCCTCCCTCCCTTTCCCCCCTCTCTCTCTGTGTGTGTGACAGAGAAAGAAACATATGTATGTTATCTCTTATATGAAGCTTGTACATTATGATACAGTTTTAAATCTGTTTTAAACACACACAAAACGAACAAGCCACACATGAAAGATCTTAAAACAATTAAAAGCTGAGATCTTCAAAGTCTTCTAACCATGATTATTTTTTATCTAGACCAAATGACTTCATTTAGCCATTCATTTATCAGCCAAAGTCTTTATCGCCTTTCTACAAAGAATATTTTTCTAGTGTTCATATTAATAATAAACATTAAAAGTGGAGCTTTTGGAACTGATAAGTAAGCTAACATGAAGGCTCTTTTATTCATATACTCTACTTTATGTATTCTGCTTGAAAGTTATTTCCTGTTTTGTGGGAAACTCAATGTGCATCCAGATTGGCAGAAGTATAATTTTGCATGCAGCATCGGAATCCGGATTATAAACAAAGGTTTTGCCTTGTTTCAGGAAGTTACTAATTACATTAATTTGTATTAAGTCAGGAAGGGTAAAGGGACAACTTGAGTATCTTTCACTTGTAACTGCAAGCTAGGATTTAGTGTTATATAACAAACTATAGGAACCAGAACTGCAAGCTTTTTCTGCTTTATTATATAGAAGAAGGTGGTAGATGAGAAGGAAGTTTATTAGATCAAAATTCCTATAACTCACCTTCTTGGATTATTTTAGCAATGGATACCAACTGGAAGGTCACAAATTGCTTAAAGGTGCAGGCAGGAGTCCAAAGACCCTAGCTCATTAGCATCTCAACATCTACAAGACAGCCATGGGATACAGAACAAGATTTAAAGATTTCTGTGTAACCCCTGTTTGCCTACACTTGTTAAAGAGATTGTTAAAGTCACTTTTTCTGTCTTTCATCCTACACACATGTACAGAGCTCATGCCTTTAACTCATCTGTTAGGATATACAGCATTTATCTAGGTCATGGGTATCAAACTTGACATGTCACGTGACGTGTTGCAACATATCACGACTCTTTTTGCATTGCCGGCAATGGAGTGGGCGTGGCTTCGGTATGATAAAACCGGCCCATGGGCCGGCAGTTTGACACCCCTGATCTAGGTGCTAAGCTTTGCTTATCCCTTAAATTTATTTCCTGTAAATCTATCTCCTCTCTTTTATAGATATTAAATCTGCTTTAGTAATCCACATTCAGATTAGGTTTCTCTAGAATGCTCATATCTATGCATGGAATGCTACAACTTTTGACACAAAATTCTGTGATACACTCAGCAATGGCGTTTTCAGTTGTAATTCCAGAGCAAAGGAATAAGCCTGTGTTCATGCATGGTACAGTAGAGAAAAATGTTGCTTCCCATTTTGGGAAATAATTTAGGAAAAATTGAGGATATACAGTACCTGGAGAGCATAGTCATCAAGGTGGAAGAACTCTCTGTATGAATGCATACACTATTTAAAGCTGGTACAGAAATGATTATAGTATATTAAACTTATGGGGGGGTTTGGGATGTTCTAAATTTTAATATAGTGAAATGGCATTTTAAAAAAAATTAAAAAGGAGAAGATTCCATGAAAAATACTGATATTTGAGAAAAGGTTATTAGGCTGTTACAATAGGAGTCCTATCTCAACAATATATTTTTATAGTAACATAGCAAGTTTATTTTTCAGTGATACCAGATTGATGCTAGGTTGTCAACTGTTTCTAAAACCAGATAAATTTGAATAAGAATGGTTCCATAATTTTATTTTATCATTAGTCACAGAAAATATATTAAAATTCATTTGAACATTTAGCAAGGGAATATCAGCAGTTGTCAATCGTGCAAGGTAATTCAAACAACAAGCACACCCAGATGAACTAAATCTACTTTATTGTAAGTTTATAGCAACAGAATCTTGCAAATTTGAAAGTATATTTCCCCCCACCACCACCACCTTTACAGCTTAAGAAATTAGGGAGGGTCCCTTACCATATCCACATTCCTGTTGTGAGCTGAGCTGCCTCTTATTCAGTCATCCTCCTGGCTGTGGCCTTCCCTCTGCCTCCCGAAGTCATTCCCATATACCATTACAACAGTAACAATATGTTTCAATCGCCAATAATCTTTACAAAATCCTGCTGTAACCTTGGAAAAACACTACCAATCAGTGTCAGCTATATACAAAATTCCTCCCAATAATGAGGAATATATAATAAAAGCAATGTATATTAATTTTTGTATAGGAATATATTAATGATTCAACTGTTGATTTATAAACTGAACAAGGTTCTGCTACAATAATGGTTGCATGGTCATTCAGTTGTTTGCTATAGTTTACCTCTGAGCCCTCTCTCACCCCCCTCCTTTTTTTCCCCTAAGAAGCATGCATACATGACACCGGAAAAATGAAGAGTAAATTTGTTCCTAACAGGCGAGCAGGAAGTTGTCAAGCGGAAAAAGGATATGGACCTGTTTGCATGCAATGATCAATTTTTGCTTGCTAGATATTTCCTCTTTCTCCACATGACAAGAAAACCCATAGTTTCCTGTCCTGGACAAATAGCAGGAAAGGATCTGTGAGAGACTGAATGACATTATCATCATACAGTCTTGTTAGGGAGGAAGGCTGCTTATCAAAAATGATAGAGATAAGTAGAATCTGAAGTGCATAAAAGTTTCTCTGATGTGTATGTGTACTGTACGTGTGTGTTTAGATGCCTATTTCTGTAATGGTTTACTATTCTCCAAAACTGTCTTTCCAATATCATTCTTTTTTGCCTTTTTGAAGAAAGTTGGCTATCCTACTTACATCAGCTTTATATTATAGCAAGGAAATCACAAATAGAGTGTGAGGTTTTTTAGTATATATATTTTGACTTGAAGCTTCAGTAATAACGATAATTTCTTATTTATCTGTGTTGTTACTTATAAGGTCTACAGAGGCAATTCAATTTGATAGGTAATTAAGAAAGGTCAGTCTTACTTATCAATGCTGATGTTAGCTTGGTTACTATGGGAGCATAACATAAATATGAAAGGGAGAGAATCAGAGAATGAATTTATAGGTTTCTCTGAAAGTATTGTTACTTTTTACTTCAAATTTTGTGCTCTAAATTTGGTAGGATTTACTGAGTTCATGCATTACATTTCATCATAATTTGATTAGTTTTGTTTCAATCATTAACACTACTGTGAATAAAAATCAGTCACTGAGCTCAGCTACTGGTTTATAGTATAGCATTATATAGTATAGAATAGTGTGACTTTTTCAACCAGCCATGCTTAAACAATGACCTAGCACAGTGCAAGAACATAGAAAAGCACTTTCAATTGAATCTTTAATTCAGAACAAAGAGGGAGCATCTAACTTGCACCTCGATCAACATTTTAGTGATTTATAAGAATGAGGGTGCATTTTCCAAACATTTCATTACTAGGTTAGACAACATCTTCAGCAGTGTTTAGTGCAGTGGTTCACAACCTTTTTAATGCCGTGACCCCAACCGGTTGTAAGTCGAGGACTACCCAACCGGTCGTAAGTCGAGGACTACCCAACCGGTCGTAAGTCGAGGACTTTCCCTGCCCGGGAGCGCTGCGCATGTGAGGTGCCGCCCCCTGCACCAGCCGAGGCATAGCTGGCAAGTGGCAGAGACGGAGCAGGCCGACCACTGGCTGGGCTACCAGGTGGCCCAGCCCAAGGGAGGTAAGGCACCCGCTGGGCCCCACACATGCCAGCAACCCTCCCTGCACCCGCCAGTCTCCCACCTCCCACCCCTGACCTCTTTTACTTACATTTTTAGTAGTTGCTCAGCAGGGAGGGGTGGAAACTTCCAGCCAGCTCGCCTTCGCTGCAGACAACTTGCAGTACCGTTTGCAGAATGGGACTTTTGGCGGGCTCAGCAGGGCAGAGACAGCCTGGACAATTCTCTCTATTCAAGAGAGTCTATTCTATTGGCTTTCAAAAGCCAATAGAATAAAAGGGAGTAGCACAGCTAAGGAAAAGGGAAAAAAATGATGGACTGCATTGTTTGGCGACCCCCATGAAATGGTCGTTCGACCCCAAATGGGGTCGCGACCCACAGGTTGAGAGCCGCTGGTTTAGTGGATGTCTGTATCAGTATTCTATTTATATAAGGGAGTGTCAAGTGAGGGTCTTGTGATAGGCCAGGTGTGAGTCATCAGAGAGAGGCTTATGATGACTCATTCCTGATTTTTACCTAGTCATAAGCAGGCTACAGCTTTTTGGAACAACTGTGTCTTATGTCACTTTCAAAAACAGCTGTAGGGTCATTGTTACCAGAGCCTCTTTTCTCATAAAATCGCACAATGGGCATATCAACAAAGATGGTTAAAGACCCTTTGCATACCCTTGTGTGCACATGTATACACATATATGTTTCATATGCATTTTAAAGAATATGCCACAAAATTCAGACTTCTAAAGTAATGAAGGATAATTCAAATTTGCATTTCATATTGATTTGGCACATGAGAATCTGATCATGCGGTGTTAAACTTTGGATGGCAAAAATCTTCTACCATCTACCGAGTTGTGAAGCTACGTTTAATTAATTGCTTTGCCATAGGGCATTGCAGTAAGCCTTAGTTTGCATTGAAGTAGTGAAATGGGTGAAGTATTAGAATTATATGATATGGTTACAAATTCTAGTTTAGCTATGAACTGGATAATTTTGAACTAATCATTCCTCAGCCTAACATTTTATTTTCTTTTGTTCAATTGTGTCCAATTCTAAGAAACTCCCAGTACAAGTCTCTGCAGTTTTTTTGCCAAGGTTTTTTCACTGCCTCCTTCCTAGGGCTGAGAGAAAGTAACTGGTCCAAGGTCACCCATTCATATTGTATTGGTACTTAGAATGTAGTATAGCTATTATAGAATCCAAATGTAGCATAACTATTGGTATTTAGAATGTGACATAATTAGTATCTTTAAAATGCTCTTTTTAAGAATCTGATACATTTGCAAATAATATACCTAAAGCTATCTGCTATGACAATAACATCACAAGACGAACCTCTAAGTCAGGGGTGTCAAAATGCCAGCCCGCGGGCCGGTTTCATCATACCGGAGCCGCGCCCACCCCATTGCTGGCAATGGCAAAAAAGCTCCGATATGTCACGTGACTTCACGTGATGTTGCAAGTTTGACATGTCTGCTCTAGGTTAAGAGGTACAAGATTGGGTGCTCAGAACAAATACAAGCAAATTCTCTATCTGTCATGTCCAAGATTTCCAGACAAGATTTCCATCAGATTTCCAGTCCTTATGTAAGTAAAATACTGCATTAGATGAGGCTTTGAACCAGTCTACAACGGCAGGTTCTTCACTGGCAAGATGGAATTTAAAAAGGCTACTGTAGAAACATGAAACCTGAGGTTTAACATACATAACAATGCAGCTCTTAAATTAATCACAGAGTGTTTTAAAATTTAAAGAACAACTATTGTATTATTACTCCAAAATGACATGGTTATGTATTTGAATTAAAATTCTAAAACTCATTTTTATGATTGCAAGCGATATTGTGAGTCAGTTAATAAACCCAGTTTTGGCAGTTAATTAGGTTAACAAATTGATACAGTTGTTAGTAAACGATAGGTTGATGCTTTCCTTGCATTACTGGAGACTTATTTTCATTTACTGCATGCTAAGTGATGAATTTTGAGGCAGGTTCATTAGGCATATAGGCAGCATACTCGATAGATTTATTTTTTTCTTCTCATTTTACATTAATCTACATAATAGCAAATGCAGATACTTGAGAAACTTGCAGGCTGGTTTGTTCATTTACAACAGATGGCAGAAGGCAGAAACATGATTAATGGGACTGAGGGTCCTGAACTAGCAGGTCTATAAATAAATAATCGTCCAAGCTACTTTGAGGAACTAGCTAGCTCTAAAGATGGAAAAACTGGGACAAAAAGATGATGACTGGGACAAAATATAAGGCCTGTCTCTCGTGTTGTACATGTGTATGTTCATGAAGTGTAATCTCTATTTGTGACATACCTGAGAAAGATCCTCAATATTACATTGTAATTTTGTGCATTGTCTCTAATTATCAGTTCTTGGGCATCTTTTAATTATTTCTATCAACTTGGTGATGCTCTTTCCATTTATTTTTCCTGAACAGTTATCTTATATTTCTACATAATTTTTAGTAAACCCTTTCCTTTAAATAATGGATATCTATCACAAAACACAAAGTCAATACTTCTTAGATGAAACTGTGGTAAGTAGCCCTAAATATGTATGATGCCCTATTAAAAAGAAAAAAGACAAAGGCATCCTTCAGTTGTTTTCTGCTTTATGCAAACAGTTTGTGTTTATCCAAAGAAAATCCCTCTGTAATTGATGGAGTTGATTTTGGTATAAATCTTGCAACTGGCTCTTAATAAATAAATTCTATTTATAAATAAACTATATTCTATTTAGGTAATTATGTGTTTTGTGTGTATGCACACGCATCAGAAGACAAAATTAGTTTAAATGGAATGGATTTTACTTAGATATAGTAAGAAAAGGTAAGAGTTGATGGTATATAAATTGTTACAACTATTAAAATGAATAAAGTGGCATCCATTTAAGGATTTCAAATTAAAAAAAATAAAGTGTGCAGACAATAAAAAAACAATAAGTCAATGGAAAAATAGTAATTTTGCAATAAATATCATCCAGCCCAAAAGGAAGAACTGTACAAAAAATCTTTGGAAACAGGGAATATAGAGCCAAGTTACATAGCTAAAACAAAACAAATCAATAAGAAAACCAACCAAACAAAGCCAAACAGTAGTGGTGGAAGATGAATTTAAAGCTCACTCAATAAAATTGACTAAATAAAGCCTTATTACAATTAGAGCCATGGTGGTGCAGTGTTAGAATGCAGTATTGCAGACTAACTCTGCCTATTGCCAGAAGTTCGATCACGATTGGCTCAAGGTTGACTCATCCTTCCATCCTTCTGAGGTTGGCAAAATGGGGACCCAAATTGTTGGGGGCAATATGCTGACTCTCTAAACCATTGTAACTCTAGGTAACTTGTTAAAGTGGGAGGAGAAAGGGCTGAATTTTCATTGTCTTTCCAGGACCTAATATTACGGATTGCATTTATCAGCTTTCACCACAACATAGAACCCCATTTTAGACATTATATTATTGACATTATCTTAGTTTCAGAATTAAGCCAAGTATAAACCTGAATAAGATAGATGAATTTTCCTCAAAATTGGCAGTTATATCTTAAACATGTGTATACTAAACTCAAGTAAGAAACACTGAATGGGTGTTAATTTTCAGCATATTTTAATTTGAATAGCTTATGGTAATTTTTAGAAATTAAACATTATACCAATTCTTAAATTGATTGTGATTACTATGTTTCAAATTACTTAACATTTGCAATCTAAACAAAAGTTTGCTTGTTATGGCAGATTCTTTTCTTTCTCTCTCTCTCATCTTAATGAAAGGGGAAATATTGTACTACAGTAATACAGTAATTGAGAATATAAGAAATTTAATACGGCTATCAGAAAATATGTATATAAATAAAAGTACATATACTAAAGTCACCCAAATAAAATCCATAAATCCCATCCAAGAATAGTAATAAAATTAGCAAGTCTCAAAATAAAAGAGTTATGGCAAAATAATGATAATAATAAAAATAATTCTAATGCTTGACGTTACATGCAAAGGCCACAAAATGAAGGATAATTATGCAAGAAGTGGGACACACATTCATCAAATGAAACTCACAAAGGTAAATGCTAATCCTGATGATCTTTACAACAGTTCAAACAGGGATGCATGTCATTATAACAAAATAGACCAGTGGTGGCGAACCTATGGCATAGATGCCAGAAGTGGCACTCAGAGCCCTCTCTGTGGGCACGCATGGTGTTGCCCCAGTCCTGGGCCTTCAGCTGAATTTTATAAAACCTTTTGGTTTTAGACCTGTGCCGCCGTGTGCAAAAAAAAAGGTTCAATCAATCAATTTCAACTTCTCGCGGGGAAAAGAAAGATCTTGCAAAGTTGGAATTGATTGATTGAACTTTTTAGACCCACCCAGTCTGCCATTACCACCGCAGCCATGCCCACCCAATGGGCCACACCCAGCCAATGGGCCACACCCACCAAGCACTCGATGATGCATAAGTGGGTTTTGGGTTGCAGTTTGGGCACTCGGTCCCTAAAAGGTTTGCCATCACTGAAATAGATGCTTGCTAAGATAACAGGCTGACTGGCTAAGTCTCTTTTGGCACCTTGTAAATATAGTTTGAATGCCTGATTCAAGCAACTATCTGAATGCCAAATATGCTCTTATACATCTATAAACATAATGGATTACTGGACTTACTTGGTACTATGTCCGGTGGAATAATATCATTATCCTTAAACAAAACTAAATTTGTTATAATGTCACTATCCTATTCTTACTTGTGAATAGAAGTTAGAGTCTACTAACAGAACATCAAGGAAAAGGGAATCAGATAAGCTTCAGATTATAAGCCAGTGGTGGCAAACCTATGGCACACGTGCCAGAGGCGGCACTCAGAGCCCTCTCTGTGGGCACACATGCTGTTGCTCCAGCAGAGTTTGCCAGAGTAGTGAGCATGTGGCATTTGGAAATGACAGGGCAGGATGTGAGCAAGCAAGTGGCGTTGGCTCCCTGGGATGCCACGCTCACCCAGTCTGTTGTGATCAGTGCAGCCATACCCACCCAGTGGGTCACCTCCCGACCCCCTGAGGGCACCTAGGCACTTTGCAATAAATAACTGGGTTTTGGGTTGCAGTTTGGGCACTCGGTCTCTAAAAGGTTCACTATCACTGTTATAAACTGCAAGCAGAGATGTCTCTTCTATGCTAATGTAGTCATTATATGAAAATATTTGATTCATCACAACCCATTCATATATCATCAATATAGATGCCAACTGAAATTTTGTTTACAGAGAAATACAATGTGGTAGCTTTTCCTAGGCTAATGACTTGCTGATTGTTGGATCTATAGCTTATAGAATTCCCAGCTAGCAAGAAATTGGGAAGTTGCACTCCAAAATACAGCCTATCAGAAGTTATAATAATGATGTCTAAGGACTTCAACATACAAAATTTCCTAGCAGAAGAAATAATCTATTATTCACCACAATATCTCATCCATAAGATCTGTACTGCATGAAGAGAAATGTTTATCAGCATAATGAAAGGTCAAAATACCATTGTCAGTGCAAAAGAATCTATAAATAAAAATATTAGTAGAATTTTATGTATTTTGCATTTGATAGACCTGGCTAGTCAGTCTGATGTAGTGGTTAAAATACCAGGCTAGAAACTGGGAGACTGTGAGTTCTAGATTCATCTTAGGCAAAAAGCCAGTTGGGTGACTTTGGGTCAGAGAGACTGTCTCAGCCCTAGGAATCAGGCAATGGCAAACCATTTGTGAAAAATCTTGCCAGAAAAATTGCAGGAACTTGTTCAGGCAATCACCAGGAATCAACATTGACTCAAAGGGAAAAAAAGAAAGGAAAAAAAGTAAAGGAAAAAAAGACCTACCAAGATCAAGTAAGCAATTATAAGTATTAATTATCTATTTCCCATTAAAGGAAGAAGCTAGAGAGAGAGGGGAAAAATATTTTTTGATCTTGCCTAGGAAAATAATATTTCCTGTGCTGGATGTAAAAGACGGATATTGACAAGTCTTAGTAGATAATGAAGGCAACTATTTTACTACTTTGTGGATCCCAGAAGGCAGTTACAGATGGCTGAGGAAGCCTTTTGGAATAAAACCAGTGGCACAGTATGAATGCCGCCAACGGGATGAGTTGGCAACTCTCACAGGGATAAGTGTCATATCAGATGACATTTTAGCATATAGATGCAGAGACACCATACAGACAGATATAGCAGATCATGTCCATAATTTCATCTGTCTCTTAGAAAGGGCCAAAAAAGTCAATGGAAACTACAATCAAATGATAAAAATGAAATGTGGCCATGCCTTAAGTATATTCCTGTTTAGGACACTGATAGGCCTATAACCTAATCCATAAAGGGGGAGAAAAGTTGAGCAAATATCCTAAAGATTAATAGTAGCTGATTAAATTTGCTTGACACCTGAATCAAAACTTCATGCCTCCAACTTATATATCAGCTTCTAAGATAAAAGGTTTATTACTAATGAGTGCCCACAAAAGTCACTTTATTTTCATTGCCAAACAGTCTGTTTTAAAAGTCTATGAAAGTCTTTGATAGATGTCATTCTTCAATTAAATGCCAATAAAATCAGTTTTAGTCTTTCTACAAATGTGAGCCCTTTTCTATTTACACTAAAGTTTTTACAACAATTTGCTAAAACAGGAAACAAGGTTTTACCAATCATTTTTGCCTACTGGACAAAAAGTGAACGATGTATTTGGGATTAGAAATCTATCTGCACTGACAGCTTCGCCATAGGACATAAGATGGATACACAAGATTATTAAATCCTCAAGGCAATGAACTACAAGAAGAAGCAGAAGTCTTTAAAGGAGCCAATTGCATTCTTACAGTAAAATCTATGGAGTTGCTTTATGGGAGTATGATTTACATTGGGCGAGTGAGCTGGGGTAGGTGACATGAGCCTATATGAGAAATTAAACAACTGGAAGAATGAAGAGTGATTAGAGAAGTTATGTGTTCTGAAGGATTGTATGTGTTGCTGAGAGGACTGGAAAGCAATTTCCTGGAAAGCAGCGATTGCAAGGAAAGGGTCTTGAGAGCTACTTATTGGCAATTATAGGTGACTAGGTGACTGCTTCCTGTTGAGTAAGCAGAGACTATAAGAAGAATATAAGGCAGCTAATTCCAGCGAGCAAATTCACTGATTGAGCTAACAAGGAGAACTAATATGATTTTCTATGCTGAGTTTTAATAGATAGTTTAATGATTAAAATTAGTGGTCATACATCAGTTGATGTCAAAGAAGAAGATTTATTAGTTCAAAGAAAGAAGGCTCAGCATCAGAAATAGACAATAAAGACAACTTTCATAAGAGAAATAAACAGAGAAACAAGTCCAGTGGGTAAAAATAACAACCAGAAAAAATAAAGAGACTACCGGCTAAATCAAGTCCCCTTAAGAAAACATCAACTGGATGTTCTTATCAACATCAAACAATAGCCACAACAATACAAGGAGATTTTTTTTGATAATTTAAAGGGAAAAATACGAAAAATGACCTGGCAGAGGGAAAAAAGCTAGAATAAGATTGAAAAAGATTGGGGTTCTGATCTACTTTATATATGAGATCTAAAATAGAATATATCTAAATAGATAGAATATGTATTCTGAACACAAGACATTGTAACGATTTGAGATAAAGAAAATTTTGGTCATATAAAATCTAGAAATATGTTGAAATAAGAAGATTATATTGTCATTAGATGGGTAAGATAGAGGGTAGAAGTTTTATATATAAGGTGTGTATTTTAAATATTAGAATGTATGAGCAATTGGGATAAAGGAATTGTGTTTAATTAAAATTTGGAAAAATTAAATATTAAATGTAATCTGAATGTCTACAAATAATTAAGATTTGAATTTAAGATAATGTTATGAGTTGAGACAAAGGTTAGGTAAAACTTAAAAGTATAAGTACTAATAATTAAATTTGTATATGGGTTTGTGGTATAAATGTTGGTGGTTTATTTTTTTTCTCTTTCTGGAAAGGAAGAAAAGAAAGAAGTGAAAGGAAGAAAAGAAAAAAAAAATATTAGCTCCAAATGTGTAAGGAGACTTAGAAATTGGGATCATTTAAAACCTGGAAATGATAAAGATTAAACGTTAAACTTAAATATCAATGGCAAATTAAAGTTAAGAAAAACTTACTAGGTTATTGTCTAAAAGGTGGAATGTCAAATTAATTAAGATATGAAGATTATTGATGAATATTAGAAAAGTATTTTTTGTTTGATTAATAGAATAAGAACTGTATTGGTTTGAACATAACAGTAGATATCATGGGGGAAAGAGAGGGAATTAGTTTGTTGTAATAATTTGAGATTTGTACTGATGATATTCAAATGTAATGGAATTACTGTGCTCAGCCGCCACGCTACTTTTCAAATATGTAAATGTAATATTGTAAAATTAATAAAAAATCTTGAAACTGAAAAAAAAATAACCAGAAACAAGATATATAGAAAATATTCAGCATTACTGAAACTCAAAAATGTTCAAGTTCCTACATTTGAAACTGGTTCTGAGCAGTTAAGGAAAGAAAAAAAAAACATTGAAGAGTGGGAGACAAGATAATGGATCTCTAGAGGTGAAGAAGATGTTTCTGTGCCTTATAAGAAGACAAAGAGGGCTTCTGGTTTGCAATCGCAGTGCTGGCAAACGTGCGAAAGAGCGCTCTCTCTGCCGTCTGGTTTTCCTTCGCCGGGAGACCCTGAAAAGAGTCAAAAATCACCCTGGAGGGGTGACGACCATGAGGAGGACCCTCAACAGATTGTGGAAGGGCGGCAGCTCTTCTGTTTGATCTGAGACAGCTCCTTTGGACTGACGGAGAAAAGATCGGCCATTAACATGGCTGATTACTAAGCCATACCAGCCAAAAGCCAAAATCACCACCAAGCACAATGAAAGCACCATGGAGAACTTGGGTGAGACCTTATCATACCTTTCTTGTAAAAGCCTCTTGAAATTTCTTCCCCCCTTTTAACATCGTGGCATCTGTATATTTTGGGAAAATAAAGCTTTGAAAAGATAAGAAAAGAACAACTAAACTAAACAACTAAATAACTGGACTTGCACTTTTTGGATATTTGGGGTCCCAAAAAGTTCTCATTTTTACGGGGACCTATCACTTTATTTACTTGTTAAGTTGGAAAAAAATTTTTTTAAACTGGATAAAAGCCTAACTTGAGTTTGGAAAAAGACTTTACATGCTATCAGGGACATCATGTAGTGAAGCCTGGTATAGCAAGTGAATTTCTTTGACCATGCCTAGATTTGTCCTTGGTACTGTTAAAAAAGATAAGAATTTGAAACAGCTGGGTGGTGAAAACAACTTCTAGGAATAGTGGAGGTGGACATTCACTGACTTTTATCAAAAATATTTCCACTAAAGGACTATCTGTAAACACCACAGAAATGGAGAAATACTACCCACAACTTAACTATAAACTTATATTTGAAAAAATCCTTGAAGCTACTGAGCCAATGAATTCCAGCCTGAAAGACAAAGATGCTACCTTAAATTTACAAAATGAAGCCCAGATTTCAGCTGATGAACTTACAACCCAAAAAGCAATAGAAGAGGAACAAATTAATATCAAAGAGGACCTTAAAGAATAACAAGTACAATCTACTGAGAACTTTGATAGTCAAACCCTGATTTAAACTAAAGAATCTGCAACTCAAAAAGCAACAGAAATTGAAGAAAGCAACACTAAGATGGAACAAGTACATTACATTGAGAACCTAGATAACTTAGGCCAGACATGTCAAACACAAGACCCGGGGGCCGGATGCGGCCCACAAAGTGGTTTCATGTGTCCTGTGAAGCCATCCTGGAAACAGTGAGGGAATGGCCCCCACTGCCTGGGCCCTGGCCCAGGCCAGCCGGGAGCCAATGTACAATTTTGTGATGGCCATCTATGCTGAAACACATTCAGTCTTAGCTCCACAAGCCCGTCTAGAAACAGCGAGGAAGCAGCCCCTGCTGTGTCAGCCCCGCCCCCTGGGTGCATTCTGGGAAGGTGTCATCCTTTGTGAGGAGTGAAGAAATGGACCATGCCTTGGCACTTGTCCCAGTCCCACACCCTTCTGCCAGAGACCCTCAGATCTCTGCCCAGGCCCCCACAGGCACCCTTGATGCGAACGATGTAGAGCTGGCCAAGTCCACCCAGTAGCCACACCCACTCCATCCATGCCCACCTAGTAGGCCACACCCACATTGGCCACACCCACCTGCCCCCCCCAAGGGCAACCGCAATGCTGATGCGGCCCTCAATGAAATTGAGTTTGACACCCCTGACTTAGATAATCCAATAACAATCACAACATTGGACATGACCTCTTACTCAAGCCAGATGAAACCAGAAGGAGACCAGACTGAACAAATATTTTAAACCAAACATGGAGATTTGAACTATTAGGGCAACAATTCAATGATTATAAAGGGGCCAGTTCCTTTGAAAAATTGATAACTAGATGGTCTCCCTTGATTCAAATAACAAGTGTAGGAATGAAGGGAGACCCACTTGAGGATTTAGAGGCACTGGTATGGAAGCTAGTTTGGCACACAAAAAAGCTAGAGTTAGACTTAAAAAATGGGATTTTTTCTTTTTTCTTCTTTTTTCTTTTTGACTTATAATAGAAGAACCTAAAATCTTAATGGGCTAAGGAGATTCTAAAAGATATTAATTGATTTAATATTTAGGACTTACATTTATAAGGGAAATGAAAATTAGCTATTGGAATATAGTTTTGAATAATAATATGGAAGTTGGATTGAGACAATAAAGGATACTTTATTAGTAAGTGATGAGGTACTAGGATGAGAAATAGAATATATTTGTGAAATAAAGTAAGAATGTATTTAAGTAAACAATATGTGTATTTTAGATATGACAACTATTTTGTAATGAAATAAGGGAAATTTGGGTTACCCGAAATCTGAATATTATGGATATTAAAGGCTAAATTGGAATACTGTTATTGAAATTAGGTAAAAATTAAAACAGGACACGGATATGTATAAGTTAAAATATATTGATAAATGTCTTAATTGATCGAGTTATAATTAGAAATGTATTAATTTGAATGTGATGTAATACTCAAGGAAAATAGAGAGGGAATTTTTGATGATGTAACCTGAGACATGTATGAAAGAGCTTGTTATTGAACTATTGATTGCCCAATCACCATGCTGCTTCCTAAACCCTTGGATGTAAAATTGGAAAATTAATAGAACTTGTTTAAAAAAAAAGAAGACAAAGAGAAGAGGCTTAGAAGTTGGTATTGGAAATGAAACATTATGAAGAATTAAAACAAACGTTTGTTGCATGGAGTGGTCAATTTGGTGTTATTGGTCAAGAGAATTAAGGATTAAGCAAGGCTTATCAAGTTTAATGATGACAATCAGTTCTTACCAGTAGATATAGGCAAAAATGTAGTGCAAACAGAAGTTACAATCATATCACCAAGAAAACAAAAGATTCTGAGAAATAAAAGATGATCTTTTTATCCTTTTATCCATCTAACTAGCTTATGACTGAAGAGCAGAAAAGGCAAAGAAGTATTCTGCAGCTCAGTATCTGAATCCAAAATAGAAAGGCAAGGCACTTGCACTCTATGCTGAAAACTTCCATTCCTACTCAGAAATCCAAATGAATGAACTTATAAATAACATCTAAAATAAATGAAAGAACAACTGAAAACAATATGGTTATTGGACATTCCATGAAGCATAGTCTTTCCAGAAAATTCCTGATTTTTCTGCAATCAGTTTTCTTTTTCAGAGAGTAGAGAAATTATTTTTTGTGATTAATCAGTAGAGAAATAGAAGGAATGTTGGAAAAATGTGGCAATGCAGTGCTGAAGTTCTTGATTTTAAGGGAAATTAAATCTGAGTATTCTCAAACACATATCTTGGCCTTCAAAAACCTGGATTTTAATAAACTGAGAATTCAGAATATTGATGAATAGGATCCCATAGCAGGAAGTGCTAAAATGAAAAGGAACTCAAGTGAGAGTCCATAAGAAAGAGATATTAACAGTTCAATTTCAAATAATTGCAGTACAAATGGAGGATAGCAAAAAAAGGAAATGTAGCTATATCACATTTAGCAAACTATCACATTTAGATCTGATGATAGTAACAACAAAGATTATTTCTTACAAGAAGCTTAAATTTTGATATATCAGAGATATCTCTCTTCTGACGTTTGATTGCTTGATGTTATTTTCTTATCAGAAATGACAGAAGTTTTCTATGTAGTGTGATTCTGTTTCCTCTCTTCCATCCATATTTCTGTTAAATATGAGGCAAATATCAAGTTTAGCAAATTTGAAACTTCACCTACAGAAGCACTGTAGCCCTAGACAATATAAGGATCAGATACTAATTGATGGGGATTTTGCCAGTTCCATGCTGTTGGTTCAGACCTATCTCCTGCCTAAAGATTGGACTGGAATATAATCTTTGACTAAAAGGACAATATCATCTCTAAAAGAATTACTTTTTTGGAAATAAAGAAAAGGAAAACCTTTTGTTGTCTGTTTATACAATAAAATGGTCAAATTAAAGGTTACAAAGTTACATATTAATGTCAACGTTCATATCCATGATTATCAGTAAAGATTGGAATATGCCAATGCAATTGCAAGAAAAATGATGTGATTTTGACTGAGTCATAATTCATAACCATACATAAAAAGGACAGGATGTTTCTATTTCTATTCTTCAAAATGAAGAGTAAAAATTCTTGCAAAATTTTTGAACACTGTTTTCTCCATTCTGTCTCCTGCTAAAACACATTTGTTACCATGAACTGTATTTCTACAGGTTATCTACATTACAAATATATACTTTGTATTCTTATAAGTCGCCAAGAGTAGCCCAGTGGCAAGAGGGCCAGCAAAAAAAATTGACAAATGATTAAATAATAAATATTTCTGATTCTCCTCATAACTACTTACTTGAGATTGACCTGAAACATAAGCAATTATTTTTTAAAGCAACCATTTGAATATAACTTGGATAATTTTCTTTCCTATTAGAATGGACTTGCACATTTTCAGTACAGAAATGTACCTGACAAATTATACTAAGTTGGATCACTAGCTCCATCAGTGGTAATTCTCTAGAATTTTAGATAAAGTTTTAACTCAAGATACAAGTATTAAACCTAAAAGATTCTGGAAAGAGTGCAGAGAAAAGAAACAAAGATGATTAGGGTCCTGGAGGCTAAAACATATGAATTGATGATTAGTAAAAAGAAGGATTAGGGGTGACATGATAGTAGTGTTCCAATATCTAAGAAGCTGCCACAAAGAAGAGGCGGTCAACCTATTCTCCAATGCATCTGAAGGCAAGACAAAAAGCAATGGATGGAAACTAATCAAGGAGAGAAGCAACCTAGAACTTAAGAAGAAATTTCCTGACAGTTAGAACAATTAATCATTGGAATGAATGACCTGCCTCCAGAAGTTATGGGTGTTCCAACACTGGAGGTTTAAAAAAGAAATCGGACAGCCATTTGTCTGAAATGATATAGGGTTTCCTGCTTGAGCAGCAGGTTGGACTAGAAGATCCCCAACTCTGTTATTCTGTAAAAATCTTCTGCATGTACACCATATATATTGTTTCTTTGCCAATACTTCATTGACTGTTGTTTGAAGGCAACGTGACAAATGATACTGTATTGTGCACTTTCGTATCATCAGAGATGATCTGGAGGGAAGTAAGATAAGATACATAAGCATGTGTTTTTTGGGTGATGGGTCTTGAGCCAATTCTTTTTTCTCTGCTGCTATTGTAAATTTATACGATAGCCCTACTTTAAATGGAGTTACTACAGAAAAGTATTAGAAACACTTAAATTCTTCTGCATATGATTCATCAAAATCCATTGAATACAAATGATTTTAAAAAGACATGCCAGAACCTTCCCTTGCTGAAGATTTGACAGATATATTATGTGAAGATCTTCAAAAAAATTGAAATGAAAATAATTAGAGTAGTGGATTAAACAAACAATTAATCATCTTATTCGTTTACTTCAGTTAAGTCCTGTGTTGGAACTTGACACCAATCACAGCATTGATCCTTTTGGCTTAATCATGGATCCCCAAAGAAATGTTGTTGTTTTTTTCTCTATAGTATACATGCTCTTGTACCCAGTCTTTGGGGCCTGCCTTTCTGTTGGGAGGGGTGATGCTTTGGGGGTGATTTGCCATATTGCCCTTCCCCCAGGAGAAGGAATGCAGCTGAATAACAGCATCCTTATCTAGGAGACATTTGCAGTTGGAGCCAGAGAAAAACAAAAGCGAGAGAGGCCTTGAAGAGCCTGCCAAAGGAGCCAATTACCAAAACAATTTGCACCTGTGGATTGGTTAGGATTCAAATGGATACTGGGACCCTGGGGAGGGGGAAGAGTAACGAATGTTGCTTTTAATATACTGCTTGCGCAAGTTTTTCCTCATATCTTGCCTTGTTTTCCCTGCTGTCACTAGCCCTTAATAAAAGTTCCTTTTGAGACAATGCCTGTTTCAAGAGTTCTGCTTCCTTGTGAGGCCTAGTTGCAGCAGTCCTTACAATACCTCTCAATAAATATAGTTCACATAATAGTTGCTTGATTTCTTTTGAGCCAAGCACCAAACCTGCTCCTTGAAGTGCACATTTCAAAAAGTAGGTGGTTTAGATTAACAGCCAAATTTGATTTCATTTAAACGAATTCAAAATAATTGATATGATTACTGTCCATATGTTGCTCCCTTTAGTCATCTTTATATTTATTATTTGGTGGCCATTTTTATAGATGCTTTGGAGGCCAGTACAATACTAGTTGCAAATATCTTAAAGAGTCCTGCTGTGGGTTTCACAGAGAATGATTTTCCAGGATTTCAAAAAAAGGTCTTCCCTGGAAAGATTAGACCATATACAAGAAACCTTGCAGCTGATGTATGAGCATGCCTCTATGACCCTGGCAAAACATGTTTTTAAAATGGTAATAGACAAAGCTACAGTCCTGTTGCTTTGCTAAGCTGTAGAATCTTGATAGATTAAATTGATCTAAAGGAATGCTTCAGGATGTCCTGAGTCTAGAGTGGCATTCTGATCAGAACCAGAAAATATGTAGTTTATCAACCATAAAACACAACAGTGTTGTGATGTACACAAAAACATTATTTCCCAAATTAACCATATGTTATTTTGTAGTATATGCAGTGTACAATAAAAAAAATCATAAAATGCTAACAGTAAAAACAAAATCTATTAATAATACCAGTCAGGATTACTAATCACAGAGTAGCAGAGAGAATTATTGTGATAAGCAATACATCTATCTCACTAATTGAGATAGATGAGCCTGTTGACACAACCATGTTTTAAGAACTGCCAGAAGAATGCCAAAGAGGAGGCTGATCATACCTGTGGTGATTGGGGGGAAATAATGTTCTACAGAAGAGGTAGAACTATGGCCCTTTTATGACTTGTAGAATTCTGGAGTTGAAGTCCACAAGTCATAAAAGGGCCAGTTCCTCACCCTGGTTCTACAGGATGGGTGCCCCACATCTCTCCACAGGAAAGTTGAGAGGAAAGACATTTCTCAATACTTTATCTGATTATGCAAGCTAAGGTTAAGAAACCATTCATAACTAAATGTTTGGCTTTAAACTGGGGGAATATAACTTCATTATTTATTTCAAGTCCTTGCTGGATATAATGAAACATAAAACTCATTTTTAAAATGATTTAAAATCCTTTTCAGTATAAGAAACCTGAATCTATATAAAGTATTAAAGATTAATTCTTATGACATATCAAAGACCTCTGCTTTATATGTACCATATAAAGGTACATTGCACATCAGTGAGTTCAAACAATTTCTCTTCTTATATGAAAAACTGGCTTCTTAAGATCCATGAAAATCAGTCCTAGTAAGAGTGAATCCTTTTTATTGCTTAGCTATATGTCCTCAGGCCAATAATAAAGTAGACCTTTTAATTACCTATCATCCCATTCAAATGCTCTATTTATCTATCACTAAATCACAATAATTGAAGGAGCAGAATAATTAGGTGTCTAAACTAATAATGTTCCAAGTAGAACAATTGCATGATATAACATTTCAGAAAAGGGTTTCAGAAGAGGAATTTGGGACAAAACCAGATTGCTTAGTCTTTGGAAACTTTTACTTGCAATATGGAAGCAGAGTAGCTCCAGGAATAATTATTGGTAAGACACCATCTATTTACCTTTGATTAATGAAAATACAATGCCATATTTCAGAATATATTAAGGATTTAAAGTGTCTTGACAAATCTCCTCTCTCTAATGAATCACTTTAAATTTAACTATATTTTCCTTGAATATTTTTCCAAGAAAAATGTGTTATAAGATGATGAGCAAGAAACATTCATTCATATGTCTTTGGTTATTCAGGTTTTCTCCCATGTAAAATTGGAAGTGTCTTGGCAACATTTTGATGAAGTCCCATTCATCATCTTCAGGCTTCGTGCTTTGAGGAGCAATGTGTGATCGTAGCTGTTTCTTCCTTTTAACTGCCAGTGGGGGTATGAACTGATTGGGTGGGAGCTTGGCTGTGTTCTGATTGGGTGGAGGTGTTTTCTGATTGGTTAGGGGCTTGGCTGTGCTCTGATTGGCTGGGGGGTTGGCTGTGCTCTGATTGGCTGGGGGAGTGTTCTGTTTGGGTGGGGGCTTTGTTGTGCTCAGGTTAGTCTGAGTTGCAGGGGGATATGAGATGGTGAGCAGCGTTGCTGTTGTTTGGCTTCACATTCGTGGTCGTGCCTCATCTTCATGGTGGGTGTCAGTTTGCTTCATGTATGGATTGGAGGGGCTTAAAGCATGGAGCTGAAAACACCAGCCTGAAGATGACGAATGGGACTTCGTCGAAACGTCGCCAAGACACTTCCAATTTTACGCGGGAGAAAACCCGAACAACCAAAGACCTACATACAAACACCGGCAAAAACCTCAGAAAACACACACACACACACACACACACACACACACACACACATATATATATATCTAGAATGCTGTATGTTACACCCTGTTGCCCAAATATGGGAGAGAGAAATCTTTTGCCTTGTATCAGCTCAAACTAGAGCCATCCACAGGCAGCAGTCACAACTGTGACATCATATATATTTCCAAATTTTAGAAATATATATATATGTATATATATATTTTTATTTAAGACCAAACAAATAAATGTGAGCACCAGGGAGTGCTAAAAAATTTAATAAAATTTAGTAAAATGTCAATAAAATTACAATAAAACCAATAAAACACCTAGCTTTCGTCAGCAACTGCTGACATCATCAGGGCTCAAAATGCCGGTCAGTGGGAGAGTCCTCTTTATAGATTGGCCAGAGTCTGCACCCGGCTCCTAGATCTTGTCATTGGGCCTGCTGGAATAGGCTGTTTCCCGGTTGCCGGTTTCTCATTAGCAATAATTGCTTTCTTGCATTTCTTGCTTGTGTAACTGTCATCGGATGTTTTCTCTTTGCCAAGTTCGGGGTTTGATGGAATGTCCCCCCTCTTTTTTTGCTTTATTGCCACACCCATTTTGTTTAGTTACACCCCTCCATCCTCCCCCTTCCCCACTCCATTCTGATTGCCCCGTTGCAACGCACTGTCTCTTATTTTCTTTGTGTTTTCCCCAATCGTGGTCTCCGCAGATGTTATTCAAGTTAATTGCTATCACATCCCTTGTTTCCTCCTTGCTCCTTGCTTGCACGGTGCCGCCTTGAGGGCTCTTCCGTGTTGCCTGTTGATACGGGCAGATCGGCATTGCGAGGTGGGGTACGGCAATCAGGAGCATTAGTCTTCACCACTCTCTCCCCTCCACTCTCGGTGTTCCTCCCATGTGCATCCTCATCGGGGTCACTCCACACCTCCCGTTGGCGCATTTGGGTTGGTACTGCTGAACGGGGTGGTCGAGTTGTTACAGGCAGTGGGGCTGGAGAAGCTGCCCTTTCTCTTCCCAAATACGGCAGGCAATTCGATGCCCCCGCCAAGGGTATTTTAAATATGGATCTCTTATCAGGCGGCGCTCTTCCCTCCGGATATCCCGGGGTGTATGTGCAAGCCCCTAGTCCACACGTTAGTGCTCCTGCATCTCTCGACCCTCCTTTAGATGCTCGGAGATGTCTGACCATTCTGGGGGATGGAGGTTTCAATTGTTGTTTGTGTTCCATCTGAGTACTCGCGGGCTGTGGATGGTGAGAGGGGGAAGTCTTCTCTACAATCCTCTCCGTTGATATATTCAGTGTTTCCTTAGGCTGTCTCCAGTGGGGTGGGGGATTGCCCATGCTCCAAGCTCTCAACGTTAAGTGGGCTGGGCAAAGATTGATGTGCCGATTAATTGAGTCCTTATTGGATAGCCATGCCTCTCTAAGCAAGCAGCCCCCTTTCGTATTGTCACTGGCCAAGACACGTACGTTTTCAAAGTCAAATCGGTGGCCTGATTCAGTCATATGTGCCGCAATCTGAGAGTATTGTTCGCCCCTCTTTACTGCTAATTTATGTTCATGGACCCTGGTTCTTACTCTCTTGGCGGTCTCCCCAACATAGTTCCTGGGGCAGTCCTCACAGTCAATTCTGTAGACGACTGCTGACTTATCCATGGTGGGGAGTGGATCCTTGGGGTGCATGATTGCGGTGTGTAGCATCTGATTGGGTCTATGGGCTACCTTAACATTGTATGGTGCTAGTAATCTAGCAGTTGCCTCAGAGACGTTGCAGATATAGGGGAGAGTAACCAACGTCGTCTGTGGTGTAGGTTCATTTGTACATGGATCCCTTTGAGGTTCAGGTGGCACACTATAGTGCCTAATGAACCTTGTTGGATATCCATTGCGTTTGCATATATGAAAGAGATGGTTTCTTTCCTCCAGTTTTGCGCTGGCAGTACTACAGTGGGACTCCACCCGTTTAAACAGGGCTCTAATACAATTAACTTTATGGGCCACTGGATGATTACTCTTGTGATGGAGGATTCTGTCCGTGCACATTGGTTTTCGGTATACCCTGGTGTCAAGAGTTCCATCTGGCTGTCGATGGACCAGTACGTCCAGAAATGCCAGTGAACCCTGATTTTCTTCCTCATCGTGAATTGAATGTCTGGATATACCAAATTCATTATGCCCATAAAGTTAGTTTTTTGATGCTTCTTGATGACAGTAAAAGTATCGTCCACATAGCGGGCCCAAAATTTAGGTTGATATTGGGCCATCGCTATGTGCTCCAACTGTTGGAGTACTACCTCAGCAATTACACTGGAGACCGGAGACCCCATGGGTGTACCTTTAGTTTGCTCATATATGGTACCCTGAAAAGTAAAATATGTCTTCAGGCATTGTTGTTGTTAATTGCAAAGTCGTGTCCGACCCATCGCGACCCCATGGACAACGTTCCTCCAGGTCTTCCTGTCCTCTACCATCTTCTGGAGTCCATTTAAATTCACACCTACTGCTTCAGTGACTCCATCCAGCCATCTCATTCTCTGTCGTCCCCTTCTTCTATTGCCCTCAATCTTTCCCAGCATTAGGCTCTTCTCCAGTGAATTCTTCCTTCTCATTAGGTGGCCAAAGTACTTGAGTTTCAACTTCAGGATCTGGCCTTCTAAAGAGCAGTCGGTGTTGATCTCTTCTAGGACTGACCGGTTTGAACGCCTTGCAGTCCAAGGGACTCGCAGGAGTCTTCTCCAGCACCATAGTTCAAAGGCCTCAATTCTTTGGCGCTCAGCCTTTCTTATGGTCCAACTTTCACAGCCATACATTGCAACTGGGAAAACCATGGCCTGGACTATCTGCACTTTTTTTGGCAGGGTGATGTCTCTGCTTTTTAGTATGCTGTCTAGATTTGCCATAGCTTTCCTACCCAGGAGCAAGCGTCTTTTAATTTCTTGGCTGCAGTCCCCATCTGAGGTGATCTTGGAGCCCAGAAAAATAAAATCTGTCACTACCTCCATTTCTTCCCCCTCTATTTGCCAGGAATTGAGAGGGCCGTATGCCATGATTTTGGTTTTCTTAATGTTGAGTTTCAAGCCAACTTTTGCACTCTCCTTCTTCACCCGCATCAAGAGGCTCTTTAGTTCCTCTTCACTTTCTGCCATCAGAGTGGTATCATCTGCATATCTTAGGTTGTTAATATTTCTCCTGGCAATCTTAATTCCAACTTTTGATTCATCTAGCCCTGCCTTTCTCATGATGTGCTCTGCATATAAGTTAAATAGGCAGGGCGACAGTATACAGCCTTGCCGGACTCCTTTTCCAATTTTGAACCCATCAGTGGTTCCGTGTTCGGTTCTCACTGTTGCTTCTTGACCCACATATAGGTTTCTAAAGAGACAAATGAGATGGTCTGGTACTCCCATCTCTTTAAGGACTTTCCACAATTTGTTGTGATCCACACAATCAAAGGCTTTTGCATAGTCAATGAAGCAGAAGTAGATGTTTTTCTGGAACTCCCTAGCTTTCTCCATGATCCAGCGTATGTTGGCAATTTGATCTCTAGTTCTTCTGCCTCTTCGAAATCCTCCCTGTACTTCTGGTAGTTCTCGATCTACATACTGCTGGAGTCTAGCTTGTAGGATTTTAAGCATAACTTTACTAGCATGTGAAATGAGTGCAATGGTGCGATAGTTTGAACATTCTTTGGCATTGCCTTTCTTTGGAATTGGAATGTAAACTGACCTTTTCCAATCCTGTGGCCACTGTTGAGTTTTCCAATTTGCTGGCAAATTGAGTGTAGCACTTTTACTGCATTGTCTTTTAAGATTTTGAATAGCTCAGCTGGAATACTGTCACCTCCACTAGCTTTGTTGTTGCTCAGATTTTCTAAGGCCCATTTCACTTCACATTGTAGGATGTCTGGTTCGAGGTCAATGACCATCTCATTGTGGTTATCTGGGATGTTAAGCTCATTCTTGTATAGTTCTTCTGTGTAGTTTTGCCATCTCTTCTTAATCTCTTCTGCCTCTGTTAGGTCTCTGCCATTTTGGTCCTTTATCATGCCCATCTTTGCATGAAACGTTCCCTTCATATCTCCAATTTTCTTGAAGAGATCTCTGGTCCTCCCTATTCTGTTGTTTTCTTCTATTTCTTTGCACTGTTCATTTAAGAAGGCATTCTTATCTGTTCTAGCTACTCTCTGGAATTCTGCATTCAATTGGGTGTATCTTTCTCTTTCTCCTTTGCCTTTCGCTTCCCTTCTTTCCTCAGCTATTTGCAAAGCTTCCTCAGACAGCCATTTTGCTTTCTTGCATTTCTTTTTCTTTGGGATGGTTTTAGTTGCTACCTCTTGTACAATGTTGCGAACTTCCATCCATAGTTCTTCAGGCACTCTGTCTATCAGATCCAGTTCCTTAAATCTATTTGTCACCTCTACTGTATATTCATCAGGAATATGATTTAGTTCATACCTGAGTGGCCTAGTGCTTTTCCCTACTTTTTTCAATTTAAGCCTAAATTTTGCAACGAGAAGCTCATGATCTGAGCCACAGTCAGCTCCTGGTCTTGTTTTTACTGACTGTATAGAGCTTCTCCATCTTTGGCTGCAGAGCACATAGTCAATCTGATTTCTATGTTGACCGTCTGGTGATGTCCATGTGTAGAGCCGTCTCTTGGGTTGTTGGAAAAGAGTGTTTGTTATGACCATCGTATTCTCTTGACAAAATTCTATTAGCCTGTGCCCTGCTTCATTTTGTACTCCAAGGCCAAACTTGCCTGTTATTCCGGTTATCTTTTGGCTTCCTACCTTAGCATTCCAATCCCCCATGATGATAAGGACATCATTTTTTGGTGTTAATTCTATAAGGTGCTGTAGGGCTTCATAGAACCGGTCAATTTCATCCTCTTCAGCACCAGTGGTTGGGGCATAGATTTGGACTACTGTGATATTGAATGGTTTGCCTTGGATTCGAATTGAGATCATTCTGTCATTTTGGGGATTGTATCCCAGTATTGCTTTTCCTATTCTTTTATTGACTATGAAGGCTACTCCATTTCTTCTGAGGGATTCTTGCCCACAGTAGTATACCTGATGGTCATCTGAGTTAAATTCACCCATTCCTGTCCATTTTAGTTCGCTGATTCCTAAGATGTCGATGTTCAGTCTTGTCATCTCTTTTTTGACTACGTCTAGCTTGCCTTGATTCATGGATCTTACATTCCAGGTTCCTATGGAGAAAAAATCTTTACAGCATCGGACTTTCCTTTCACCACCAGATATATCCACAGCTGAGCGTCCTTTCGGCTTTGGCCCAGTCGCTTCATTCTTTCTGGCGCTACTAGTACTAGCCCTCTGCTCTTCCCCAGTAGCATATTGGACACCTTCCGACCTGAGGGGCTCATCTTCCAGCGTCATATCTTTTTTCCTTTTAGTACTGTCCATGGGGTTTTCATGGCAAAGATACTGGAGTGGTTTGCCATTTCCTTCTCCAGTGCATCACATTTTGTCAGAACTCTCGGCTATAACCTATCCGTCTTGGGTGGCCCTGCACGGCATAGCTTATAGCTTCATTGAGTTACGCAAGCCCCTTCGCCACGACAAGGCAGTAATCCATAAAGGGGGTCTTCAGGCATACCTTCACTAATTTTATGAGGTCTTCAGTTTGGAGGGAGTCCTGCTGCTGTTCCGAACTCCTTTGGTTCAGGCGGTCCCATAAAGTTAGTTGTATTAGAGCCCTGTTTAAACGGGTGGAGTCCCACTGTAGTACTGCCAGAGCAAAAATAGAGGAAAGAAACCATCTCTTTCATATATGCAAATGCAATGGATATCCAACAAGGTTCATTAGGCGCTATAGTGTGCCACCTGAGCCTCAAAGGGATCCATGTACAAATGAACCTACACCACAGACGACGTTGGTTACCCTCCCCTATATCTGCAATGTCTCTGAGGCAACTGCTAGATTACTAGCACCATACAATTAAGGTAGCCCATAGACCCAATCAGATGCTACGTGCCGCAATCATGCGCCCCAAGGACCCACTCCCCACCATAGATAAGTCAGCAGGAACTATGTTGGGGAGACCGCCAAGAGAGTAAGAACCAGGGTCCATGAACATAAATTAGTGGTAAAGAGGGGCGAACAATACTCTCAGATTGCGGCACATATGACTGAATCAGGCCACCGATTTGACTTTGAAAACGTACGTGTCTTGGCCAGTGACAATACGAAAGGGGGCCGCTTGCTTAAAGAGGCATGGCTATCCAATAAGGACTCAATTAATCGGCACATCGATCTTTGCCCAGCCCACTTAACATTGAGAGCTTGGAGCATGGGCAATCCCCCACCCCACTGGAGACAGCCTAGGGAAAACCGAATATACCAACAGACACGATTGTAGAGAAGACTTCCCCCTCTCACCATCCACAGCCCGGGAGTACTCAGATGGAACACAAACAACAATTGAGACCTCCCCCCCCCAGAACGATCAGACATCTCCGAGCATCTAAAGGAGGGTCGAGAGATGCAGGAGCACTAACGTGTGGACTAGGGGCTTGCACATACACCCCGGGATATCCGGAGGGGAGAGCGCCGCCTGATAAGAGATCCATATTTAAAATACCCTTGGCGGGGGCATTGAATTGCCTGCCGTATTTGGGAAGAGAAAGGGCAGCTTCTCCAGCCCCACTGCCTGTAACAACTCGACCACCCCGTTCAGCAGTACCAACCCAAATGCGCCAACGGGAGGTGTGGAGTGACCCCGATGAGGATGCACATGGGAGGAACACCGAGAGTGGAGGGGAGAGAGTGGTGAAGACTAATGCTCCTGATTGCCGTACAGAGAACATCCAGGGCGAGTTGGTTAAAACTAGGATGGAATGTATAAAGATTGGAGATAAAGAAAGGAGATGCCTGGGAGCAACAACTACCAGATCGTACTCAAAAAGGGGAGAAACAGCCTCATTATCATGTTTGGAAAATACGACCCGCCCACCCCACCTTGCAATGCCGATCTGCCCGTATCAATAGGCAACACGGAAGAGCCCTCAAGGCGGCACCGTGCAAGCAAGGAGCAAGGAGGAAACAAGGGGTGTGATAGCAATTAACTTGAATAACATCTGCAGAGACCACGATTGGGGAAAACACAAAGAAAATAAGAGACAGTGCGTTGCAACGGGGCAATCAGAATGGAGTGGGGAAGGGGGAGGATGGAGGGGTGTAACTAAACAAAATGGGTGTGGCAATAAAGCAAAAAAAGAGAGGGGGGACGTTCCATCAAACCCCGAACTTGGCAAAGAGAAAACATCCGATGACAGTTACACAAGCAAGAAATGCAAGAAAGCAATTATTGCTAATGAGAAACCGGCAACCGGGAAACAGCTTATTCCAGCAGGCCCAATGACAAGATCTAGGAGCCGGGTGCAGACTCTGGCCAATCTATAAAGAGGACTCTCCCACTAACCGGCATTTTGAGCCCTGATGATGTCAGCAGTTGCTGACGAAAGCTAGGCGTTTTATTGGTTTTATTGTAATTTTATTGACATTTTACTAAATTTTATTAAATTTTTAGCACTCCCTGGTGCTCACATTTATTTTCTTTTATATATATATATATATATATATATATATATATATATATATATATATATATATATATATATATATATATATATATATGTTCAATGATGCAATCTTCGATCTCCGGGAAGAGTATACTCCAGTTATTTATTGTTAAAACAACATTTAAAACAATAAAAACAGTTATATACAAGATTAAAACAACTTAGCTTTCGCTGGTCCTCTGCCAGCGTCCTCAGAGTGGGGCTTAGGGGGTGGGAAAGTTCTTTTTATCCCCTTGCTGATCCAATGCCTACTCATTGCCCTCGTGACAGGGCCACTCTTCCTGATTGCCTGTGACTGCCTTAACTGTTCCGCCCTCTCTTTTTTGCACTCTAATATTGTATTTTTCTGCTCTGTCATCCTTGTGCTGTCTCCCCCTCCCTGCGCTGTTATCACTAACACACTCCTCAATCCCTCCTCTCTACCCAATGCAAGGTGCCTCCTCCGATTCGGCATTACACGAGTCCTGTTGGGCTGCTGGTCTGCCTGCCGTTTTTGCATTCCATTGCCAGTTCCTATCTCATCTCCCTCCTCCAACTCCCCTCCTCTCCTAGCCTGCCGATTCATACACCCTTTGTTGTCCATTCCTGTCATCCTTCCCCCCCTTCCTTCAACCCTCCCATCTGTTGATTAACATATTGCTCCTGCCTTTCATCAACCATTCCTATAGATGTTCTCTTCCTCAATGTCTTTTCCTTCCTGATCCGCTGCTCTACCTGCTGTTCCTGTTTACCCTCCTCCCCCACT
The DNA here is from genome assembly GCF_016545835.1 of Crotalus tigris. Classification (NCBI taxonomy): domain Eukaryota; kingdom Metazoa; phylum Chordata; class Lepidosauria; order Squamata; family Viperidae; genus Crotalus; species Crotalus tigris. The sequence continues at coordinate 358,420 of NW_024096718.1, forward strand.
GTCCATCTTCCCCTAAAGAGCCATTGCCGAAGGAAGAAAGATCAGCAGTCGTATACAGAGTGCATTGCAAAGACTGCCAATGTAATTATACAGGGCTGACAGCCAAACGAATAAAAACTAGGATACATGAACATAAATTGGCTGTCAGAAGGCAGGAGCAATACTCTCAAATATGGACGCACGTGATTAATACCGGACATTCTTTTGATTTCAAGGAGGCAGAAGCCATTGCCCAGGACACCTCCAAAGGAGGACACTTACTAAAGGAGGCCTGGTTCTCCAACACAGACTCCATCAACCGATGTATAGAACTGCCCTTGGCGTACCAGGCACTAAGAGTGCAGGAAGAGCATGTCAAGAGACGGATGCCAATTGTCAGAGGTGAAACCAGGACTGGTGGGGGGGTATTTACTACATGACTAGACATAGGGAGGATCCCATAGACACGCCATAGGTAGAGACAGATGAGGGAATATTAGGGTCACAGACAGGTAAGGATAGTAAAGGAAGAGGAGGTGGATATGATGAGGGACTGCAAGGAGAAGGGGACCAGGGAAGACTCTTAGGAACAACAGAATTGATCGTAGGGCCCAGAACACGGGGGAGCGGTATGCCCGACCCCAGGGGACTGATCAAAAGGGAAGGGGAGAGAGAAAAGAATAGAAAAGATGAGGCACGTAAGATTGGAAGCATATTCATGGGGGGAGAGGGGATATTTGAGAAGGGAGTAAGAATGGAGGAGAATAGTCAGGAACAGCAGGTAGAGCTGCAGATTAGAGGGGGGGAGGAAACAGGAGAGGGTGGGGTTGATAGGAATGGAGAAGGGCAGGCAGGAATAATAGGCAGGACAGTAGTTTTGGGAGGGGAAGTTTGGGAAGGAGAGTCCAACAGGAACGCAGGTCGGTAGATGGGAACAGTACATAGGACAGCAGGTAAGGGGAGGAAGAATGCTGGAAGGAACAGCAAACAGAGCAGTGGATTAGAGAGGAGGGGAGGAAACAGGAGAGGGTGGGACTGACAGGAAAGGAGAAGGGCAGATAAGAATAGCAGGCAGGACAGCAGATTGGGGGGGGGAAGCTTGAGAAGGAGGGTTTAATAGGAATGGATGTTGGCATGTGGGAACAGCATGTAGAACAGCAGGTCAGAGGAGGAGGAATGCTAGAAAAGAGAGGATGGACAGAAATGGATGAGCAACAGGCAAGTCAGCAGATTACGGGGAGGACATTGGAGAGGGGAAGATGGACAGGGGGGAGGAGGGTAAACAGGAACAGCAGGTAGAGCAGCGGATCAGGAAGGAAAAAACATTGAGGAAGAGAACATCAATAGGAATGGTTGATGAAAGGCAGGAGCAATATGTTAATCAACAGGTGGGAGGGCTGAAGGAAGGGGGGGAAGGATGACAGGAATGAACAACAAAGGGTGTATGAATCGGCAGGCTAGGAGAGGAGGGGGGTTGGAGGAGGGAGATGAGATAGGAACTGGCAATGGAATGCAAAAACGGCAGGCAGACCAGCAGCCCAACAGGACTCGTGTAGTGCCGAATCGGAGGAGGCACCTTGCATTGGGTAGAGAGGAGGGATTGAGGAGTGTGTTAGTGATAACAGCGCAGGGAGGGGGAGACAGCACAAGGATGACAGAGCAGAAAAATACAATATTAGAGTGCAAAAAAGAGAGGGCGGAACAGTTAAGGCAGTCACAGGCAATCAGGAAGAATGGCCCTGTCATGAGGGCAATGAGTAGGCAATTGGATCAGCAAGGGGATAAAAAGAACGTTCCCACCCCCTAAGCCCCACTCTGAGGATGCTGGCAGAGGACCAGCGAAAGCTAAGTTGTTTAAATCTTGTATATAACTGTTTTTATTCTTTTAAATGTTGTTTTAACAATAAATAACTGGAGTATACTCTTCCCGGAGATCGAAGATTGCATCATTGAACAAATATGCCCGGGATTCGTATTTTTATAACCATTAAGGATATATATATATATATATATATATATATATATATATATATATATATATATATATATATATATATATGAGATGAAATACAAATATAGATGAATATTAAGAGTAGAAACCAAATGAAGTACTAAGTAGAGACATGCAAAAGTGATATGATATGGAAGTAAAGTATTCCCACATAAACAGCCAAATCCTACACTATATTGCTATTATTCCAGCAGGCATACTACTGGGATCTAAGATATGTTTGACTCATAATAAAAGATCAATAATTTTATTTTCAATCAGAAGAAAATCAAATTTTTTGCTGCAAGGCAAGCACATTTGTTGTTCTATGTTTTTCAGCATTTAGAGTGTCAGAAAATGTACCATGTGCCAGAAGGATAAGGCACATTTGCATATTTTATTTATACTTAATTAGCCATCTTCATGGCATGGCATGAAAAGGGTGGGTATGCAGCACTTTCTCTGCCAGGCCTGAGAAGCTTTCCTGTCTGACTCTATTCTGTGGAAGATGTTTTGCTGATTACTATCTGTTAATTGAAATCTCAGTTTACATTTATTAAGATCTGAAATGTAACAGTTCAAAAATGGAGGAGGAGGAGGAGGAGGTAGACTAGGTATTGTAATATTTAATACTTTAAAATTTTGTCTTCTATCCAATCAATTTTTGTGGACTAAAAGCAAATCCACAAATGAAGATTTTCCTAAATTTCTGTGTTCAAAACAGGACATGTTCTTTTTGTGATAATGCATACATTTCAACCTTGCTGGATATGGTGGTGAAAAACGATTTACCTGGAAAATGGACATACTGTATATCAGGGACTCAACGGATGACTTGGCATGTTTTAGAATTCTAACTTATTTGTGCAGATGCAACATTTTTACCAATATACCATGATTACTGCAAACCGTGAACCCTCCAAAGAGCTGCACTTGAGATTTGGAAGATGTTCTTGAATAATTTGAGATTGCAGCAAAGGTGTAAGTAACACTGTGGCTGATCAGTACGTGGTGGAGGCCCACTTTATATGAAGATCCATGTTGTTCTGTATGTATTTCAATGGTTCCACTATATTAATTACTTTTGTTAGTCATCCAGGATTCCATGGATGACTAACAAAATAATAGAAGTTGCCCTTGCTTGGAAAGCAGAAAGCTAGTCACTTCAGCCTCTTATCCAATACTCTCCAACTTTGCCCTTCTCAGATCATTAATTCCATGAAGACCACTACTGAGAAAGCTGTGGAAAGTTCAGTTGAAAACATGCAAAAGGACCAGAGAATCACCAGGCTGTAGAGCTAACAGCATGTGGTGCTTAAAATGCTCCTTTCATCTTTTAGCTTATATTCATAAACTCTTGTCCAATAGAAATTAGAACGATCTTTAGCCTGCAGGGGTTGCTGTGACATAAGGATAAGGCTTATGGTTGTAACCACAAGTCATAATTCAGGACTTCCTTTTTAAGAAAGAAAACAGAAAGGTTGCACAGTGCTTATATCCAACAATAGCAAAAGAGCTTTCCAGCTACTGCACCTCCTTTTGTAAAGCTCTTGGCTCGGGGCTGTTTCCAGAACAGCGTAAGAACTACAACATTTATTTTACGACATGCTGGGATCTCATATCTGAAAGGATGTCCTGTTTACTTTTTGTGCTATAACTAAGTAATTACACTCCATGAGTTCTCAAGAAGTGAGCCGAAACAAAAGGGAGCAGAATACTTGAAAGGGATTTTCACACAAATTTGGAGAATGACACTTGTATGACCTCTGTCATCGCAAGCTTGAGTACTCATTTTCAAGGGTATATATTTTAAAGGAGTTTCACATATATGGAGGAGGCATAATGATATATGAAAATATTTTTTTCCTGGTTGAAGTGACTTGAAGTTTCTAACTGTTCTTTTTAAAGAAAGAAAATAGATACTGAATAAACTTTAGCCAATACCAGTTTCATTTATTGATATATGACAGTCAGTTTGGTCCAGTGGTTAAGGCACCAGGCTAGAAAGCAGGACACTGTGAGCTGAAGGCCCCCCTTAGTCATGAAAATCAGCTGGGTGACCTTGGGCCAGTCACTCTCTCTCATCCCAGTTCACTTCACAGGATTGTTGTTGTGGGGAAAATAGGAGGAGGAAGGTGGATTAGATATGTTGCTGCTTTGAGTTGTTTGTGAAAGTAATAAAGGTAGAATATAATATGCAGGGAAGCTGTCACTGCTAAATTGAAATTTATACCCCAAAGAGACAAAAGTTGAGAAAGTACTCATGCAAAGTGGAATGAGACAATTTCAATATGGCTCCAAAAGAAGCAATATTTTACTCAAACTATGCTTATAGCTCAAGACGGGAGTTATCGAAAACAATTAGAGTTTTTTTGTTTATTGACTGCTGGGGGTCAAAGTCTAGGGATTATGGTATAATTATGGTTTAAAAATTATGAGATGGTTAGCATACATAAAAAACATTTTACATACATGCCATTTACATCAGTCAACATAGCAAGTGATATTTTTGCTAGGAAAAAGGTATCAGAGGCTCAAGGAGAACATATAGCTTCTGAATCCCATCTTTATAGCCTCCACCCTTAATACCTTCCAAGGACTAACTGATTTATCATCATGTATATATAGGGGGAAAAAAACCCAAGGACATTCTCTAAGTTTTCTCTCTCTCTCTCTCTCTCTCTCTCTCTCTCTCTCTCTCTCTCTCTCTCTCTCTCTCTCTCTCTCTCTCTCTCTCTCTCTCTCTCTCTCTTCCTCTTTTCAAGTGATCCCTTCCCCCCAAACCAGAGAGAAAATATAGAGAATTCTAGCTCCTCTCATTTTATAACATGTTCAGCTCTGTATAGTTGTGAGGATGAAATCTAAAGATTTGAACTGAACAAACAATTTAAAATGATACAGGAATTGTAAAACCTGCTTTTCATAAGAACAATACAATCACATCTTTCCCAGAATTCTATCACAATCATTTAATTCTTTTAGTAGAAGTAATAATTCCAAATATTTATCAGATTCCCTGACTGAACACTCTCATTAGGGCAGAGTTTTAACTTTAAAGACCTACCTCTGTAGTAATAATGAAATAAAGTTGATTTAGTTAAATGTGTGAACTAAATTAATTTTCCAAATCAAATCAGAAAACTGAATTCAACTGACTAAATGTTCACAGTACCCTCAATCAAAGCTGATTTACATATGTCTAGCAAATATGAGGAAATGATTTTTATTGTCTTGCTAATGCATCTTGTATATACATATATATTATATTCCAATTTGCTTCAGACAGTGAATTTTAATTTTCTCTTCCTTTTCATCTAGTGATCATCTGGAGTTTTCAACTAGATATGATAACCTTATACAAAGAATCTCCAAATGACAGGATAAGAGGGAAAAATCTAGGGAAAAATATTTAGAAATGTGGACAGTTGGACCTGTATGTAGTATTGTGGTCAGCATGATATGGTGGCTCAGTAGGTGTAATGGTATGGAAAAATACTTGGGCAATGGGGCAAAGAGATGCTCCGAATGGTAGAAGGGTCAAATAAGGGCTGTAAAATAGAGGATTTGTACTCCCAGACTTGTAAGATTTTGTTAATGTAGCCTTAAAATAAAATACAGTTAGCTGATCAGATCTCGTTTCTTGTCTGGTCTCCCTAATATGGCTGACAGCCTATAGCAGTGGTGGCGAACCTATGGCACACATGCCAGAGGCGGCAGGCAGAGCCCTCTCTGTGGGCAGGTGCACTGTCACTCCAACGCCGACTCCCCCCACAGCCCACTCCTAACCAGCAGTCCCCCCAGAGGAGAGTCGCCCCTGGGCACAGCCCGCATGGAGCAGCATAGCCAAGAATATGGCAACCAGGCAGCAGGGACAAGACTCTGCCCTCGCACCCCATTGTGTGCAGATAATGCGGGGTGTGGGCAGAGGGCATGGCTGCCATGGCGCTGCAGAGCCGCCTGGGTGATCTGCTGCAGTGGGCTGGGGAGGCAGTGGGTGGCCCTGTGGGCAGGTGGGGCAGAGTGGGGCAGGGAGGTGGAGTGGTGATGGGGGCAGTTTTGGGGCACTTGGTGTCTAAAAGGTTCGCCATCACTGGCCTATAGAAACAAATTCCTAAAAGCCCAAAGAATGAATGTGTTGAAATTAGGAGTACAGAAAAGTGTACCTAGAAAAGCAGAGGTGGGAAAAGGAGGCAGAGGAAGGAGAAGGAGGAGGAGGAGGAGGAGGAGGACAATTGTACAGCCAAAACTCCTTTAGGATTTCCAGTCAAAGAAAATATTTCAGTGTAATCATTTAGAAACAATTCTCAAAGGTCTGTTGATAGGAGTAAGGTTTTCTTGACTTCCAGAGCTTACTACAGCAAAATCCAAAAAGAACTTATCCTACAACAAAAGTCAGTAATTATTAATGAAATAAAGGTATGGACTATTTGACTTTACCTTTGCTTTCCCACCAAATTGTGTTGCTCAAAGCAACTAAAAAAAATCAATAAAATGAGTAAAATGCAAAAAGAAAACAAATTTAAGACATTGTTCAAAACCCACATTCCAGCCGATTAAAACTCAGTTCAGCAACCAGCCAAACTTAACCACAAAAGCTCTATATGAATAAAATATCATAGTGTTATCCTATAATAAGCATATTGTATTCCACATCTTATTTATGGAATATGGAAAATACTGGGGTGCAGTCAACTGCACCAGGGAGCTCTGAGAAAAAAAACAACTCACTCTTGATTCTATATTTACATCTCTGAACATGCTCACTTTGACTCATAGCTCCTTAATTAGAGGCATCGTCTTTTTCTTTTCTGTAGGGCATTTTTTTTTACCCTCACAATGCAAGCATACATTTGGTAACTAATACCAGCAATTAGCCTCATCTGCTATGTAAATGAGTGTAATTGCAATTAAATACTTTAGTGGGCCCAAAGGGAAAACATGCAATCATTATGAAAGTAAGTAGGAGTACATAGTTAAAGGACATTTAGGAGTGTTAACAGAAGTGCTTACTTTCCCTGTAGTAACTTCAATTCTTCTTCTTCTTCTTTTTAATTGTTAGCTCTTTCAGGTTTAGAGCATTATTTAAATAGAGTGCTTTATTTAAAAAAATCAGAAAAGTGTGAAATTGTTCAGATAAGGAGTTTTACGTAGAATGGGAAAAAGAAGCTAAAGATGTTTGGAGTGATGAAAAGATTTTTGTTCTGGCAATCTTTACCATCCAACCTAGAAAGGAGTTGTGTTAATTCCAAAAATAGATCCAAGAAAAGATCTACTGTTGTGATGTAGTGGTTATGCCTCTGATCTAGGTTCAAAGCCATTCTGATCCATGGAAATTAATTGGATAATTTTGACACCCCCCCTAACCTACTTTATTAAGTTGTCAGAGAGAAAAAAAAATGAAGAAAGGTCTTCATTGTGAGGTATCATATTTAGGAAAAATATGTATTGGATCTAGAGGATTCCTGAATGAAATTCTATTCAAGACTATTCATGATGGTAGAAAAAGAATCAAGATTGTATTCAGTAATTCATATCTTTTTCTTTGATTATTTCCCATGAAGTTTTAGAGAATTCCATCACTCACCTAGAAAAGAGTTTGGGGAAATACAAGAGATTATGCTTCATCTCAAGGTTCTAGAAATGGTAGAAAAACGTGTGATGATTTTTTCTTAATAATAGGGCATGTCTTCGTTTACAAAGTCTGCTTCCTGGAAGTCATGGGGGCTGCATTCCTGGAGATTTTCAAAACAAAGATTGGACAACTATTTGCCTGGCACAGCTTTAGGATACCTGCTTAGGCAGAGGGGACTTTCAACCATACTTTCATCCTTTTCATAGCCCATGAATGAAACAGATCTACATTAGATTAGTTGCTATCAACAATAGGAATGGCTTGAAAACTGTGCAAAACACAAATGATCTGCAGAGGGATTTCCTAGAACTGTAGAGTTGAAACAGAACTTAGAGGTCATCGAGTTCAGCACTATTCAGTGAATCTACTAGATCATTTCTGACCATCTTGTCTTATTTGAGGATCCCAAATGAAGGACAACTCGCCATATCATCTGACAGCTGTTGCACTTTTTGACAGTTGGTACAATCAGGTAGCTTCTCATGATATTTCACCTGAACTCTGCCTTTTATAATTTTAATCCTTTGGTTCTGGTCATGAGCTCTGAAGCAATAGAGAATAAAGCCATCCTCCATTAGGTCAGGTATTTAGATATTTGAAGTCTTAAAATATATTTGAAGATGTAATTCATCCTGATATATTTTTAGAAAAGATAGTAGAGGGTGCCAAAGTGAGAAGATCTTTAGATCTGAGCATTCACATATATGCAGGCATTTAGTGTTTTCATTCCACCAAAGGAATGTTGCCAAGTATTTAATTTGGAATAGCCTCTCTCAGTTTGGCCTGAATAGGTTTTATTAACATATAATTTTTCTTTCTTCACAGAGATACAGCAACAAGGAAAGGAGAATAATAATCCAAATTGGGACTCCTGTGTTTACAAGATGATTGGTTAAAGCCTAACTGCATTTTTGGGGAGAAGGTGAAAGGAGTATTTTAAGTCATTCATGCCCAACACTTGATCACCACAGAATTAAAGCAAGCAGTGTCTGTCTCCCCATGGAGAAACAGCAGTTTGTGGAGGCAAACTTGCTGAAGACAAGATTACTATCCTCTTTCCTATATCTATCTCTCATTAGAGGCTGCAGCAACTAATTCCCTAGGCAACTGCTTTAGGGAGAAACAAAAAGAACAAGAACAATGGAGAATAGTCCAAGGAAAAAGACTGATATAATAGTATCTCTCTCTCCCCGTCCCCCCTCTCCATACATATCATTGCAAGGGACTTCATTTGAAATACTCCCCTCAGTCCAATCTGCAAAGATGGTTAGCAAATTGTCAAAAATGTATTCTGGTACTTCTGTGGAATTTATAGAGGGAGTATTTCTGTTCGGATTACTCTCAAAGCAGGAGCCAAAGCCTGTCCTCCCTCCTCTGCTTTTTGTAACTGTCTTTCCATTGGGTGAACTAACATTCACCTTGACATCATGAAACAGAATGCTTTTCCTTCCAGCTGCAGTGACCAGCCTCTTTCTGGCCTCTTGGCCAGTGGAATTGTTTCAGTCTCTTTCCTTTAGAAGGAAAAACATAAACGAGAGGCACCTTAAAATGGAAACAGGATTTTGGTCCTCTGCCTCATAGTTTTATTTAGCAATGAACTTTAACCCTCCTTAAGATACTCTAACAAAATTGGGACCCATTTTTACAATACATCTCTCAAGGAATATTTTCATTCAGTTCTCGCTGTTTGCCTCCTAAAACATTTTAAATTGACTTCAGTTACTCTGAAAATGTTTGACACAGATCCATACCAAATACATATATTTATGTACCTACTATGTGTATTTATTATATATTTATAGATATATAGATGTGTATATATATGGGGGGGAATAGATGATGGGTATGAATTTGTTTATTTCCCTGGCAATATTCTAGACTCATATAAAAACAGAGAAAAATAGTAGCATTAAATGTTTAAAATAAAATTAGCACTGTGTTTATTCTTGAATCTTCATTTCAATATATTCTGTATTTAAGAAGGATACAACAAATAAAGTAATGCACAAATAAGTCAGTTCTATACCATTAATTTCTAACATGTTTTATTAGCTTCAGTCCAAGTATTCCTGTTTAGCTGGTTTATAATTTAAGTGCATGTAAAGAGAAAATATTAACCAAAATATGTAGACTCCCTAGGAAAAATAATTATTTGCACAATATACTAATAGAAAAGGCTTGCATCACATACCAAGATCATTCCATAGATGTCATGTTTCATTAATTCAGGAAACTATATTCACAGTCACTGAACTGAATTAAATATGCATTGAATGGTGGGAAATGTCTGTCCCCTTACAAGTCTCATTTTGAGTACAGCAGGATAGGAAAGGTTTAAATGAAGACTAATCTACCTGGCTGACCTTGTCGGCACTTGAAAGTTAAACAGAATTGGGTCTGGTTAGTACTCAGATGTGGATTTCTATAAAATACTACTGCTATAGGCTACACTGGGAAATTGAAAAATATGTTGGAAAAAAACAAGAGCAAGCCTCTTTCATATGTTCACCAAAAATCCAGGTGGACACATGCATAAAGCCACTAGAAATACGAGTTACTCAAGAGAGATTGACCAAATGTCTTTGAGAGGGTAATGTGATCGAACAACTATAGGCAGTTGAATTCTGCACATGGAAGCTTTTTCATTCCCTAATTAAGGAAAAGCATGTCTATAATCAAAGTTTTATTGTTTATAATATATGATACAATCAAAATACAAAGTAAGTAGTGGAAAAGATGAGGAAGGGAAAAGGGAGTAGAAAAGTGTGGTAAGGGAGAAGAAAAGAAAAAAAAGGAATTGACTTTGGCGCAATAGAGTATCAACTTCAAACCTCAACTTTTTACTTTTACAAAATAATATAAACTAGCCATTTCAATAACATCAAATCTATCTAACTGGTAAAGCCCACAATCAAAATTTCATTTTTTTTTCATCTCAAGCACAAAATCTAAAAGCAGTTTCCATGTGGCAATAAAAGTATTCATATTTTTTTCTTTAACCAGTACAATCCCCCCTAATTTGGGAAAAGCACCTAAGGAAATCAGTTGCAATTGTAGATTCTTCCTGGGTGAAGGACTGAAAGTTCATGAACTTCACTGGGTTTCACTGGAATCAAGCAATTGTCTTCAATATCCATTCCTCTGTTTGCCAATCTATGTAAAGATTAAACTATGTTTCTCCACAACATCAACCACTGCAACAAGAATATCAAAGCTTCTATAAAGTTTTATGTACAGTCAAGAAGGCTGGCCTTTCTCTAAGCTTATAATATAACAGACTCAATACTGTACATAAATTGACTGAATGCCAAAGAATGTTGAAGAGAGAAAAGGAAAAAAGGAAGAAGAAGCAAATTCAAGTTCCCTTTCAATTCAGAATAGAACTAGAAGGGATCTTGGAAGTCTTCTATCTAGTCTACCCTCCTGCTGAAGCAGAAGTGCCTTTACCAATTGGCTGTCCAGTCTCTTCTTAAAAACCTCCAGTGATGAAGCACTCACGTCCTCTGAAGGCAAGCCATTCCACTAGTTAATTGTTCTCACTGTTAGGAAGTTTCTCCTTAATTCCAGGTTGCTTCCTTCCTTAATTTGTTTCCAATCATTGTTTCTTCTCTGCCCTCTGGTGCTTTTGAAAATAAATTGACCCCATCTTCTTTGTGACAGCCCCTGAAATATTGGAATACTGCTCTCATGTTCCAATTATGTTTTATTCTAGTATGTTCCAGTTCAGGTTAAATAATAAATAGTTCTTTTAATATCCATCTAGAACAAAAAAAAAAAAAAAAAATCAGGGGGAGAACGATTTTTTTAGAAGGTGTTTGGGATAGTTGGCTTCCCATCTCTTCCTGGTTTTGCCTGATGACATAATGAAACCGATATATCTGCAAATGAGAAAATATGTTTTATTATAAATATGTGAAAAAAGTGAAGCTGAAAGTAAGTAAGGATGTATATTCTATATAATTTGCACCCATTACAAAAGTCAGAGATTTCCTAGCTTAGAGTTACAAAAATAGTTGTTCCCTTTCTGACTTAATGTGTAGAAGAATGAGTATATGAAGTGTTACTTACTAATACCCACTTTCTGTTTCAGATAGATTGGATAAAGAGAGAAAGAAGTGGTTCATTCCAGAACCTATTCTCTTTTATCTTTATTTTTCTGAATGAGAACATATGGACTTCCTTTTTTTTAAAAAAAACAAATTGTTTATTGAAGATGCAGGTTTCAACATCACACAACGTATAATTCAAACTATGATCTTTATCATTCACAAATTTCTGCTGAATTTTCCCTGTGGTTAAGTCCAATGCATCATTATGTAAGGAAAAAAATAAAAATAAAAACCATTATCTTACACTAATGATGTGCTAGTTCTTAGTTATTTTGGCCAGTATGCAAATAGTGTCACAATACAAGTAGTCCTTGATGTACAATCATTTCTTTAACTACCTAGCAAATTTACAAAGGTGCTGAAAAAAGCAACTCACAATTGGATCACGCAGTGTCCCCATGGTCATGTGATCAGAATTTAGGTGCTTGGCAACTGGGATGTATTTACAATATTTGCTGTGTCCCAGGGTTATATGTTTGCCATTTGTGGCCTTTCTAGGGGCTTCCTTCAAGCACAGACAATGGGAGAAACTGGATTCACTTAATGACTGTGGCAAAAAAAAACCACACAACATTGTAAAATTGTGTCTTATCACTTAATGACCACATTATTGAGCAATAGAATCTCCAGTCTTAATTGTGGTTTTAAGTTGAGGACTATCTGTATGCTTAATAATCAGTAAATGTAGCATGTAAAATCACATATTTAGAACAAGCATTTGTGTATTATTTATTCACCAAATAAATAACTAGTACTGTATTCATTGGCATTATCCACTTTCATGCTGTCAAATATACCTTGACATTTTAGTAGAAGCATCAAGGCAGATCCAAGGCATGTTAAGAGTGTTCAGTAGAGGGATGCAAAGAGGAAATATTTGTCTCCATGTCATGTTGCAAGTTCTCATTGATTTTTTTCTCACCAACCCCACCTCCCAAACTGAGTAGGAAGAATACTGTGTTTGAAGTAACCCAAAATGACTGCAAATGCAGCTAGAAAAGATTAAGCACTGTTGGAATCACATTACCTGGATGAGATTCTAAATCTGTCTGTCTGTCGTCTATCTCTATCTATCCTCATAATTTAAATGGTTTTGCTGATATAAGAGTTCTTGATTAACTGAAAACACATGGCTGCCACTTCTATTGTTTTACACAAGCAAATAATCACTTAAAGACATTGCTCATCTATATATTAGTGATCAATATAGTGTAATGGACAGATTATACTTGGGGAATGAAAGGCAAATTCTTTCTCACTATAACACTCATTTAGTGACTTGTGCTCTGAAATGTCTTTGATAGGAGTGTAGTGGAGGTCACATGGGGAACAATGAATAAACAGGTTACCTCTCATGTTCCTCTGAGGCTCCAAGATAGCTATGATCTCTTCCAAATTATTCTGTCTCTCAGAGTTCCTTTGGTCAAACAGCACTCCCTTATCCCTGGATTTTGTGCTTGTTTGATTGCTTGCTTGCTTGTTCCTTCCTTCCTTCCTTCCTTCCTTCCTTCCTTCCTTCCTTCCTTCCTTCCTTCCTTCCTTCCTTCCTTCCATCCATCCATATTCTTCCTTTCTATTCATTTATTTTCTATCTGCAGGGGTGTCTCCTTTCTCCTTTTGTCATATTTCTAACAAAGGGTCTTCTGAATTGTTCCTTTCATGCAAAGAAAATTATGTCATGCAAATTATGTAAATGTGCAGAGTTGTTTTAATTTGCAATGATGCATTTCATCCTGTAACATAATCTGCTGAAACATTATTTTACATCAAGAATACTGAAAAGATACACAGCTAGAGTTGCTACAGCTGATTGCTGATTGAAGGCCAATGCTTACAAAGAATAATATGAAAATCTTACCAAACTCTTCTCCTTTAAATAGCTTTCTTGTTTTTACCTACAAAATAAAAAATAGACGCAATGTTCCTTTATTAAGCCACCCCCAAAGACCTAAACGTTTTTACAGAATTGAAAAGAATAAGATGTAAATTGCATAGGGAGTTTTAGGGAAAGCAGAACAATTTAGGTCTATCTCAACTTGGGACTTCCGGTTAGGACATGATGAGCTAAACATCCCTGAAGGATCAAGGAATGATATTATTGGCAAAATTTAGTGGCCAGATGCTAGATTACAGCTGACAAAATCTTTCTGTGGAAAGAAGGACCATGAGATTACTCACATGTATTCTGGACAGAAGAACATATACCATTTCATACAAAATGATTGCCCAGTCATTTCTTAAAAGCTCCAGTTTTGGGGCACCCACAACTTCTAAAAGCAAGCTTTTCCACTGGTTGATTGTTCTTAATGTCAGGAAATGTCTCCTTAGTTTTAGGTTGCTTCTCTCTTTGTTCAGTTTCAATTCATTACTTCTTGTCTTCTGGTGCTTTGGAAAATAGATTGACTCCCTTTTCTTTGTGGCAACCCCTCAAATATTGACAAGCAGATGTAGAAATAATATCTATATCTATATCTATAGTTAAAACAATCCTTCTCACCCGCCATACTACCAAACGCCAAAAAGGTATCTTCTCAAAAAAACAACACTATGATCACTCCCATCCTGGCCCAACACCTGAGGGAAAAGCCAGATCTTAACTTCTAGAAGACGAAGAGAATCCCATTCTGCTTAGTTAAAATGAGTTTTTTCTAGGACCCACAAAAATCCCAAGAGGTCCCATGTATGTCTCAGGATGGGGGCTCTTCCATAAAGTAGCCACAATTATAGAAAAGGCTAAGATTGAATTTCTTATTTTTTTTAAACTGTAATTTCTGCTATTCTAAAGCACCAACCGATGGTTTTATTCATTTAGAACAATCCAGAAAAGTAGGCACATAGCAACAAAGTGCTGTAGGTGGACATTGTTTCACTGATTATTAGACTGACAAATTATTATTTTTAATGAAAATTAAAGCTAGAAGAGGCTTCACCAGACATTTAACATTTCACTTTCCTGTGCATATATTTGTATATTTAAAGCAGAATACAATCTTTTGGATCCTTGACACAAAGAGCCAAGCTCTCAGCTCAGCTCAAAAATAATGACTGGGTGAAAAGGACTTCCACAAATCCTGCCTGTAGGTGACAGATGCATAAGTTCTAGTTCAGTGTCATAATATGAAGCCATGGAAAAAGTCATTCCGATGGCGTTTCTCAACTCAGAAAAGATTTTACTGATTCTATAGCCATAGCTTCCTCACCTATGCTATTCTATTGATTCTTTTCAACACACTGGTTTACATTATTTTTTCCTTCTGAGAGCTTAAGGCAAGCCACACCAAATCAATGTTAAAACTTTCACAATGCTTTGTTGCATACCCACCTTTGTTTCCACTTGGAAACCACTTTTAGATTTTCTGCTCAAAAATAAAATTATGATTTGGCATTTGGGTGATTAAATAGGTTGTTATAGAAATAGCTAATACTATATTTATATAAGTAAAAGTTGAGATTATAATTTAATTATATAATTTACCTGACCCAAAAAAGTTGGAACACTGGTGTTTTTTTTTCTTTCTCTTCCCTCACTCTATTCTCCTTCTCTTTTTTCCTTCTCTTCTTTCCTATTGCCTTTATTTCCTTGTATTTTATATCAAGACAAAACACTTTAATAAAAATTATAAAACCTTTCACAATGCATTTAACCTGAGTTTGTGCTATTAGATGGCATTATCAATGACTGCATCTTTCCTATTCCTTAGCAAAATGTATAGTTCCACATAGAAGTGAATTTTTTGAGCTTCCACTGACAGCCCTAACTTTCTGCTGCATCTATCACATTCTCAGTTAAAGTAATTTGCATAACAGACTTTCCTGAATAGTTCCTTCCCACCCACAATTTTTATGTACATTAAAGGGAGAATATCCCAATCATAAATATGTTAATATTTGATGGCAGATATATTATTCTTTATTGATAATCTTTGGAGATCAGAGTTAATTTGGAAAGAATCAAAACTTCAGTACACAGCTCTACTTGCAAAATTGACCTTGTCAAAGTGATACACTTTGACATCAATTAAATACAATTCAATCCCACAGGTGACATTAGCAATTACAAGAATACTTTGTGAAAAAGCATTTAAAATCCTCATAGCCCTATTATTCTATTCTAAGGTAGAGAAAATATAATACCTTTGCTTGGAAAGTTTCTCACTTTGTTCTTTACTCAGTCATTTCTGGAATGCACTATTGCATCAAATATTAGGTCAACCTGGGCTAATTAAACTTGAACAGGAGCAAAAATCACAAAAAGCTTCTTCATTCATTTTTTCCTGACTAAAAAGCTGGTAGATAAAGGTAAAGGTTTCCCCTGTCCAGTCGTGTGCGATTCTAAGGGGCAGTGCTCATCTCTTTTTCTTAGGCAAGGGAGCCAGTGTCATGTGGCCATCATGACTATATGCTGAAGTGTATGGAATGCTGTTACCTTCCCACCAAAATGGTATCTATTTATCTACTCACCTTTGTGTGCTTTCAAACTGATAAGATGGGCAGAAGTTGGAGCAAGTAATGGGAGCTCATCCATCATGTGGCGTTCAGTTCTTTCCAACTGACAAGCTCAGTATCAGGCTATTAATAGCTTTAGAGTTGCTAATTATTTCAGTATGGATGGTTATAGCAGTGATGTCAGTTCAATATAATACACTCTGAAAATCTATTGATGAAACCTGTTGACAATTTTTTTTACTATATCCTGGTTTAGAAACAAAAAATGAACGTGATTGAGGAAAAACATACTATAGACAGAGAGACACATACATACCCAGACTGTAGGTATTGTATGACTGGGCTCCTAACAAGAGCTAGTTTGCAAGACTTTGGCTTGATTTACTCTCACATAAAAAGTTCACATAACTTTTACTAATGTAATATAAGTTCTCTTATACTTTCAATATTATATTATCTAGCAGGAAGAACAGTTTCCCTTTCCCTCAAATTAATTTACTTTTTAAATGGGTGATTTATCTTAGGTTCCCTAAGTTTATAGTACTGTAACTGAGGTAGAATTTTCTGCCTAATCATCCTTCTCTGGTATGGGAAAACATTTTGAGTTAAATGTAGGAGTCGCTTACGCTTAGGTATCATGAAAATATCTGTCTGTCTGTCTGTCTATCTATCTATCTATCTATCTATCTATCTATCTATCTATCTATCCATCCATCCATCCATCCATCCATCTATCTACTATTTAATTCAATTTTGGCTGTCTGATTCTTCAATGATCTTGGACAATTTTTAATAAGAAAAAAATATAAATAAACCAAAAACCAAAGGGACATGACCATGAACTTGTCCAAAGGCCTTGGAGAATAACCAGGTTTTTAATCATTTGGAAAAAAAAAAACTTAATAAGGGGATGCAGTACAGATCTCTGGAGGGTTGTCATTTTAGAGGCCAGAGACCACCAGCAAGAAGGCATACTTCCTGGGTACTTCAAGATGTCATTGTTTTATGGGACCTGGAATTTGCTAACTGTACTGGACCCAATAGGCACAAATATATGGAGACAAATGATCCTTCAAGTAGTTAAGCCTGTGCCAAGGAAGGCTTTACAGGAGATAACCTGTACCTTGAATTAAATCCAGAAGACAACTGGTAACAGGACAACTTGCGAAGCAGTGGGTACAAATGTACATACTTCAATATTCCATATATTCTGCATTCTGGATCAGCACTGGCTTCTAAGTGGTCTTTAAGGGCAGCCTTATGTAGAATCCATTATAGTGATCTAATTGTAAGTTCAAGAATGGGTGCATTCTTGTTTGAATTAGTTTCAAACAAGACCCTCTAGGCCATAGCAGCCACCTGCTCTTCAAGCAGGAATTTTATGTCCAGGAAGACTCCAAAATGGCACACTAGTCCACTGAAGAGTAAAGTTGGAATATCTCCAGAACAGGAAAGACCAAACAGAACCCCTCAGTCTCTTCAAAATTGACTTCATTTTGTTCCTTCTCATTTAAAACTGCAAGCCTCAAGGCATCAGGCCAGGACTTCAACACTGTCATTTGGTCAGCTTGAGTTGAGATATGTAATGGGATATCATCAGCATATTGATGATCCCTGATGCCTTGGCTCCTTGGCCCTCTGAATCCTACTGTAATTCATTATCTTTTTGAAATACTAGACCTCACTTCCAATCCCACAATGTCCCTATAAGCACTTGGTGATGTATAACGTATAGAATACACTGTTTAGACCGTTCAGCTGTGATAAAGAATCAGACCTCCTCCAGCCTCTGGTTAAATTGGAGTCCCACAAGAAATTGACTAGCAGGTAACCATTGAATGAAGGAATAGGGTTAAAAGAATGGTTTGTCAGGGTATACTGCTTATTTTTCTGTCTCTGATAACTGTGGTGGTGGAGGGAGGGAGAATGGGTTTGTGTTGATTCCAAGTGACTGGACTAGCCCCTACCTTTTGGTTGACAAGAGTTTCAGAAATGGTTTGTCATTACCTCCTTTCCAGGGTTGAGAGAAAATGACTGGCCAAAAGGTCAAAAAGATGGCTTTGACCTTCTTGATCTCCCAGTTTCTAGCCTGGTACAGTACAAACGTAGCAGATCCTATCCACTACTGAACAGTTAAGGGCATCCTTTAAGCACTTATTAGTGGTAGTGCAACTATGGAAGCAGCTGCATCATGCCAGAAATGTGGGGCCAAAGATAGGCTATTCTAGAGGGCTTTGGAAAGAGTCTTCCAGTTTTCTACTCTATGAGGGCAACTTTCTGTTGCTACAGTATTGCCCTTAATTTTGATTTCATGACTACCATAAGCTTTATTGTGAATTGGCTTTTAAGTCTAGAATAGAAAGGCAAAATACAAAAGAAAGCAAATATATAATAATAATGAGGATTTCTTTCTTGCATAATGAAAATTGCTTCTGCCTTTTTCTATTCAGTCTTTGGCATGTTCAAGAATAAGAAGATAGTTGTTCACATTGGGACTTAATACATTCTAAGAAGAAAATAGCTTCCACAGTAATTTATCATATGAACTAGGATTGGCTATTTGGAATGGGTGTGTGAAATTTTTTATGAATTGTTTACGAAGGTAGAAATTCAGATCCTTCCTAACTTTTCCTTCTAGAATAAGCCTTTTGACCAAAATAAGTTAATTACTATCTTCACCAACATGCCCAAAGAAACTGTGTTTAAAATGCATGCATTGAACAGTGATGGACGGAACATTAATTATAACCTGGGAGACAGCAGCCTTTTCTGTGGGTGTTACAGATGACTACACACAAAGTTCTCCACGGTAATCCTTCCACATGCCATTTTCTCACATTAGAGACAGGGTTTGTGTCAGTGTAGAGTTCTGAAAAGGCCAGCAAGTTTGTCATTGAGAAAGTCAACACACCTGTCAGCTAATATTGAAGCTGATTATTGTTTTCTGATAGGGATAACTGCTGACTGGACTGTTGTAACTGTACAGGTGATTTCTTTTATATTTGCCAGACAGTCATGCTAGTGTGGACTAGTATGACAGACAGACAGCTAGCCAAGTCAGGAAAGCTGATTGCTCAAATTAAGAAAGCTGTAATTCAAACACACTTTATACCAATTATGAACATAGTTTAAGGCTTCTTGAGAGAAGTAGTTGGATGCAACAAATTTTAGGCAGCAATACAGCCTTCAAAACCATTGATTCCTAATGAGAATCTAAGGTAAAACAGTTTGTTTCATGCTGCAAAATTAGATTTATACTTAATGAGTTTCTTGCCCCATTTTACTACAAATCAAACTATGGGCCTATCTAAGTCATACCCTGGTGATTGGAAGACAGCAATTGCTTCAGCTTTACAGTTTGAGCTGAAGCATTCCAGAAATAAAAAAGCAAAGAGTAACTTTCTGGGAAGTAAATGTTGGAATTTTAGCAAAGCAGAAAAAATAAAAGAAACTAATTGTACAATGCTGTTTCATATGACTTAAAAAAAGAAGTTGGAAATGGCCTATTTGTTTTTGTGAGCTAGGCAATGGAGACAATGTATCATATGGCACATTTGCCTATTGCTCATTCAAAGGAACTGTGATATACCCATATGTGTAGCTCTGTCATAGCTTTCCCAGCCTGATGTTCTCCAGATGTGTTCGGCTTCATTGCACCTAGTGGCTGAGGCCTGCGTGAACTGATTTCTTCCGCATCTGAAGGTACCAAGTTGTGGAAGTACACACTAAACTATTGGAGAAAGCCTTTATTGCTACTTAGTATGTGGCTGAACAACTTTTTTCTGCCCCTCCTCACATTTTCAAGCAACTAGCAAGCATCTACCTATACTATGATTATGAACAGACAAGCAATTTGTTAACTAATGCAGCTTCTGGCAAAGGGAAGTGGTGGCAAAACTACAAGAACCTCAGAGGAAACATTTTCTATTTCAAGGCACACATGCTGAGATACAGCTGTGCCAAGGCATGCATATTTATTGGACCTGGCTAAAAAGCAAATGTGAAACTAATTAAATGCTAGCAGTGTCAGCTAGGGTGGCTAGGATTTGGTTGCCTTGGCTTCTGGCCTCCAAGGACATATGAACATTTTTAAAAATATTTTTTCTGATAATAGTTTTTTTTAACATGGATCAAACTATATATTATTCACTAGGTGCAACATAGTCCAATCAACTCCACATACAACTGCTGTGGGATTGTTTCATACATACCATCTAAGGACTTTAGTGATGGATGATCTAAAATCAATCAATCAATAATAATGATTCAGGTCTTCCTATAAATCTGATTCAATTCAACTTTGGCTTCTATATTGTACAGAACACCTGTCAGGATATAGGTGATGAAGTGAAGAGGAAAAGGAACGCAATGAATGTACGAAGAAAATATTACTTTTAAAAATTGTGTAATTTTACTTGCTTTGCATGTTTCCATCCCCTCCCCCTCTTTCTGTATTTAAATGGTGCAGATATGAGAAATATTTTGCAACAATTAGTATAGCAGAAGGAGAAAAGGCAGAATGAAAGTAAGGGCCAGAGAAAGAAAGAATAAATAAAATACCAGTAGCAGTTAGAAAGTTTTGCAGATTACAGAAAATACCGTGTTCATGATCAGGAAATGGATTAAGCTATTTATTTGGATTTCTATAACAAAGAGAAAAAGTTATAGAAAAAGATATCTTCTTTTTAAGAATGTAAAATAATGTGTTGTTATTGGTTGATTAAGCACATGCCAAATGATCTGGAATCATTGATTGATTACCTTGGGTCAATTGTATATATCAGTAGTGGTGAACCTATGGCACGGGTGCCAGAGGCAGCACTTGAAGCCCTCTCTGTGGGCACACGTGCCATTGCTCCAGCCTTGCCTCCCCTTCCTCTCCAGCAGCCCCCCTGAAGGAGAGTCGCCCCTGAGCATGGCCCACGTGGAGCAGCACAGCCAAGGACATGGCAGCCAGGCAGCATAGACAGGACTCTGTCCTCACACCCCATTGTGCACAGTTGATGCTGCAGGGCACGGGCAGAGGGTGTGGCCGCCATAGCGCTGCTGGGCTGCCTGGGCGATCTGCAGTGGGCCCTGGAGGTGGTGAATGGCCCTGTGGGCAGGTGGAGTGGGGGATGGGCCAGCAGAACAGGGGCAGGGCAGGGGGTGGAGCGGGGGCACTCGGTCTCTAAAAGGTTCGCCATCACTGGTATATATGGTATTTTTTGCAGGATTTAATGAAGATAGAAGTTTCAATTAAAACAAATAGCAGAGAAGCTTCTTCCAGAGTCTTGTTAGATGGGTAGAAAAGGCACAGCAGAAGTGACAAAGTAGGAAGATTTTTTAAAAAACTTCTCAAGCTACAGCAAGAGGAAGGGTGCTAAAAGAACAAAAGAATAACATTGCAATATGTAAAACCAAATGGAAAAAGCATAGTAGGACAGTTGGCTTTTCTTGGCAAGATAAATGTGTTTAATTGTGCCACACGTAAGTGCACATTATGGAAAGAGAGAAGTGAAGAATGTTTTGAGTCACATAAGATAGTTGCTGAAAAAAAATGTTTATTTTACTAAGGGTTGGGTGACAACACATATAGCTATTAAAAAGCTCAATTGCCCAACAAAACCCTACATACGTTAGCTTTAATAATAAACTAATAAAAGGACAGTTGATACCTAAACCCTTGCTGATTACAGAGCGTTTCAAATTTCATTCATGAAAACAGAGAGAGGGAAAATCCATTGCAGCATGCAGAAGTGAACTTAAAAGCTTGCAAATTCAGTCAAGGGATAAATGGCATCTTGAGGATTACCTAATTTTGGAATTCTGAAAGAAAAGAATGAAAAAAGATTTAACAGAAACAACTTTAAAACAGAATTTGAAATGGCTGTATCTACATAGAAATGTCTGCTAGAGATACATTAGAACAGTCAACATGAAAACAAACAAAGCAAACATGAAAAAGCTTCCAATTGGATCAGAGACCAGGCCAAAGTGAACAGCACTACCATTGTGGCAGGCCAGTTAAATGCATGTTTAAAAGGATAAACTTGAAGAATATGCGATAAAGAGGAGCCTATTCAGAGTGCTTGTCACTCAGGAAAGTAAACCATTTGTTAAAGATAAACAAGATATGACTTTAAAAGGAGTGTGGTACTCAGTGCTATGGATAAAAACATGATCATGAAAGTGAAACAGGTTAGATTTTTACAGCAAACCTATATCTATACAACAAAAAGTGAAATTTGCTTAGAGATGGTATACAAGTGATGGATAAATAAATAAATAAAAATAAGACCAACAACACATGGCTCACACCACCAGCAAATCACTTCAGTGCAAAATTGTGTTAAAAGAAAATGTGATACCTCTGTCAATATGTGTGAAAACTAACTGAATTGGATGGAAGTTGACGGAATTCTTTCAAATGTTGACCATACCTGTGGTTTCAATAGCTAAAAAGAAGGAACAGCAGAATCTATGATGATTTTAAGGTTATGTTTATTCCAATGTTTTATATGAATTATAAAAAACAGCTTTACCCAGAATTAAGCATATTTTAATCTCACTGGAGTTCATTTCATCAAAATAGTCCTACCTATAGTTTTATTTACAGATGGATAACTCTAAGGTGTTTCTCACCATAAACATTCCCAAAGGGTTATAACAAATATATTTGGGGGGCAAAATCTGTACCAGCACTTGGTCAGAGAGCTGTGAGGTTGTCCAGATTCCTAATGATTACATCTTGGTCTCTGGAGAAAATAGTTAAATGCATTTATAAAACCTCAAGACAAAATTGATGGACTAGCATGAGGCAACAAATCTGATCTCTTTAAACCTAGCATTACATACTGCAGTCATTTCTTTGTTACACCGGGCCTACACAACTGTGCAGAAAATAATCAAGAAGTTGTAAATGCCTCAAGGTCCTAAGATGTGTCAGATCTATGTTCATTTTAAAATCCATTAATTATTATAACAGATTCCTGCTAAGTGCAGACACCATTCTCCATGTTTGAATGTTTTACTACATGGTGGGAGAAGATGGCCATGAACACAACACAATAAACAAGACTTGGCATAAGCAAAGAAAATGGTTCAATAATTCAGAAAGTTCACAACTGCCCAAACACAAGTGTACAGTATTATCTTGTTTACTTCTAGAGGGTACATAGTGAAAAAACATCCACATAAGATCAAGATTTCTTTGGTTCACTTTCTCTTTGATGTTGATAGATTTTCCATCACAACTGAGATAGTGCAAGGAGAAAGTCAGAGAGATTTTATGCTGACTCAAGCTAACATAGCATATTCAAAAGATGCCAGAATGGCACTTCATCTATGGAAATGGCCTCCTTGCTATGGTAAAAAAAAAAAAAAATCATACAGACTTTGCAGAACTATTTGAGAACACAACCTTTTTATCTGTGGTGAATGCATGTTCAAAGGGACCAGAGGTGTTTTAGTAACTTCAGCTACACTGTGCATGCCATAGAAGTATTGAGACAACTTTTTGTGAGACTATGAAAGACTGACAATAGATCATAATTTATGGCATAACAGTTTTAGGCATTCCTGAAAAAGAATGGAATATCATACCATGCATCAGTAATATTGTTCCTAGATCATGCCTAATAACCAAACTGAATTGAATAAAAAGTATTTAAGACAAATAGATGTGTCCAAAAGTGATGATTAATCTGCACTCACCTTTACTATCAGATATTTAAAGATTTCTTTTTGTGGGTGAGCTGAAAAAACTACTACAACTCCTACATTTATAAGAAGAAGACAGGTTTATATCTTGATTATATTGAGCTATGTTGTATTAGGTTATTATTTTTATTAGAAGATTAAGCATGTCTATGATTTAATAAATGCTGCTTAATTATCTCCATATGTGTAGTAATTCTTGCGGGCTCACTGATATTAATTCTTTCAGATATTTTAATAAAATAAGCAATAGAAAAATCTATTTTTGACTATAGTCTTTTGTTTGATCAGTAAAAAAGACACATCATTATTTATCAAACTTGTCCCTATATCTTATCTACTGAAAGATTCTGAGATGGTTACAACTTATTCTAAGTACAACATACTTAGCCAAGTCTCTTAGCACACTACAGACCTTTAAATAAATATGTTTAAAAACTGTTGATTAATGAAGGAAATTCAGACTGTGAGCACCAGTTTCATTCCTTCCTGACTGGTCCCAGTCTCCAAGCTTGTTTATTTAGTGTCACCCATAGTCTGTCATGGCTGACCTAAAACTATCAAAAACAGCCACAACTGCAACCAAGCATAAACAAAAATCTGAACTGAAGGTGCAGAGGGACTGCTATTCTGCAGATAAGATCTATTGCTGTAATAGTCCTTGATTATCATGACCAAAGGGGGGGGGCAGAAAAACACCAAATATACAGACACATTTCTGTTTATTTACACAGGAACAGAAGGGAAGCAAATCATTTACAAAGAGGAAGACATTGTGAATAGGTCTGCAGTCTACGTCAGTTTTCCTCAAGAGTTTATAAAACAAGTTTTTGTTAAGGCTTGCTTCTGATGGTTTTGGTCTGGTTTGTTTTGTTTTACAAGGAGCTAATATATTGTAACTAGAGATATGAGGCTTGGAGAAAATTAATGATAAGTATGATACATATGTATCATATGTATGTATACACAAATGTATGTATATGTAGCAGTAAACATACCTGCCATGAATTTAAGTAAGGGTAACCAAATAATAGTCTTTCCAGAGATTGCAGATCTATAATTCTCACCATGTTTCACCATCCAAGATAGCTGAATGGGGTTTCTGAAAAGTGCAAAGGACTTTATGTTCTTTGTGTGTGTTTTAGCAAACAAAATCTTCTTTGATATTCTACATCAGGGGTGTCAAACTGCCGGCCCATGGGTCAGTTTCATCATACTGGAGCCACGGCCACCCCATTGCCGGCATCGGCAGAGTAATAGTTCAGCTGCCTCAGATTGCTAGCCCTGCTTGGTGTGCCACAAGGTGTGAGCTAGCTCTGCACCAGAAAGAAAGATGAGCAGCTTTCCTGCAGCATCGTTCAGGGCCCTCTCCCTCTACTGGGGCTGCCTTGCAAACAGGCATTGCAACTGGGAAGGTCCAGTGCCAGCAAGATTCTAACTGTCTGCATGAAGCATTGGCTTATCTCCCCACTAGAGTGGTACCTATTTATCTACTCACATATAACATGCTTTTGAACTGCTAGATGGGCAGAAGCTGAGATGAATGACAGGAGTTCACCCTGCCACGCAGTGCCAGGATTCAAACCACCGGAGCAAAGACCAATTCCAGAGACATTAAGCCACTAAGTCACTGTGTGTATTATATAATATGCTACTCTTAACATTTATTTTATATACTGTTCATCCTCTCTTTACTCTATGGTGTATTAGAAAAATGTGTGCAGGAAAAATGCATAACCCAATAAGAATTAAACATATAGATAATTTGATAGCCAATCCATTTGGCTAGTCAAATGTAAACTGCAGGAATGGATTGTTCAAAAACATCAATGTAGAAAGAAGAAAGGTCTCTTATTCAAAATAACTTTTGGTTGCTTGTTATTTAGCATGTTTAAAACAGTTGGCAACTTCTCCTAGCTAGTGGTATATATCGGTCCTTTTCCAAGCAACACTGAAATGAAATCAGCAGTGATTCCTTCCAGTTCACCTAATGGAACTAGGAGCAGTTTCCATACTAAAACATATATCTTCCAACTTCCCTGCTCCCTTTGGCAATTATGACTCAGGCACTGTTTGTCTTCTATTCTAGCATATTCAAAAGCCAATGAGAAATTTTATTGGCAAGTATTTAACACTAATGTTTCCTTGTTTCTATGGACTGAGAATGCCAGACAGTATATAAAGATTTCAACAAATCGCAGACACCCTATTAAGAATTTTCAGTTCTTCATCCACTGGTAGAAACAGCAGACTTAATTCAGTTAAAGCAAATGCAATTAAAAGAAAGGATTGCCAGACCCTTCAGAGAAATGAATGGAAAGACTTTCAGTTGCCTTAACTTCTAGCCCTGGCAAACATTTCTTCCTTGGATCACTTTGATACTAGAAGGATTTAGAAAGAAAAGAAAATAAATGGGAAGGGTGAAAAGATGTGGAATGATACATGAGGAGAATGGGAAAACTCTCTTCAAATTCTGCTCCCCCCCCCATATAGATTCAGGCCCTAAGGTAAGAAATGCTTATAAAATGTTGCAGGACATATAGGAAACCATTGAACACTCCAAAGTTCCTGGTTTTAAGTGCCCCCTATGAATTTAAAAAGCACAGAATCTTAAATACTTTTTATACAACCACCTGGAAGCTTCACTGGGATAACTGTAATTTAAAATATTGAAGCTGAACTAGACAAAAATGCTAAGTGCCACATGGAACTGCATCTTTTGATAAAAACGTTAATAACCACCTGGGAGTGAGACATTTACAATTACTTAGATGATAATTTCATGAAGTGAAATACTATTATTGGTAACTGATGCTTAAAGAATAATAATAAGATGAAACATTTCTAATTATTAATTTGTATATAAAGTTAGTAACATGACCATCTCAGGATTGCAAACTATGGGATCACTGTGAATATCTTGAAAAATAGCTTTATTGATCTATGTTGTGATTGAAGAATTCTTCTTCACTGAATTCATTCTCTACATGGTTTTCCACATCCCCTAATACAGTGATGGCGAACCTTTTAGAGACCGAGTGCCCAAAACCCACCCCGCTCCTGCTCTGCCCGTCTGCTCTGCCCCTTCTGCCACTGCTCTGCTCGCCCACAGGGCCACCCACCATCTCCATGGCCTGCCGCAGATTGCCCAGGTGGCCCTGCAGCGCTATGGCGGCTACGCCTTCCGCCCGTGCCTAACAGCATCATCTGCGCACGATGGGGCACGAGGGCAGAATCTTGTCCCGGCTGCCATGTGCTTCGCTGTGCAGCTCTATGCAGGCTGCGCTGGGGTTGACTCTCCTCCAGGGGGCTGCTGGTGAGGGGGCTGCAGGGGGAGGCAGGGCTGGGGTGATGGCGCACGTGCCCAAAGAGAGAGTTCTGAGTGCCGCCTCTGGCACGCGTTCCATAAGTTCACCACCACTGCCCTAGTAGTTATAAATAACTTGTAGAAAGTATTTTAATTCAGCATGTGTCTCAGTCATTTTTCTCTTGTAAGATGTTGTAGCCTCCTCTTAATTAGCTTTACTCCCCCTTCTATTTTATAGTATCTAAAATCTTGAATTAATCCACATTTTTTGAATATTTGTGCCTTGGTACTTTACACTAGATCTTTCTACTTTGCTTGGAGCCCTGCCCTCCTTTTCATGTTTTACAAAGTATCTTGTTCCATTTAGATTCATATAAAAGGGTAATGTTACTAGCATTCTGTTTTTTACTGTCATCATACTCAAACCATATGTATAACCAGGTCAATTTAATAAAAATGTTGAAATACTTTTGATTCTGGCACAATAATACAGC
Source organism: Crotalus tigris (assembly GCF_016545835.1). Classification (NCBI taxonomy): domain Eukaryota; kingdom Metazoa; phylum Chordata; class Lepidosauria; order Squamata; family Viperidae; genus Crotalus; species Crotalus tigris. The sequence goes on from NW_024096718.1 coordinate 386,075, forward strand.
TAAGGAACAATTATTCTGAAATAGAAAATCCAGACTTAGACTCTTGTGATTTTTGTAACTTTCTCTCCTATTCTTGCAGATCTTTTGATTGCAAAACAAAACACACCAGGAAAGCTTTGCTTGTATAGCAAGAGTGAGTAACCAGTAGATTGTTTTCAAAAAGACCTCTGCATGTGATTAGTCCAGGCACTAGCAAGAATCGATAGTCCCTGTGGTGTCTTGATGGGAGGGAGGGAGGGAGGGAGGGAGGGAGGGAAGGAAGGAAGGAAGGAAGGAAGGAAGGAAGGAAGGAAGGAAGGAAGGAAGGAAGGAAAGTTGGTTTCCATATATTTTTTCCTCTGCATCATCAATGTGAGGAACAAAAGTGCTTGATAAGAAAAAGAATGCATCTATTGCTATTTTGACTGACATTTTAATATCTTCATGAAATTCAGCGAGTCACAAAATGTTTGAGACACAACATTTTTCATAACCTACCTATGAAACCACATGAGTATAGGACAGTATTCCTTTGCATATTTTCTGGAGTGGGGGGGGGAGGTTTATACACCTAGGTCTCTGTCAGCTTAACTGAACTGAAGGAGAGCAGGAGAATCAAAGCAGTACTTTCCTAGCTGATGGATAACTAGAAAGATGAACAATTGTGTAAACAATAACCCATATATGGCTTATTATGCCTACAATTTATTTCTATAATTGAGAGCGTGTATTAGCCTGAGGAAAACTAGCTCCTTTTCTCATTTTCATTTTTGTACTGTTTGGCACATTTATAGTTGTAAACAAGATAAACATATGGTTACATTTCTCATATATGGTTTGTAGTTCATCTGATCAAGCTGAGAAAAATCATTTGGTTTCTTTTTTTTAACAACAGGAAAACTTGTGTTTTCTATTATAACTTTCTATTTTCAGGAGTTATTATTGTCTGTAGAGAGAGGGAAAATGGCTTCAGGGTGAAATTCTGAAGACAAAGTCTCAGCCAAGGAGTAAAATTTTGTATGATACTTCGAACATAGAGATAGTGTTGTCATAATCAAATGGTATCATAAATCATAATAGAACCTAGTTAGAATGAAACTCCTTGCCACACTGACATATTATAGCAAGAATATAATATAGTAGGAAATTAATAGCTTGATCCTCTGCCATGAATGGAAATTGGTAGATGGGGATAGTTTTGGAATCTATGTTTTATAAATTGAGGTTCAGCTGAGGTCTAGTGCTGGATGGGCATTCTTTATACACATACTCACAGAAAGATGTATTTGCATTCAGATTAGACTTACCATTGTTTAGCTTCAGAATTTGTTTCCAAATGGGAAAATCCTGGAACTTGTGTTAAATCAAATCAAATAGTTAAATCAAATCTATCTATTATGATCATAGACAAACATAAGGCATAGGAAATGGATAATATATAGTCAATAAAAAAGAAAGACATGGGAATGAACAGGATATTAAACAGTTATTAAGGAACAATATGCATTAAAAGTGAGATTAAAATCATGCAGTTAAGCTATAAACTGCTGGCTATAGAAACACTCTGTGGTTGTAGGCTGGAGGGCATCTGTGTTGAAAAGTTAAAATGCTGGTACTAACCACAAACTAGAAATTATCAGACAAGAGAATCCTGGGTAGGTGCCAGGATTAATGCAGAGAAAAATGCAGAGAGAAAAAAGTAACAAGGGATATAGATTTAGGAAAGATGATGATGATGATGATGATGATGATTTTGTATTTCTGAGGGCTCATAATCTAAACCCAAATCCAAACTGAGGTAGAGTTAGGGACAAGACCAAAACATACAGATAAAAACAAGGGCATATATTTTCATATAACTTGCATACTAAGGTCTTATATAGAGTTGCAAATAGAGTAATAACTACTGTAATTTAAGGAGAAATACAGGTGACCCATGTGCCTGCTCAGTCTACTATCATGTTGCTGAGGGACATCTTACTTATCATTAAGACAAACTTCTAGTGAGTAGCCAGTCCTTCAACCAGTGATTGCTCTCGAGATTCACATGGCCCATCTGAGTCTCCTATCATGACACACTGTTATGATGCACAGGGAACAGAGCTTGAAGTTTTCTCTTATGTTGTAGTTATGCTTATTACCTCAAATTCATATTTCTTTTGCTGCTTTTGGGCTAGAGCAGGATTAGTTCTGGAAAAACTTTGCTATTCCAATGGATCAGTTTCGGTTCTGGATTTCAAGTTCTGTTCATTGTAGGTTCATACATAAACTTGCACAGAGATGTCACAACATAATACCAAATAATAATAGTCATCATCACCTCCCTATATTTATGATTTCAGCATGAAAAAGATTATTTGCCCATTTAATAATCTTTTGCTATCTGTTTCTCCTTCCTCCATAATTTATGCTGCAGGCTGCTGTTTTGATAAATGTTTGTTTCTTCAGCTTTCTATGATACTACATCATTGTGAGGTAAAATGTCAATATGGATAATGATACAGCACAGTGAAAACACAATTTAATATTCAAAGGATTTATGTAATTGTAAATTAAGCAATGCCACCCAATATCATAACATATTTCATGAGAAAAAGATGCTAAATCTATTTGACCTACTTTCATCTATATGTTTAGAAACAGGGTATGATAAGTAAACAAAGTAGCTGAGCCTTACATATGAGATGATTATTGCTTGAATTTATGATTCATGCCTTGAGCAAAATTTTTGTTTGTGATCTCATTTGCAACCATAATTTACAACTTTTCTAGAGATAGCTGTATATTTGGGAGGCTATATATTAGACATGCGTTGTACTGGAACTATTTTCTAGCTTAGGATATAGCATATTCTGTGTTTCTGCTAGCAATAAAAATTCTTGGCAGAACATTTATTGTAGTAAATATGGAAATTCTTTTTTTAAAATTGCATTCCCCTTAGGAATGTCCTATTGTATTTACATTGGTATGCTTATTACAGCTAAATCTAACTGGTATTTAAAAGAATTGTTACTCTTTGAAAAAGCAGGAGATGAATGCAAGAAAAAATTAATCACTTCATTATTTCTAACAACTTGGCACATGGATACATAGAAAGATCCAGTTTTAAAATCATGATTTTTCTACATTATAGGTGAAAGATGACAGTCTTGTAAAACTACCATTGGCCAAAATGCTGGACATTCTGGCTGTTGTGGTTCAACACATCTGGATAGTATTTGATTGTGGAAAATTGATGTAAATTATTACAAGTACATTATGTTAAAAAAAAGGAATGTACTGGATCTCCTTCTATTAATCCTGTCTTTAGGAACTTGGAGAAAATAACAAACTGGAAAAGCAAACACAGCACAATATGGCACTCTAGTGCCCCTTCATCCTCATGTCTTTGTGTTTAAAATAAGATTTGTTTGTTTATTCATGTCAGAAGCCTCACAATTAAAATAAAACATACTATATGACAGTGATGGCGAACCTTTTAGAGACCAAGTGCCCAAACTGCAACCCAAACCCCACTTATTTATCGTCGGGTGCCAAATCGGTGTGGTCAATTGGGTGGCGTGGCTGGCATGGGGGTGGCCTACTGGGTGGGTGTGGCCAGCTCAATGCCACCTGGCCAGAATTGGGGCAGATCTTGGGGTCTGCAGAGGAGAGGGGATGGGACGGGGCGAGCGTTGGGTCATGGTCCACTAGAGGAGCCTCATTGATATTGAAGGGGGTGGGGAAGGAGATATTAAAGGGGTGGGGGAAGAGATGATATTAAAGGTGGTAGGGGAAGACATGATATTAAAGGGGTGGGGGAAGACATGGTGCAGAGAGAAAGAGAGCAAGAGTGCAGGAGCACATGGAAAGGGGGCAGGAAGCAGCCTGGCCCTGCCTCCTTCTGGGGTGATGGCATGCATGCCCACAGGGATGGCTCTGCATGCCGCCTGTGGCACACATGCCATAGGTTCGCCACCCCTGCTATATGACATAAAATTTAAAATATAAAATTAAAATATGTACAAATTAAACAGATCTTGCCCAGAGACTAGCAATATTGTGTTCTGTCGTGCCACCATGAGATCCTCAAATGTACACTGATCAGGACACAAAGGGCAGATATACATACGTGTTGTAGTCTGCATGTCACCACAAGCGCAAAGAATAGAACCTACCGAATAGTCCAATTTGTTCAGAGTGTCTTTGGATCTTATACCTGTGTGCAGTCTATTCAATGATACTTCCCAGCTTTACTCAGACCCAGGTTCCAGCTCTTTTGTTGGTTCCATCCAGTGTTAGTCCTTTATAGCTTTCCATAGATCCTCTCTGCTTTCAAATTCCTCAAATTCATCAACCTAAGGAAGCTTTTTCTGGATTTTAGTCTCTGCTGAGCTGGTTGTAGGCCACAAAGAGGGTTTTGTCTAGATATTGATGATTTGAGTATATTGATGAACTGAAGCATAGCAAGGTACTCATTTAAAATATGGTTAAAACTACTTATGGCAGCCAGTGAAAAAGCCAGATCAGTATTTATTGCTGTGTACCTCCAGCTCACAATGAAGCTGATCATGAGTAGTCATTTTCAAGTCCTGAATTTTGTGATTACCTTCTATGATGAAGTAGCCCTATATATGGTTCAGTGAATGAGGGTTGAGTGAGTAGAATTTAGTCTGGAGGCTGTCATTTCTTCCAGGGGATGGCATAGGACAAAAAAGTAATGCATATTTAAATGTTGAGTAAAGATTAGTTTTAACATACTCAGCATTTTTTTTTCTTTTGCTACATAAAATAATTAGAGGCAGCAAGTCTGTCCCCAAGGTTTGGGGAATTGCATGATGAGCATATCTACTATCTGTAAGAACAGTATACAAATGGAAGGGCACATTTGTTTTAAATGTCTGTGAGGGAATGGGAATATACATGTAAAAGAAGGGAAAGTTCTTAATAATACAACAGTAATTAATTATGTGCTATTAATTTAATCTATTTAATTAAATGCTAAATATATTTAATAATTTCAATTTTTTTTCTCCCTAGGTTTTTTTTGTGTGTGTGTGTATGTGTGTTTTGGGCCCATCTGCTTTTGGAGTATAGATTATCCTCGATTTACAACCATTTGTTTCAAAGTTACAATAGCACTGAAAAAAAGTGAATTATGACCGTTTCTCACACTTACGACTGTTGCAGCATCCCTGTGGTCACCTGATCAAAATTTGGTTGCTTGGCAACTGGCCTGTATTTATGATGGTTGCAGTTTCCCAGGATCAACTTTGCAACTTCTGACAAGCATATGGAAGTCAGATTCATTTAACAACTATGTTACTAACTTAATAACTTCAATGATTCACTTAAGAACTGTGGGAAAAATGGTCATAAAATGGGGCAAAACTCACTTAACAACTGTCTCGCTTACAATGGAAATTTTGAACTCAATTGTGGTCATAAATTGAGGACTTACATGGGCCAAACAAAGAACAAGTTCCTTAATTGAAGTAAATGATTATCTGTGAATTAAATTATTTCAAGTGATAATGCACTTTGATAAGAGAAATCCTCCTATCCTACTTATCTGCATAGTATTCATTTTTCTTTTTTGATGAATAATATTTATTAAAAGAAAAAATTATAAAGGGTAAAAGAAATAGTGAAGTATAACAACAAAGCAAGAAAAAGAAATATATTTAAAGAAGTAATTTCTTAACTTCTTTGGAAACATAGCAATTACCATCTTTAACCTCTCATGTTGCAAATCATCTTTCCCTTCTTCCCACAAACAAACCTTTTAATCAATAAATCCCAGCATCATCAGTACATTTTTATCCATTTTTCAGCAAAAAGTCTATAAAGAGTTTCTAGTCTTTTACAAAGTAGTTGTAGTTCTCTCCTTAATCAAACAAGTCAATTTAGCCATTTCTGCAACCTCAGCCATCTTCACAATCCATTCATCTATTATTGGTATGTCTGTAGTCTTCCATCTTTGTGCATATAATAGCTTTGCTGCAGTTAGTATATATAAAACCAATCATTCATGAACCTTTTCTAGTTGAGTGTCAACAAGTCTAATAAGAAAAGTTGCAGTTTCATCTGAATGTTAATTTTTAAAAATACTCTGTATCACCATATGTATTTGTGTCCAGTGTTTTCTTTTCACTTTTTCACAAGTCCCACCTTGTGTGATCAAATGTTCCTTCATGTTTTTCAATTTTAAAACAGTGATTAGAAGTATCTTTATACCTTAGATAATTCATCTGGTATCATACAGCAATGGTATATCATTTTAAAACTTTTCTTTTAAAAAATGTAAGACACTGTGAATTTTAGACCCTTCAGCCAGATTCCTTCACTTTGATCCATTTGAATATTTTGACCAAGATTCTTGGTGTCAAGGTACTGATTTAACAGCTAACCAGCTTATGTAATGTAAGATTTAAGATATAATGATGGGAATAACTCAGCAGGGTCTGTGTCTCTTTAAGAGCCTTTGTATAAAGGGAAGGCTCCATTGATGTGTTCTCTTTTTCCTGCTGTAACTGTGGTTTGTTGGATCCTGCTGTATTAGCATGTGTATGTATATTGTTCTTGGTGTATGATATTGTAGATAGGTGTAAGATAAATCAACATTTAATATAGACCACTGTTTACTGTGTTTACTCCTAGGTTATCTCACACAATAAGACTGTGTACACTCTAACACTTGGCCCATTTTTACCATACATTCTTACTTGTTCTTCAAATTGCAACAAAAGTTTACACATTTGAGCAATCACTTATTCATAATTTATGAATAAATCATTTTCAAATTCTATCACATTCTATTTCTGGTACTTTTTTCAGTTTCAAGTTTTTTATTAATTTTACAATATTACATTTACATATTTGAAAAGTAGTGTGGCGGCTGAGCACAGTAATCCCATTACATTTGAATATGATCAGTACAAATCTCAAATTATTACAACAAACTAATTCCCTCTCTTTCCCCATGATATCTACTGTCATGTTCAAACCAATACAGTTCTTATTCTATTAATCAAACAAAAAATACCTTTCTAATATTCATTAATAATATTCAGTCTATAAATATCTTAATTAATTTGACATTCCACCTTTTAGACAATAACCTAGTAAGTTTTTCTTAACTTTAATTTGCCATTGATATTTAAGTTTAACGTTTAATCTTTATCATTTCCAGGTTTTAAATGATCCCAATTTCTAAGTCTCCTATCTCACATTTGGAGCTAATAATTTTTTTTCTTTTCTTCCTTTCACTTCCTTTCTTCCTTTCCAGAAAGAGAAAAAAATTAAAAATAAACCACCAACATTTATACCACAAACCCATATACAAATTTAATTATTAGTACTTATACTTCTAAGTTTTACTTAACCTTTGTCTCAACTCATAACAATATCTTAAATTCAAATCTTAATTATTTGTAGACATTCAGATTACATTTAATATTTAATTTTCCCAAATTTTTAATTAAACACAATTCCTTTATCCCAATTGCTCATACATTCCAATATTTAAAATACACATCTTATATATAACTTCTACCCTCTATCTTACCCATCTAATGACAATATAATATTCTTATTTCAACATATTGCTAGATTTTATATGACCAAAATTTTCTTTATCTCAAATTGTTACAATGTCTTGTGTTCAGAATACATATTCTATCTATTTAGATATATTCTATTTTAGATCTCATATATAGATCAGAACCCCAATCTTTTTCAATCTTATTCTAGCTTTTTTCCTCTGCCAGGTCATTTTTCATATTTTTGCCTTTAAATCATCAAAAAAATCTCTTTGTATTGTTGTGGCTATTGTTTGATGTTGATAAAGTATTTTATACATAAAGATTGGTCTTTGACTATTAAAACACTTACAGTATGCTTGGAGAAATTCCAGCCAAGTATTAACTAGGGCTAAATATGGTTTGCCTCAGCTTTTTAAAGGTCAGCAAGAGCTGCCACCAGAAGAGGGTTATTCCTGCCTTCCCCTCAACTTTTGACAGGGCAATATTTGAAGCTACATTAAACTCTGGGAATGATCTCAGTGGATGATTGTATAGTATATTTGGAGAGTTCTAACATGGTAAATTTAAAAGGAAGAATTCAAAAACTATATAAACTCACAGTCAGTGATAGGCAGAAGGCTTTAAACCAGTGTTTCTCAACCTTGGCTACTTTAAGATGTATAGACTTCAACTTCAGTCATGCTGCTTGGGAGATGAAGTCAAGACATCTTAAAGTTGCCCAGGTTAAAAAACTAAACGAAATCTTTCTCCTCTCCTGCCCTATTAGTCATGTCACTGTGATTTTGTGCAACATAAAACTAACACAATTGTCTAGTGCAGTGCTGTATGGGGCCACCGCTCTAGATGAGCTGAAGAACTTGGTGCAAAAGCCTTTATATTTAATCCTATATGCAATATCCTATTTGCCCATGCAGATTAATTTTTCACTATGGCAAAGCCTCTTAACCAAGAAATATGCTTGGTGTGATACAAATTTTCCAAAAGAAATTAACAAATTTTGAATGCCTTTAGTTTTGGAAATAAATTGTTCTTTTGATCATTTAGGACAGTGGTTCTCAACCTGTGGGTCGGGACCCCATTTGGGGTCGAACGACCATTTCACGGGGGTCGCCAAACAAGGCTGTCCGCCATTTTTCCCCCCTTTTCTTTGGCCATGCCCCTGGCACCCAGTGATGTATAAGTGGTTAGGGGTCACCACAACATGGGGAACTGTATTATGGGGTTGCGGCATTAGAAAGGTTGAGAACCACTGATTTAGGATGAGAAGCCATTTCATTTATGGTGAGTAAATGTAGCATTTTTAGGATTAAACAGTGACTTCTAAATATTCCAAATAAGGAGAGTGACCTTATTCTATGAGTAAGTAAATGTTTATTACAAATAGGCATCAACTTACAAGCACAACTGGGACCAGAATTTCCATTGCTAAGCAAGGCAGCTGTTAAGTGAATTGTGCTGTATTCTACAACCTTTTTTTGCCATAGGTCACAATAGAGATCACATGACCCTGGGACTCTGCAATAATCATAAATACATACCAGTTGCCCTGTGCCCGAATTTTGATCATGTGACCATGGGAATACTACAATGATTGTAAGCATGAGGACTGCCGTAAGTCATTTTCTTCAGTGATGTTGTAACTTCAAAAGACTGGTTATAAGACAAGGGTTATCTGTACCTGTACTCCTATGTATCTATGCTAGAGTGCTATAATAAATTTTATTGGCTTTGCTGTGGTATTGTAAATAAAGACCTCTTGAAGTTATATACCTTTTGGAAATCCAATTCTGAAGCAAGGAATAGACAAAACTGTTCAAAGGTTTATATATATATATTCAAGAAGCAGTATTGATATTGGGACCAGCTCTTTAAATAAAATAGGACCTCACTGGTCTCCAGAGAGAAGGCACATAAAGCAAAGTAAATGATTTTCTGTCAACACTAAGTAGACAGGTGCTTACATTGAACAGCATTCTAATATGTCTCTGAATATTTATGTCTTCTTTTTCAAATGCATTGCACATGAATGTCATAGCTGTCAAACATCTGAATATAAGGAGATAAAAATGAAATTAATAAAAGGCAGATCAACATTTTGCTCATTTCAAATACTTTTCTCCAGTGCTGTTTTAGTTTGTTTTATTTTTGGATGTTAGCAATATTTGGGTTTCTTTTCACATGGGCAACTTCCCTTCCATTACCCCTCCCTTTCCAAAGCTGAATAAAACAAGAAGTGATTTTTTAAAATACTTTACAATCAGAAGCTATTGCATTATTTAATCACAGCAACAACCATACAATTAGTGCAATATTGTTAAGATATGTTTTAGAAGAACTAAAACACTTCAGTCCAAATGATCGGTTATATGATTTACACCTTGAAAATCTGTAGCACCTTGTATCATGTGTGGCCACTTGGGAGCATTTACTGTTTATACGAAATGATTTTTTGCCATTTTAGTTTGAGCTTCTTTATGATCAAAGATTTTGTTTTTACGTCTGCTGGTGAAACTGCAGGGTTCCTAGTTTAAAACAGTGATTCAGCCAGTTTCAGCCTCTCCTGGTTGCACTATTACCTACGTATCTCTTGTTCCGTTAGAAAGAGAGCAGGGACATAGTAGAAATGTCTGGAGTTTAAAATATTTGAATTTCCCTTGTGACCACAGTTCAGAAAATATTGGGAGTAGGAGTTCCTGTCCACAGGTTTCAGAATATGGCACCAAATATTACTTTTCAGACATGTACCAGGACCTACTCCTGTCCTGCTAAGCTTACATGACTTGCAACCAAATATCAAACAAATGATAGTTTGTGTTCAGAATAATCTCCAAAGTTGCAGTTTATTTTTCACATAAGATTCTCCCCTCACTTAGATTCTAGCTTAATAACAGGCATTCTGGAGATTCATAAGAACCCTATGGACCCTCTGGTAGTTAACTTAGGAAATTAAAGAAATTGAAATATTTTCAAAGAACAGAAAAGAAAAATCCTCAGGTGAGAATTCGCTACATTTTTTAAATTTTTAAATCTCTCTGCAGTGCTCTTAGATCCCAATTGGGTTCAATTTCAGAAAATGCTGGAGAGGGGCAAACAAAACAAACAAAAATCTGTCCCATAGTTCAAAGCAAAGCAAAGCAAAGGCAATCTGGTCTGAAATGCAAAATTGTAAATCAGAATCAAAAACCCTTGAATCCTACTGGGGGGGGGAAAGATGAGGGTGACAAATGGATTGTTCTGTCAACAATCTCAACTCCATTTTAAGAAAATGGAGGTTAGTCTTGGAGGTTGATAAGTTTGGATATAAATATGTAGCACAAGCATCCATTAGATAAAGAAAGTCAAATTTTAGGACTGAATGTAAGATGGATTGTGGTAGGCTCTTCTAATACCACAGATGGATATATTTGCAATTTATCACAGCAGGTAGATAGCTGGAAGAAAAAGAAAATCTGAGCTATGTGATCATGTGTTCATTTCACAAAGGAATGCCCTCTTTTCAAATACTGCTCCTATTTGAGCAGTTCAAGTCCAATTTAAAAATAAGGAAAAAATAATCAAGAGAAAGAACAGGGGGTTTGAAATGATGTATGCCATTGGAGTTGGCAGAGTCATGAGATCACAGTTGTATTACGGTTACTATATCTCTATTTAATTTAAAGAATGAAGTCTAATGCAATGAAAACAAATTTCCCTTACTCTCAACCTTTAAGTGGTCTTTAAGTGTGTGCCTAGGAGGCTTGGGAACTTTTTCTATATATTCACATGTTTACAAATTAAAAGAAAAATTATAGCAACAGCTATTGTTAGCCCAATATAACATTAGAGGATTTTACCCCTAGTAATGATTGTATGGAGGATGTTGATTACCTTCCCTGTGAATTCAGGGAGAAGCAGGCAATATTTTGCGTATAGTAACAGGAACAAACATTGCTAAAAGTGAGAGCAAATAAAGAAAGCAAGGGTTGAAATCAAGTGAAGACAGAGAAGCAGCACCCACAAAGAAGCAGGAGAGTGAACAAGATGATTTCCCTCTTCGAGAGGTGGGAATGAGGAAACACTTACTAGCCATGCATGCCTTCCTCTAGTTGCTGAGAAGGCAAAAAAGTATGGTAATTTACTGTTGAAAACAGTGGAAGAGAGGAGACAAAAGAGGGGAAGATATCACTGCTGTCACTTCAAGAAGGACAGAAACAAACAAGGGAAGCCTATCCTTCTTTTCCATATATAAAATGGTGGTGGTGGGGGGCTCTGTAATGGAGAGCTTCTTCTATCCATGGAAGCATTTCATATGAATGAGGAGTCAGGAAAAACAGGATCCTCAGTTGGTAAACAAACTTTATGGACGAAGTGGTCCTCATTGTAGGCCCTGACCCTCTTCTTAGGAAGGGAACAAGAGAAGAATGAGGCTAATTCGGTGACTGAAGAGGACTCAGTGGAATCTATTACATAATTAGTATACATAGATTTCCTTGTGCTTGTAGCCCAGCATAAAGACCTCTATTGATCAGTTTCCTTTCTGAAAAAAGAGGGAAGAAGAAAGCCCAATTCTCTGAGGATCTCTTCCCTAGTTTCCACCCTAGTTTGGTTAAAACAAGTTTAACATATTCATGCTTCATTGCAGGTAAGGGGCACTGAAATCAATGGGACTTGATACAAAGTCAACAAGTACATATAGGCTGCTTGGCCTGATATTTCCATAAGCAATGTTCTCTCTTACTCTGTATTTGTGGGTATATGAAAACAGTTTAGGCATATCTGTATAGATGAAGAATAACCTATTGCTTTATTTTACATTATTTTTAATCAGAAATCCTTAATTCACTTTTTTATTGGTCCTTACTTTTTTCTTTATGGAATATGATCTTTGGCTAGTGCATTTGCATATATTAATATAGAAGAGGATGACATGCTCACAGATTTTATGGAAGGGGGAGCAAGGATACTCAAAAGTTGACAACCTTAATTAATTAGCAAAGAAAGGAAATGGGGAGTATACTGAATTTTGGTTTGTTCATAACTTTTTTCCTGGGAAAATGCCCATATTGCCAGGCATTGCCTTAAATTCAGGGTTATGTTTCTTCAGGTTTTTATCTAAAATGGATCTATGTCAATTTCACCATGGCCAACTTGGCATGGCCAACTAGGCATGGCCAACTTGCCATAGCCAACTCGCCATGGGAAAACTCACTGTAGGACAAGAGTTACATTAATATCAAAGAAATGGTGGAACAGAATAATTAAAGAAAGAATGCAAAAGGTGAGACGGAATGAAATATGAATGGTAAAACTTAAAATATTTTTTAATTTATGTTAAATAATTAAATAGAATTCTTAAACTGTCCTGCAGTGAGTTGTCCCATGACAAGTTGGCCATGGCGAGTTGGCCACAGTGAGTTGGCTGTGCCAAGTTGTCCCATTCTGATCTAAAGTTGCCTTGTACATAATGGATAACATACACATGTTACATTTCTCTTTATTCACTTTGGAGAATCTTTAGTGAGCATCACTTTGGTGGATGGAAGGTCCTTCTTTGCTAACCATTTGGTCATGACATCCAAAATATATAGAAGGAATCTTCTTAGGAAAAACTGTATTGTGCTAAAGGGGTCTTCTTTGGACTTTATTTGACATCAGATAGTTTTAGGGAATTCTTATGAAAGTGGTGGTATGACAACAAAATGTATAGCATTTGAGGGCTTTGCATTTGCAAAACCATTCATCTGTCCTGCATGCTTAGATCATTGACATATGAGAGCCCTACAACTCTCTGCTGACTAGAAGCACACTTTTTTTTCCAACTCAGCGAGGTCATTGTAGATCAGATAAGTTGCAGAGAGCTTTGCATATCCAGTTCCCATTCTGCCATTTTCCTTCTTCCTGAAACCAGGACGATGAGATTCTAGGATTTTCAGTATAACTTGCCCAAGATGAAAAAGCAGATGTTGGTAATATTTGGCTATGATTAGAAATGGCTTGTGAATTCAAAGGTTCATAAGTTCATTTCAATTCAGACAAACACATGTTTTGTTGCGTATTGAAATGCAACCATCCCTCTTTAAGCTGGAAATAGGGCTGGAAACTTCATAGTTCTTGATGCAAGCCATGTCAGTAACACTCTTGCAAAGAGAAGCTCATCTGTTTCCTATTAACAAAGCCAAAAAATACTGAAATGCATAAAAATGAGAGATGGGCCTTATTATTTAATCCCCCTTTTCAGCATGGTAGTGTAGATGATTTTTCTTTTGATCCAAAAATATGGCTATAGTTTGAAAAATGTGTTTGCCATATTAGGAGAACTGAAATGTAAGGTAATGGAAGGATTTCTTTAAAATTCCCCACAGTCTCTTGGCCACAAACAACATCCTTTACTGTTTAAGTGTAAATAGAAAGCTTTTGTGTGGTTTATAACAAAATGCAGTCTAAAAATTAGCATTCCAATCTTGTTTTTTGCCCTCTGTAATATATTAAAACAGCCCAATAGAAAGAATGGCAGTTTATGAACCATTTTCACATGAGCAAACTTATCTCCAGGTGTTCTTAAAAGCTAAGAAGGATTGTGGGAAATATTCTTATGAATGAAGGTGAATATATGTGTCCCAGAATAATGTTGCAGGATCCAATCTGGGTTGGTCACCAGGACCAGCACGAGTCCAAAAGCTCAGAAGACTAAATGTCTGGTCCTGATTCAGTTGGATCCTGCAAAAATATGCTTGGATGAAGAAGGTGATACTGGTTTGTAGCCAAAAGTGGTGTTTCCCAATGGCACTTGAATGGCCGGTATGTAAATCTGATCCAGCAGAACTCTTCTTATATCTTTTATTTTATTTTAAACACAATAGACCTTAGAACTTAGTTCTGCAACCAAAGATGATAGATCTGCATTTCTTTTTTTTTAGGAAATAACCTCTTTGCATTTTAAAACTAGTCTTCATACTAGGATGATTCAAAGATGATTTAAGAAAAATCCTGCCTGGAATGAGGTGCTTCAGTAGCAACATGCAAAATAGCACACAGCACAATCTATTGGAGCCAATCTTGATAAAATTATTTTGGCCTTCCTGTGGAGTTAATTTCTTGGGTGGATTGGGAGTGGGTTAATGTCAAAACCTGCACTGGAAACTCTGGCCCTTACTGTACATACTTGTATGGGACATTGTGACACAAGTATGAAAGGGTAGAGCTTGCGTTGCAATGCTATAATACATGTTTCATCATTTTTGTCATTGTGGGTAAGAATGAATGTTTATGGTAGCATCTAAGGAGGTTGTTGGTAGCAACCATGGAAGGGTGTATGTTGAAGACATGACTGAAATCAGCTTACTGTTTGCATAGGAAGGACACAAATCAATGTTCTGCCTCGTTAGGTGTGGCTTGCATTTTATTAATATTAAATATTTATGACTGATGATGACATATAATCAAAATATTAAACCAGATTATGGTTTGTTCTTTTGATGAAGCAACATGATTTAGGTCTTTCATACATGAATTTTTTTTTAGCATTCTCAAGTCCTAGTTGTAAGAGATTGAAAAGCAATTGCTTTCGAAATAATCTGTATCATTGTTACCTTTCTGATTCCTTATCCCATATTTTGTTTGGGCCCTTGAACAGATGCCATCAAACCTTAGAACCTGACCCTGAAACAATATGTAAAATCTTGCCCTTCCTTCCACAGATTGTTCCCATTACTATCTGAGCAAGGTGAGATTGTGTGTTCAAACAGCAAGTAATTTGCAAAAGAAAAAAAATCCACAGAGAGAAAATAAAAATGTTGTTGGTTTCCTGCTCTTTTCCTGTCCCTCTCCAAAAGCCATACAATCCCTCTGTTTAATCTAAACAATCTGGCTGGGTGAGAGGGGAGGGGCAATTATATAGGCTGTGGAATCTGACATACTGCATTATAGATGATTTTTGAAAGAAGGGGAGATGTTATTGGTTCAGCCAAAATGTGACTGAGAAAGCTTTAGCATGTATTAGGCATGCTTTGGGAACGACAAGATGCAGTTGGTGTGCAAACATTGAGTTAATGTACTCTGGAGGCATGGTTGCTTCCTTGTGTAAAAAGAACATTCAGGGTTTCTGTCTGAATCAGCCATGAAGTGGCTATCAATTTTTAAAAGTTACTTGTATCTTGTGTAATGCAGTGTACCAAAATGCACCAAAATCATTTCCCTTTGAACATTGTGCTTGTACAATACCTATCTTATAAACATCACAGGATGAGGGATATATATATAGCTGCATAATAGGAGGACATGCTAGAGGGAAATGAAGTTTGCAAAATTTAGGAAACACTATAATTAATGTGATCCCAAAGGAGATCATGACACAAGCTGCATTAGGTCTTGTATGGGACACCTTCTCTGTTCTGTGCATAGGAAGGACACACAGGGAAGCAGGAATTAAGGTTGTGTGAGCTACTATAAATCTGACATTTCCCGACTTTAGTTTGTAGCCTAATTAACTTCTTCTTGAAATAGGTAGAAAAAAATTTCTTTCACAGCAGCAATAAATGTAAAATTCATTGTGATGGTACTGCAGCTGATACAGGTTTTTTTTTCTTTTATCCCAAAGCTCCAAATTGCAAACCAAAATTATTTCACCTGCCCCTGAACTGTAGACACTTTTGTTGTTGAATTAACCCTGCACCTCTTTGATGGACCAGCTTGATGAATGTGAACTGTACACTGTTCAATAGGTCAGAGAAGGTAAAGGAAGAGGAAAGAGAGCCAGAATTGCAGAGAAAAGTTATTAAGCAGTATATATGTCAATTCAAACTGGAACTTGTCCAGGACACTAAGGCTGAAGGCTGTTAAAACTATTAGCAGAATTAGTTCGTTTTAGAAATTGTGGAATTGTTTGCCATCTGTTTTTAAACCATCATCATATATTTTTTTAAAGAATTCTGTTTTGAATATAACAATTATCCTTCTGTTTTGGAAATTACTTTGAAACTGTTTCATTCTCTTCAAATGGGATTTTCTGAAGATAGCGTTTCAGCTGTCTGCCTCCGTAAGTGTAGCTATCTCTTGATCTTACAATCTGTATAGAGCCTTAATCATAGGAAGCAAAGCCCTGAGCAGCAGCTTATAGGATCTAGTTTTCAATCTGTTATTTTGGGTTCAAATATCCAGCAGAGAAGAGGCACTGGAGGTCTAGGCCTTGATGCCCCTTTTCTTTTCTACTACTGAGCAAGGGCACTGCAAAGTCTATTATATTACAATCTACATTATGTGCAAACAAATCCTGTTGACTTGAGTGGCATGTAAGTTTAGTTCCCCCCCAAATGTATTAGCATACCAAATCCCTATGTATCTAATACACTGGTTTATAAATAATTGGTACAATTAAAGCTTTGATTTTGATTGAGATGGGTACATTTGTGTTTGATCTGAAACATTTCTGACCATGGATGGGGATTTACAACATTCTGCCTCCCCCCAATCTTGCATATAAAAGCTGGCATATTAAAGGGAATGAAAACCAGAAAGTCATTCTTTTACCTACTGTATGTAGATCCCTGCCTCCTCTCCCCTTTGATATAGAGGAACTACATTTCATCTCACAAGTCTCCTGCTATGGTGTTAGAATGAGGATCGTTCTTTGGTTACTGTATTATACATTTTTACCGCTAATACTCTTTCTGATAAAGTTAATCCATATGATTTGGCTTTTAATATCCGCTGAAATTCTCCTCTGAGAAATAGATTTCTATAATGAAGAGTAAAGGTGATGATATGTAGAACTTTTGCTGATGCACATATTGGAAGATTTTCATATCCTCTCTCTCTCAAAATCATCATTTATACAGTGAATTTTTAAAAATTTAAAATCATCAGCTTGAATCTCAGTTATGAGCAGAGTGAACAGGCCATACAGTAAACATTTCAGTGCCAGACTTCAAGTAACATAATGGCTTAATTGTAATGCCAATCATACCATGGCTAGGTTTATTATGTTATACTAAGCCATAATGCAGTTTATTTTATGCTGGTTTAACATGTGAGCTCTGCTACTGTATCTTATAAACCATGACTTTGGTTTAGTAACTCCAATATAACAACTGAAACAAAAGACTGTGATTTAATGAGTAGCACTTATAAGTGATAGATGAATATGCTTTTTATAAATACTGGGTTCACAGAACATATGAAATCATAACTTGTTTATCTATGGCATAGTGAATAAATCAAAATTGTCTGAGTCCATATTTCACATTAAGTCAACCAAACCAAGCAACTATGCTTCTCTAGGTACCCACATTACACTGAGCAAAATTGTACTTTTAAGTTCAGCTTAGCATATTGTGTGAAGCCAGCTAAATAGATTAGTAGCTAAGTAACAATATAATATATTTGCCAGATTGGACCAAATGTTCAACTACCTCCCTCACAGTGATCAACTAGAACAGAGGTCCCCAATCCCTGGTCCATGGACTGGCACTGCTCTGCAGCATGCCAGAACCGGTCCGTGCAAACAAGCTAAGCCCCATCCATGAGATGCAGGAAGCATGCAAAACCACACCCCCTCTGGCCCGTGAAAAAAACTCTCTCCACGGAACCGATCCCTGGTGCCCTAAAGGTCAGGGACCTCTGAACTAGAAACTATGATAAGCCAGCTTGCCCGGTATAATATAAAGCATTCTGAGGCAGCCCTGTTCCCATCTATTTGTTTACCAAATTCTTCTGTGATCATTCTGTACATACTTTTGTAACTTTTGCTTTGTGATTTGATTTTTGAACAACTGATTGTGTTGATTATGCTATCATATTTATCCTTCAGAATTAAGACTACAAATATTTATTTTACAAGAAGGAATGCATTTACAGAGTCTGTCCCTTTCATCTCATTTCATCCCCTTGCCATAAAATTCAAAAATGTTGGATATTGATTGAAAGGTTATGAAAAATTCTCAGAAATTTTGCTAGCTTAAATAATTGAGGGTCGGTGGATGGGTGAGAGGAAAGCTTTTTTCACTGTTAAATGTCTTCATTTCCACATTTATTTAAAGCAGAGTCGCACAATTTTGTAAGACCTACGTGTCGGGGTTCCGACTAATGAAGCACTTCAAAGAACTTTCAGGCATGTTTCCTAAAGTCTTTATTACAGAGCTACAAATTGCCGGTCACCATTATGGACGTTTTGATGCCAGAATCTGACTTCCCCTTGCTGGCATCAAACTTTGTCCAGCATGTTGAAGACTATAGGACGTGGGTGTCAAACTCGCCACATCACGTGACATGTCGTGACGTATCGTACTTTTTTTTTGTATTGTCAGAGCTGGGATGGGCGCGATCTCTGTATGATGCAACTGGCCCATGGGCCGGCAGTTTGACACCCCTGCTATAGGAGATTTAAAGTATTTAAAGTGTTCACTTAATAATAATAATAATAATAATAATAATAATAATAATAATAATAATAATAGTAAAGTTGGAAGGGACCTTGGAGGTCATCTAGTCCAACCCCCTGCTCGGGCAGGAAACCCTACACCATTTCGGACAAATGGCTGTCCAGTCTCTTCTTAAAAACTTCCAGTGTTGGAGCATTTACTGCTTCTGGAGGCAGGCTGTTCCACTGATTAATTGTTCTCACTGTCAGGAAGTTTCTCCTTAGTTCTAGGTTGCTTCTCTCCTTGATTAGTTTCCACCCGTTGCTTCTTGTCCTGCCTTCAGGTGCTTTGGAAAATAGCTTAATTCCCTCTTCTTTATGGCAGCCCCTGAGATATTGGAATACTGCTATCATGTCCCCCCTTGTCCTTCTCTTCGTTAAACTAGACATACCCAATTCTAGCAACCGTTCCTTATATGTTTTAGCCTCCAGTCCCCTAATCATCTTTGTTGCTCTTCTCTGTACTCTTTCTAGAGTCTCAACATCTTTTTTACATCGTGGTGACCAAAACTGGATGCAGTATTCCAAGTGTGGCCTTACCAAGGCATTGAAGAGTGGTATTAATACTTCGCGTGATCTTGATTCTATCCCTCTGTTAATGCAGCCTAGCACTGTGTTGGCCTTTTTGGCAGCTGCAGCACACTGCTGGCTCATATTTAAGTGATTGTCTACTAGGACTCCGAGGTCCCTCTCACAGTTACTACTATTGAGCATGGTGCCACCTATGCTGTACTTGTGCATTTGGTTTTTCTTGCCTAAATGTAGAACCTTGCTTTTTTCACCATTGAATTTCATTTTGTTAGTTAGTGCCCAGTGTTCAAGTCTGTCCAGATCCTTCTGTATCTGAAGCCTGTCTTCTGGAGTGTTGGCTATTCCTGCCAGCTTGGTGTCGTCTGCAAATTTGATGAGTTCCCCATCTATCCCTTCATCCAAATCGTTGATGAAGATGTTGAAGAGTACTGGGCCCAGAACAGAGCCCTGGGGCACCCCACTACACACTTCCCTCCATATAGATGCAGTTCCATTGAGGACCACTCACTGAGTACGGCCGGTCAGCCAGCTACGGATCCATCTGGTGGTGGTTCTGTCTACCCCACATTTTTCTATCTTGTCAAGTAGTAGGTTGTGATCTACTTTATCAAATGCCTTACTGAAGTCCAAGTAAATTATGTCCACAGCATTCCTCTGATCCACTAATTTTGTCACTTGGTCAAAGAATGCAATAAGATTTGTCTGGCATGATCTATTTTTGACAAACCCATGTTGGCTTTTAGTAATGACTTTGTTTGCCTCTAGGTGTTGGTTGATTCGTTGTTTGATTATCTTTTCCAGGATCTTCCCAGGTATTGAGGTCAGGCTGATAGGTCTGTAATTTCCTGGATCCATTTTTTTTCCTTTTTTGAGGATGGGAACTACATCAGCTCTTTTCCAGTCCTCTGGTAGTTCCCCTGTGTTCCAGGATCTTTGAAAAATATAGTTCAGTGGCTCCGATATCACATCTGCCAGTTCCTTGAGAACTCTGGGGTGTAATCCATCTGGTCCTGGCGATTTGAACTCATCTAGGCTGGACA
The DNA here is from genome assembly GCF_016545835.1 of Crotalus tigris. Lineage (NCBI taxonomy): Eukaryota > Metazoa > Chordata > Lepidosauria > Squamata > Viperidae > Crotalus > Crotalus tigris. The sequence continues at coordinate 406,540 of NW_024096718.1, forward strand.
GGTGCTCCCTAACCATTTTCTTGCCTATCTTAACTTGTGTTTCTGTTTTGTTTTTTATGGCACTATTTTTGATAGGTTGGTCTGTTTTTTCCCTTTGTGTAAAGACAGATGCAAAAAATGAGTTAAATAGTTCTGCTTTCTCCCTGTTGCTTGTCACCTTCTTGCCACTTCCACCCACTAGTGGACCAATCATTTCCTTCACTTTTTTCTTGTTTTTTACATGTTGAAAGAAGCTTTTTTTGTTATTTTTGACTTTGGTCGCAAGCCTTAGTTCATTTTGAGCCTTGGCTTTCTTCACTTTCATCTTTGCAGGCTTGGGCTATTTGCTGATATTCTGACTTAGTTATGTTCCCCTCTTTCCACTTTCTATACTTGTCCTTTTTATCTTTCAATTTGTCAGAGAGTTCTTTATGCAGCCATGCTGGTTTCTTTTGAGAGCTGTTATTTTTCCTCTTTGTTGGTATTGTGCTAGACTGTGCTTTTATTATCTCATTTTTCAAAATTTCCCAAGCTTCTTGAGTTGTTTTCCCCTTGAGGATTCTCATCCATGGAATCCTTCCCAAGCCCTCTCTAAGTTTATTGAAATTAGCTCTCTTGAAGTCCAAGACTCTAGTTTGACTGTGTTCTATTGCTTGTGCTTCTATAATGTTGAATTCTAATATTGCATGATCACTTCCTCCCAGGGTTCCTATGGCTTCAACACCTTCTATCATTTCATCTCTGTTAGTGAGAATTAGATCCAAAATGGCTAATCCCCTAGTTCCCTTCTCTACTTTTTGGGAGACAAAGTTGTCTGCTAGGTTTGCCAGGAACCTGTTTGATCTTCCACTTGGTGCAGAGTTTGTCTCCCAGTTGATGTCAGGGTAGTTAAAGTCCCCCATTACTATTGTGATGTGCTTCCTACATACCTTAGTTAGCTGACTAGCAAAAAGTTCATCTATTTCCTCTGTTTGGTTGGGTGGTCTGTAGTATACACCTATGGCAATGTCATTTGCCCCCCCTTTTATATTGACCCAAATGCATTCAAGACAGTTTTTATCATTGTTGTACTCTATTTCTGTGGAGATGTAGTTATTTCTTATATAGACAGCAACTCCACCTCCTCTTTTATTTGGTCTGTTTCTTTTAAATAATTTAAATCCCTCTAGCTGTGTGTTCCATGTGTGGGTTTCATCCCACCATGTTTCTGTAATGGCAACAATATCGTATCTGCCCTCATTAACCTGAATTCTTAAACCTTCTCTCTGCCCCCAAATTTAAAAAAAGAGGAAAATGTTAAATAGACAAATTAACAAAATTAGTAATTTTACTAATACAAAATTAAAGTTAGGAAAATAACATAAAAAGTTGCACTAGAAATAAAATTATACTATGTTACTATATTAATACAAGGCAATAGAACTAAGCTTTAAACAAGTTAAATCTAGACTGTATAGAACCATATTGGTCAATTTTTCCTTTCTTTCATTATAAAGTCAATTCAGAGGCTAAAAGTTTATAAATTTAATTAAGCCAATTTTCATACACACAATTTAATAAAGCCAACTTTTATATAGATAAAGCCAAATTTTATATACAGACTAATTTCATGTCATGGGATGTAATTTAACAAAATATTAGCATTATTAATACTTAATTTTCTTCCAAGAACTTGGCCCAGCATAGTTTTAATGACTAAAAAGGAACTATAATACACAAAACCAAAAATAAAATGTCTTCAAATATATTATATCTCAAACAGAGAACGGATAATAATCAATTCTTTTTAAACATCTTTTTGAGAACTCCAGTAAACTTGAAATAGATTTCTTGTTAAATTAACCTAGTTTTAACATCAAAGGAAGCAAATGTGATGTTCATTAACACCTGGGACCATTTTTTAAAATAGGATACTCCAGTTCTCCATTCCATATTTCTTGTATGTAGTCCAAAGTTATTTTTGTAAAGTTTTTTATTCTTAATAATATTTAATTGTTAGCTTAGCCTCTGTAAAAAAGGGGAAAAATAAAACTCTGTTTTTTCAAAGGTTCAATCTGCTGGATTTTCAAAAGCAAGTAAAGTATCTAGACCGCCAAATTATGGGTGAGTCATATGAACACACCAGACCATAATTTTGTAGCCCAGATTTAGCACAAACGTCATCCATGCGATACTATTTAATACAAAATGAAAATAAAGAAACAGAATGGAAATGGTAAGTAATTTTGCTTTTTTTGGCCTCAAGTAGAGATAAAGATGAGCAGAGTGCTTGAGAAACAAAGATATTAATCTTAGGTTGAAAAGAATGAGAAATGTAGATAACTTCATGAAGGATAAGAACACTTCAATGACAATACAGATAAAATAAATAATACAATGATCTTTGAAAGTTGGACATAGAGAGAAAAATGGACAGCACCAAGATAGTGCCTTCAGATTACAGGTTGTCTGATAGTTACTAAAACTACTATGCACAGCAAGAAAAACCAGTCAATCGTAGACAGAATAAAAACTGACTGCTCCCTTAAGAAGCAAGCAGAAACTCATATTTTTTTTTTGTGCTTGAGGATGTATTCAGTGATGGCCTAGAAAAAAGATTATACCTGCCAAGCTTTAAGAAACTAAAGAAGGAGAAGACAATACCTAAAGTGGATTGGCAAGATTAAAGGCATTCCTTTGAAGAGCTATGAGATATTGCTAGGGGCTGAACATGATGATAAATCTTTGTCCATCAGTTATCAGGCATTAAGCTTGATTGAGTGCTGCCTACCTAAATTATTAAAGGCAGAGTTTATCATTTCCCAGGTTAGTCTGATATTTACTCATTGTTTTTTCTATTTCAAAAAAAGTATTCCTTTGTTTTGACAATTATTTTTATCCAATTGATATAAGGATCTAGCTCAGGGCTTTCCCAGTGGTCTATACTGATCCCCAAAGATTGTTGGGACTACCCAAGGGGAATTTGTTGTTGTTGTTATCCATAGTACTAAAAGTATTTAAATTATTTTCATATAATAAATCTTTGTAATTTGATAAACCATCCAAAACTTAATGATGGGTCAATGAGCTGAAAAGTTTGAAGACCACTTATGTAACTAGAAGGTGATATACCAAGAGAACTGAACATTGCTGAGACAGATAAAATAGTGAGAGAACTGAATCTGGATTCAGCAGCAGTGATCCTTTCAAAGGCCTAATTTTGGGGAAGTTGGATCTTGTATACCTTTTTATGATTCTAGTTGGTCCCATCTAATCCTGATTGGTTGAGAAACTTAAGTTATCCTGCTAGTTTATAAAGGTCAAGGTACACAAAGTACAATGTCCATTATTTTGGTTTTGGCTTATGAATAGCTATTTTCCCTCAGACCATCAGTATTTTTCCAGAAATGCTATTTTGTCTACTCTGTTAAAAACACTAGATTTTCCTTTTTGTTGAGCAACTGCTCTCTGTCCAGTTCATCATCTCTAGTCCCTTCTGGTAGGTTTTTGATCTTGTCTTTTATATTTATTTTTCCCTTAATTCCTAAATTTGCATAATTGCCACTCACTCTTGCTAAGTTAATTGAGTTAACATGTTATACAACTAAGTTTTATTTGCTTAAAACTTGACCGGTATTCAAATTCATCATCTTTGTTTCAAGTCCTCCATCTTAATGATTGAAAATTAATACAAAGCTATGCAAATCAGTTATCAACATCCAAGTGCTTAATAGTGTCTGTGATAAATTATGTGTATCATCAGAACCCTCTCCAATTGGAGCCCCATCACTCTCTCAACAATTTTCCTTATCAAAGGAAGATTACAGCCTGAATGATCACTGTGGTCTAACATGGTTGGATCTAGAAAGCAGGTCTTTAAAATGGGGCACACTTCCAAGGCAGCAGACATCACTTCTCTTCCAAGGAGGCATTGGTAATGTTCTTTATTCTGCTGGTTACACAACTATCAACTGCCCAGAGGAAAGATTTAGGAACATAATACTCAATGATGAAGCTCTTCTGGTTTTTACCTACTCAAACATTTAGATTTGAAGATGCTTGATGTAGAAATGCAAGAGAAGTATTTCACTTTAGAATGTCTTTCTCTTGAAGTTCCACAACTGGCACCAGGCAATGATATGACAGTTTACTCCATGGTTATGAAATCCCAGATACAAAAGTAGAATAGTGCTTTGTTTACCCCCCAAAAAAGGGGGGGGAGGGTCTATTTATTATTATTTTTTTGTCATTACTACTTTTTAATGTTCATTTTTATTTCACTGCATTGTGTTATACATAATAGTTTCTTAGGATGAGGGGGGTGTTTATAGACTTTAATAATTTAAAAAAATAATGATTAATTTTGCAATCCTGATTATATGCATCCCTGTCTTTTGCATGGCTTTGCAACAATGATTAATGTTTTGACTTCCATTATTAACATCTTTGCTTTTAAAACAATGATCCTCTTTATAAATGGCTATCCAGAGCAAGTAGTAGTAGATTACTTAAACATGTATATATCAGGCAGTGATATATGAAAACTGAAAAGCAAAATGCATTATCTATTTAGTAAGTATTCCAGATTGTATCTGCAGATGAAAAACCATTCTACTATAGTAAGCAGCTGGCAAAATCCTGTATTTAAGAGTCTATAAAAGTATAAAATGTCTCACAAGCTAAGTAAATTAATTTATATTTTCCTCCATGTGCTTCATTTAACCCAAAATGGCCATAAAATTTCATCTGACCAGTCAGTATAGCCCAGCTCAGAAAAGTGCCATGAAAGTCTTATGCTATTGTTGCAATGTTGAAAAAAGAACGGTATTCTATGCACATGAGAATGTGTACTTTCTCCTACTTATCATTCAAACCACTGAAGAGAAACTCGACAATAGATACCAAAATATTGTTATTATGTCGATCAGGAAAATTAATCTCAACTAGAAAAGCAAAGATGTCTGATGATAATGATGGTGAAACTAACTCCTGGCATTCCTCTTATATTTTTAGAGGTTACTTTAATAAATACGAATTTTTTAATATCAGCTCTTTGCTGAAGTTGCTAACAAACAGTTTGAAAAGAACAGATTTGCAGATTGGGATGTGAGTTAATTCCCATTTCACCCTAATATAAATTTGAGCTATGCTCAAGCAACCCTCAGAATTCCTCCATGTTGCTGAAAAATTGTAATGTTTCATGTATTAGAGGGGGACATTATACATATATAAGCAGTGATCATAATAGTTGTCTTAAATTAAATAAATTAAATACCATTTGTCCAACTAATCCCAGGTTGTTACTCAAGAAGCCAAGCCATGGTATTAGACTGGCCAATCTTCTGCTACATATAAAATAAATGACTTCTTGTCATTCACACTACACATTTTTATATAGTTAAACCATCTGCATACATCTGCCTGGGAACAACCCAATTTTTGTGGATTAAATCATGGACCAAAAACCTAAAATCTTTTTTTTCCAGTTTTTAGTATGAAATTGCATTTTCACTATCACATTATTCATATTAGAGTAATTAAAAGGGCGTGATGACTCAGTGGTTAAAGATGGCTAACTTGTCAGCTGGAAAACTGACAGCCGGGTTTGAGACCCAAATGCCATGTGATGGGGTGAGTTCCTATTACTTACTCCAGCTCCTGCCCACTTAGCAGTTTGAGAGCATACAAAGTGAGTAGATAAATAGGTATTACTTTGGTGGAAAGTTTGCAGCATTCCCTGTACCTTAGCGTATAGTCATACTGGCCACAAGACCATGGAAATGTCTTTAGACAATGCTGACTTCCTTGTCTAAGAAATGGAGAATGAGCACTGCGCCCAGAGTTGGATACAACTGATCAGGGAAAACATTAATCTTTAATTAAAGGCATTGGGTTAGTACTTGAAAGCATAAAGATATGGTTCTTCATTTTCGGTTTACAGACACCAACTAGACTTTCAGATGAATCTTAAACACTGATAATAAAATAGCTTTCCTCACTGCAGCAAAGCAGTGGGCTACATCAAGACAATTCTAGACCCACCACAATTTTTTTCTATTATTTCACTGGCCCCACCCAGCTTCTGCCACCTGTAATGATTGCCTCTTCCTATCCTAACAATGTACATTTGGGAAGTTTGTTTCTCCCACTGTAGAAGTGCTGAAGCAACTAAGCTGGGGAAAATTAATTCCATGGACAAGGAGGGCAAACAAGCATTTCCTTCCTTTGGCAAGACAGTCTGGGATGAATTAATGGCAGCAGAAGATCTCCAGCATGCTGTTAATTTTAAATCATACTGATGCAGGGCATGACTTTATGACCGTCCTTGGATAATCTGTAAAATTAGAAGCCAACCACAGTAATCCACCAAAAAGATTGAGTTGGCATTGTGGAAGCTTGGAGCTTTTCTGATTAGAAACAACTGCAGTAGAGCCCAAGGTCTTCTGGAGAATGGAATACTATAGATGGCTTTTGCAAGTAACAGCTAATATCTTTGTTAGTACATGTATGCAGGCTATCAAACAAATATGGAATCTCTCCATTTTAAATAAATTTGCATGCACAAGTATTAATTTAAACTTATGCATTTTCAGATGAAAGCCACTCCCACATCCCTCTTCCCTCTCTGCCAAACCTGCATATTTTTCATTATTTGTCTAAAACCCTGACAAAATAATTTTTCTTCACCTCAGGATTTGATCGATCCTGCTGTGAATGTGAGTTATGGGGCTTGACAATAATAATAAAACAAAAAGGGGAAAAAAGGGGGAAGAAACACACACACACACACACACACTTCTTTGTTTGCAAATGCAAAGCATTAATTGCATTCCTGCGTTGGCAATCTGGACTGAGCTTCTGCTAAGCAAATTAGATATAAATTGAAGGTGAGGGCAAAAGGGTCACCACAGCAAGGGAGCATCGAGTGACAGGCGCAGGGACCTCCGATGCATGGCTTGCAGAGCAGATGTTCACAAGGATGCAGTGATTATTGAACTGGTAATAAAAAAGCATCAGCTTACAGGCAGCCACGATGGATGCTGGTAATTATAAAGCATCCCCTGGGAGAAAATGACACAAGTCAGCCGCATCTCTGCAATCACAGGGGCATAATTAAAGCTCCAGTAACAGTTGTTAATAGGGTGCAAATAAAACAGGGGGAAAATTTGAACGCAGTCTTTTTTTTTTTTTTAGACAGACGGCAAAGGGCAATGTAATTACAGGGACTGCACATTTTATAATTTTACTATAGGTAGTAAAACAAAGAGTTTTAATATATATTATGGATGCAACTGTAGCAACACATACAAACACACACTTTGCACAGTGTATAAACAGTGCCAAAAGCATTTTGCTCTGTGTCGTTTGGATGTAGAGAACAGATTTTTAAACAGAATGTTTATACTTTTAATTTTTTTAAAAAAAATGAAACAAAACTAAACAAAACATAAAGAAATATAATAATCATAAATATTTGGCCATTGCATCTTCTTTGGAAAATCCATAAAGGTGCAATGTGCCAAGATGCATGGGCAGCAACCATAAAAAATAAGCATAATTTGTTCAAATAGTATTTAAATATCATGTAGGGAAGATAAGAGGAATATACTAGCTACACATACACAGCACTTCAGTCCAAGGATCCATGGTCTTGCTGGTCTTTGGTAACAGGAATGACTCATAGTATTTATGGAATATATGTTATTAAAAACATTATTTGTTTTTTGACTAATCTAGCCATGAAAGTCAAGGTATAGAGTATAAAAATGAAATACTACTAGGTATTATTGTTGTAATTTAACATACTGTATTGTTTCAGTAGAAACAAATAATTATAGATTTTATTCATTTGCCTTGCCTACAAGTCAAGAGAGTTTTCTTAATAATTGTAATCTGAAGAAATGTCTATGGAGATTCTCAGTCATCCAGGTCATGGTTGTCCCAAAGGTGCTTTTTCAAAAGGCAACTGGACTTTGTTTTTCCCTTGAAGACATTTTGCTTTTAATCCAATAAGCTGAAGAATTGAAGAAGCTTCTTGGATGAGAAGTAAATCATCTTCAAGAAAAAAGGAAGTCCAGTTGCCTTTTGAAAAAGCATCTTTGGGACAATCTGAAGAAATGTAAGATCGTGACAAGCTAAAACTGTCTGCATGTTCTATAATTGCACTCATAACATGTTTTCAAACATGTACTAAAAGGCAAACACTTGTTGACTAAGAAGAGTAATAGTAGGGCAACACACAGTGAAACAAAGTTAGAATTTATTTGAGAGTAGCATTTTAAATATACAAAAACAGGGATCATCCAGGTGCACACTAAGTGAGTACTCTCTGTATAAGTTTGCATAGCACTATGGTAGAACCAAAGGAGTTTGATGGGCTTCTTGTGTGAGTAATATGCCATTTCTTTTACAATATATACTGTGTGACTCCTGAGGGTCTTCTGTTCCATGACTTTCCAGAAATCTCAGTTTAAAAACAATTTCTATTGCGTTAATTCTGCACATTCTTTCTGAACCAAATAAAGTTTGTCAAGTACGATCACACTGTGTTAAAAGCCTATATCCTTCAAAACTTGATTTCAGTAGTACAAGATCATTTCCCTGATATTAGGCACCATATAGAAAAACAATCACTTCCATATAAGGGGAAAAATCCATGTACTTTGCAGAACAGCAACTCAGAATCCAAGTCACTTCTCTTCATTTGCATTCATACTTAGTTCTTGGACATAATTGTTATTTTTCTTCTAAAATCATAGACATATGGTTTGTTTGCATTTTTATCAATCAAAAAGTCATAGTTTCCCAGATCTGATATAGAGGAGGATTCTAGTTTGGAGGCCAAAGCTACTTTTGGAAGAGGAATTTATCATCTGAAAGTCTTCTGGGTGCCAAAGACAGTTTCCTATTGCTTTACAAAAAATGGGAAGAATTAAGCAGGCAGTGGGATCTAGATTTTGCAGAAGGATCTTTAGTACCCTTATCCTTCTTGCCATGCATCCAAATATTGCAAAGACCTAAACAAACATTTCAGCTGACCTAAATGTTTTTCTTCCAGTGCTCACATGGTGGAGACTTATTTTAATTGAGTAGGAAACTAAAACAAAACAAATGTTACAGCATTACAGATCACGCCTTCCTGATTTCTTCGTAGTGGTCTGCAACCTTCATGTGTGTTGGAGTGTTCCAAGCCAACTCTGATTTGGTGTAAAATTATTTCTAATAGCCATCTTGAATTCATTACCTCAGGAGTATGTTTCATTAAAGTTAATGGAACTAACATTACTAATATTAACATTAATATACATAGGCTTTGGTGGTGGTGAATCTGAATGAACACAGTAGAACTTCTGTCAGACACAACTAGCTTTTTAAATATCAATTCCATTACCACCACATTGTGTAAAGGTGGGGAAAAGTTCTACTGGGACAGATTAAAAAAATGTATCTATTTTATAAAGATGGGTCCCCCAAAAAATAGGAATCAAAGTTTTGTATGATTAAACAGCATTGAGGACAATTTTTATATTTAGTTAAACACGATACTTCCCTTTATCTCCTCTGGGTGGAGCCCTAGGACAGAAAGTAGAGTGAGAGGCTGTAACCCCTAGCTGCTACCTGTGGCTTGCTATGTGGAACACATTATCCATACAATTGATTTTCAGACATCTCCTATGTATATGCATAGTGTGCGCTTCTGCAGTCACTCCTTTGGTTGATGTCTGCTTCTGGATTTCAACATGGGATGGTGATTACATGTTCAGATGTTGGGTCTTACTATATGAAATTAACTTCTCCTTAAATTCCAGTTAGATTATGGTATTATTTTGTGGTGGAATGTCTTCTGTGTTTTTCAGAATAACATGGCTACTAAATAGAGCAGGTCTATGCCACTCTTACAGTATAATTTCGTCCATTTCCATAGCTTCCATATTTGACTTAAATTGTTTGCTACTTGGGAACAACATAACAACAACAACAAAAGTGAAGACCTCAAAATGTTACCTAAGGTGATTTTGGAGACAACATCAGGACATTTATCTTTTGCATGTATCATATGAAATGAGATATTAAGCTGAAATACCTTAAATGAGATAAATGGAATATATAGCAGCATCTTCCTATTCACCAACACTGAACAGTGGTATCTTCATCTACATGGGTGAATTTTCTTTCTTGTTGAGAAGGAAAGTTCCATAATTTTCCGACATTCAAGAACTGAAAGCATTAATTAAATACTATTGTCCCTCCCTGAAGATGATTTAAGAAATAAACTAGACAGTGGAGATTTTTCAGTGACATGTAATTTTAGCTTTCAGTTGATTTCATCCTCTCCTTTTTTTCCCCTCCGACTGTTAATGAGGCTTACATGGCATATGCATTTTTGCCAGCACATTTGAATCTATATTACATGATGTATTATAACTATAATGTATCCAAGCTCATTAAACACCTCATCAAATTCTTTAACAATATCTTTTCCATTCTATTCTAGAGACATATATATATTAATTTGACCACTTATGGGCTGCTCTTCAACCTATGCAAACATGAAATTTCCTTTCCCACTAGTTCAGGTACTCTTAAAATGACATCAGTTTTTATATGCCATTAGAATTTTGTGAGTGGCTTCACTTGAGACTGATTGTAGAAGCTAAGTTTCATTTTACAATTGAAGCACATGACAGCCATTTCATTTTTAATATGCCGTGCTCTGGATCAGTTCTGATGTTCATTTATCCTCTCTAGCTTTCTGTGCTACTTGCTAGACTGTTTTTGTATATTGGCATAATAAAAAAAAAATACTGACCTTGCATTGTCATTGCCACTTTTTAAATTATTACAGTGTGGTAATGTTATTTTTATTTTTGTCAATTGTCAGCATTATATTCTCTTTATTCAACTGGAAGTTTACATTTATGAGAAGAAGAGCAACAAAGAGAAAGAGTAGAGCAACAGAGATGATAAGGGCTCTGGAGGCTAAACCATATGGGAAACAATGGAGGGAACTAGGTATGTCTAGTTTAACAATGAGAAGAAATAGAGGTGTAGAACAATTAGCTGGAGTTTAAGATTTGCATAAGATTTGTAACAATGGTGTCTGTCCTTGCCCACTTTTCTTTGCTGCTGGCAATTAAAAGATGACTTCAAATATCCTTTGAATTTAAATATCCACCTTGTTTCCTGTTGCTTGAAGTTGATAGCAGTTTTCCAGTACTTGAGAATGTGTCACAGAGAAGAGGGGGTCAACTTATTCTCCAAAGCACCAGCGGGCAAGATAAGAAGTAATGGGGGGAAGATCATTAAAAAAGAAATCTGATCTAGAACTAAGAACAAATTTCCTGACAGTGAGAATAGACAATCAGTGGAACGGCTTATCTTGGAAGTTGCTGGGTGTTCTATCACTGAAGGGTTTCAAGAAGAGATTGGACAACCATCTGTCCAGAATGGTATAGATGTCCTGCTTGAGCAAGGGGTTGTTCTAGAACAGTGGCTCCCAAACTTTTCTATACCCCGCACCCCTAGAATGCGTCTGATATATTCTCGCACAAAAGTTTGAAATAATGGCAATGAATTATGCACTATAATTTTGAAAACCCAAGTTTTTGCACCCTCTGGAATATTGTTGCGCAACCTCAGGGGGTACGAGCACCCCAGGTTGGGATGTTCTAGAAGATCTTCAAGGTCACTTCCAACCCTATTATTTTATGTTCTATGCCAGTCAGAATTAAGACTGATTGCTCTGGTGTATTTTACTCTTTGCTTCAGTGTCTGTAGTTCCATCTAAGTATGAAGACTCCCATTTCTGCTCTATGTTTGCCAATTCAGTTCTTTACAAAGCTAGGCTATTAAAAGGTGACTTCAGGTATCCTTTGAATTTAAATATCTAGTTTTTTTTCCTATTGCTTGAAATTGTATTTTGCCCCTTTAAAGAAATATGTTTTACTACAGTTTCAAAACTTGTATGAGATAAAATGCTACTAGCTTTTCACTGTTCATCGAAATATTCATGATTCTTTATCCTTGTAAAGGGAAAAACTTTTGGCTGGGTTTTGACAGGTGGGGTCAGGGAAGAGAGAGAGAGAGAGAGAGAGAGAGAGAGAGAGAGAGAGAGAGAGAGAGAGAGAGAGAGAGAGAGAGAGAGAGAGAACTATATAATTGTTTAACCAAATGCTTCTCCGTGGAAGTCCTTCATAATCCCTTCTTCTTGCCTGTACTTTCTGTGGTTTCTCTGACGTTTTAACAGCAACCTATTACCTCCAATTTGCTTTGTTTGATATCCTCATGCACAGCAATTTCTTCTTAGAGTTCAATTTTGATATACTAACCCACAGCAGGGAAGGCTGATGACACTAGATGACTGTGGTATCTGTACTCTACCCTTTTCTATGTTACAACGCGTTCTCCTGCCAGGTTTGAACAGCTTTTCCCAAATGCATAATGGTCACCACCCACAGAGATCTAAGTCAGCCTTCACTGCTTTGGATCCTGGCCAAATTTACACAGCTGAGAGTGGCACTTTGTATCTTCCTCTGATGTGGAAATAGGACTTTAACAGCCAGCAAATGTTCCTAAATGAACTTTGATAAAACATTCTTAGAGAAAATGGTTCTTATCTCTGTTTAAATGAAATACCAAAACTGAGAGATCTGAAAAGAAATGGTATTAATAGGATTAAAAATGCTCGAAAGCTTAATGGGCACTTTATTCTCTGAATTTTGCTGATAGAGACCAATACTTTATGTAGTGGAGTTTCTTCCACTCAATTCTGCTTAACCAAATCCCTAGAAATTAATAACTTGGAATCTGTTAAGGGTATAGTTTATATAATGTAATATTTACAAGATGTCCCATGAGTGGGATTTTACTGTTGGAAATCCTGAATCTCACCCAATATCATTTGCTTTTCCTTTCCACGGCTTTTATTCTTAATTAAAACATTACCCGTGATTATTATCTGGAGATGTGGTTACCCAGCTCAAGCCCTTCTAGTTCTTTGGGATTTTATTAGCTAGGTCCATGGAGTGTTTGGAAATGTGATACTAGTGAAAGAATTAAAGTTTAAAAGCAGACCTGAAACTGAATTAAGATACTGGATCCACTTTTTATCTGTGGGATATGATGGACTCCAAACACAGTTGCTGCACACTGGATACATACCAGTGTATTCTGAAGACACTTCACTTTAAGAACATTCCATCCCATATGCTCTACTGAACATATAAGTGCAAGAAAAGTAGATATATGAAAGGTCTCCTTTTTGTATCAATTATTGCAGGGTTCTGATTGCTGATCTTCCATTATATTTATGTTTCTGGCCTTTTAGCTAAATGTATAGATTTGGACTTCATACTCTGGGAACTGAAGTGCTGTCAAGACTACATTAGGTGGTGGCTGAAAAACACAACAACTATAGTTGCATATGTCCATCAAAAGTGCCATCTCTGCCCCTCCTATACTTTGCTGAGTCAGAACTATCTCTATCTCAGTGTGAATGCTTCCCGATCCAAGAAATGATGCAATAGATGCAAAGGATTGATTGGAAGAGGTATGTAAGCTTGGTTTTGAAGAGCACACACAAATTCAAACAAATAAACAACTTCTTCTCTGGGGAGAAAGAATGGTATATAAAAATGAAAGCATGATAATTACAAATTACATGTGATAAATAATTTATTCTACCAATCAGAATAATACTTTTGTTATTATCTATTGACAAATATAGCCAGTTAGGCTTTAGCATTATCATAAAATTGCTGGATGTGAGCATTTCTGTCCACAGGTAAAAGTTACAACCTACAAAACTTAAGAATCTCTATCTGTAAGCAAACACTACCCGTCCACTTTTTAATTACAATTTTTTTCCCACTCACAGTAGCTGACAAATGGTTCTTGGGAGCAGATTCAGAGCTGGGATTTATTTATTCTATGTATATTTAATATTTGTTATGGGTCTTACAAAATACCTATTTTTCATGAGATGGTCTTGTCCAAGTAATGATTATCAAGTAACCAAGGAGCCTCAATCTGAGTACTCCTTCTACTGTCAGAAAAGGACTGACATTTGAACAATGCTAAACTCCTATAAATATCTGACTCCTCTTTTGAAGACCTGAGAGCGCTTTTCAGTCCCAGAGTTGTGAAAATGAGTATTATCATGGTGACTCTGCTGAGCTTGCTCTGTTGCCTGAATATGTTCAGGAAAGGGCTTTTGATTTCATTGTAGTGTCTTGTCTTCCTGAGATGCTGAGGTGGGTGGAGGGAAAGGCTGCATGACAAGGTAGCTTTCCTCATCCAGCCAAGTTGGGAAAGGCTATACTGATGTGTGAAAAATGCAAGATGATAGAGGGATGGAGGTGAAGGAATGGAGCAAAAATGCTTGTCAGTGCCAATATGCCACAGAAATCTCCTTCTTTGCTAGATTTTGGGTTTCATTTATGAGACCCAGCCCATCGCCGTGTGGATTTTGTTTATTATTAACTATCCTGCATGTCTTCTCCATATGCCTCTTTATAAAACAGTTGTGACAATTCGAAGAAGCACTGTAAACACTTCCTCAGATTTGTGAGAACATTCAGAGGGGCTCTGCTTATATTGTGGCACAAATGGCTATGAGTTAGGAAATGAATCTGCTTGGTCATGAATCTATTAATTATTTCAGAATGGAAACTATACCATTTCCTTTGCCAGCTACCTATAGATGGGAGTGTAATAAAGAAAAATCATGTTTGAATAAAACTGTCAGGTTCCCAAATCCCTTTGTCTCCCTTCCATATATATTCTTGTGCTTTGCTTTGGGGACTGCCAATTAGCTGGGGGGAGAAGGGATATTGGCTTTTGCTTGGGATAACTTTCATTTTCTGCTTTCCTTCTTCTACCTCATCCACTTGAGAAAGGAATGTTTCTCCTTATCAGGGAGACGGTTTCAGAGAAACAAAAGCTGGAGAAGACCTTGAGATGTGCGCCAACTGTGCCAATTACCCGCTCATTGTGCCACCTGTGGATTGGCTGGGTTTCAAATGGACATTATGACTCTGGTGGGAGGAGGAATATTGCTGGTTCAACTATACCGTTTGAGCAGGATTTTCCCCAGATCTCACCTTGACTTCCCTACTGTCACTAGCCCCAAATAAAAGTTTCCTTTTGAGACAATGCCTGTTTCAAGAGTTTGGCTTTCTTGGGTGGTTAACTGAGGTGCGATCTTACAAAAACAAATGATTATCCTACATGGTCCAATTTACTCATTTATATATTTATTTTAAAAAAGAGATTTAATTTACTATTTCTTAGTTCATACCAAAAAAAAAAAAAAACCCAACAACCCACAAGTAAACTTTTTTTAAAAAAAGAAATCCATTGAGAAAGAAAGTGCCAAAAGCTGGCAGTGAAATTATATTTTTAAGGCCCATTTGGAAACAGGCCCATTTTGTGGGAGACTAAGTATTTTTGCTCCCCAACCATAGAGAAAAATAGACATTTCCCGTTCTTCTATAAATGATTTCAACGCTGTTCTTATTCAGCTTTTATGGTCAAACAGCAGCTTTCATCACCAGGCTAAAGTCCTCCGTTCAGCATTTTTAGAGCAGTCAGGGGTGAGGATACAGAATTCCCTTGCTCTTCTTAATAAATTGCTAGTTGACTTCTCAAGACAAGCCATAGCTTCCTCTGCAGTCACAGTGCATAGACTGATAGTAAATCAGAAAAAGTATGTTTTCTTAATTTTAGGTTTGGGCTGAGTTAGTCCATTTAACAGGAAAAACATCTGGTCTAGTCCAGCTTTTATTCTGTTCTTTCTAACAGGAACTTCATCATCATGGGACGAATGGAGTCAGACAAGGTCAACATTTTGTGGCGTGCTCTTAATACCAAATCCTTATAAGGAGTGGGGGCCCATCTCTATTTTATTTCATAAGCTTGGTAAGCATCACAGTCACCTAGTCACTTGCAATAAACACAGGCTTGGTGGGAGTGTGGGGAGGGTGAGTGTGGAAGCTAAAGAGTGGAGAAAAGTGAAGTTTGGGACACAAAGGATCCATTATTTGACACGATAAAAAAGAATCGCTAATGGAAAGATTGCAAAAAATTAAAGGATATGAAGAGGCGATGTAATTTTTCAAAAGCACAAAAGTTTGTATTGCATTTGAAACTCCTAGGAGAACATTAAAAAGTGTATAATAGGAAATTTATCTCTTCAATCTTTTTTGTTACATTAAACTCTGCAGAATATATAAACTATAGGTTCTTTGTTTAAATAAATAGCAGAGTACTGAGGCAACTTTTCCTCTGGACCAGTTCAACTAATGATCAGAACAAAGTTTTCTGACATCACACTAGTGAGAGTTTATATAACTGTATTTGTATAATCGAAAGGGTTTGATAGCTAAGGTTGTTTTGAGTTATTTTTATTTAGTTATTCTTATCTATTTTTCTTAGTTTGGGTTCACAATAATGATATCCTTGTCTGTAAACATTGGAGGCAAATCCCTTGGGCTGATCTTGCATTTGCTGGAGGAGTGGCACTGAAAAATGTTTTGCTGTCTTTGCTTTTATAAAATAAAGTAAGGAAGTAAAAGAGAAAGCCTAAATCTTCCTGACAATGTTGCACTCCCATGTGCCCCAGGGACAAAGTTAACTCAAAACAGTGGGAATAAAAGGCCATGACATCAAGCTGTCTGTCAGTTACTTAGACTACAGTCCCAATGCCTTTGAAAAAAGTGTCAGGGAAGGCATTCTCCCACTATACAGGTAGCCGGGGTAAATCAGCTCGCTGGAAGGACAACACTCCACTTCACTTGTATCTGGCTCAATGCTTGACTAGTAACTAGTAATCTTTTTTTTTTTTTTTTTTTTTAGTAACTGGTAATCTTTGATTGGGTCTTCCCTCTCCTGCTCTTCCTAACTTCACCAAATCTTCTGTGCATTTGCCTATCTTTACTGCTCAGTGCTGCTTTCACTCCTTGGAGATCAGCCAAATCATGCAATAGCTGCCCAGGAGTTCAGTGTTTTCAGGGATGTAGAATGGTTGTCAATTAAAGGAGAGAATCCCTTGTGTCCTTCCCTGCTTCATTCAATACGAATAGAGCATTGCTTCCGATGAGCCCCTCGCTTGTAGTGTGGAAGAGATTATGCTGGGAATGGAGAATTCTAGATACTTACTAAACTCTTATCCAGACCTCCCTCCAAGGGGCACATAAGTTTCTCCAAGTAAAGAGAATACCTGTATATTGATAATCAGCAGAAATAGCATTTTTCTAAGTTCATGTACTGTGTTGATACTTGAACTACATCAAATAAAATCTATGATCCAGAAATGAACAATAATTAGTTTCAGGCTATACCGTGTTTTCCAATCTTTCAACCATTTATAAGTGAACATAACTAATGTCTCATTGAGAAATATATGTTGAACATCAGCCTTTAATAAATAGCTGAATAAAATGTATGCACTTATCATATTCTTTAAACTTTAACCAGAATAGAACTGGAAGCAACCTTGGAGATCTTCTAGTCCAACCCCTGCTCAAGCAGGAGACTCTATACTATTTCAGACAAGTGGCTGTCCAGTCTCTTATTAAAAAACTCCAGTAATGAAGCACTTACAACTTCTGATGGCAAGCTATTCCACTGGTTAATTGCCCTCACTGTTAGGAGTTTCTCCTTAGTTCCAGGTTGCTTCTTTCCTTGATGGCTTTCCATCCATTGTTACTTGTCCTGCTTTCAGGTGTTTTAGTAAATAAGTTGATCACCTCCTCTTTGTGGCAATCTTTCAAATATTGGAAGATCATGTCACCCCTAGTCCTTCTTTTCTCTAGACTAGCCAAACCCAAATCCTGCAACCATTCATGTTTTAGTCTGAAAGCCTTAATCATCTTAGTTGCTCTTTGCACTTTTTACGAAGTCTCAACATCTTTTTTGAAATGTGATAGCCAAAACTGGATGCAGTATTCCAGGTATGGCTTTACTAAGGCTTTATAAAGTGGTACTAATACTTCACCTGATTTTGATTCTATGCCCATTTATATAAATAAGGATTATATTCACTTTTTTATGGCTGCTGCACACTGCTAGCTCATGTTTAAGAAATCGTCTACTAGGACTCCAAGATCCCTCTCACAGTTACTGTTTTTGAGCCAGGTTTTGCCTAATCTATACTTGGTTTTTACTGCCTAAAACTTTGCTTTTCTCCACATTAAATTTCATGTTGCTGGATAGGGCCCATTGTTCAAGTCTGTCGGGATCCTGAGCTTGTCTTCTGAGGTGTTGGCTATTCCTTCCAGCTTAGTGTCATCTGCAAATTTCATGACTTCCCCTTCTATTCCCTCATCTAAGTCATTTATGAAGATACTGAAGAGTACTGGGCCTAAGATGGAACCTGTGACACCCCACTGCTTACTTCCCTCCATGTAGATATAGTACTATTAAGGACAAGTCATTGAGTACGGTTTGTCAGCCAGTTACAAATCCATCTGGTGGTGAATCTGTCTATCCCATATTTTTCTAGCTTACCAAAAAGTAGGTTGTAGTCTACTTTATCAAATGCTTTGCTGAAGTCTAAGTATAAAAAAAAAATGGATCCAGGAAATTACAGACCTATCAGCCTGACCTCAATACCTGGGAAGATCCTGGAAAAGATAATCAAACAACGAATCAACGAACACCTAGAGGCAAACAAAGTCATTACTAAAAGCCAACATGGGTTTGTCAAACATAGATCATGCCAGACAACTCTTATTGCATTCTTTGACCAAGTGACAAAATTAGTGGATCAGAGGAATGCTGTGGACATAATTTACTTGGACTTCAGTAAGGCATTTGATAAAGTAGATCACAACCTACTACTTGACAAGATAGAAAAATGTGGGGTAGACAGAACCACCACCAGATGGATCCGTAGCTGGCTGACCGGCCGTACTCAGCGAGTGGTCCTCAATGGAACTGCATCTATATGGAGGGAAGTGTGTAGTGGGGTGCCCCAGGGCTCTGTTCTGGGCCCAGTACTCTTCAACATCTTCATCAACGATTTGGATGAAGGGATAGATGGGGAACTCATCAAATTTGCAGACGACACCAAGCTGGCAGGAATAGCCAACACTCCAGAAGACAGGCTTCAGATACAGAAGGATCTGGACAGACTTGAACACTGGGCACTAACTAACAAATGAAATTCAATGGTGAAAAAAGCAAGGTTCTACATTTAGGCAAGAAAAACCAAATGCACAAGTACAGCATAGGTGGCACCATGCTCAATAGTAGTAACTGTGAGAGGGACCTCGGAGTCCTAGTAGACAATCACTTAAATATGAGCCCGCAGTGTGCGGCAGCTGCCAAAAAGGCCAACACAGTACTAGGCTGCATTAACAGAGGGATAGAATCAAGATCACGCGAAGTATTAATACCACTCTTCAATGCCTTGGTAAGGCCACACTTGGAATACTGCATCCAGTTTTGGTCACCACGATGTAAAAAAGATGTTGAGACTCTAGAAAGAGTACAGAGAAGAGCAACAAAGATGATTAGGGGACTGGAGGCTAAAACATATAAGGAACGGTTGCTAGAATTGGGTATGTCTAGTTTAACGAAGAGAAGGACAAGGGGGGACATGATAGCAATATTCCAATTCTCAGGGGCTGCCATAAAGAAGAGGGAATTAAGCTATTTCCAAAGCACCTGAAGGCAGGACAAGAAGCAACGGGTGGAAACTAATCAAGGAGAGAAGCAACCTAGAACTAAGGAGAAACTTCCTGACAGTGAGAACAATTAATCAGTGGAACAGCTTGCCTCCAGAAGCAGTAAATGCTCCAACACTGGAAGTTTTTAAGAAGAGACTGGACAGCCATTTGTCCAAAATGGTGTAGGGTTTCCTGCCCGAGCAGGGGGTTGGACTAGATGACCTCCAAGGTCCCTTCCCAACTTTACTATTATTATTACGATCATTGCACAGTCAGCCAGATGTTCAGACTGGATTTGGCATTTGTCTACCTATCGAGTCCTTACCCAGGACCTGGGATAGGCAGATGTGGATGTTTGATGGTATTACAGATATCGTCGCAGGATGGAAGCAGTTCCTAGTAAGGCCACCTTTTGCAATCGACTAATAGCGAATTTGTCAATGCCAGTGGTGTTCAAGTGGTGCTCCAGTTGTTTTGGGATTGCACCCAAGGAGCCTATTACTATTGGTACTACCCTTGCTTGCTTTTGCCACAGTCTTTCTATTTCTATTTGTAGGTCTTTGTATTTTGTTATCTTCTCCAGTTCTTTCTCTTCTATTCTGTTATCTCCAGGCACTGCCACGTCCACTATCCAGACTTTTTTGTCTTTCTTATCGACAATTGTTAAGTCTGGGGTGTTATGTTGAAGGTGCTTGTCTGTTTGAATTCTGAAGTCCCAGAGCAGTTTAATTTTATCATTTTCTATGACTTTCTCTATTTTATGATCCCACAGTTTTTGCTTACAGGCAAATGATATTTTTTGCAGATCTTCCAATGCACCATTGTAGCTACTTTGTCATGCCGCTGCTTGTAATCAGTTTGTGCAATCTTCTCTTCGCAACAGCTTACCAAGTGGTCCAATGTTTCTTCAGACTCATTAGCATTTCTTTAGGCGGCACTTACTCGTATGTTGCTGTCTTCTAAATTTTGACTTTGTATGCATTTGTTCTTAAGGCTTGGTCTTGTGCAGCCAGAATTAGTCCCTCGGTCTCTTTCTTCAATTTTCCTGCTCTTAGCCATTGCCAGGTTTTATTGTTATCTGCTTTCCCAGCTATTTTTTTTCATGTATTGGCCATGTAGTGCTTTGTCTTCCCATGCCTCTATTCTGTTCTTCATTTGGTCTTTCTTGTAGGCCAGTTTGGTCTCTCCAGTAGTCAGTAAGCCTCCCTGATATACTAATTTCAGTGCATCTTCATCATTATTCTTCAGATATCTCTCCAAAGCCATTTTTCTTCTGCACCATCGGATGTTATTAGTAGGATTACCACGGCCCACCCCCCACCTATTATGCCTTGGTAGATAAAGTCTCTATCCAATGTACACTGCGGCTGGATGAAGGGCATGATTCATTGTCATTATTTTTCTGGTCTAGACATCCATGCTTTAGTTCTGCTTGAGTACAGTCCACTATCTACAGCTGTCTGCTTACCTAATGACTGGGATTGCCCAGGTGTGATTCGCTTTATGCCGTATTTCCTCCATTGAGTTTGGATTTTCAGATCCTTACTTCCACTCTATTGATGTATTCACCTCTAATCTTTTTCTTGACTTCAGTGTACTTGATGTTGTCAGCTTGAAGGATACCCAAGTATTTGTAGTACTCTTCCTCATCCAGACTCTTAATGTTATTTTCGTGGGGCATCTTGATTCCTTCAGTTTTCATTATTTTTCCTTGTTTGATAGTAAGTGTGTCACATTTGTCCAAGCCAAACTCCATTACAATATCTTGACTATATATACGGACAGTGTTGAGCAGCGATTCTATTTCAGATGATGTTTTTCCATACAGCTTCAGATCATCCATGTAAAGGAGGTGGGATAGTCTGGCAGATGTTTTTGATGTTTGATAGCCATGTCCTGAGTTATTCAGTATTGTTGACAGAGGAAACAGTGCAATAACAAATAGTAATGGTGATAATGAATCTCCTTGAAATATTCCTCTCTTGATATTAACCTCTCCCAGCCTCTCACCATTGATCTGCAACTGTGTCTTCCATTGTGGCCATCGATCTTTGCACAAATTTTCTGATGTTTCTACTGACTCCTGTTATTTCTAGGCACTTTATTATCCAATCATGTGGCAGAGAGTCAAATGCCTTTTTGTAGTCAATCCATGCCAAATTCAGGTTGGTCTTCCTTCTCTTGCAGTTTTCCAAGATCATTTTGTCTATTAGGAGTTGATCTTTTGTTAATCTGCTGTTGGGGCGGTTTCCTTTCTGCTCAGGTGGAAAGAGATTGTTTTCAACTAGATGCTGTTGCACTGCATCAGCTAATACACCAGTTAGTAATTTGAAAGTTGTTGGTAAGCAGGTAATTGGCCTGTAGTTACCTGGTGTTGCCCCTTTTGCTGGATTTTTCATTATTAGGTAGGTTTTCCCAGTTGTTAGCCACTTTTCAATTTCTCCTCCTTGTAGTATATTGTTGAACTGTTTGGCAATGAGTGGGTGTATAACAGTTAGATGTTTCAACCAAAACCCATGCAGTTCATCTTCACCTGGGTGCTGACCAATTTTTGATTTTCTTTGCTCTTTTTTTTCTACCATTTTTGTTGTTATTACTATTATTATTATTATTATTATTATTATATTATTATTATATTATTATTATTATATTATATAGAGTCTAATTCTATTGGCTTTCAAAAGCCAATAGGAATTGTCCAGGCTGTCTCTGCCCTTCTGAGCCCGCCAAAAGTCCCAGTCTGCAAACGGTGCTGCACCAGTTGAGTAGTCCTCGACTTACAACCGGTTGAGTAGTCCTCGACTTATGACTGGTTGGGGGACGCGGCATTAAAAAGGTTGAGAACCACTGGCCTATGATAACTAATTGTATTTACTATTGTTATCTATTATTATATCAATTATTGTTATTTAAATATATATACCCAGAAAATATTCTGTTTGCTCAATATTGAAAATGTTACTGGGGGGTAACCCCAATTCTGATCCCAACTCCGCCCTAACTCCAACCCTGACCCCAACCCCAGCCTAAACCCTAAACCTGCATTCAGCTAGATACAGGTTTGTTGCACATATTTTCTATCTTGATTAGGGGGAGATATATAGGGCTGTTGTCCGTTTCCTCATGTGAACACCATGTATTACCAAGAATGTTGTGTGAAACAGGCTAAACATAATAAAAAAGTTAATTTCCTTACATTGCAAGTATAATATTACTTTCTTTCACTTTTGGTATCTAAATAGCTATGAATTTGCGTACCAATTCTTATTTTAAAATACATTGTAGAAATATGACTCTGATTTAGAAACTGTTGAAGTGCTAATAATTTTTCCCCATTTTTTCCCCATTACCAGAAGGTGATCTATTCGGAGAAGCTGCTGAGGAACAGTTGATTTGCCCTCCGCCATCCTATGTAGTATTGCTTTCCCCTCTGGCAAACAATCAGAGCAACAGACTGTTTTAACTTCCACCTCACTGCATCTGTTTCAAGTAATGCCATGCATAACAAATTAGCAGTCTTACCCCCCCCCCCATCCCAATGAAACAGGTGCTCAGGTCAAGAACTCTTTGTCTGGCAGAATGGCTACACACAAACAAAAACACACAAATTATAAACTTTCCTGTTTTCACCCAGAACAAGTATTAGTGCTATGATAACTTTTAAAATGTTGTGTTGGTTTAAGAAACATCCAAAACCACAAATCCACAGATATAATAAGTTTATTAGTCCACCCTGCTTTTATTGACTCCAATAGCTGAAGTCTAATAGTTTAAATTTGGTAAACTTTGTAAATAAGAACACTGACAAACTGATTTCTTTGCACTTTTTAATCAGCCAAAAAGTCTATATAACACATGCAAGATAAAAACAATACATATTTTTTGTACCAGTTTAATGTTTTAAAATACAGGGGACTTATAATCATTTCGCTGTCCTTTTCCCAGCTAGTTTTGAATTCTGCCTGAAATTCAACAGTACCTTCTACCAAACTAACCCAGTCTGAAACCCAGTTTTTAGTACTTTTACAATTTATAATCTGTTCTCTGTAAAATATAGAACTGGAAAAACATTCTAATTATTTATAGTATGAGAACATCATAACTACAACATAACATATATAACCAGTGGTGGGATTCAAATATGTGAACAACTGGTTCTCTGTGTGGATGCTGCTTCCGGAAGTCCATTCTGGGCCTGGGCAACAAAAAATTAGCTACCGGTTCTGCCAAACTGGTGTGAACCAGCTGAATCTCACCACTGGATTGTTGGGAGGAATTCCCCCGTTCGGTCCTTCCAGCCGGGATTCCCCTTGACGGTGCAGCGCAGAAGAAATAGATCGTGAAGCCAGCTACCAGAAAGAGGTTTAATTTTGAGGATCAGCGTTGAGTGACAATTCAGCTCGAGTCCCCGGCTAGCTAGACAGAGTGATCTTTAAACAGGGGTTTTTATACCCTTTTGTGGTTTCCAAACTTGTCATTTCTGATTGGTAACAAACTTACCATTTCTAATTGGTGAGTTAAAATTTGTCTTTCTTGATTTGCCGGTTTGTGACTATTGTTAGTTCCTTTTTCTTTCCTAAAAGGTGTTAATTACTTTTATTGTTGTGTGTTAATCCTGATTGCTGCTAGCTGGTTCCTCACTGTGTGTGTCAAGTGTTTGCTGTTTTAGCCTTAGGCTGCTGTTAACTCAGGTTAGTTTGATTGAGGGTTTTTCCAGATTATTCCTTCATTGAGGTGGGGAGAGGGTGTCCAGCTCCCATCAATTCCCCCATTTTGGGCTATTACTGATGTATTAGTAATTAGCCCAACTGGTTCATATGTTCGGTAGTGATGATCAATTTGGCACATCATGAGAGATATCTTTCTGTCCTGTTCTCTGTCCTTAATGGGAGTTGTACAGACCTTTAGGCATTTTAACCCTAAAGGTGCTAATTGGCATAGGCAACAAAGGAGGGCTCCACCTATTGCCACTGTGATTATACTAACAATGAGGATTCTTAACCAGTGGAAGTCTGGCAACCATGAGAAGAGCCAGGAAAGGTCCCAGGATGACTGGTTGTGCCCAATGTTTTGTGCTAGTTCTCTTAAATGTTGGATGTCACCTTTAGCTTCCAGTCAGGTTTGCATACCCCCCAAAATTCTTCACAGCCATGGTTCTCCTTAGTACATGACCACTGGCTGCCCAGTTTCAAGGGTTGTTTCCTGCCTTAGCTCTTAATTCAGTGCATCCAGGTTTGTAATGCCCAACTGCCAGGCTATTACATTTTCTTTAAATTGCACATAATGAGTTCTAGGAATCCCAATCTGAGCTCAACAGTGCAAAATATTCAGGGCATAAGTTTGGGATTTTTCCTGTTGCTTCCTTAGTCAGGGCATACGAATTGCAAATCACCTGAGGGGGCCTAGTTCCCTCCCCTTTGGAATCTGTTGGAAGTTGGTCCCACAAAGCTTTCGTGCAATAGAGCAAAAATCAGCCTGGGGAACTTTACTAAAGGTAGGTGGAGGGGATAGACTCAAGTGTGATTCTGAATGGTGTCTGTGTGTGTGTGCATGTATGTGCAGCTACTTTTACAAAATAGTCAACACAAACATTCTGGATAAATTTTCCCTCCCACCAGATAGAAGTCCAAGGTGTTCAGTACTTGTTCTGCCACCTATTTCTAAATGCCATCTCTCCATTAATACATTCAACTGGCTTGTTACAATACAAATGGGGCAAGAAAGAAAAGTTTACAATGAGTTTCCACCCTCCCCCCATAGTCTAATTTTCTCTTCTGAGGTTTCACATGGCACCACCTTCCTTCTGCAGCTCTCACAGGCATCTGGGAAATGGTAGGACTTGGGAAGATTTTCCACTCAGATTGCATGGTGGCTTTTTAGTGGATGGCTGGATTCAAAACTCAATTCCATGGCTCAAATGGATGGAGGCAGCATCTGGGTCTGTGTGTTCTGCTTCCAAAGGCTTGGGAGAGGGTTTCAGGGCTGAAAGATACAAGAACAAGGTCTCCCCTCTTTCTGGATGGACTCTCCCAGGAGAGGAAGACAAAAGGTATGGAGAACAAAGTGCAGGAAAAACAATTGGAAGGGGGGTAGCTTGCAGACAGTTTGAGAATGCTGAAAACTCCAAATAATTTTAAAAGCCTAATATTTTAAGGTGTGCAACTTTCCAGAGGTAGGAGAACATTTATTCTAAAATAGACCACATCGTTTTAGAGATTGAGAAATGCTTATATATTTGGGATAAGAAAAGTTTCATAGTAGTTTCACCAGTAAGTTTTAGGATATGAAAAGTAACTTAGGAAAATTATTTCCCCACACAAGCAGACTTGAGCTTCAAAAGGCTCTTGTAGATAGACACACATTTTTCAGGAAAAAGACAGATAAAACACATACAGTAAATGCAAGTGAAACTTTTCCAACAGATAAACTTAAAACAATCCCTCCTGGTAACTTAAGGCTGTTCTTGAGCGTACACAGAGAGAAAGAGGAAAACAAACAAACACATTTTTTTTTCTTCACTCTGTATGTTGGCCAGACAAACAGAGTGAGGTATTTCCTTTTTGTGGCTTATTTTTAAGCATAATTTCTAGTAGAATTTAAAATTCTTTTTTCTTTGGATTTGAAACAGTTAACAGTCACATTTACCTCTCACACAGACTTTGACAAACATATATACAAAGACAAGAGAACAGAAATCTTAGTTTTACACATCCTAGTCATTCCCACCATAAATTTCAGATAACTCAAGTTAGGGAAGGCACACATTTTAAACATACCATGTGGTTGCATAGAGAAGAGAGAGAGAGAGAGAATCACTATTTCTTATTTTCCCTTTTAAGTACCTTTATTTAGCCAAATTGGTTTCCCAGCAAGGCCCTAAGCAAAGTCTTTCTTTCATACACTACACAGTCGAAGTCTCCTTGTGAGACTTCTTTCCTAACTTTGCATTGCTTACAGGGCCTTACCAGCTAGTTGCCCAAATCCAATTCTTTCAGTCACTCATTCCATTTCATTTTCACACATTCTCTCCCTTTTCCCTAACAAAAGGTTCTGTGCTCTGGCCAACCCCCATGCTTTCCAGGTTCTGCCAATTAAACAGATCCTTTCTGTGGCTAGGAAAGACCAGAAGCAGCAAAATCCAATTGTGAGTGTCTACAATAGACTTTATGGTCTCTATAACAGTTTGGGGATCCGCACGAAAGGTGGCAGTATCCTTTTTCCAAACAACCAAATCGGATGGGGAGAAAGGGGTGTGGGTTAAAATGTGTCCTGTCTG
The DNA here is from genome assembly GCF_016545835.1 of Crotalus tigris. Classification (NCBI taxonomy): domain Eukaryota; kingdom Metazoa; phylum Chordata; class Lepidosauria; order Squamata; family Viperidae; genus Crotalus; species Crotalus tigris. The sequence continues at coordinate 433,444 of NW_024096718.1, forward strand.
GCCCCTCGGTCGCCCAGGTATGGACCTGTTCAACAAGGGGGCCATGAAGGTTGGTTCAGGGTGATCTAAGGGAGACTGGGGGTTCAAGGCAACTTGAACCGGGTTTCTCTGTCTGGATAGTTCAGCCCAGCAATACCAGTAGGGTAGTTGGGTTGGTTCTATCCTTGACCTAAGTGCTTTTGTGTTTTGATTTCTAGAGTATCACCATCGGGCCAAATTTGTCTTCCATTTTCATCTTTAAGCAAAGCCCATTTCTTACATAATTCCTTTAATCATTTCTTCTTCATCCCGGCCTGGACAGGAAGCTGATTCCTGTCCCAGGCCCTGAGCAAGCTTTCAACCGGGAAACCTACGTCTGCCCTTGAATTGGAACCTCCCATGTTTCTATAACGGGATTTCCTGACCGCTAAAGGGCACTACACATCAGAAGCCTCCTTGTGAGACTTCTTCCTACCACCACGATTTTGTGAGTCCGGAAAAAAGGGGACTCACGGAGCTTCTCTGGATCCCTCTCAGAGTTCGTGGGCTCTTCCGAGGGATCCTCCACGTTTTCAGACCAAAAAGGGGTCTGCAGAGACCTTCCAGTTTCCCTCAGAAGGTACGGGCTACTCTTCGACCGGCCGGCTTTACCCCACCGTTTACGGACACCTGGACCTCCAGTGTCCGTGGGCACTCCACCTGCTCTCAGAGGTAGGCAGTCACTCCCTTTTTTGGGGCTACTGCTTAAGTTTTTTACTAATGGAAGGGGTCCTAACTTGCCCAGAATAGAGTTCTCTCTCTTTCTCTGCCCGCTCGGTCCTCCTCTCTCACCAGAAGGTCTCACGCTCCGGTGCCCCCCCCTTGCTTTCCCGAATTCCGCCGGTCACGGCTCCACTGGAGCTAGCAGCAGGTCGGGGTGCGGCTAGAGGGCACACGGAGGGAGCGAGCTCCAGCTGATTCTAAGAGGAGGATGCCTCACACACACTCATGCATTCTTCCTTTCATTCCCCCAGACCCTTTAACCTAATAGATTTAAATTTGGTGGCACTTACCCTCTTTCCTGTTAGCTGTTCGAGCGTAAGACTCAAAAACTCCCTTTACTACCCGATGCCGACCGGGCAGGGTCCAAGGAGGCTGTCCCACGGATCAAAGTGTCTGCTGCCGGCTGGGTGATGACTCTTCCGGGCCCGGTCCGGTGGCTGGGTGAGCTGGAAGTCCCTTCGTGGTCGCCAGATTGTTGGGAGGAACTCCCCCGTTCGGTCCTTCCAGCCGGGATTCCCCTTGACGGCGCAGAAGAAATAGATTGTGAAGCCAGCTACCGGAAAGAGGTTTAATTTCGAGGATCAGCGTTGAGTGACAATTCAGCTTGAGTCCCCGGCTAGCTAGACAGAGTGATCTTTAAATAGGGGTTTTTATACCCTTTTGTGGTTTCCAAACTTGTCATTTCTGATTGGTAACAAACTTACCATTTCTCATTGGTGAGTTAAAATTTGTCTTTCTTGATTTGCTGGTTTGTGACTATTGTTAGTTCCTTTTTCTTGCCTAAAAGGTGTTAATTACTTTTATTGTTGTGTGTTAATCCTGATTGCTGCTAGCTGGTTCCTCAGTGTGTGTGTCAAGTGTTTGCTGTTTTAGCCTTAGGCTGCTGTTAACTCAGGTTAGTTTGATTGAGGGTTTTTCCAGATTATTCCTTCATTGAGGTGGGGAGAGGGTGTCCAGCTCCCATCAGTTTATAACATAACAAATGAGTTACAATAGTCACAAATCATCATTATGGATATTAAAAATACTCAATATAAAATCATGTCAGAATTATTAACAGCAAAGTTTGGGTTACATTTTTTTTGCTTCCTGAACTCAAAGATTTAATTTAAATCCTAAACAGCATTAATAAAAAGAAAGCACAATAGACTTTGTTTAAAAATATAGCTGGATAAAAAAAAATATTTTATTTATTTATTCCAACAGTTAAGAACAAAATACTCATATTATTTCTAGAGTTTATATGATTTTAAGTAATGTATCTTTCTTACTACTTACTACACATTATCAGTCTGTCTGAAATGCCCACATGCTTACAGATTGCTCCCAACTGTATTGCATGGGAGAGCAGTTTCCAAATAGTAGTAAGTGAACAATGCCTGCCTTCCATTTTAAATGAAGAACAACACATTAATTTTATTTATAATTTGGATTACTTCTTCCCATGTTTCCATGGACTTTACAGGAAAGTCCCCTTGATTGTGTCACTGATTCTTGCATTTTGTCTCTCAATAGTTGGAGAGACACATTGATTTCAATTCTCATATCTTTTGGGATGGGTTTGTTTTGTTTTTTTTATCGCAATATGCTCTGGTTAATTAGATTCATTACTATGCACAGATGTCCATGGTTATCTTTCTAGCTTGTTGCCATTAGCTCAAAAATATTGCTTAATATCAACTTGCCTCTTTTTTAAATATATGTTTTTAGAAAACCCCAGATTTCAGTTCAGTTGTACCAGTCTAGAAAGGGTGGCAGGATTTCTATACAAAGATATCATAATAGAGTGCTTTAAGTAAATTGATTACTTGAGAATGAGCGTACTTAATACTTTGTCCTACATATTTTTTTATTTTTTTTAATGACCATTGTTTAAACATTCTATGAGTACAATTGTCCCTTCTTTCCATTTTAAATTTGAATTGTTCTTAAATATCTGGGATTTCTCCATTTTACTTAATCAAAATCTTATCTGTAAAAACAAGAAGGGCAGAAAAGACCATAGGGTCTTATTTATAAGGAAAGCTCTCATTTCTAATAAAAAAAATAGAAAGCAATCTTTTCCCCTTAAAAAGCTACAGCAAATTCCATTGTTATGCATATATAAGGGATGATTCTTTTCTTTTCTTTCATAGGATATTGGTTATGAAGGAAGCTTTGGCAGCTGAGACTTCATCCACACATACAAGCTGAGAGTCACTTTTCAATTTCAAATAATTTTTCTCTAACAGTTAATTTCTTAACTCCCATTCCCTGGTACTATCAGGTTTAATACTTTTTCACAGAAATAGCCTGATGTTGCTCAGATTTGCTTGGACTACCAAATCTATTAATCCAATTCCTTTTGTGCCTTAGGGAACCATTAGACTTAATGAGGCAATCATCATCCCATACTTGAGCCCCATTGGCTCTGGGTTTCTTCATAATTGGAGTAGTAAGACATTTCACGATTTGCTCTTAGTCTGAATGAACCATTTTCCTCTGATGTATAGCTTGCATGAAGTGTGGCCTTTCAAATCCAAAAGCAAGCCCTCTCCATAAAGAGTTGATTAGTCTCATTATAATATGGGTGATACAGTTAATTCAGATAGACACAATACATAGTGCTGAGATAGTTCTCTGAATATTGGCCCTTTAGCAGCTGATAGAAATAATGAGATTTTAGTGGCTTTTCATTTCAGGGTCATAATTCATTGCTCAAAATAGATTACCAAAATTTAAGGGAAGTTCAGGAAGTACATAAGAATTTGCAGAGGCATTTTGACTTATGTAGTATATCCTGGATTTCAGCAGATGTAGCTGCTTTTTCCATCTGCCAGCTCAGTCTATCCTGAATTATGTCACATCCTAACTATTGCTTGCCATGGCTGCTCTGCTATACCTAGAATAATCAAAAAGTTTGTATCATTTAAGTAGGATGAAATGTGGATGAAGAATAATTTGTTTCACCTATATATAAAGTAAATTTGTACTTCCTAGAATAGTAAGCACAATAGAACTCTTGCATTTCAGAATTTTCACTTCTTCAGCCATTGTTTTTTTTGCTTCAGCATTTCTATGGAAAAATAGAATATTACAATTTATATGCAAAATCAAACATAAATTTTCATTTGTTCATTTTTCAAACATTTGATGGGATTTACCAGTCTTCACATGTATGCAAATAAGGTAGGATAGTCAAGACATAATCAAAGCTTCATCTGTTTTTGTATCACACACTAAAATGGTCAGAGCTTTATTCTCACCATCACTGTCTTCACCAACATATTAAGCCCTTCAGATGTGATATTATTAGCTATGTGGTTCTGGAATTTCAAGCCAACATGGGAGTTTAAATGCAACACAGTTCTACAAAAAAAGGTTGGAACATATTGAAACAGACTTGACTAAAACCTATTCATTTATGCTTGCTTTGAGTTGATTCTATACCAAATAGTCCTTCCAAAATTCTCTTTTGTTGACATCATGCAAATATTTCAGGAATTTGCATGATTGGTATTAAAAACTAAAAAAATCCAAATTCAGTTTTGTAGGTTATTTATCTACCTATATATTTTATACTGCCAACAAAATACATGTAATAATATTTCTGGACAGAGGTATGTTCTTCACAGTCATCCATGTGCTGGAAATATCCCACTTAACTTATTAAAATGTGAAAAAGAGATACCTGGTGTTCAATTTATAATCTTTTTGGTATCAGATTAAGCAGTATTATCTTTGTACCCAGGAATTTTAATTTATATAACCTTTAAGTGATGCTTTGTAAGCTGTAATTGGAATTTTCACTGCAGTTTTCTACTATGGAAGTTGATTTTCTTTATTGTATTGTATTGTATTGTATATTATAATATAATATAATATAATATAATATAATATAATATAATATTATAATATAATATAATATAATTGTATTTCACCCTGAATTTTATAGCATGAAAGTTGAAACAAGAAAGGTTTAAATAAATAGTAACTGATTTCAATAACTTTTAGAAATTAATTAAGTTCATTTTTTTATTTACCTTTTGAAGCAAATATTTTATTACTTTTCTAATTAAAATAAAGAGATATTATGAAAGAAAGAAACGGTCCACATCTTTTTCTCTCAAAGAATTCAGGGTTACAAGATACTTACCATACAAATAACTTATCTTTAAATGTAGATTAAACTATTTAATGTCTTTAAACAGTTATGATTTCTCAGTTGAAAGCCACTTCTGAAGATATTTGAAAGAATCACAGATGGAGACAAAGCAAAGAATTAGGACAAATGAATTGAGTCTGTTGAGAACATTTTGTTGTTGTTGTTGTTGTTAATTGCGAAGTCGTGTCCGATCCATCGTGACCCCATGGACAACGTTCCTCCAGGTCTTCCTGTCCTCTACCATCTTCTGGAGTCCATTTAAATTCACACCTACTGCTTCAGTGACTCCATCCAGCCATCTCATTCTCTGTCGTCCCCTTCTTCTATTGCCCTCAATCTTTCCCAGCATTAGGCCCTTCTCCAGTGAGTCCTTCCTTCTCATTAGGTGGCCAAAGTATGTGAGTTTCAACTTCAGGATCTGGCCTTCTAAAGAGCAGTCGGGGTTGATCTCTTCTAGGACTGACCGGTTTGAACGCCTTGCAGTCCAAGGTACTCGCAGGAGTCTTCTCCAGCACCATAGTTCAAAGGCCTCAATTCTTTTGCGCTCAGCCTTTCTTATGGTCCAACTTTCACAGCCATACATTGCAACTGGGAAAACCATGGCCTGGACTATACGCACTTTTGTTGTCAGGGTGATGTCTCTGCTTTTTAGTATGCTGTCTAGATTTGCCATAGCTTTCCTCCCAGGGAGCAAGCGTCTTTTAATTTCTTGGCTGCAGTCCCCATCTGAGGTGATCTTTGAGCCCAGAAAAATAAAATCTGTCACTACCACCATTTCTTCCCCATCTATTTGCCAGGAATTGAGAGGGCCGGATGCCATGATTTTGGTTTTCTTAATGTTGAGTTTCAAGCCAACTTTTGTACTCTCCTTCTTCACCCGCATCAAGAGGCTCTTTAGTTCCTCTTCACTTTCTGCCATTAGAGTGGTATCATCTGCATATCTTAGGTTGTTGATATTTCTCCCGGCAATCTTAATTCCAACTTTTGATTCATCTAACCTGCCTTTCTCATGATGTGCTCTGCATATAAGTTAAATAGGCAGGGCGACAGTATACAGACTTGCCGGACTCCTTTTCCAATTTTGAACCAATCAGTGGTTCCGTTGCCAGTTCTCACTGTTGCTTCTTGACCAGCATATAGGTTTCTCAAGAGACAAATGAGATGGTCTGGTACTCCCATCTCTTTAAGAACTTGCCATAATTTGTTGTGATCCACACAATCAAAGGCTTTAGCATAGTCAATGAAGCAGAAGTAAATGTTTTTCTGGAATCCCTAGCTTTCTCCATGATCCAGCCTATTTTGGGAATTTGATCTCTAGTTCCTCTGCCTCTTCGAAATCCTGCCTGTACTTCTGGTAGTTTATTTATTTATTTTATTTTTAAAATTTATAAGCCGCCCCACTCCCGAAGGACTCTGGGCGGCTAACAATAAAAAACAGATAAAACATAACAAACAACAATACAAAAACAATCATCCAGGGGTAAGGTTTTATAAAGGTTCTCGATCCACATATTGCTGGAGTCTAGCTTGTAGGATTTTCTGCATAACTTTACTAGCATGTGAAATGAGTGCAATGGTGCAATAGTTTGAACATTCTTTGGCATTGCCTTTCTTTGGAATTGGAATGTAAACTGATCTTTTCCAATCCTGTGGCCACTGTTGAGTTTTCCAAATTTGCTGGCAAATTGAGTGTAGCACTTTTACTGCATCATCTTTTAAAATTTTGAATAGCTCAGCTGGAATACTGTCACCTCCACTAGCTTTGTTGTTGCTCAGATTTTCTAAGGCCAATTTCACTTCACATTCTAGGATGTCTGGTTCAAGGTCAGTGACCATCTCATTGTGGTTATCTGGGGCGTTAAGCTCATTCTTGTATAGTTCTTCTATGTAGTTTTGCCATCTCTTCTTAATCTCTTCTGCCTCTGTTAGGTCCCTGCCATTTTGGTTCTTTATCATGCCCATCTTTGCTATACTTATTAATGTGACATATTAGGCTCATTCAATTAGAAAAAAGGAGACAATATGATAATCTTATTCAGGAACTGGTTGTGCAAGTAAAATCTTCTAATGAATAAGAATCTAAAAACTATCCATTCCAGAATGAAAATGGGCCATAGAAATGGAGTGCACACTTGTCTCATAGAACAGGAGTTTATTATATAACAGCTCAATAAAAACCTGGGGACAGGCAACAAAGGAGAAAATAGCTGTCTGCGAAGATATATTAGTGTTCCATAGAGAAGAGCATTTGAAACAACACACAGTGTGGAGAGAGTAGCAGTGAACAATTCCTGAGGGCTTGTGATTGGACAGAATAACAGAATAACAGAGTTAGAAGGGACCTTGGAGGTCTGCTAGTCCAATCCCCTGCTCAGGGAGAAAACCCTATACCATTTCAGACAAATAGATGTCCAGGCTTTTCTTAAAAACCTCCAGTGATGGAGCACCCACAGCTTCTGGCAGCATGAATACTGTGTCATACTTCTTTAGGACAGAGAGTAAGTTTAGTATTTGATCTATGCAAGCTGTTTTCCTTGCCTGAGAGAGAGAGAGAGAGAGAGAGAGGGGGAGGGAAGTGGACAAGGGCATGTGTGTGGTGGTGAGGGGTTACTTGCATATGTGCCTTAGCTTTGGGAATCGGGAAGTTACCGGGAATAAAGCCACATGTGACATAATTGAAAATATTGTAAACTTTTGTTGAGATCTGGAAGGGAAGATTAACAAGTGAAAGAGTATATGATCAAATGGGTTCAGAATGTTGATTAGAGTATATAGCAGTATCAATGAGAAATAATGTTGTTAAAAGGACTGAGCTCTACAAAGACTTACAATTTAAAAGAGAATTTTGCTGGTATATGCCACCAGTGATATATATATATAGTCTGAGGTTTTCGCGGGTGTTTGTATGTAGGTCTTTGGTTATTCGGGTTTTCTCCCACGTCAAATTGGAAGTGTCTTGGTGACATTTGACGAAGTCTCATTCATCATCTTCAGGCTGGTGTTTTCGGCTTCGTCCTCCTAGCGGCACGAAGCTGAAAACACCAGCCTGAAGATGACGAATGAGACTTCGTCGAAACGTCACCAAGACTCTTCCAATTTGACGTGGGAGAAAACCCGAATAACCAAAGATCTATCTATCTATCTATCTATCTATCTATCTATCTATCTATCTATCTATCTATCTATCTTCAAGAATATTGGTAAAAATGCGACTCCCAGGCATAATTATTAATAAAAGAATAAAACACGATCACCGGGAGGGTTGAAGTAAGAATACTTTACTAAAAATATACTATACTTATACTAAAAAGTTGCCAAGCTTTCGCTGGGGGAACTCCCCAGCATTGTCAGGGCTAAAGGCCCATTGCAATAAAGGTGGTTTAAGTAGGTTCAAGTAACGTTTGCACACGGCTCCTAGACTGTGTTACTGGCCCTAATTGTCCAGCTGATAACCAAGATGTGTCTATAACATTATGTTCTTTTCTTCGGATGCCCTTCCCTATCCATCCACTGTTGGTCTTTGTAGGCATTAGTAACCTTACATCCCCTCCTCTTCCGATAATACCAACGCCTGCCGTATCGGGGGGAGGATTCGATCTGATGTTTTCTTGTGTCTTATGATGGGGATAGGGTTCCACTAACTGTGGGTTAATATCCCTTCCCAATTGTATACCTCTCTCCTCCTTTGTCGTGTCAACAGCTCTTATCTGAGTATGGTATGCCTCAGCAATTATATCTTTATTCTCCACCCCAGTCTTTCTTACATCCGTTCCCTCCTGTTGTTTGGCACTCAAACCACTCTCATTACTCCTCCCCTTACTGATCAAGCAGGTTGTCATTCTATGCTTTCTCTCCCCTCTCCATGTGGGACGCTCCTCCTCATTGCTATGGGCAACCGTACACTCTGAGATTTTAATATTAAGTCTTTTAAGTGTTCCGGCTCCACTGATATTGCTTCCTCCCTCCTGGGGGGGTGTGAGCCTCACATGGGGTTGTTGGGCGGTGCGTAGATCATCCGTATCGGGCGCCCCCTCCCTTTCTTTCTCCGTGCACAAGGAGTCCCCTCCTCCCTCACAGCCACACATAAAACAAACAGTGCATAACATCTCAGATAGGATCTTCACCAAAGCCGAAACCAATGTCCTTTCCAAAGGATTCAACTTTTCAGTCGCTCCCAAACACATCCCCACTGAAACCATTATATGTGGAGTTGAAACCAGCCTGACCAAAATCAACCCCGACGACGCTAACAGATTCAGACTCGAAATCACCAACATCCTCTGCACCAGCAAGCCACCCAAAAGCAACTTACCCAAAGAGGAACAGACAGCACTACATAACCTGAAAGAACACACCAGAATAATAATCCTACCAGCAGACAAGGGCAACGCCACGGTGGTTATGAACACATCTGACTACCAAACCAAATTAACCAACTTACTCCAAGACTCCACATACAAACCCCTAAATACAGAGCCCACCACCTACCTGGAAAAAACCACCCGATCCAAAATAAAAGCCTCCCCCATTAGCGAAGAGATCCAGCAAAGAATCATTCCCAGAGAGAAATCATCCAGATGCCCCAAACTCTATGGTCTCCCCAAGATACACAAAGAAGGAACCCCACTCAGACCTATAGTCACCTCCATAGGCTCACCTCTACAAAACCTAGCCAAATTTCTCGACCAAACAACTACAGCCCTATGCAGAATCCATCACCTCACACATAAAAAACTCATTCCACTTTATAGAGATCATAAAGAAACAAAACTTACAGCCCAGCGACCTACTCGTGAGCTTCGATGTCATATCCCTCTTCACCCAAGTGCCTATCAAAGAAGCCTTGACAGCTATCCAAAACAAATATAACCCCCCCAAACACATCTTAGATCTGACCAACCACTGCCTATCCAACACATACTTCATCTATAATGGACAAAAATACAAACAAACAGAAGGAGCACCCATGGGATCACCCCTCTCACCTGTCATTGCCAACCTCTACATGGAACACTTTGAAACCCCAAGCTCTAGAAAATCGGATCACAAACCCAAACTCTGGCTCAGATACGTAGACACACCTTCATAATCTGGCCACATGGGAAAGAAAAACTGGACAACTTCCTCACACACCTCAACAGCCTACACCCCAAATACAGTTCACCATGGAAACAGAAGCTAACAACCAACTTCCCTTCCTGGATGTCTTAGTCTACAAGAAATCCAATGGCTCCCTAGGACACACCATCTACCAGAAGAAAACACACACAAACCGCTATCTGCACGCTCTCTCACACCACCACCCAGCACAGATCAACTCTGTAGCCAAGACACTCATCTCCAGAACAAAACGCTTAGCTGACAAACAACACCTAAAACCGAACTACACACTCTCACCAATGTACTAACATCCAATGGATTCCATAGAAATAAGATTACAAACCTAATCCAAAAAGAAACCCCCACTAAAATCCAAGACAAAGAACAAGAAAACGGCAAAGCCCTCCTCCCATACATAAAAGGCACCACAGACAGAATCAGTAAGATCCTCCATAAACACAACATCAAAACAGCATTCTGCACAAACAGAAAAATATCCACCATCCTTAGAAACCCCAAAGATAAAATTGAATTAGAAAATCAAGGAGTATACGAAATCCCATGCACCACTTGTCCCACCACATACATCGGACAAACCAACAGAAGAATAAGTGCATGCATTGAAGAACATAAGAACTCAGTCAAAAAAGAGGAACCAACATCTTCCCTGGTCCAACACCTTAAAGCCACAGGACATGAAATTGACTTTAAAAATACCAGAACCATTGCCAAAAGTGAACATTTTAATAACAGAATAATCAGAGAAGCCATCGAGATAGAAAAACGCCCACACAGCATGAACAAGCGAGATGATACCTCCCGCCTACCAGCCATTTGGAAACCCGCCCTTATTGACAAACGACTCCCTAACACAAAAAATGATACCAGACCCACACTCACAAAAACCACACAGGATGTCACCACCACACATCCATGCAAAAAACAAACCCAAAGCCACACCGATGATGAGGCACGACCACAAACCAGAAGCCAGACCACAGCTGCATCATTAGCCACTTTAAACTCCTCCAATCCATACATGAAGCAAACTGACACCCTCCATGAAGAGGAGGCACGACCACGAACGCGAAGCCAAAAAATAGCAAGGCAGCCCAAAATCTTAAACGCCTCTGCAACTCAGACTAACCTGAGCACAACCAAACAGAACACTCCCCCAGCCAATCAGAGCACAGCCAACCCCCCAGCCAATCAGAGCACAGCCAACCCCCCAGCCAATCAGAGCATAGCCAAGCCCCTAACCAATCAGAACACACCTCCACCCAATCAGAACACAGCCAAGCTCCCACCCAATCAGTTCATACCCCCACTGGCAGTTAAAAGGAAGAAACAGCTAAGACCACACATTGCTGCTCGAAGCACAAAGCTGAAAACACCAGCCTGAAGATGACGAATGGGACTTCATCGAAATGTCGCCAAGACACTTCCAATTTTACGTGGGAGAAAACCCGAACAACCAAAGACCTACATATATATATATATATATATATATATATATATATATATATATATATATAATTGTTGAAAGTGTATAAGGTCTAAAGGGACATTTTACCATGCATGGTAGACTTGTGATAAAATATCAGCATTGGATACAAATACAGGTAACAATGCAGAACATTTTTAAAATTAGCATCCAGATTGTTTTCTATTACGGACAGTCAATTACAAAAGAATTATGGATGATTGATTTTATATATGGTAATGGCAGTGAGGTTATTATATGGACAAAAATGGAAGAATAATAGAAATACTTACAATGGAAGAATGGATGGTTAAGATGGCTAAATTTGCAGAAATGGCTAAACTGACTTGTTTGATTAGAGAGGGAACAATTATAGATAGAACTGAACTTACAACAGTTCATTTTTAGTGACCATTCAAAATTACAATGGCACTGAAAATAGCGATTTATGACAATTTTTCACACAACTGTTGCAGCATCTCCAGAGTCACATGATTGAAATAATGACTCATAAGTATAATGGCTGCAGTGTCACAGGATCATGTGATCACCTTTTGTGACCTTCTGAGAAGCAAAGTCAATTGGAAAGTCAGAGTCTTTTAACAACCATGTTAGTAACTGAACAACTGCAGTGATTCATTTAATAACTATGGCAAGAAAAGTCATAAAATGAGGCAAAACTGTCTTGCTTAGCAACAGAAATTTTGGAATGAGAAATGAGAAGGAAGGAAAAGAAAAAAGAGACTGATAAATCAGCCTGTGTATAAAGGCAAATAATAATTAGATTGGGAGAGGAGAAGTTAGGAAGAAGAAGGAGGAGGAGAAAGCATGATGGTTAAACTGCATGGTTCTGTTTGTCACGTATGAGTGTCAGACAAGAACTTCCAGAAGTTTACAGAAAGAGAAATATAGAAACTTGGAAACTACAGCAATGATGTGAGGATGCTTTCTTACTCTCTTTCACTTTTTAAAATCTCATTTTGTAACTCTGTCCTTAATTCTGTTTTAAATTTATTTTATGAATGAAGGCGAATATACATGTCCCAGAATAATGTTACAAGATTATGAGTCTAAAATAATTCTAAAATAATGCAGCATTGGGAATTCAAGCATTAGGATCTCTTTGTACAAGTTTAAGAAGAGGAGGATTCTGATCAAATTAGAAGGTTCCTTACTAATATAATGATTTATTTTTATCCCACCTTTATTATTGTTACAGATAACTTAAAGCAGCAAACATATCCAACATATGTTCCTCCTCTTATTTATCCCACAACGGTTACACTGTGAGCTGAGTTGAGCTGAGATGGTCTCAGCCCAGTTTCATGGCAGTCAAAACCTGCATATCATTGAACCTCCCTAGCATTGAAAAAATAAGCAATATACTTTCTTGACATTGATGGATGCAGAGAATGCATGGACTTCATAACACATATCTTTAGAATTGTGTAATGTAGTTAAAAAGAGGAAAGAGGAAAGAAGAAAGAAAAAACATGATCTTCAAATGCCATAGGAACAAAAAGTCAAAAATCTTTTCCAACCTCTTTACATCATTTCCTGCCTATTGGAGTTCCCAGTCTCCCGAAATCTGATGGCAAACGAGAACCAAAACGTCTAATATATGGATCATAGTCAAAACAGCTGAGAAAAAGAGTTTGTCTAGTTCACAGAAAAACCCTGCAAATCAAAATTCAGGAGACATTCAGGAAGATGCTGGAAAGAAGAAAGAAGCTCATATAAAGTAGTGCATAAGCAGTTAAGAGAAATTGTGCTTCTAACTGTGTTCACTAAGTCAATTGCTCTCTGCAATCTGAGGTACCTTCCCAAAGAAATGTCTGTATTGTTGAGGTTTCTTTATATTTGATCTGTCTGCAGTGGATAATTGTCATTTCATGGTGGTGGATTTACAGAAAATTGCATTGCCTTCCATGTAGCAAGAGATAAGAACATATACCATAGTGCTCTCCTTGAACAGAAAGCTGCTTATTAGCTAAACAAAGAAGATGGACCTCTGATTCCTAATACCAGTTTAGACTGCTTGTTGGGATTTTTCTTTAAAATTCTGTTTTACAGTTTTCATACTGTTTGTCATAACTAATTTAAACATGCTTTGGATGACCCTGTGAATATTGATCTACAGCCAGGTAAGATTTACTGTTACCCTGGCTGTTTTGGGATTAAAATTTTTCTGGATCCACATGATTATAACACCCACATGTTCTGTGACAACAACTGAAGAGAGAGGAATTTAGACAGATGTGAAAAATGGATTATCAGTACTCCTACTACAAAAAAAAATCTCTGCAGTCTGTATGAGATACTGTACATTTGTGGAGGTTAGATCCACCATAAGAACTGTATAATCTATATTGTGGAGATTGATTAATTAATTAAACAAAATAATGGGTGAAACAGCCAGTTTGGTGTAGTGTTTAAGTGGAAACCAGGAGACTGTGAGTTCTAGTTCTGCCTTAGGCACAAAGTCAGCTGGTTTACCTTGGACCAGTCTCTTTCTCTCAGCTGTAGAAAGGAAGCAATAGCAAACCACTTCCAAATGTTGCCAAGAAAATTGAAGGGAGTTGTCCAGGCAGTTGCCAGGATTCAACGCTGACTTGAAAGACAAACCCATGCACTTTTCTTAGTGACACTTTGGAAGTGGCTGTCCAAATGGCATGTTTTTTCAAAAGGCAACAGGACTTTCTTTGTTTTTTCCCTGAAGATGTTCACTTCTTATCCAAGAAACCTCTTCAGTTTGGAAGTGGTTGCTATTGCCTGGATCCTACACTTGAGAGAGAATGACTGGCCCAAGGTCACTCAGCTAGCTTTGTGCATAAGACAGGACTAGAACTTATGGTTTTATAACTTTTTGTCCATGCTTTTAACTACTACATCAAGATGGATCCTGTCTTGTTTTTTAGAAAGAGAAACTAGCTTTGGACAATAAAAACTCTACTACAGGTGAGCAATAAATCAATAAAAAGTTATTACTGTGATGGAGATTGAAAAGTCAAGTTAAAAATAGAAATGACTATTCTACTGTTAATCTGTTTTGCTTTTTATGCCATAAGTAAGCCTTTGAGAAAGACAAAAATATTTTTCCTCAAAAAAGTCTTTAACCATTTTTGCAAACTTCTCAGTGATATTCACTTATATTTTGTTTTTTACTTCTTGAAAAAATTTGATACTCTTTTTTTTAAAGAAAAGTTTATTTCTTGTTTGTGGCCTGATCTCAGACAATCAAGAATTACTTCATGAATGTGATGATTACAGAAGTCATGAATTCCATTTATTTGATGCCCTGAGAAGTACAAGTCAGGAGCGAATGAGATGAGCATAAAGTCATATCCCACTATTCTGCAACTTCTCCATGTTCATACAGGAGGTCCAGAACAAAGCATGGGTTGAATATGAGTACAGTTATCAATACAACTCTTTTTTTGAGCATATTATCAATTCCATCCAGTCAGAATCTTTACTTTTGTTTTTTTCAACCTACTTTTTATATTTCTCTTGACATATTCATTTCCACATAATAAAATGACAAAAGAATGCTTTTCTACTGCTATTATAGCAGTATTTATATGTCTTAAAATTTCTCAGCCATTTCCCTGTCTTTAGTAAACAATCTACCAAGGAATATAAATTTATTTACTTCATCTTATTTTTCACCTTTTATGCACAATGTCAAACACAACTATCTTTGCTATTGTATATTATTTTTAAAAAATTCATACTCCCTACTGGATCATATAGTCTATCTAACATTTGCTGCAGAGTCATTTAGATTTTCAGCCAACAATACATTATACAATATGCATACAGTAGTTCCCAACTAACAAATCTCTAAATCCATTCCAAACTTCTCCTATATGTTTATATTAAACAATAACAAAAACATAAATATATTAAATAGCCAAGGGGAAATCAGACATCCTTGTTTTAATCCTTGCTCCATGTTGAATATTTTCAAAATGTTATATTTTTTCTCATGCATGTTTTTCTTCCATTGTAAACTATTCTTATCATATTTATCTTCAAGTTTATATTACTGTCAAACACTCCATAATCAAACCTCTTCATTTTATCTATTCTATCTATCACTCAACACATGCAATAAACTTTCCTTCTCATATTCCTACATTTTTCAATAAATTGATCAGCAGACTTTCTTAAGCCACGATCCACTTCTCAAATTCTAGTCACTGTAATCTGTCATACTATTTCAATCAAAATTATGCCAAATATTTCCCTAGGCACACATAAAAACAAATCCTTCTATAATTTTTATATGCATTCTTGTTATTTTGCTTTTGTAGAAGACAGTAGTTTTCAAACTGGGGCATTTTTAACACATGTGGACTTCAACTCCAGGAATTCCCATGACAGCCAACTGGTTGGCAATAATACTGACCATTAGGTTCATTGCAGCCTTCACACACATTTCAGTTGTCAGACAGCCACCGAGATGTCTATACTTGCAACCTAATTATTTTAAATATACTCACAATTAGGACTTCCTGATCATTTTTTCTTGAAAATGATATTATAGAATTATTTTTATTATGCTCTCATTTATTATTGCCAGCATTCTCAATTCGGTTTTATCCCACATATTTCATTATTTTCTTCTTAATTTTGTTCACCATGGTAGAAACTTGTTTCTTTAGATCTGTTCATCCATTTCTAAAACAATGTTTTATTTCTATCAAAACTGCTTTCCATTTTCTAAATTTTCTCATTCTGTTTTAATCATATCTGTTCCTTCCTACCCATGCATTCATGCCAGAATTAGATTAAGACTCCAAAAATACAGAACTATAATAATTCAGAATTAAAATTTAGTCAGTTTAGTAGAAGCTCAAATTAAATGAGCATAGGATTACAGCCTCAATGTATTTAAATGTTTTTGGAAGTTTCATACTGCCAAGAAATAAATGCAAAATTCTGGTAGATAGGTAAATTCCAATAATCATATATTTCATTCTTGAAGCATTTTGTTTTTGAGAATCAAAAATGTTTCTGCGGTATATACACTTGTAATAATAACTTATCTGGGATTCCCCTATGCAGTGCTGTCATAATAACAATCTTCTGAAAACCTGCCACAACTTTTGAATTATGGCCATTGCACTCGCCCAGCATCCAGAGTGCTGTAGTTATTATACCAGTTCATTCAACCAGGGCCTGCCGATAATACTGTTTGGGAAATGACCCAGTCTTGACTGTATTCCATCAGTATGGATAGCAACAGATGAATAGAATGATAGCAAATTATTACTTGGGTGATTTTTTTTGAGTAGGATATCCCCCCCTTTGTAATTTGTATAATTTTTTTTTTTAAAAAAAGTGAGAGAGTTGCTATGACAAAATTATTTTATTTCTTTTATTTTATAACTTCTTATTAATTCATATATAAATGAATTATTTAATGTATGTAAAGTAACCAGGTCCTGATAATGCACATATTTTTTCAAGCTAAGAGAGATGGTAATCTTTTATTTAACTGAAGTAAACAAGAACTGATAGCCTTCCAAAATCTATGGAGGCAGTTGAATCTCATAAACCAACCTGGGCTATTTAGCCAAATTTCATTACCATTTCTAGCACAGTTTTACAAATGAGAATTCTAAAGTGAAAGACAGGTAAGTAGATAGGAGACAGGTATGTTGACAGACTGACAGATAACTAGACAGATAAATATGGAGATAAGATGTTTTGTTGATTTACGTTTTCACTGAGCCTGAAATAACACTACATTCTGAGATTAAATCTGACAGGATAGTATAGAAAGAGATCAGAATGAAGCTCTGCCCTTGTTATTCTAACACTTGGCAGCATGAAACAATTTAAATGTCTTATGCCTTTAAGGATAAGTGAAAAATAATCCAGGAGATAATGACTGAATAAACAAAGAAAAATCTTCCAATGGGGTCAGTGGGGAGGATGTGGCTTGAAACATTGCTAATGGCTGACTTTGCCATATTACACCAGGGAGTCAAACTTGAATAAAATAAATTTAGCCTGCATTCAGACTGCCTGTATCTATCCTTTTATTAAAAATAAAAATTGTTGTATCACAACATTCAGCTTCCTGAATTCTACTTGCCCTGATGGGAAAAAAAAGGGGGGGGAAAGCATTTTACAAAAAGCTGCACAGTGTTAGTTTTTCAGACATAATTGGTTATCCCCGATTTTCTGCTATGTAAATAGGGGTGGCAAGTGAGTGTTTGCATGCAGCTCAATATCCCTTATGAAATATTACTGAGAAATAAATTAAAGATGAAAGCTACAAAATATATTGCTTATCCACTGTTGGGAATTGAGAGTTTCTAATGAAAAGGTGCTGAATCATTATCTGGGAGAAGGAATAATTTCAAATCCATAACTTTCACAATTTTATGCTTAAAGACTACCAGGAAGAGCACCAATCACCACAGACGTGAGACTGCTTTTACACTGAAAGGAATTGCATTTAAGATAAAGACAGATTTCTCTCTTTTTAATTATGTAAGCACTGGATATACTCTTGTAGGTGAAATAGTGTGAAATAAACCACTAAAATGTGTATATTTCAAATTCTTGTTCATTATGCTATTTACCTAACATCAGTACAGTAATAAAATCCAGGCATATCTATCATCTGCGTTTAATTAAATTTAGTATCTTCAACTTCATATTGTATTGCAAACTCATTTTTGAAATGTAGATGGCAAAAAAAAAACCATGGCTATTAAGAAAATGCATTATAAAGTTAACTAATTGTTAATTGAATGCTAGAAAAGCTCGGTATCTGCAGTGATAAAAGTGCTTTAACTATTGAAAAGAATGACAGACTCATTCCCAACCAGCAGAGAGTTGATTAACAATACAATTAGTCTTTCAGAGGAAGAGTGCCAGGTTTGTAGCATATTTTCTCTTCATCATGAGCAAAGATAGATCATTTCAAATGTTGCTCAAATCGGAATTTAATTTGGTCTCAGTGGTGATTATTTTGTCCTAATTTAACTTCTACACGTACAAATTTTCTAAAAAAAATAAAAGCAGTTTGATCACATGACCATGGGGATGCTGCAATGGTCGTATGTGTGTAAAAGAGTCATAAGTTATTCTTTTCAGTGCTGTTGTAACTTTGAACAGTCACTAAATAAACTGTTGTAAGTCAGCTATCAAGCTAACTTTAAATGAAGGATAGGTAAACTGCAGGTCTAGAGTCAGTTGCATCATCCAAATATCTTATTATTGGCCTTGTGGACTAGGACTTAAGAAAACTGGAGTTCATCTGCATACTTACATCTCAGAGCAGAAACATATTTTTCTCCCTAAGAATATCTGACTATTATAATAGTCCATTCTAATAGACTATTGGATGATTATAATAGGTATCAGGATAGGATCTTGAATGTGCCTCTGGGGGGGGGGGGATGCTGTATTGTATTGTTATCCACATGGCATTATCAGTGTTTATTCATTTCCTCAAGACCTTTCTGCTGTGCTTCCAGTCTTATGTGAAAGGTTGGTAAAAAGAATCATAGTCTAGCATTATTATCAAAAATCAGGCTGTCACAAAAAAGAGGGGGTAAAATTATTCTCCAAAGCACCAGAGGACAGGACAAGAAACAATGGTTGAAAACTGATCAAACAGAGAAACAGTCTGGAATTAAGGAGAAACTTCCTAACAGTGAGAACAATCAACCAGTGGAACAGCTTGCCTCCAGAAATCATGGGCAATCACTGGAGGTTTTTAAGAAGAGACTGGACAGTCACTTGTCTGAGATGGTATAGGTTCTCCTGCTTGAGCAGGGGGCTGGACTAGAAGACCTCCAAGGTCCCTTCCAGCTCTATTCTATTCTAATTCTATTCAATAGCTGTTATGGAAAATTTCCCTTAGGGCATTCTGAAATGTGTTAAATTTAGATGGGCTGTGTGTGTGTGTGTGTGTGTGTGTGTGTGTGTGTGTGTGTGTATTATTGATAATAGCTAAAATCTTAGCAAATATTCTAATAGATTAACAGGTTTGTTTGTTTTTCTCCTATAGAATCCACTGAGACTGAAATTATCATCTGATTTCCCCATTTGTCTTATATTTTCTAGAAAGAAAATAATTTGATAGATACAGGAAGGGGAAATATTTACTATTAGCTACTACAAAACCTACTGTTTATAGATTTTTTTAAAAAAATCACTAACATTCAAATTTCTTGCCTTTTTTGATGTATACATTTTTATGGCACATCCTATTTATGAAGCTGCATGGCATAGTGATGCTTGGCCATAGAATTTGTTAGTTAGTTTCTGCCTTGCATTGATTTCAATAGAATGCAGTCAAGGAGATGTAAGACTCAGAACAAGTAAATCTTCAAGAAGGGTGGAAAGATAGAAGAGAATAGAGGACATTAGAGTCATTCCTGGAGTCTCAGGATAAATGTTACTGTGGGTAACAGGAATGTGGGACAGGTAAAGATGAGCTTGACATGCAGGAATAGAAAAATGGGAGGCTGTATAGACCAGAAGTAAAAGAAGATACTCCTGTCTTGATTACTGGAACTTCCTGTCCAGGACACAAATATTTTCTCCATGAGTTTACTGGATTTCAAACCAGAGATCTGTGGTATTATACTTTAAGTGCTTTAGTATAGTTGGGGTAATCAGAACAGGGCTACAAAAACTGACCAATAGAAGACAGCAAAAGGGATTGATTAAATAATTCTCTTTCTCTCTCTCTCTCTCTCCTAACACTAGTCTTAATTATTTTAACTGAAATCTGGTAGACCTAATTAGAGCAAGAGATGTAGCATTAATGGCTTCTCCTATTTAATCTTTCTCCAGAATTATAGTCCATTCAATCTCCCTTGCCAGCATTGAAGCACAATTGAATAAGGACAACTTCATCTCTGAATAGAGTTCAAAATATTACTCACAGCCATGAAAAACTCCCCTATGTATGAGTTTCTAGACTTTCTTGATATCATATGTGATGCCATCTTTTATTTTCCACAGCACTCCAGAACAACCCATATCGGATATTTGGACTCAGAATCCCAGATGATTGCTAGATTGCAGCAGATACATAGAGAAAAATAACTATTCCCAGCTTCCGGTTTGCTCAGGTGGCCACCATGGACATTTGGAAAGTAATCTCTGCCTTCCATGTCCAGTTTCACTTTGCTGGGGGACCCTGGAAAGGGTCAAAAGTTGTCCTGTAGGGGCGACCAGCAAAGAGGGGATCCCTGTGATCGCAGAAGGTGGTAGCTCTTTCGTTTGATCCGGGGCAGCCCTCCAAATCAGTGGACAAAACACCAGCCATAGAATATGGCTCATCACTAGGCTGCAGACACCTGAAGTCACACTTACCATCAGGCAACTTTAAAGCAGAGTGGAAGAGACTGGGTGAGATCTACCTCTCTTAAATCCTAACTACCTTTGTTACCTGCATAAGCTGCTTAAGTATTTTTCCCCCTGTAAAGAGGGAAGGGAGATTTTATCCCTCCCTCTAAAAACAGCGGCGACTGACTATCCAGGGGAGTTTAAAAACATTGCAAGAATAACTTGATCCTAATTGGAATTTTACTTTTTAAAGTTTGTGGACTAAAAGACTTTCTACTCTTACTGAAGATCTGGGTTTTTACTTATAAAAAAGAAGTAAAACTGAAAAGATTATAAAAACTTTGGACCTATAGGAAAATTTTAAATATAGGGGCAACATCTTGTGGCTAAACCTGATATTACAATTTGTTACTGTTTAAAAGAGACTTGGCTGACAGCCTAGACAATTGATAAGACCTATAACTTTGAAACACTTATCAGCTTTGAAGCGCAGCTGTGTTCCATACTCACTGAAAAAAATTTTTTTTCACTGATACAAAGCTTTTAATTTAATACATTAGTAAGAGAATATGGAGGAAGATCAGGAACAAATTCTCTCTATGTTGAAAGCAATTTACCAAACTATTCTTATAGCTACTGATGAAATAAGAGGTTGCAGAGAAGAATGGGATGTCAGCCCAGATACACAAATTCAAAATTTGATTACAACTGAAAAATCAACTACACAGAATATAACGGAAAAAGTGGACCAATTAAATACTATTCAACTGATGAACAAATACAGTCAATGGAAAACCCAGAAAAGGGACTGACAAATCAGAAGAAGCCTGAGGATCAAGAAGAACAACAGACTGAAGAGAAGATAAACAGTTTAAGACAACTACATCAAGATGGAAAAGTAGTAAGATGATTTGTTAGTTCTCTCAAAAAAATGGCGACTGGATGATTTTTTCTACATCAAACAACATATATAATAACACAGGGAGATTTATTTGATGACTCAAAGGCACGGATGTGGAAGACAATTTGGCAAAGAAAGAAAGCTAGAATAAGATTGAAGAAAATTGGGGTTTTGACTTACTAATGAGAATTAAAACAGAATATTCTCAAATAGATAAGATGTGTACTTTGAATATTAGAAATTGTTATGAGTTGAGTTAAAGGATACTTTGGTCACTTAAGACTTGGAAATATAAACATTAATAGTTAAATTTGAATATTGAATATTGAATACAGGCAATTAATATATATATAAACTAAAAACTTATTGATGAATGTAACAAATATGTTTTTTTATTTAGTGATAATAATAAAAATTATTAGCTTAAATATGAGATAGTAGATATTGAGAGAAAAAAGAGGAAGTATTAAATGTTGAAATAAGAGAAATTTTGGTTATTAAATTTAGATATTTGGAAATTATTAGAAAATAAGAATATTATATCGTATTATTAATCAGTTGATGTAAGATCTTGGGATGAATTGTGATAAAGGGAATTGGGGTTATTCAAAACTTGGAAACTATAAATATTAAATGTTAAATTTAAATATTAATGGGAAGTTTAAAAATTGGGAAAAACTTACAGGACATTGATTGTCTAAAAAGATTGAATGTTAAAATGACTAAGATATGTATAAACCAAAAATTATTGATAAATGTAAAAAAGTTATTTGTATTAAATTGATATAAGAATTGTATTCATTTAAATGTGAGACAGTAAATACCAAGGGAAAAAGAGAGGAAATATTTAATGTACTAGTCAGTGATCTGTACTAAAGAAATTTATATGTTATTGAATTAAGAACTAACCCAGCAGCCACGTTGCTTTTCAAATATTTAAATGTAAAAGTGGAAAATTAATAAAAAATTTAAAAAAGAAAAATAATTATTCCGTACTGTTTAGTGCAGAGGTCCCCAACCTTTTGGGCACCAGGGATTGGTTCCATGGAGAAAGGCTTTTCCTCAGACCAGAGAGTGCATGGTTTTGTGTGCTGCCTGCATCGTATGGATGGGGCTTTGCTTGTTTGTGCAGACCGGTTGCAGACAGATGCTGCAGCCCAGTATCTGTCCACGGACTGGGGGTTGGGGAACCCTGGTTTAGTAGATATCTGGATTTTTGCAACTCAGATATTGCAACTTCAATTCCTTTTGCATTTCAGTAGTATCCCTAGGAAGCATTCTATTCCTCGGAGTGCAAGGAAAGAAGAACTGGAGAAAGAGAAAGGAACGAAGATCCTGGTAAGTCTCAAGAGAGGCTAGGACTGATGTTAATGAAACTTATAACCCAATCTATTATAGGGTCTATATAAGGAAGAAAGGAGGAAGAGAGTGAAATCAGGGTAAAAAAATGTTGATACACAATATTTCTAGTAAGTTTACTTTCTCAAAAACCTTGAATCATTTCTTCATGATTCATATTTGCTTCTCTAACTTTTAAATTACATATGCTTAATCAGTGAATGATACCAGTTTGAAGTAAAAACATCCTTGATATGATTCAGATGGAAACAATATATGACATAAATAAATGAATGTGTGGGAAAATAACTAGAAATAAAATCTGAATATGATGAGTTTCTCTATTATTGGTTATATTGATTGTTTAATTACATGTTTTTTCTCTGACAGTTTTGTTACCCAAACCCAGAAAATTATTATCTGGCATTGTGAAGCATACTTAAAAGAAACTAGATTCTTAAGAATATAAATACATTCCATATTATGACATATAATATAACATGTCACTACTCTCAGGAGCTTGTAAAGATGTTATTGAAATATTGTATATTGGTCTTGCTCATGATCTGGCAGAGAAAGCTCAAGGCAACAAAGTTGAACATTACAGGATGTTTTCTTTTCTGACTTTAGAAGAACATAGAGCTTCTCTCTGAACTGTGATAGCGACCAGCCCAGCATATATACATCTACTGTCTTAATAATATTACATGTAATATTTCAAAATTTGGGACATTTCTGGTAGCAAATAAAGCTACATAAATAACAGGAGTGATTAAAGTCAGATTTTAGGTTTAGTCCCTGGAAATCAGTCAGATCCTTATTTCCTGACATATTGTGATTATTTAAATCAGATTAAAAGAAAATCTTTACCTTAGGTCATATATAGACTGGCACTGTTCATGCCATCAAGGATGCAACAATTTTTTTAAAAAAAAAATAGATGAAAAAATGGTTAAACAATCTAGTATCTTAAAAGATGAACTAATATTTTGCTTAATATTTTGTTTTCCTCAGCTCCATGAGGAAAGGGAACTCTGGCCAACACTGGAGGGACATCCCACTCATCCGACAACAACTCTGAGGGTGAACCCCTGGTAAGTGGACCCAATGCGCCCCTCACCAGGACAGTAAAACTGTTAGCCCCTGACATGCCCGAAGCCGTAGAAATCAGGGCATTAATTGACTCTGGGTATACTCGCTGCCTCATAAACCCAACGTTAGTGGAGAACTTAGGAATGCCAGTGAGGAGGCTGAAGAAACCGATCTGATTTGATCAATTAGATGGGTCCATAGCAGGGGGGATGCCCACCACCCTAGCAACGCTACCACCCTAGGAGACCACATAGAGAGTATAACATTTATGGTAACCCTTGGCATGGAATGGACCATAATTCTGGGTATGGCATGGTTGACCAAATGGAACCCATGGGTGGACTCTAGAGGAGGTGGAGCTTAGATTCCTGAAAATGAACCAACCAAGGCACCAGCCCAGCCCCAACCAGGGGAAGCCCTGGCCAAAAAAGCTGCGATAGGGGGAAGAAAAGGAACTTCCCAAAATATCAGAGGAGTATAGAGATATGGCTGAAGTATTCTGTGAGGAAAGATCTGATGAATTGCTGCCTCATCGGTTCATGGACTGTATAATAAAAATCAGACTGGGTGCGAAACTTCCCAAGCCAAGTTTGTATCCCATGAGCCTGCAAGAATTGGAGGAAATGCAGAAATTCATAGATAAAAATTTAGAAAGGGGGTTTATTCAGCCGGCAAAACCGAAAACTGCCAACCCTGTACTGTTTCGAAAGGATGGATCTCTTTGCCTCTGCATTGATTATAGGGCATTAAACACAATAATCAAAAGGAATCTATACCCTCTCCCCCTCATGAAAGACATGTTATCCCACCTTGTGAAGGGGAAGATTTTTACCAAACTGGACTTAAAGGAAGCTTACTATCAAATCAGAATAAAGGAGGGGGACGAATGGAAAACATTCAATTGCCCTTGCAGCCCTACCATTTGGGCTGCAAGGAGCTCCCGTCATATTCATGCAGTTGATAAATGAGGTACTAAAGGGGTACTCATTTACCTGGATGACATCCTGAGACTATGGATGAACATGTCAAACTGGTCAGAGCAGCTCACCTTTATGCAAAACTTGCTAAGTGCAAATTCCATAAGGATAAAATTGACTATCTGGGATACTGCATATTTCCACATGGCATAGAAATGGATCCTGAGAAAGTCTGAGCAATGCTAGAATGGGCTCTGCCCTGCACTAGAAAACAATTACAGAGTTTCCTGGGGTTCACCAACTTTTACTGACAATTCATTCCCTCCTTTGCCCAAATAGCATTGCCAATTATGAACTTACTGAAAACCAAGGGGGAGGGAAAACCCAAGCTGAGCCAACTGTTAAAATGGACAGTGGAATGCCAAGCTGCATTCGAGAGACTAAAAAAACTATTTTCCGTAGAACCAGTACTAAGGCATCCTAACACCAATAGACCTTTTGTAATTCAGGCAGATGCCAGCGATGTAGCCGTAGGAGCTGTGCTTTTGCAGAAAAATGATGAGGGGACACTACAGCCTGAAACAGAACAGAGGTGGGCAGTCTGGGAAAAGGAGGCATATGCAGTACAATGAGCCCTTCTCACTTGGCGGCACTTCCTGGAGGGGAACAAAATTTCCTTCCAAATGTGGATCGAGCACAACAACCTGGAATCACTAAAAACACCCAGAAAACTAACCCCTAAGCACTCATGGTGGTCACAACACTTCCACCATTTCAATTTCATGTTGAAACATCTGCCAGAAGGGGGACTTCCTGGAAGATGTGTTATCCAGATTGCCACAATACAACAGCACTCGGCCCACTGTAACAAAGACACTCATACTGGAAAAACAACTGGCAGCACAGATAACTACCCGAGCACAAGTCAAGCTTCAAAAGCCTTTAGCAAGCCAAGCAGGAATTGATGAGTGGTTGTGGTTCCTAAGCCACAAAAACGTATGCACAATCAATGATGGACTACCATAGGTTGGAGGAAAATTATACATACCAAAAAGCCAGAGACTAGCATTCATTTTGAGTTGTGGCAACTATGCCACGACTGAAAATCCGCAGGTCATTTTGGGTTTATGAAAACATTACACCTAGTTAAAAGGCAATTCTGGTAGCTGTTGATAAAAAAGGACATTGAAAGCTACATAGCTAGCTGCCCAATTTGTGCCTCAGCAAAAAGATTACAAGGGAAGTCACGTGGGTTGCTGCAGCCAGTAGCAACCCCCTCAGCACTTTGGAAGGAAATCTCCATCGACTTTATTGTGGAATTACCAGAGAGCAGTGGAAACACAGTCATATGGGTTGTAACTGACTTATTTTCCAAACAAGTGCATTTTATTCCCTGCCCAAAGATTTCTACTGCAAAAACGCTTGCAAAACTGTTTGTTCAGCACATATATCGATTACATGGAACTCCTCAGTGCATCATATCCGATAGAGGAGTGCAATTCATATCGGAGTTCTGCAAAGAATTTCTAAGTCTGTTAGGAACCATCCAACGACGGGTCATCTAGTCATCATCTGAAAATGAATGGTGGGACTGAACGGTCGAACTCAGTACTGGAACAATATTTAAGATGCTTTATTAATTACCAGCAGAACAACTGGACTGACCTGCTCCCATTCACTGAGGTTGCCTACAACAATGCCATTCATTCCAGCACAGGCTACACTCCATTCCAAGTAGCTATAGGACAGAGTTTTAACTCAATGCCGGAACTTCCCTCTGCAGAACGTGCAATCCCTTTGTTAAAGGAATGGATTGCACAATTAAAAAATACCTGGCCAGTTGACAGAAAAGCCTTAGATGAGGCTAGGCAAGCATATAAATCGCAAGCAGATAAAAAGAGAGTCGAGCCAAAACCCTTTGCTATAGGGAAAAGGACTACCTACCCACAAAATATCTAAAATCCATACTGTTGAGTCCTCGAGTCAATGGCGAAAGAAGAGCACACATTCTGATGGTTATAACAGCTTTTATTCTCTTCAGCACTCTTTGACACAACAGAGGCTCGCAAGCCTCTCTGCCTCTAAATAGAATCCCCGGGCAAAAAGGTAACAAAGAATGGCGCACTTTCGCGCCTTGCACATGCGCACAGGCTGGTGCCACTCAGTCTGGTTCTAGGCAGCTTGCAACAGCCTGGGACCATTACAACATCCCGAGCCTGCCTTTGCAGGCTCCGGACACAACGCCCCTTCCCCCCCGGATGAAACTTAATGATTCTATATAGATAGGTATACGCAACCTTCAAATGGACATGGTGTGCTGTCCCTTCTTTTAATCCCTGGTGGTCCCTGTGACCTGGTTTCTGTTGCTTGGTCTGCTTGCTTGCCCACCGGGCTCGTCAGACCAGGACTTTGCTCCCTACTGTACCTGGTTGATCTGCCTAACTGTAGGCTATCGGGTCCCTCTATGTTCCCACCAGTATTTGGCGATTCTGTGGACCTATCAAGGGAACACATCCCTTCAATCCCAAGCCCTGTAACTGGGATGTCTAGGGTTTCTGTGGTGCCCCAGTACTCAATTGCCCCCCATTCCATGCCGGAGGTACCAGAATCATGATTTGCCTCTCTGACTACCCCCTGTATGCAGACTTCCTTTTGGGAGCAATTGCAGCATTGGGCCAGCTTGTTTGCTTGGATGCCAGTTCTCTTGTGTTATTTGGGTTGTTTGGATGCTCCCGGTTATTCTCCCTGCTTGGAGTGCTGTAGTGGGGTTGTGAATAATGAGTATGCCCCCTGGGTGACTCCCTGGCTGGAGTAAGTACTGGTGCCTGTACTGTTCCTTGTTCCCCTGAATTCCTGTTAGGGACACTTGTGGAACCTTGGGAAAGGCCTTCCTCCATCTCTCCATTTGCCCCTGATTGCTGCCAACACCCTTCCCTTTGCCCACAGTGGCCCCCCTCCCCCCGGAAAAAACCCAGGAGTTGAAGAGGGAGAGTCCAGTCTCATACGCAGCTGATTGATATGCTGCCAAAGGACACGACCATCGTCCAGGGAAACCTTGTAGGACAATGGACCAGTGACCTTGCATACTACCGCAGGAACCCACAGGTGACCGGGCCCATAGTTCCGGGTCAATACCGGGGCACCCACTTGCAGACACCTTGGTGCCCTTGGTTGGGAGACCCGAGGAGCCACCCTGTCCGGATGCAGCCTGTCAAGTTTGGTGATCAGTCTGCGCCCCCAGCGAAGTTCTGCCAGGCTCTTCCCAGTGGAAGTAGAAGGTATGGTGCAGTAAGCAAGAAGAAAATCTGCCAACCTGTGATGCCAGTCCCCATAAGTCAGTTTCTTGAGAGCATCCTTGGTGATGCGAACCATCCATTCAGCCATACCATTCATGGAAGGGTGGAAGGGTGCCAAAGTCGCATGATGAATCATGTTGGCCTGCAGAAAAGCCTGAAACTCAGAAGAAGTGAATTGAGGACCATTGTCTGAAACCAGAACATCTGGAAGGCCATGAGCAGCAAAAATCCCTGTTAGTACTTGTTGGAATATTCAGGAAGATTCATGTGGTAACTCAGTCAGCCAATGTGAAGAAAGTGCTACTGAGTCTGTGCAAAATAGAGTATTGAGTTAGGAGCTGGATTTGCAGTCTCTGGTTTTGTCTCTGGTCAGTCTCTGTAAGAAGTCTTCATTAAGCTATTTTGCTGTAAAGAAGAATGGTATTGTAAATATTTTTATATAAATATAAAGTTATTTGAATCAGCTAAATGCAGTCAACTGTGAGAGCTTCTGATTTATTTTTCATCAATAGAGAAATTAAAATTCTCTAACAGGTTATGGGCCCAGAGCTTACTAAGGACTGCATTGTAATTTAAAGCTGGAAGAAATTGCCTGTGTTTAGAAAGTATAAGAACAAGGCAGAATTAGTAGAATGGCTGCAATGGAATTTAAGGAAAACTGTGTGCCTCATTTGGGCCAGAAGAATTACATTATATGGGCTGCAAAAATGGAATGTTTGCTGAAAGCTAAAGAGCTGTGGTATATTGTAGAAAATCCACCATAAGTGTTTGCAGTAGTTGATCAGAAAAGTCATGATTAAGCAATGGCTTATCTCATCTTGAATTTAGATGATGAACAATTTCTAAATGTTGCAAATTTAAAGACTGCAAAGGAGATTTGGTTGAAGTTGAGAGCTGTGCACATGAATGTTTCTGCATGCAATATAGTGCAATTGTCAAGAAAACTTTACAGGGCCTGTTTGCAACCAGATGAATCTGTGGAACAGCATTTAAATAAAATACAAAGTTTATTTTTGGATTTAGAACAACGTGGGATTAAATTCCCTGAGTCCCAGTAGGTTGTTTTTTTTATTGCAAAATTTTTTATTTTCAATTTTTCATTACATTCATTATCATCATAAAAATTTCAGATAAAGAATAAAATAAATTTGTACACACCACTTCCGGAATTGCCCACCCATCTCCCCCCAAACAGCATCCACCCTCTATCTTCTTCTTCTCTCACTTCCCTCTACCTCTCTTTTTTTTTCCTTTACCCTCCTTCTCTCCTCCACCTACTCCTCAACCATTCTACTTATTTCTACCCTTCTTACTCTCTCATCCCACTTCGGATGCTGTCCTGGGGGAATGTCCAGGCAATTCCTCTCTCAAAGTTAAAACATCCATAATATATACAATAAAACTCATTCTACTTATCTGACCTCCAACCTAACCTACCCCCATCCCCCTCCTCCCATCCCCCTCCTCCCACCCACCCCCAGATTTCCAAGAGCTAAGTACAGGGTTATGCAAATGTTTTAAACAAATTCTACTTAAATTTACTAATTATACAATAATCAAAATCATACTAACCCTTAACTGTCTTCAAACCTTAACATCATAATTTTATACACAGATATATTACTCATAAAATAAATGAAACTTTGTAGTTCCATATTTCTTCTGAACATATTCTATCCATCTTCTCCACACATTAACATATCTCTCTTGTGTATGGTCCTTTAAATAAGCAGAAATCTTAGCCATTTCTGCCAGACTGGAAACCTTAAATACCCATTCTTCTAAAGAAGGCAGAGAGTCTTTTTTCCAGTATTGACACACCAATAATCTTGCTGCTGTTATTAAGTTCAACATTAAAATAGTTTCATTAACATCAAAATCCACAAAAATACCCAGAAGAAATAATTGTGGAGTAAACTTAATCCTCCTTTTAAAAACATTTTGAATGTTCCACCAAATCATAATCCAGAAGGCTTTAATATTTTTACAAGATCACCAGACATGAAAATAAGTTGCATCAAGACTACCACATCTCCAACATTTAGGTTGCAGGTTCGGGTACATGCAAGACAACTTTTTAGGATCCAGATGCCATCTATAAAACATTTTATAAAAATTTTCCCTCAAATTTTGGGCCTGTGTAAATTTAACATTTCTAATCCAAATTAACTCCCATACATCTAATAAAATCGGTTCTTGAATATTCTGAGCCCATTTAATCATACAATCTTTTACTAACTCCGTTTCTGAATCCAATTCTATTAACTCATTATAAATTCTTTTAATATGAGCACATTTTTGATCTTTAATCTGAATTACCAGATTTTCATCTACTAAAGTTATACCAACTTTCTTATCTAAAGTCCACCTATCCATTATCTGCAGATATTGAAACCATGATTGTAAAATATTTTCTTCTTTTAACAAATCTAAAGACTTTAGTTGCCATTCAGTACCCGACCAGATAAGTAGTTTTTTGTACAAAATGTTATCAAAATTCACCCCCTTAGAAACCCCCTGAATTGCTTGTCCAGGGATCCCCCAGATAGGTATTTTATAATTTAACTTATGATAGTACTTCTTCCAAACTCGAAGTAAAGCATTTCTTAAAATGTGTGACTTAAAAACCAAATCTACTTTCTTATCAAAAACTAAGTATGTGTGCCAACCATATAATAAGTCCCAACCTTCAAGAGCAAGAATATTTTTATTTGTTAAATTAAGCCAATCACTTACTTGAGTTAAAGTGGCCGCATCATAATATAATTTCAAATTAGGTGCTTCAAGTCCACCTCTTTCTCGAGCATCTTGTAAAATCTTAAGCTTTACCCTTGATTTCTTGCCACCCCAAATAAATTTGTTAATACCCTTCTGCCACTCATCCAAATTAGCATCGTTTTTTAAAATAGGTATCATCTGAAACAAAAAAAGAAACTTTGGTAGAACATTCATTTTTACTACTGAAATTCTCCCCAATGATGATAATTGCAATTTTTGCCAGTCATTTAAATCTTTTTGTACTTTAACCCATAGATGTTCATAATTATTCTTATACAATTTCCCATTAGATGTTGTAATATATACTCCTAAATACTTAACCTTATTAACTACTTCGTAACCTGTTGCTTCAGCTATAATATCTTTTCCCTTCATAGACATATTTTTCAATAATATTTTAGTTTTATTCTTATTCACCTTAAAACCAGAAACCTGTCCATACTGCACTAAAATTTCCACCAAATCTCTGACCGATTCTGTTGGATGGGATAATGTCACAACCAAATCATCCGCAAAAGCTCTCAACCTATAATTATTCTTACTTATTTTTATTCCTTTTAATTTAGATGAATCTTGAATTTTAATAAGATCTCCATTGTTAATACAAATAGCAAGGGGGATAGGGGACAACCCTGTCTTGTACCTTTTTCTATTTAAAATACATCTGTTAATCCCCCATTAATTATAATTTGTGCCAATTGTTGCTGGTGTATAGCTTTAAGAGCACACAAAAATTTATCTCCAAAGTTCATCTCCTCTACCAGTAAAAATTTCCAGTCTAATTGGTCAAAAGCTTTCTCAGCATCTATAAATATTAAAGCAGCAGGGATTTGGTTGTTCTTATCCAGGTTCTCTATTAAATTAACAATTTGTCTTACATTACCTTTAATATATCTTCCCAATATAAATCTGGATTGATCCGTATGAATCAATTGTTTCAAAACCTGCATTAATCTATTTGCCAATATCTTTGCAAAAATCTTATAGTCTGTATTTAAAAGAGATATAGGCCTATAATTTCTAGGTTGGGACAGATCCTGGTCTTCCTTTGGAATCAATGATATGAAAGCTGTTCCCCAAGATGGAGGTAGTCTGCTCCCAGCAAAATGTCATTAAAAAGTTCCTTTAATGGTTCTATCATTTCTTCAGATAGCATTTTATAATAACTTGCTGTTAGTCCATCAGTACCTGGGGTTTTGCCAAGCTTCAGTTGTTTAATTGCAGAAATAATCTCCTCTGAAGTAATTAAAGCATTAATCCCATTACGTTGGTACGGTGGCTGTGCCATGCTGATGGCTGCTATTTGACAGCTGCCTGTCCCGGGAAAGAGTAAAAGCCGGCAAAAACAGCGACGATCAGCTGTTTTGCGGCTTGAAACCTTCCTCTCGGGTGAAGTGAGGAAGGCGAGCCTTCTCCTGGATAGAAGTTGAGCCTCACCAATCTCCCCGAGTTTTTTATTTGGGAGATGAGTTGTGAGAGCTCCTTCGGAGTCTGGGTGTGCTCCGTTTCCTTGGACACCTTTGTTCTCTGAAGAGAACGAAGCTAGACACGGCCTCCACTGCTGCTATCTGAATGGGAACTGTAAGTTAACTTAAAAGCAGATGGAGCGGTCAGGAGGATAAGAATTGGATTTTATCTCAAAACTCGTGTGAGAATTAACATCTTCTTCAGTTATTACCTTAATTAACTATCGGAGTGAAGAAATATGGTGGAAGAGTCCTGCTTCTTTGTTACTTTCTACTTTCTACTTATTATCTCCAGCTGGTAACAAAGTTTCTATAATGCAATAGATTTGGCTTAAAGATTTTTTTTTTAAAGGGAGATTGTTTTTTCTTCTCCCTTATTTTTATTTTATTAAGAACTGGCTATTTTTTAAGTTTCTCCCCTTTTTTCCCCTTTCTCTTTGTTTTAAAAAATGGCTTCTAAACGTCCTGGACCTCCACCTCTTCCTAAAGCCTCCATTTCTTCTCCAGTAATTCAAACTGTACAACAAACTAAACCTAAACCTTCTCCATCTTCTCCCCCACCTCAAGCAATTACACTTAAGGACTTGCAGGACGCCTTGGATAAGTCTGTACAAAAAACAGCAGAGCTCTTGGAGCAAAAAAACCACTGAGTTAAGGGAGGAAATTGTGATGACACTCCAGGGGCTTGCTGGTGTTATAGAAAAGATTGAGGATCGTGTGGAAGAGGTGGTTGGTAATGTTGAAATATTACAAGATAGAGTGGAAAAAATAGAAGATAATGTGGATGTTGCACAAAATGAAATTATAATGTCACAATATAGAGAAATGGAGTATGCTTTGACAATCAGAGGTCTGAAGGAAAATATTCAGGAGAATTTAAAAGAAGAAATTGCAGCAGAATTGGCTTTTATTTTGGAATGTGACTCTGAAGATATGTTGAGAGATATAGAAAAGATTTTCAGAGTTAATTCATGGGTTGCAAAGCAAAGAAATTTACCAAGAGATGTGGTTGTTTATTTTGCTAGAAGATAACTTCATAAGGAAATTATACAGGCTTTTTTATAAGCAAAGATTTCAGATTGCAGCTCAGGATGTGATAATTTTAAAGAAAATTCCTTCAAAAATCCTCAGAAAAAGAAAAGACTTTGCTTTTTTGGCTGAAGAATTAAAGAAATGACAGATTCAATTTAGATTGGATGTACCTGTGGGGATAGTGGTGACCTATGTTGGTACATGTTATTGTTTGAATACAATTTCAAGAGCAAGAGATTTTTATGTTACTGTTTTAAAAGGAGGTCTACCACCATCCCCAAGATCAAAAAAAGATGAAAGTAAAGCAGAAGTGCAACTGGCTGTAGCTGCATCACCACTTTTGGGAGAAGAACCTATGCAACAGAGTTGGCAAATAAGAGAAGAAGCAAGGGAACAGAGAATCACATATGCTGCTTATAAACATAGAGAAAGACAACAACAACAACAACAACAACAACAACAAAAAGTAGATGATGGAGTTGTATTACAGTCTACTTCAGAGTCAGTGGGAGGAGCAAGGCCAAAGAGGTCATCAACTGCAAATTTAGAGATCTTGTTTCAAAGGCTTCAACCTGCCAAAAATGGCAAAGCTTCTAACCTGGAATGTTAATGGGCTTAATTCACCACAGAAAAGAAAAAAAGTTTTTTACTATTTGAAACAACATAGAAATGATATTATATGTTTACAAGAGACTCGTGTTATTTCTAAAGATCAAAAATATTTGTTTAACCCCCGGTTGGGGGAACATTTTATAGCTCCTGCTGTGCAGAAAAAAGCAGGTATAGTTATCTATGTAAGAAAGGAGCTTTCACCGAGACTAATTGATTCTGACTTACAAGGTAGATATGTTATTATTGAGGTATTAATAAATGATAAGAAAACTCTTCTTGTTGGATTATATGCTACCAATCAACAACAGAAGTATTTCTACAACATGATTCATCAGAAATTAATTTCTTTGGATTATAAGTCAGTTATTATGAAGGGAGATTGGAACGCTGTTTTAGATCCAGGTAAAGATAAGAAGGGTTTTTCTGAAGTTTCTAATCATGCAAGACTTCCTAAAGCCTTTTTTGACTTAAAGGATGATTGGGAACTTAGAGACATTTGGAGAGAATGGAATATTCAGGAAAAAGATTTCAACTTTTTTTCAGATAGGCATCAATCTTATTCTAGAATTGATTTATTTTGGTTACTAATGATTTCTCTTCTAGGGTGAAGAATGTTAAGATATTTCCTAGAATATTTTCAGATCACAGTCCTGTATGGTTGGAAATATCGCTGGAAGAAATGATTAGAAGATCTTGGAGGTTGAATGAGAATTTATTTAGATATGAAGAGAATATACAGAAATGTAAAGGTTATTTAAAGGAATTTTTTGTTTGGAATATGAATAAAGGTATCTCAATGCCAATGGTATGGGATTCCAGTCCCAGAAGGTTTTATTGATGTTGAACAGTTTAGATAAAACCTGGGTCACAGTTTCTACGATATCTGAGTATAAAGAAGAGCAAGACTTAAAGTTTGAGGCTTTAAAGGCATGTTTGCTTAATGAAGAAGAAAAATGCCATTTTAGAAGCAGCCACCAGGAGGAGAAATTCCTGAGGAGGGGGTCCAGACTGCAAGTCTCCGGAGGAGAAAAAACAAGCAGATTGGACCAGGACCAAGTTGCCACAAAGGAGAGATTTTGCAAGCAGAGAGCTGCTCAGCGAGAAAAGAATTGCTACATTTGTGGAGAAAAGACACATTTGCGAAGGAACTGTTTGCAGAGGAACTGTTTGCAGCAAAGGACATTTGTGCAACCAAAAAGGACTGCTTTGCAAAAGGAACATTTTGGTGTTGCAAAAGTTTGCTATAGCAACAACAGAGACAAGTGGCTAATAGATAGTAGGGCAAGTCAAACAATTGTTAATGACTCTGAATTATTTTGCAGGTTTGTTCCAGTAGCACAATAAGCTGTGGCTTTGGCAAATGGCCAGAAAGCAAAAGTCATTGGAAGAGGTGATGTAAAAGTTCCATATTTGGAATCAAAGTTTACCAATGTGCTTTGTGTACCTGAGATGGAACATAATTTATTAAGTGTGTCTAATTTAGACAAACAAGGTTTTGAGGTTATTTTTGTAAATGGGAAGTGTCTCATCAAAAGGAATGGGAATATTTGTGCAGAAGGCATAAAGGAAGATAATCTATATGTATTGCAGGGACAAAAGGTTCAATGTTCCCATATATTTAAGAATGTTGCAGAGCATGATTCATGTGTTCATCTTCTACATAGAAGACTTGGCCATGCAAACTTTAAAGTTTTGCAGCAAATGCAAGATTTTGCAGAAGGGTTAAATTTGAAGGGATGCAAAACATATTTGGACTGTGCAGTATGCAAAGCATCGAAGTCAAAGGCATTCCCAGTTAGTAAATGTAGCACAAGACAAACAAAAAGAGCTCTAGTGCTGGTCCATGCAGATATGGTGGGACCTATGCAAGCCAGTTTGGGAGGAGCAAAATATGCACTGGTAATTGTTGATGATTATAGCAGGTATTCGTTTTGCTACTTGCTTACAGCAAAGACAGAGGTGCTACAACAATTCAAACAGTGGGTAAGTTTTGTAGAGAGAAGGTACAGACAACAAGTGTGTCAGTTGCAAACTGACAGAAGTACTAAATTTATGTCAACTAAATTCCAACAATGGTTGGGGCAATTGGGGATAAGACACAGATGTACAAATCCTTACTCAGCAGCAGAGAACGGTGTAGCTGAAAGAAGGAATGGTGTTTTACAAACAAGGAAAGATTCATTGTTAGAGGATTCTGGTATGAGCAGGTCATATTGGGGAGAAGCCATATTGACTGCCAATTATATAGTTAACAGGCTGTGGAGTTCCTCCATTAATAATACTCCATATGCCATTCTATATGGGAGAAAGCCATCACTGGCACATTTGAGAATTTTTGGAAGTACTGCATGGGTACATATTCCGAAAGTAATCAGAAGAAAGGGACAGCAAAAGGCAAGAAAGCTCAGGTTTGTGGGCTATGAGCCAGGGTCAAAAGGATATCGCTTTAGCAATGGAAGTAAAAGAATTGTAATTTCAAGGTCTGCTAATTTTGCAGAACAAAATTGGGACAGAATTAATGCAAATTCTGGGTATGTCTGACTTAATGACGGTGATCTGTTTAGTGACAATAACTCATCTAATGATGGAAAAATTATTATTGAAGATGTCCATGTTCAGGGAGGAGAGGCTGAACAAGACATGAAGCCAGAAAGACTTGAGACACAGGAGCAGTTAATAACACGTAGGTCAGAGCGATATAATAAAGGAATTCCGCCTGACAGGTATTCTACCAGCAAGGTAAAGGTTTGCAATGTGTGGTATGAGCCAAGAAGTTATAAAGAGGTGTTGGCATTACCAAAAGCTGAACAAGAAAGATGGAAGGAGGCCATGGATAAAGAGATGAAATCCATGGGAGACCATGAAGTATTTAAATCAGTGACTTTGCCACAGGGAACCAAAGCTGTGGGTTGTAAGTGGGTATATAAGAAAAAGGTATTGCCAAATAATGATATACAGTATAAGGCCAGGTTAGTGGCACAAGGTTTTTCACAATTAAAGAATATGCACTACGATGAAGTATTTGCGTCAACTGTGAAAAGTGAGAGTATAAGATTAGCATTGGCATTGGCAGCGGCATATAAGCATAAAATCTGGCACCTTGATATCACAACTGCATTCTTCAATGCTGAGTTAGAGGAAGAAATTTATATGATCCAAGCACCAGGATATGAAATTGCAAAACCTAACATGGTATATAAATTAAACAAGGCTATTTATGGGCTGAAGCAGTCAGCCAGAAACTGGAATATCTGTTTAGATACTGCTTTAAAGGATCTTGGATTTAAAAGTTGCAAAGCTGATAATTGTATATATACTGGACAGTTACAAGGAGGGAATTGTCTACTGTTATCATTTGTGGATGATCTTTGCTTCATCGCAAAGGATGCATCACAAGTCAAAGAATTTGCTGATAAATTAGGAAATAAATTTGAATTAAAGAATTTGGGAGAAATAAAAAATTATCTCGGTGTAGAGATACAGAAAAATGAAAAAGGTGGTTATATTCTCAGTCAAAGGAGAAAAATTGAGCAGTTATTGGAGAAATATAATATGAAAGATTGCAATACTGCTCCCACGCCCATGAGTGCAGATTTTTATAATAGTTTAAGTGTGGACAAAGGTGAAACCTGTGATCAAGAGATATATCACTCGGCAATAGGGAGTTTGTTATATCTATCGCAGTGGTCCAGACCAGACATAACTTGCGCAGTAAGCATTTTGAGTCGTTTTACTGCTGCACCTAGAAATTTACATTGGATGGGTGTAAAAAGGGTTCTCAGATATTTAAAGGGAACTATAAATTTGGGTCTTCAAATATAGATTACTGAGGAATTGAAATTAAAGTGTTATGTTGATAGTGACTATGCAAATGACATAAACACAAGGAAATTAAATTCTGGGGTTATAATATTGTTTGGAGGGACTCTGATTGGATGGAAGTCCAGAAAACAAACAACTGTTGCTATTTCAACAACAGAAGCAGAGTTTATTGCTTTATCTGAATTGTGTTCTGAAGTAACATGGTATGTACAGCTGTTGCAAGATTTAAATATTAATGTAAAAGAATCTGTAAAGGTATTTGAAGACAATGCTGCCTGTAT
The DNA here is from genome assembly GCF_016545835.1 of Crotalus tigris. NCBI lineage: Eukaryota > Metazoa > Chordata > Lepidosauria > Squamata > Viperidae > Crotalus > Crotalus tigris. Next base: position 471,771 of record NW_024096718.1, read on the forward strand.
AAAAATGGCAACTGGTAACAGGGTGAAGAACAGAAGTAAACATGTAGACATTAAATATTGTAATGTCAGGGAAGCTGTAAAAGGAAAATTGATTAGTTTACATCATTGTTCTTCTGAGGATAATTTGGCAGACATGATGACTAAACCATTGGGTGATGTTTTAAGTCTATAGGTCTGATGTCTCTTCCTGTCATGAAAGGAAGAGTGTTGGAATATTCATGAACAGGAAGAGTCATGTGGTAACTCAGTCAGCCAATGTGAAGAAAGTGCTACTGAGTCTGTGCAAAAAAGAGTATTGAGTTAGAAGCTGGATTTCCAATCTCTGGTTTTGTCTCTGGTCTGTCTCTGTAGACGTCTTCATTAAGCTATGTTGCTGTAAAGAAGAATGGTATTGTAAATATTTTTATAGAAATATAAAGTTATTTGAATCAGCTAAATGCAGTCAACTGTGAGAGCTTCTGATTTATTTTTCACCAATAGAGAAATTAAAATTCTCTAACAGTACTTGAATGTCTTGGCAGCAGTAGTGGAAGAGAAACAACCTCAAACCAATTTGAATGGCTGTCAACAAGGACCAAGATGAATTGTCCCTGAAAGGGCCCAGCATAATCCACATGCACCCTAGACCAAGGTGACTGTGTCTCCTCCCATCTATACACAGGAGCCTGAGGCATTTCAGGGCATGAACGCTGGCACAAGTGGCATCCATGCACTTGGGCCTCTATTTCCCTGTCTAATCCTGGCCACCATAAATGGCTGCATGCAAGAGCTTTCATCCTGACAATGCCAGGATGACCCTCATGGAGAGAGGCCAAGACTCTAGGTCTCAATGACGTAGGAATAACTACTCTGCTGCCCCACAACACGCAACCCTGAAAAGTGGATAACTCATGCTTCTTGAGCCAGAAGCTTTGGAACCCCATACCTGGCAACTCTCAGGCCATCCAGACAAAACCCATGAAAGCACACGAGTAAGCGTGAGATCTGTGGCTGATTCAGCAGCCACATCCCTGGCATTTAGGGGAGACTCAGGCAACGCCTGAATGGAGAGAATATTGATGGCACGGCCAGGATCAGCCTCTACCAGTTGCAGAGGTAATCTACTTAGGCCATCAGCGTGGCCCATTTCCTTGCCAGGTTTGTGAATCAATAAAAAATCATAGGCTGACAAAAAAAATAGACCATTTCAGCATTCTAGGAAAGATAATATGGGGAGTTTGTTTGTTAGTGGTAAACAACCCCAACAGGGACTTATGGTCAGTATAGACCGTGAAATGTCTGCCATATAAAAAATCATGGAATTTTTTAATTCCAACTACAAAGGCCAAGGCTTCTCTGTCTGAGTGTAATTTCGCTCAGCAGAAGATAAAGTTTTGGAGTAATATGCAACAGGCACCTGAGTCCCATCAGCTCTTAAGTGGCTAAGTACAGCCCCCACCCCATAAGGGGAAGCATCACAAGCGATGCAGACTGGTAGGTTTTCATTGAAATGTGCAAGCACATCATTTGATGTAAGCAAGGCCTTGACCTCATTGAAGCTTTTCTCATATACTTGAGACCATTGCCAAACTGCCTGCTTGTCTAAAAGCCTATGAAGTGGTTCTGCTACATTAGCCTTGTTAGGTAGGAAAGCGTGGTAAAAATTCAAGAGACCTAGGAATGCTTGTAACTCAGCTTTAGACTTAGGCCTAGGAGCCTGCTGTATAGCTTTTAATTTAGAATCAGCAGGGTGAATGCCCCTGGCATCTATTCTGAATCCCAGGAAATCTGTAGAAGTAACTCCTATCTTGCATTTATCTTTTTTAAGTTTAAGGCCTGTTTTTCTGAAACAAAGCAAAACAGCCCTTAATCTCTCAGCTAAATTCTGAGTAGATTCTCCAGCAATCCGGACATCATCAAAATAGGGGCAAACCCTGGGGATACCTCTCAGGGTGTTCTCCATAACACTTTGGAAAATTCCAGGAGCTACATTTACTCCAAATTGTAGTCGTTTGACTTTGAATGCCCCTCTATGGGTCACAATAGTCTGTGATTCAGCAGCAGCTTCATCAACAGGTAACTGTTGATATGCCTGTGCCAGATCTAACTTTGCAAAAACACGCCCCCCTTTTAGGGAAGCCAAAATATGGCTGACTACAGGTACAGGATACGCATGCTGTTGCAAAGCCTTCTTTAATGTGCATTTGTAATCTGCACAGATGCGAATGTCCCCGTTAGCCTTGAGAGGCATAACTATGGGGGTTTCCCATGGACTTGAATCAACAGGTTCTAAAATACCTTGCTGGATCAATTTATCCAGTTCAGCATCAATTTTCCCCTTAAGAGCAAAGGGTACTCTCCTTGCTTTCACCCTAATGGCAGTGACAGTAGGGTCAAGTTTCAAAGAAACTGGAGGCCCTTTGTAAGATCCTAGCTGTGGACTGAATAAATCTGCAAACTCCTTGCAGACCTCTGCTGGTCCTAACATTTGTAAATTGTGTAGCCCTGTAACCTGGATTCTCAAGGCCTCAAACCAATCAAGTCCAATAAGACTCGTTCGTTCACCCCCAACTACCAATACATCCAATGGACCTTCAAAATCCTTGTGCTGTACTGTAAGGGTGGCCTCCCTCTTTACACACACCTTGAAATTTTGAAAATCTGTTAAGATTATATTGGATGGCCTAAGTTTGGCCTGGAATCCACTGCTATTACAAATCTTCCTGAAAGTGTGAATAGAAATGATTGAAAGAGCAGACCCAATGTCCAGTTCCATAACCAATGGAACTCCTTGTAACCTCACCTTAAGTAACCTCACCTTAACTCCTTGTAACCTCACCTTAAGTAACCTCACCTTGTAACCTTCTTCTTAAGTGGTTTGTGTGTGCCTGTTCTACAAATACTTCTGCGTGATGCACAGAAACCCACCCTGTTTTGGCTGGGGACCCTGGTAGCTTTCAGATGCAATTCTTCTCGAGGTTGTGCCTTCTGACGGCCCAGACAAACAGATGCTATGTGGCCTTGCCTTCCACACACTCTACAGATTGCAGAACAGAACCTGCAGTCAGCCCTGTTGTGGCGACCTCCACACCTGAAGCACTTGGACATGGCTGGAGCCTTTTCTTTGCCTTCTCTCTGCTTTCTTTCTTTGGATGGGTAGAGATGATCCACCTCATCTTCAGGATCTTCCTCCGAGCTCTCTTGGACTCCCTCATGGTGCACAGAGACTGCTTCTGGGTTGTTCCTGATGGACCTCATGTTCTTGACCGCCCCACCTGCTGCCTCCTCTGCAGTGACCTCTCTCAAGGCATCTTGGAAAGAAATATCTTCTTTTGCAAAGAGTCTCTTTTGCAAATCTCTGTTCCTTAACCTTCATACAAATCGGTCTCTCAGCCTTTCTTCTAAATCTTTAAAATCACAGGGCTTAGCTGTTCTTCTCAAGGCTGCAATGTATTCTTTGGCTTTCACCAACTCTTTGATTCCTCTGTTCAAACGTGTGCCTCCACGCAATGACAGACAACTTGGGCTGAAAATGTTCCTTCAATAACTTCTTTAAGTCTGTATAAGTGATAGACTCAAGAGGAGCAGAGGCTGCCAAATTTTCTGCAAATGCATTTTGACCACAGACACACAGCAAAGTAGCAGCCTTCAAGCCATCTTCTCTAACTTGATTCACTCTAAAGTAATTTACTACTCTAGCGACATAAGACTGCCATCTTTCTGGGTGAGTAACGTCGAATTCAGACAATCTCCCTATCTTTGCCATCCTTGCTTCTTATTCTAGGAAGGGGTCTATCAGCCAGCTTACCTCCAGTGATGCTGTACTGGCAGGCCAGATGCTGAATTTAATGCCGTCTTCCTTTTCTCCAGGACTCCTTGGGTAAGTCTTACAAGTCTTCTTTCTTTATCTTGTAAGCGATCCCATCCTCGTCGCCAGTGTTGAGTCCTCGAGTCAATGGCGAAAGAAGAGCACACATTCTGATGGTTATAACAGCTTTTATTCTCTTCAGCTCTCTCCAACACAACTCAGAAGCTCGCAGGCCTCTCTGCCTCTAAATAGAATCCCCGGACAAAAAGGTAACAAAGAATGGTGCGCTTTCGCACCTTGTGCATGCGCGCAGGCTGGCGCCACTCAGTCTGGTCCTGGGCAACTTGCAACAGCCCGGGACCATTGCAACATCCCGAGCCTTTTTTTGCAGGCTCAGGACACAACACATACAACCCTCCAAGAAACTGGGACCCAAATATGTAGGACTATTCCTCATAATTAGAATTATAAATCCGGTAACAGTAGAATTAGAACTCCCAAAATCCCTCAGACAAATCTATCAAATTTTCCACTGCAGTCTTTTAAAATATGAGTAGCAGTCACCATTAAGACCAGCTGTTGGTAGAAGGAGAACAACATTTTGAAATTAAAGAAATTCTAGATTCTAGGAAATACCACGGCTCCACTCAATATTTAGGAGCAACACCTCCCATCCTCCCAGAATGAGTGGCTCCACAAACATCACATTAAACCCCTAAACTGCTTAAGAAATTTCATACCGAATACTCGTACAAACCAGACTAACCTATATCTGTACTTGTCTCTGTTTTTCCAAAGGTGGATCTCTCTTTTTTTTAAGGGGGGCAGGATGTCAGAATACATATTTCTAAGGTGCCCTTCCAAACTCTGATTCTAAACTCTATTTATTCTATTTCTCTGGGTTCTGTCATACTCCTGGAAGGGAGGGGGAAGATGCTGCGGGTTGCTTCTTTGTTTTCTCTATTGCTACAATGTAACTCTTTCACTATCTCTGCATATACACTCTTTGAACTGTCCTCCCTTGATGTCAACTAGAAAGGGGGGAAAGAAAGAATGCACCTCTGGACATCTGGCTTATCTCCTATTTGGAAGGGAAGGTGCAAAGACTCAACAAACATCACTATAACTTTGAGATGGACTGGCACTATTAGCATTTTCCCACAATTGAATTAACACCTGGGGATTGGCTCATTCGAACTGACCTGATAAACTATTGGGGTGAGGTTTGCTTGAGACTCATTTAACCTATTGATCTGAGCAAAACCTCAGATCCTGTCTGTTATGCCTGCCATCAGCTTCTCCTAATAAAAGTTCCTTTCGGAAGAAACTGCTTCCATGAGTTCTGCTCTCTTAGGATGAGGTTTTAAAGTGGGCCCTAACATCTATCCAAGTTATGTTAAACACAGGAACTTCTGCAAAAGGACAAGGATTTTAAAAAGATCAAGATAGCAACCACTACTGCATGTTCAGAACTTTCCATCTTTTAATCTGCATGTACAACATATAAAAATGGACAGAGCTTCAATTGTACGGTTGCAATTTGCATCTTGACTTTTTTGACAACCCCAGTTGATCCTGTTTAAATAAAAAAGAATGTAGGGACTAGAGTTCTAAGTACTTAGGACCACTCTGGTGAAAATGATAGTGGTATCAAAATGACTAAAATGAACCTTGGGTATACTAAAACTAGGTGTAGTAAAATACCATTTTTTAATATATTACATTAATATCAATGCAATATTATGATATTACAATACATATTTAACATTTTTGCATCTCTCTGTCTTGCATTACACATTTGGGAGGCTTCCAGCTATTGAGTCACTTGCTCTCTATTTCCACTTACATGTTTTCTCTTTCCACCTACCTGATTTTATTCTTAATTTAGTACAGTGAGTTAAGTGTCTATAAGTTTCACTGAACAATTTCAAGAATGAAGCTGTAGTGTTTGAACTGGGTTCTCAAGTGTCTCCTAGGGGGAAAAAATCCTTTAGACCAGGGCTTTTCAACCTTTTCACCCATTGTACCACTTTTAGGATATGGCAACATCTGAGTACCACTAGTCGCCTAGCAAGGTGTCAAAAACTTGATGACCAAAAAAAAAAAAGGAAAAAAGTGATAAAGTACAGGTAGTCCTCGACTTACAACACTTTGCTTAATGACTGTTCAAAGTTACAAAGGCACTGAAAAAAGTGCCCCCCAAGCCACAGCCGAGCAAGTCACCTGCCTGCCCACCCGGCAGCGTTCTTCCTCCTGTCCGAGGTTTTCATTGTTGTGAGCATTTCTGTTGAGGATTGGCAGCAGGGGTAGGGTGGGGGGGTGTTTGGTTTTTATTCCCCCCCCCGCCCATCTGCTGGGTGGTTGCAGCAGGTTTTGGTCACGTCACATGACCCTGTGACCATCTTAAATATGAATCAGTTGCCAAGCATCTGAATGTAAATCACAAGACCCTGGAGATGCTGCAACATTCCAGCTGATTGGTGCTTCTTCAGGGCTCAGCAGAAGCACCAGGACCAGCGCCGAGCTCCAGCTGGAGCCTGGCGCTGATCCTGGTACTTCCGCTGAGCCCTGACAGCCCTTCAGCTCCAGCCATCTCTCGCTCAGGCTTGTGCGGTGCTGCCACCGGTTCAGCAGATTTCCCTCCCCCACTACCACTTTTCTAGGATGGTCGCATACCACCTGCGAGGTGCCAATGTACCACAGGTGGTACCTGTACCACTGGTAGAAAAGCCCTGCTTTAGACAACAAATGTGAGCAGGAACTCCTTAAATAAGAGGAAGAAAAGAAAGAAAAAGATAAAACCATTTATTTGTACTATACCATAACAATTTATTTTCCATTTTTTTTATTTCACAGTTGTATTTTGACTTCACAGAACTTGCATATAGTGAAGTGAAGTCTGACCCTTATTATACTGCATTACTGCATCCATACATTTTTCTCAAAATAGACAAGGATCCTATTTTTTATTAAGTTTTTATTGAGTACAAAGGAAAAAAAAGGATTAAAAACATTGAACATGATAAATCGTCTTTGACTGACATCTCAGTCCATATTGTACATTAATTACATATAATATATCTATATACAAACTATACATTTCTGGTCTCTATCTTAACTTATTTCTTTATTTGTGACCTCCATTTTTTTCCTCCATCTATAAAATTTATCCCATATTCGATAAAATTCTGTTTCTTCCTGATTTTTTAGTCTTTTAGTTATCCTATCTAGTTCTGCGCAATACATAATTTTCTTTATTAGTACTTCCCCACTCAGTACTTCCATTGCTTTCCACTTTTGAGCAAATAGTATCCTTGCCGCCATAACCACGTGCATAATTAAATATGTGTCCTCTTTATTTACATTTTTCTCTAGTATTCCTAATAGTAATGCCTCAGGTTTGTATAGTATGTTTTGCCTAGTCATTTATATTGCCCATTCCCAGACCATACGCCAGTACACCTGTGCTTCTCTACATGTCCACCATGCATGAAAAAAGGTGCCCTTTTCTTTTTTACATTTCCAACACATAGATGAATATCCATTATACATTTTGGCTAATCTGGCCGGAGGGAGATGCCATCTGTAAACCATCTTATACAGGTTTTCTTTGTCGCCAATGTGATTTTGTTATTTCGCTCCCATACTTGCTGCCATTGATCCATATTTATATTATATCCTAGATCTATTGCCCATGCCACCATTGTTTCTTTAACCTGCTCCTCATATAGCTTATGTTCCAACATGTGTTTATAAATATTCTTTATTTGTTTTTTCTCCAGGCCTAGCAATACTTTATCTAACTCCGTATCTTGTCTGTTAATACCCCATTCTTGCTTATCCTTCATGTATCTTGCTTGTATCTGGAGATAAGACCACCACTCCATGTCTATTCCTTGTTATTTTAGCTCTTGTTTTTGTTTTAAATAACCTTCTTCTGTCAAGATGTCTTTATATATAATAGCCTTGTCTTTCCTATACAAATTGGGATATGTGACTGCCTGCAATGGCGATAGCCAAGCCGGAATCTTTGTGTAATATTGACGTTTAACTATATTCCAGCTTTTTATTAATTCTTGCCGAACCTTATGTCTTAAAAAATATTGGTGGTTTCTGCTTTGCCCCATCCATCCATATGTGAGCATGCCAACCCTGCTGGAGGTCATAACCTCTAAATGTAAACATCTTTTATTTTCTAAGGTTATCCAGTCTCTAATCCATGTTAGGGCTGCTGCTTGGTAATATAGCTCCCAATCTGGGAAACCTAAACCTCCCCTTTCTTTGGCATCCTGTAATGCCTTTAATTTTATTCTTGCCTTCTTACCAGACTACACCAATTCTAAGGTTAATTTATTCAGCTCCTTGAAAAATTTCTTGTCTAATTGAATTGGGATATTCTGAAACAGGAATATCATTTTAGGTAAGATGTTCATTTTCACTGCAGCAATTCCCCCAAGTAATGAAAGATGCAAATTTTTCCAACGGTCTAAATCTACTTTTATATTCTTTACTAATTTGCCATAATTGTCTTCTTTAATTGATGAGCAGCGTGCTGAAATAACTATCCCTAGATATTTTAATTTGGAAACTACTTGTATACCTAATTTTTGCATCCATACATTTTTCTTAAAATAGACAAGGATCCTATTTTAAAGGGTCAGTTTAACTGAGGCTGGTATGTAAAAGTAACAACAAGCATTTCCCATTCCTACTTCCTGCATTATTCATCCCCAGAAGATACTGTGGGCATTGAAGCCTTTTAGTCTCGTTGCCTATATTATTATCTCTTACATGCGAAATCCATTGGTTGCTTGCTATAGTAAATGGGACATCTTGATTTACAATGTCAGTTTCTATTGTTATTAACAATGGATTCATTTTCTCTCTCTCTCTCTCTCTCTCTCTCTTCATTTAGTTGGAATATGTAATTTAGAGAAATCAAATTATAAAATGTATAAATCACATCTTCATTTTATCTGAAGTGTCAACATCAAAACCAGATTTGCTTGAAAATTTTTGTAATTCTTCTTCTTCTTCCTCCTCCTCCTCCTCCTCCTCCTCCTCCTCCTCCTCCTCCTCCTCCTCCTCCTCCTCCTCCTCCTCCTCCTCCTCCTCCTCCTCTTCTTGCACCACTACCAGCACCACCACCACCACAAAATTTGAACACCGTGGAAAGATATGTTGGGTTTATGATCAGGGAGAAGCAGTGACAATGGACAATTTGCTTTCTATCAGGGTAAGTCTTTAAAATGGGATAAATATATATCTTCTGAGATTTCCTATAGAGAAAGTAACAAAGGAGCATCTGGCATAGGGACTCCACAGAGCCATCTCCATATGGGCATAAACTCTGCTGAAAAGGAATGTTTTTATATTACCCCTGCAGAACTAGCCAAGATGAGACCTGATGAAATGTCAGAATTCTTGAATTCTTTGCATGGTTGCAGTGGGCTAGCTGTTTAGTTAAGTTAAAAAGTGACCCTGAAACCCAGTTAATAGGAATAACATAAATTGAGCATGTAATTCTTAGCTACCATGGACCTCTTAATCTTTGGAGTCTGAACTTGATTGTTTGTTTGCAGTTTCATTACACAACATCAGTGCATCTGCAGCCATTCCTAGAACAACAGCAAAATTAAGTAAGAAGCACAAGAAGCAACAAAATAGGACTGTTTCACTAAGACAACTCTTTGTGGTACCTGAAACAATATAACATGGAAGAAGAGAAATTCTCATTCCAGCCTAAATAGAACTGAACACTGGAACTGGGCAATTCCATGACAGCAACATGAAAATACAGTATATAAGCTTTCAAGAATCTATTATCAAAAATCCCCTTCAGAGGAAGTATGATTTCCCAGATAAACATTTTTGAGACTTACAACCTATTGAGATTGGCAGCCAATTAATACCCTGCTGCTCGAAGCACGTATCGTGAAATCTGTTCATCCAAAGCATATTATGGTCAAATTTGCAAGTAACATTGTTTCGCTTATTCAATTTGATCATCTGATTTTTTTTTTAAAAAAGAACGAAACCAGAGAGAGAGAGAGAGAGAGAGAGAGAGAGAGAGAGGGAGGGAGGGAGGGAGGGAGGGAGGGAGAGAGAGAGAGAGAGAGAGAGAGAGAGAGAGAGAGAGAAAATTATATCTATTTCTCATATGAATGCAGTTTTGGCAGCTTGAATGAGTTGTATTTCCCATGTCCTAAATTCCATTTATTTTGTGGGCACAGCTACTACAATGCATACTTTCTCTTCTCTTCCAGTGGAGTCGTTCATATTCCCTCCAAAAAGGAAGGAACTCTGTAAATGGTAAACAATAGTGCCCTGTTAAAATAATTATACTGGTGTCTTTCCCAGCATTAGTGAAATGTGCTTTGGGAATGACAATGAAGCTTGGGCCAGTCTGTGGAATAGGAAAGTGGGCTTCGTGTAAATTTCCCTCTTAAGGACCTTTGCCATGTTGCAGAGCTGCATTTGCACTTTGGTTTATTACATAGAGTGATGAAGCACATAGGCGAAGTACAGGCAGTCCTCGGCTTACAACCATTCATTTAGTGACCATATGAAGTTACAATGGCACTGAAAATATTGATTTATGATCATTTTTCACACTTATGACCATTGTAACATCCCCAGGGTCATGTGATTAAAATTTGGGTGCTTGGGAATTGGTCCATATATATATAAATCAATATTTTCAGTGCCATTGTAATTTCGAATGGTCACTAATCCCAGTGTCCTGGGATTATGTGCTCATCTTTTGCGACCTTCTGACAAGCACGGTCCATGGGGAAGCCAAATTCATTTAACAACCGTGTTATTAACTTAACAATTGCAACAATTCACTTAACAACTGTGACAGGAAAAATCATAAATTGGGGCAAAACTCACTTAACAACTATCTTGCTTAGTTACAGAAATTTTGGTGATAAGTTGAGGACTACCTATAGAGGAACTAAATTCCACACATTGAATAAAATAATAATAAAATTAATAAAATAAATCAGGATCCTATATCCACATAACTTGATTAAGAAAATTAATCTGGACCACATCAAAAGCTTTTCAGCATTAAATATAGTAGTACAGCAGAATCTCTTATTTCTTCAATTATGTCCAAAGTATCAATTAAATGTAATTTTTCTGATTTTTTAAAAATAAATCAGACTGAAAAAGATAAAAAAAAAATTTGATAAATCCTTCATCAATCACCTGGTCAATAGAGCAGTTAATATCTTTACTTCAATGTTAACATCTTTATATCAACATTAATTAATGAAATCTCTAATTTATAACTCTAAATCAGTCTTTACTAGGTTTTAAAAACATTGTTATACAAGCCTCATAAAATGATAGGGGCAATTTACCTCACTTAAGAGGTTCATTCATTACATTAAGTGCTTAGATAAGCAACAAAATAATAATAATAAGATAAGAATAATGTTATTCCACTATGTAATTTCTCAATGGGATTACATAATTAATAAGAAGAGAGTTTTCTAAAATGATATAAAATCAGTTCCTGCAGATCAGAAGTTATCAGATTATGAACCAATGTAAAACAAATGAGCTATTTTAATGCAATATTTGCCTCTTTCATGGAAATCCTCCTTTTGCACCTAAAATACTGAAAATTCACTGCAGTCCTAATTAAGGATAGTTAATTTAGCTGGCATATAAAATCCAGGCTCTTAGATTGTTATGGTTAGAACTCAGCAGCGATTGGCTTTTTGCAGGTGAATACAAGCTAATTAATTAAGGTAATGCATAAAGTAAGTTTTGCCTCTTTTTAAAGATCACCTTACAAGCTGTATCAGTTGTAGACAACATTTCTTTCCTTACTTGCACTTCAGCTTGGTATAAACACTCTTTCGACATTTTCCTCCTAGTATGCGTCCATGACACAGTCTTCATTTCTTCCTAGTTTATGAGTGAGACAGGTTTTAATTCTCTTTTGTTGTACGGGTATTAAAATGGCTTTTCACTCTAAAGTTAGCAGCATCCAGCAATTGCTTTCAAAATCTGATGAACTTTGCTGCTCATCCTGTTGGCCCATAATGGGCAGGATCTGCCGTGTGCTAATTGCTTGTTTCAGATCAATGTTGACACACAGTCATCGCCAGCATTTACTCTGCTGCTATTCTGTTGTCTCCACATCTAAGGCTCAGCTCAGCACTGCATAAAAATATGCATATAAACCATATTCCAGAACTATTGGGGGAAGAGTCTTTTCTGCTTCTGAAAAACAAAGCAGGCTTCTTTCTCCTTTCCATCTCTTGTTTATAAGTCTGCATCCCAAGCATGGTTAAGGCTCCTTTTCTTACTATCAATGTTTATTGTAGACAGCTACTGAATTTTATTGCTGGCCAACTGTATTTATTCAGCAGTGCTACCATATTCTAGCATGCACATCTCAAAACGATGATTTTTGCACCCCTGGCATTTTCCAACCTCTTTTACTAGTTGCCAGCCATGTATGCCCCAATATACTCATACTTGAATATCTTGCTCTCCACCACCTCTTCTGGTTCCTGGGTTGATATCATCTGCTTCTGCTTCTTTGTATCAGTATTCCACATAACCAATGTTGAGTCCTCGAGTCAATGGCGAAAGAAGAGCACACATTCTGATGGTTATAACAGCTTTTATTCTCTTCAGCTCTCTCCGACACAACTCAGAGGCTCACAGGCCTCTCTGCCTCTAAATAAAATACCCGGGCAAAAAGGTAACAAAGAATGGCCTGCTTTCGTGCCTTGCGCATGCATGCAGGCTGGCACCACTCAGTCTGGTCCCGGGCAGATTGCAACAGCCCGGGACTATTGCAACGTCACGAGCCTGCTTTTGCAGGCTCAGGACACAACACCCCTTCCCCCCCAGATGAAACTTAATGAACCTATATAGATAGGTAAATGCAACCTTCAAATGGACATGGTGTGCTGTCCCTTATGGAACCGCACAACTGTTGCAGCTACTTACTAGCCACTCTATAACATGGTACCATGCTATTATTTTGGAATTAAGTGCCCAAGACTCACAATTCCAAGTTACCCCAACAGCAGGCACCCTCTTCACCTCCCTTGCTTTGACAGCAATGTCACAAAATTCCAGGTATTTGGGAGATCTTTTAACCCTATGTGACCTTCTCAGATTTTGAGAACTCCCTTGACCATCCTGTACAGTGATTGTAGTGGAGTTGCCCCCTCTTTTAAGCCCTGGTAGTCCCCGTGACCTGGTTTCTGTTGCCTGGTCTGCTTGCTTGCCCACTGGGCTCAACAGACCAGGACTTTGCTCCAAACTGTACCTGGTTGATCTGCCTAACTGTAGGCTATCGGGTCCCTCTATGTTCCCACCAGTATTTGGCAATTCTGTGGTACTCTCCAAGTCCACAATGGACCTATCAAGGGAACGCATCCCTTCACTCCCAAGCCCCGTAACAGGATTGTCTGCGGTTTCTGCAGTGCCCCAGTACTCGTCTTCCCCCCATTCCATGCTGGAGGTACCAGAATCAGGATTTGCCTCTCTGACTACCTCCCTGTATGCAGACTTCCTTTTGGGAGCAGTTGCAGCATTGGGCCAGCTTGTTTGTTTGGATGCCAGTTCTCTCATGTTATTTGGGTTGTTTGAATGCTCCCGGTTATTCTCCCTGCTTGGAGTGCTGTAGAGGGGTTGTGAATAATGAGTATGCCCCCTGGGTGACTCCCTGGCTGGAGTAAGTACTGGTGCCTGTACTGTTCCTTGTTCCCCTGAATTCCTGTTAGGGACACTTGGGGAACCCTGGGAAAGACCTTCCTCCATTTGCCCCTGATTGCTGCCAAAACCCTTCCCTTTGCCCACAGTGGTCCCTCTCCCTCCGGAGAAAACCCAGGGGTTGAAGAGGGAGAGTCCAGTCTCGTACAAAGCTGATCGATATGCCGCGGAAGGACATGACCATCGTCCAGGGAAACCTCATAGGACAATGGACCAGTGACCTTGCATACTACTGCCGGAACCCACAGGTGACCAGGCCCATAGTTCCAGGTCCATATCGGGGCACCCACTTGCAGACACCTTGGTGCCCTTGGTTGGGAGACCTGAGGAGCCACCCTGTCTGGATGCAGCCTGTCAAGTTTGATGATCAGTCTGCTCCCCCAGTGAAGTTCTGCCGTGCTCTTCCCAGTGGAAGTAGAAGGTGTGGTGCGGTAAGCAAGAAGAAAATCTGCCAACCTGTGATGCCAGTCCCCATAAGTCAGTTTCTTGAGAGCATCCTTGGTGATGCGAACCATCCGTTCAGCCATACCATTGGTGGAAGGGTGGAAGGGCGCCGAAGTCGCATGACAAATCATGTTGGCCTGCAGAAAAGCCTGAAACTCGGAAGAAGTGAATTGAGGACCATTGTCTGAAACCAGAACATCTGGAAGGCCATGAGCAGCAAAAATCCCTCTTAGTACTTGTATGGTCTTGGCAGCAGTAGTGGAAGAGACAGGAACAACCTCAAGCCACTTTGAATGGCTGTCAATTAATTTTGCTCAGCAGAGGATAAAGTTCTGGAGTAATATGCAACAGGCACCTGAGTCCCATCAGCTCTTAAGTGGCTAAGTACAGCCCCCACCCCACAAGGGAAAGCATCACAAGCGATGCAGACTGGTAGGTTTTCATTGAAATGTGCAAGCACATCATTTGATGTAAGCAAGGCCTTGACCTCATTGAAACTTTTTTCATGTACTTGGGACCATTGCCAGACTGCCTGCTTGTCTAAAAGCCTATGAAGTGGTTCTGCTACATTAGCCTTGTTAGGTAGGAAAGCATTGTAAAAATTCAAGAGACCTAGGAATGCTTGTAACTCAGCTTTAGACTTAGGCCTAGGAGCCTGCTGTATAGCTTTTAATTTAGAATCAGCAGGGTGAATGCCCCTGGCATCTATTCTGAATCCCAGGAAATCTGTAGAAGTAACTCCTATCTTGCATTTATCTTTTTTAAGTTTAAGGCTGTTTTTCTGAAATGAAGCAAAACAGCCCTTAATCTCTCAGCTAAATTCTGAGTAGATTCTCCAGCAATCCGGACATCATCAAAATAGGGGCAAACCCTGGGGATACCTCTCAGGGTGTTCTCCATAACACTTTGGAAAATTCCAGGAGCTACATTTACTCCAAATTGTAGTCGTTTGACTTTGAATGCCCCTCTATGGGTCACAATAGTCTGTGATTCAGCAGCAGCTTCATCAACAGGTAACTGTTGATATGCCTGTGCCAGATCTAACTTTGCAAAAACACGCCCCCCTTTTAGGGAAGCCAAAATATGGCTGACTACAGGTACAGGATACACATGCTGTTGCAATGCCTTGTTTAATATACATTTGTAGTCTGCACAGATGCGAATGTCCCCATTAGCCTTGAGAACCCATGGGGGTTTCCCATGGACTTGAATCAACAGGTTCTAAAATACCTTGCTGGATCAATTTATCCAGTTCAGCATCAATTTTCCCCTTAAGAGCAAAGGGTACTCTCCTTGCTTTCACCCTAATGGGAGTGACAGTAGGGTCAAGTTTCAAAGAAACTGGAAGCCCTTTGTAAGATCCTAGCTGTGGACTGAATACATCTGCAAACTCCTCTGCTAGTCCTAACATTTGCAAATTGTGTAGCCCTGTAATCTGGATTCCCAAGACCTCAAACCAATCAAGTCCAATAAGACTCGTTCGTTCACCCCCAACTACCAATACATCCAATGGACCTTCAAAATCCTTGTGCTGTACTGTAAGGGTGGCCTCTCTCTTTACACACCTTGAAATTTTGAAAATCTGTTAAGATTATATTGGATGGCCTAAGTTTGGCCTGGAATCCACTGCTATTACAAATCTTCCCGAAAGTGTGAATAGAAATGATTGAAAGAGCAGACCCAGTGTCCAGTTCCATAACCAATGGAACTCCTTGTAACCTCACCTTAAGTGACAGTTTCTTTTTAAATGGTTTGTGTGTGCCTGTTCTACAAATACTTCTGCATGAAGCGCAGAAACCCACCCTGTTTTGGCTGGGGACCCTGGTAGCTTTCAGATGCAATTCTTCTCGAGGTTGTGCCTTCTGATGGCCCAGAGAAACAGATGCTATGTGGCCTTGCCTTCCACACGCTCTACAGATTGCAGAACGGAACCTGCAGTCGACCCTGTTGTGGCGACCTCCACACCCGAAGCACTTGGACATGGCTGGAGCCTTTTCTTTGCCTTCTCTCTGCTTCCTTTCTTTGGATGGGTAGAGATGATCCACCTCATCTTCAGGATCTTCCTCCGAGCTCTCTTGAACTCCCTCATGGTGCACAGAGACTGCTTCTGGGTTGTTCCTGATAGGCCTCATGTTCTTGACTGCCCCACCTGCTGCCTCCTCTGCAGTGACCTCTCTCAAGGCATCTTGGAAAGAAATATCTTCTTTTGCAAAGAGTCTCTGTTGCAAATCTCTGTTTCTTAACCTTCATACAAATCGGTCTCTCAGCCTTTCTTCTAAATCTTTAAAATCACAGGGCTTAGCTACTCTTCTCAGGGCTGCAATGTATTCTTTGGCTGATTCACCAACTCTTTGATCCCTCTGTTCAAACGTGTGTCTCCACGCAATGACAGACAACTTGGGCTGAAAATGTTCCTTCAATAACTTCTTTAAGTCTGTATAAGTGATAGACTCAAGAGGAGCAGAGGCTGCCAAATTTTCTGCAAATGCATTTTGACCACAGACACACAGCAAAGTAGATGGCCTTCAAGCCATCTTCTCTAACTTGATTCACTCTAAAGTAATTTTCTACTCTAGCGACATAAGACTCTCATCTTTCTGGGTGAGTAACGTCGAATTCAGACAATCTCCCTATCTTTGCCATCCTTGCTTCTTATTCTAGGGAGGGGTCTATCAGCCAGCTTACCTCCAGCGAAGCTGTACTGGCAGGCCAGATGCTGAGTTTAACGCCGTCATCCTTTTCTCCAGGACTCCTTGGGTAAGCCTTACAAGTCTTCTTTTTTTATCTTGTAAGC
This sequence comes from Crotalus tigris, assembly GCF_016545835.1. Classification (NCBI taxonomy): domain Eukaryota; kingdom Metazoa; phylum Chordata; class Lepidosauria; order Squamata; family Viperidae; genus Crotalus; species Crotalus tigris. The sequence goes on from NW_024096718.1 coordinate 488,546, forward strand.
GATCCCATCCTCGTCGCCAGTGTTGAGTCCTCGAGTCAATGGCGAAGGAAGAGCACACATTCTGATGGTTATAACAGCTTTTATTCTCTTCAGCTCTCTCCGACACAACTCAGAGGCTCGCAGGCCTCTCTGCCTCTAAATAGAATCCCCAGGCAAAAAGGTAACAAAGAATGGTGCGCTTTTGTGCCTTGCGCATGCGCGCAGGCTGGCGCCACTCAGTCTGGTCCCGGGCAGCTTGCAACAGCCCAGGACCATTGCAGCATCCCGAGCCTGCTTTTGCAGGCTCAGGATACAACAACCAGCAGTCCAGAAAATGAGCTAATAGATTCTAACAGGCAGCAACTAATGAAATATTAGAGGGGACCATATGAAAATGAACACATACAATTGAAGAGAATGAAATCTGGAGTGAAGCTATGGTTCAGCATAGGAGCTTTGTATGCAAAGCTATAAAATAACTATTCGAGATGTCTATGGAGATTCTCAGTCATCCAGATCATGGTTGTCCCAAAGGTGCTTTTTCAAAATGCAACTAGACATTGTCTTTCCTTGAAGAAGTTTTGCTTCTTGTTATGTATTGAATTTATATATATAAAGTTGTGTTAATCCCTGCTAAAGTGAAACTAACTTCACTCCAACTGCTTGTGAAGCTAAAATGAAACTAACCTTTAGATGACTCTGACTGTTAACTCCAACTGTTTTGGAGGGAAACTTTGAACATTCATATTTGGGTGGGCGTTTTCAAGTATTGTGATTGGTTAAGGCCCTGTGGGCTCAGACTATAAATTACAGGCAACTGCCTGCAGTTCTCTAGTTGTAGTTTGAGTCAATAAATGATGTTGTAACTATGCTGGTCTGTTCCTTGCCTACTGAAACCCACTACACAATAGTGGCAATGAAGATGGGATGCTGCAGAGGAGAGAGCTGCTGCTAACCAAGAGACTGAAATCACTGGATGATAGGCTGGGTCAAGGGATAGGCAGCCTTGGCTCTTTTATAACTTGTGGACTTCAACTCCCAGAATTCCTGAGCCAGACAAGCTGGCTCAGGATTTCTGGGAGTTGAAGTCCACAAGTCATAAAAGAGCCAAAGTTGCCTACCCCTGGGCTGGATAAAGAGCACTGGCAGGCCTAATTCTCACCCCCCCGCCTACCAGTAAGCCACACTGGAGGCATGCTGAAATCACTGGGTGTCAGACTAGATAAAGAGCCCTGGTGGGACCATGCTCCCCGCCCTTCCTGCCAGTAAGATATACTGGAGGAGAGACAAGAGTGAAGGAGCGGAGCGATGATTGGAGAAAAGCGACAGGAGACGAAGCTGAAAAAGACAGGTTGATGCTGAGAAAGACAAGGCTGGAAAAAAGATTTATAGCTTGACAGGGACGGTGCTTCTAATTAAGATGAGCATGAACAGAAGGAAAGGAGACAATGGAAGACAATGTTGGGAATATCAGGAGAGTAGATGAGGTTTGAGAAGAGATAAAAACGGACTATATAATTGTGAAAAATTGTTGGTTAAATAAGTAAGAAAGAATAAGAAAGTGAAGAAAGTTGGAGAAGGTAGAGAGAGGTTGGAGTAATTGTGGTAGTGGAGGAAAGTTCAGAGAAGTTGAGGAAAGAGAAGCTTAAAGTTAATTAAGCTTTTGGTTAATTAAAGGAATATTTAGAACTCTAGAGAAGTAGGAGATAATTATGGCAACATTGAGGACAGGAAAAAAATGGTATCAAGTTTAACATTGACACCTTCATCCCCACCTGGCCAAAGATCAATAGAAGGAATGTTTGGCACAGATAAACAAAATGTAATAGCTAATATGCAAACTATGCAATCTACACTCCTCATTATCCAAGAAACATGTTAAAAATGCAAGAGACAATATCGAAAAATCATGTGGAAATGAGAGGCGATATAAATAAATTGGACAATAGAGTTGAAATGATATAACAAACGATGGAGAAAAATGAAACAAGAATTCAATCAGTAGAAGTGGGGTTAGATAATGTTGTGAAAAATTTTGACATATTAGACACAGAAATGATAGCTTCCAATAAAAAAATGGAGGAAGCAATTATTTATTTGGAAATGGATAAAGCTGCATTTTATCTACGCTTCCAAAATGTGATAGAGGAGAAGGAAGAAGATCTGGGGGATATTATGGCAGATTTGATTTCTGATGTGTTGCAAAGGGACAAGCAAGAAATTCTAACGGAGATAGATGAAACATATAGAATTCAGACAAATTATGCTAGACGTAATAGACTCCCACGAGAGGTACACATTAGGTTTGCCAGAAAAAGGGTGAGAGATATAATTTATAAAATTACAAGGGAAGAGCCAATGATCTATAAAGGTGTAGAAATACAAACTTTAAAACAGATACTGAAAAGGATAAGAGATCAAAGAAGGGATTATAGATTCCTCAGTTCCTATTTAATAAAAAATATGTCCTTTAGATAGTTAATTCTGGAAGGAATGTTAATAATATGGAGAGAGAGGAAGATTAAAATAGGTAATCTAGAGAAAGCCCAGGAATTTTTTGATCAATTGGAAGGAACTGAGGAAGAGAACAGTAGTAAGGAAGAATTGGAATCCAAAAGCCAGGAAGACCAACAACAAGAAGTTAGGGAAAGAGAACGAGAAACAGAAAGTAAGGGAGAAAATGGACAGAGGAAGGAGAAAGGAACAGGCCCCAGAACAAGACAAGCTCACAAGTAAAACACACAAATAGAAAATAGAAAATGAAATTAGGTTATTATCTATTAATATTAATGGATTAAACGCACCAGTAAAGAGAAAACAAATATTAACAAAACTAGCCAAACAACACATAGATATTGTCTGCTTACAAGAAATACATATTAAACAGCAACATAGGAAATATTTAGAGTTTCCCAAATTAGGATACTATATACAGCATTAGCTGAACAAAAGCAAAGAGGAATAGCAGTTTATATTAAAAAAGAAATAAATGCAAACTTAAAATATCAAGATACAGATGGAAGGGTATTGATAATAGAAATACAAAGTGAACAGTAAACCTGGTTGTTAGTAGTAATATATGCACCGAATGAGAATCAATACAATTTTTATTATAAATTACATGAGAAATTGATAGAATTGGGTCATTTAAATATTTGTATTGTGGGTGATTATAATGCGGTGGTGGATGCAAAAAAAGATTACATTAGTGATAAGAAAAATAAAAAGAAAAGGAAAATATTATCAAAGATCTTCTTTAATCTGGCACACGAACTTAATCTATCGGATCAGCGGAGAAAGAGAAATCAAGGGAAAAAAGGATATACATTCTTTTCAAACCCACATAAGTTATGGTCTCAAATAGATATGGTATGGGCAAATGAAGAATTGGGACAGAATATAGAGACTATAGAAATAAAACCAAATGTATGGGCAGATCATAATCTGCTGGAAATAGTTTGGAAAGGTCGTAAAAAAGTAAGAAAAAGATGGGTAATGAATTCTTATATTTTGAAGGGAAAAGAATTTATTGTACAGACTAAAAGGGAAATGGATTACTTCTTCAAAGAAAACACAAAAGAACAAACATCGGTACAAATTATTTGGGACACAGTGAAGGCGTATTTAAGGGGACTAGCAATAGCTTATATAGCAAGGAAAAATAGGGAGAAAAGGCAAAGGCAAAACATACTATGGATTTTGGACAAGAAAGTGGTAATTACTTTAGTAGATGAAAATTTGGTAATTCAGATCAAGGATCAGAAATGTGCCCATATTAAAAGAATTTATAACGAGTTAGTAAAATTGGATTCAGAAACAGAGTTAGATAAAGATTGTATGATTAAATGGGCCCAGAATATTCAAGAACCTATCTTGTTGGACTTATGGAGGGTAATTTGGACTAGAAATGTTAAATTTACGCAGGCCCAGAATTTGAGGGAAAATTTTTATAAAATGTTTTATAGATGGCATCTGGATCCTAAAAAGCTGTCCTGTATGTACCCGAACCTGCAACCTAAATGTTGGAAATGTGGTTGCTTGGATGCAACCTATTTTCATGTTTGGTGGACTTGTAAAGTTATTAAAGCCTTCTGGATTATGATTTGGTAGAACATTCAAAAGGTTTTTAAAAGGAAGATTAAGTTTACTCCCCAACTGTTTCTTTTGGGAATTTTTGTGGACTTTAATGTTAAAGAAACTATTTTAATGTTGAATTTAATAACAGCAGCAAGATTACTGGTGGGTCAATATTGGAAGAAGGATACTCTGCCTTCTTTAGAAGAATGGGTATTTAAGGTTTCTAATTTAGCAGAAATGGCTAAAATTTCTGCTTATTTAAAGGACCATTCACAAGAGAGATATTTTAACGTATGGAGAAGATGGATAGAATATGTTCAGAAGAAATATGGAACTACAAAGTTTCACTTATTCTATGAGTAATGATTTTGTTTATAAACTTATGATGTTAAAGTTTGAAGAGAGTTAAGGGTTTTTATGATTTTGTTCATTGTATAATTAGTAAACTTAAATAGATTATGTTTAATATGTTTGCATAATCCTGTATTTTGCTCTGGGAAGTCAGGGGGAGAGGGGTGGGGGGAGGGGGTGGATGGGTTGAAGTTTAAGTAGTTCAGATAAAGTAGAAATAGTTTTATTGTATATAATATTAATGTTTTAATTTTGAGAGAGAAACTGCTCGGGCATTTCCCCTGGACCGCATCAAGAGGGAGAAGAAGGTGAGAAGTAAGTAGGAAGGTTGAGGTGAAGGAGGAGAGGGGGTGAGTGAAGAAAAAGAGGGAAAGAAGTAAGTTGGTTTGAGGTGGGATGCGGTTTGGGGGGAAATGGGCGGGCAAGACCGAATGTGGTGTGTATTAATTTGTTTTATTTTTTATCTGAAGTATTTGTAAGATTGTTATGTATTGTAAAATTGAAAATAAAAATTTTTACAAAAAAAAAAACATACTACAGGAAGAGATTAAAAAATTTGAATCCAAACTACAAAAAGAGCCCCAGGATGAATTGATTAAAGTGGGAATGGCATTAGCTAAACATAAATTAAATGTGATGGAGCAAGAAGAAAGAGTTAAAGAATTGAAATTGGCGAAACAAAATTTTTTTGAACATGCAAATAAACCTGGGAGATGGCTCTCTTACAAATTAAAAAAAGAGAAAAGGAAAAATAATTCAGGAACTTTATGATAGAAATGGAGAGTTACAATATAAAATGGACAAAAAGAAAGAAATAATTCAAACCTACTTTCAGTCATTATATAAAAAAGATGAAATAGACGGGGAAAAGATTAAACAATATTTGAAAGTTAATGGTCTGCCAGAATTAAAAGAAGGACAAAGAGACATACTGAATGGGAAAATAACAGTTATGGAATTAAAAAGGACGGTGCAAAAACAAAAAAATAATAAGACCCCGGGACCGGATGGCCTTCCGGGGGAGCTATATAAAACCTTCCAATTTTGAAAAGATATTACTAGACGTGTATAATGATGTGTTGGAGAAATCTAATCTAGCAGACTCCTGGATAGATGCCATCATATCTCTTATCCTAAAAGAAGGCACAGACCCCAAACAGATTAAAAACTATTGGCCAATCTCACTGCTAAATACAGATTACAAAATTTTTACTAATATAATGGCTGAAAGATTAAAGTTAATTTTACAAAATATAATACATCCAGACCAAAATGGTTTTTTACCCCAAAGACAAATCAGAAACAATATTAAAACGGTGTTAAATGTCCTAGAGTATTATGAAACACATCTAGGAAAACAGGCAGCTTTGATTTTTTTAGATGCGCAGAAAGCATTTGATAGCCTCAATTGGCAATTTATGTTCCAACAGATTGAGGATATGAAATTTGGTGAGAAATTTAGTAACATAATAAAGGCAATATATAGAACACAGAGAGCTAGTGTGATAATCAATGGAGAGAATACAAAAAGTTTTGAAATAAACAAAGGGGTTAGACAGGGATGCCCAATTTCACCTTTTTATTTTGATGCTTGAAGTATTATTAGTTCAAATTAGAGCAAATAAAGAAATAAAAGGGGTACAGGTCAAAGCAGAGGAATATAAGTTACAGGCATTCGCTGATGACCTGGTTTTCTTTATTGAGGAACCTATAGAGAGAGGACATATTCTTATGGGTGAAATAGAAAAATCTGGAATAGTGGCAAGATTAAAAATTAACAGAGAAAAGACTAAAATGTTAGCAAAAAATTTAACTGATAAACAAAAAAGGAAATTGGAAGAGAATTTGGGATTACAAGTAGCGAAAAAGATTAAATATTTAGGAATTTGGATAACCTTAAGGTGTTCCTCAATAAAAGAAGAAAATTATACAAAATTGATACTAAAAATGAAACAAGATCTTGAGACTTGGGGGAATCTCCAATTATCATTATTAGGCAGAATCGCATTGACTAAAATGAATATTCTACCAAGATTATTGTATTTATTTCGAACAATTCCAATAAAATTAGAGAAAACCTTTTTTAAAGAATTGGATAAAATAATAAATAAATTTATTTGGGCGGGCAAAAATGCTAGGATAAATACCAAAACATTACAAGACAGTAAGAGTAGAGGTGGTCTTGGACTCCCTAAATGGGAAATCTATCTATTATTATGCAGCAGGGTTATTATGGATTAAAGATTGGATAAACTTGGATAATGAAAGGATACTAATGATTGAAGGACATGATGTACAGGCGGGTTGGCATGCATTTCTATGGGGGAAACAGAAGAAAACATCAGCATATTTCCAGCAACATCAGATAAGACAAGCATTGATTGGGATATGGGAAAAAATAAAAAAAAGACACTATGGGAAAATTCCAAATTGGTTTTCGCTGATGGAGACAGTGATTCACCCCAATACATTAGAGAAAAAAAAAGATGATTAGGTATAAAGAATTACTGGATAACTGAGGAAATCTCAAGTCAAGAGAAGAGTCGGAGGAACAAAGAATACCCATAGATTGGTGGCTGTATTTACAAATTCAATCGAGATATAATAGGGATAGGCAAGAACATGGAATCAGTCAGACCCCACACCAACTTGATAAAATTCTAATAAGTAAGGAAGGAAAACTATTATCAAACATTTATAAATATTTATTAGAGATAGAGTTAGAGGAAGAAATAGTGAAGGGGCCAATGATAGCGTGGGCATGAAATGTGGGGTGAAATATAAATTTAGAGGAATGGGAAAGATTATGAAACATAAATTGCAAATTGACGCTATCAACTGCATACAGAGATAATCAATATAAAATGATTTACAGATGGCATTTAACACCGGCGAGATTGGCTAAAATGTATAAAACATAGACTCGAAGTGTTGGAATTGTAAAATCAGAGAAGGAACATTTTACCATATGTGGTGGCTGTGCCCCAAAGCAAAAAATTATTGGGAATGAATAAGAGATTGGATACAGGAGATAACTGAGATACAAATGGATTTTAAACCAGAATTATTTCTTTTGGGCATAATAAATTTAAAGATGGAAAAACAACTCCAACACATCATTATATACATATTGACTGCAGCTCGTATAGCATAAGCTCAATGTTGGAAGAGTGAAAATATTCCCACAAATGATATGATTATGTACAAAATCTTGGAATGAGCAGAAATGAACAATCTTACGTTAAAATTAAAAGACAAGGAGGAGACATAATTTTATGAAATTTGGAATAAATGTTATAATTGGCTAGAACGGAGAAAGAAAAAGACTTAATTATTGATGTACATAAAATGTAAATAAGATGTAAAGAATGCTTAAAATGTAGAGTACTGTTCTGTTAAAAGAAAAGATTTATGTTTATGTATTTTAAGTTTGTTTTGGTGTATGGTGAAAAATAATAATAATAATAAAAAAGACACACTGGAGGCACAGACATACCATAGGGATCTGTGCCTCCAGGATTCCTAAGTGCACCACAGCTCCAATTGCAGCAGTTCAGGCATTAAGCAGCACCATAGGGACCTCCCAAAATGGCTAAAGTGGGAAGGCTCAACAAGTTCCATATTACTCATCTGGAACAGTGGAGGCTTATATGTCTCCCAAGTAGACAACTATCTCTGGGCTAACCAGATCATAGACGATGGCCTGAAGGTGGCAAAGTTACTATGTGTCTGCGGACAAGCCACGTTTGATATCGCTGAAAACCTGATAGCACCAGCAAGTATAGAGACTGTGGCGTACGCAGACCTCAAGAAAAAAATTAAAAGAAAAAAAAAAAGAAAAAAAAAGAAAAAAATTAAAGGAACATTTTGAGCCAAAATTCTCAGTAATTGCCTGGTGCTATGCATTCGAGCAACATGAGCAGAGATCCGGAGAATCAAAGCAGCCCTTTGCCAAGCTTCACACCAATGCGAGTTCCCTGACTTGGAAGACCATCTCAGAGACAGGCTTGTTTGTGGCCTGCATAATAGAGAATTACAGCAGTGCCTATTCACCATAGAAACTGACTTTCCAAGATGCATTGAAGGAAATCATGGTGGGTGAAGCTGCCAGAGGGACAATGAAGACTCTCCGGCCACCTAAAACACACACCAGCCCCACAGCGATCCACCAAGAGACCGCAGAAGGATTGGGGGAGGCCAGTGAGAGTGAAGAAATTGATCATTTGTGGAGAGAGCCACCCAGATGGCCACACTCCACAGAGCAAGCAACTTTCCCACAGAGCTGCACAAGCTGTGGAGGACAGCATGAAAGAGCAGAGTGCAGATTCTGTACAACAGTATGCCATGCCTGTGGAAAGCAATGACACATTGCCAGAGTTTGCAGAGGTCATCAGTGGGAAATGAAACCTGTGACACAGCTGCACAAGGGGAAATGGCCCCCAGGATAGAACAGAGTTGAATACTGCTCGTGAAGGCATAGCATCTAATGCACAGGGGCATCAAAGAAAAGATAAGACTCCAACTAAGACTGCAAGGAATCTCATGCTCCATGGAGCTAGATGCTGGACTGGCCCTGTCCATTTTCTCCTCCAGCACTTTCGAACACATTTGCAAATGTAGCTTATGGTGGAATCATCGAGCTTAGTGCTAAAGGACTTCCAGAATTGCTGTGTTTCCATTAGAGGGGAAGCTACCATTAGAGTACAATTAAGAGAGTTCGAGGGTCCCATTAGTGTAGTGATCATAGAGGGATCATGCACCAGCCTTCTAGGACTGGACTGGTTCGAGGCCCTGAGCATCAGGGTGACGGGCATCCATCGAACACAAATAGCTGATCTAGCAGCAGTATGCCAACAATATGCTGACGTATTCAGCACAGAGCTGGGACAATACAAAGGGACACCTATTTCACTCAACTCGATCCAGCAGTAACTCCAATCCAATTAAAACTACACAGGGTTCCCTTTGCATTGAAGCCTAAAATTGATGTGGAACTAGACAAGCTAGTACAGCAGGGAGTCCTCCAACCTGTGGACTGTAGCCAGTGGGAGACTCCAATAGTGACCCCAGTTAAGCATAACGGGGACATTCACATCTGTGCAGACTACAAGTGCACCATAAACAAGGCACTACAGCAGCATGCTTACCTTGTACCAGTAGTGAGCCACATCCTCACCTCACTCCAGGGAGACTGAATCTTCACTAAATTAGACCTCGCCCAGGCCTACCAGCAGCTACCAGTAGATGAAGCTACTGCAGAAGCACAAACAATCGTCATACACAGAGGTGCATTCCGAATGTGCCGCTTGCAGTTTGGGGTAAGCGTAGCACTAGGATTGTTCTAAAGTATTATGGAATGAACACTGAAGAACATTCCCAGCGTCTGCCCATATTTTGATGATGTCCTGATCGCAGGGGAATTAGCGGTAGTCCTAGCGGAATGTCTCTGTGCAGTACTCCAATGTTTCCGTGAGGTAGGCCTAAAACTCAAGAAGGAAAAGTGCCACATTGGCATGGAATTCACAGAATTCCTGGGTTTCCACATTGATGCTGCCAGAATCTACCTGTCTGAAGCAAAACTAAAGGCAATTCTGCAAGCCCCCACACCAAAATCCAAGAGGGAGCTACAAGCATTCCTGGGCTTGCTCAATTCTTACTGCATAAGGCTGTCCTGGCAGAACCGCTATACCACCTACTGGACAAAAAACGTCCTGTGTCTGGTTGAGCACCCAAGAAAAAATGTTCAAGGTGGTAAAATTATTGCTATCCTCGGACTCCATCCTAGCTCATTTCAATGAAAACCTACCAGTAAGACTAGCCTGTGACATTTCGTCATATGGCATTGGAGTAGTACTAAGCCACAGGATGCCAGATGGCCGAGAGGCCCCCATCATATACTATTCTAGAACTTATCATCAGCTGAAAGGAACTATGCCCAGATAGACAAGGAAGCCCTCACCATAGTGGCTGGCATTAAGGAGTTCCACGACTTCTTATATGGACGAACCTTCACCATCTTTACAGACCACAAACCTGTTTGGTCTCTTCACAGCAAACAAACAGACACCGCAGATCCTGTCGCCATGAATGCTATGATGGTCCCTTTTCATGGCTGCATACTTATACTGGCTAGTCCACAAGCCGGGTAAGGAAATGGGCCATGCTGATGCTCTCAGCCAACTGCCTTTACCGCAGACTGATCCAGAGCCAGAACCAGCTTGTCATATCCTGGTTATCCAGGACCTGCCTGAAGCACCCCTACATGCAGGGGACAGAACACTTAGCCGCATTCTCAACTGGGTGTTAAGAGGATGGCCAGAGACCTGGTCAGGCCCTGAGTTCCATCAATATGTTTCTCAGAAAAATGAACTGTTGTCCCACAAAGGATGTGTGCTGTGGGCCAGCAGGGTCATCCTTCCACCCAGTCTTTGCTCCAGGATTCTTTACATGAGAGGCATCCAGGAATTGTTCAAATGAAGGCTCTAGCCAGGAGCTACTTGTGGTGGACAAGGACATTGAGAATCAAGTAAGGAGTTGCCAGGCTTGCCAAGAAACCTGACCGGAGATGCCACAAGCACCAGTACACGCTGGGAGACCACACACACATCATGGTCTTGCATGCACATTGACTTTGCAGGCCCCTTCCAAGGGCACGTGTTCTTAATTGTAGTTGACAGTTATTCCAAGTGGTTGGAAGTGGCACTGGTCTCATCGATGACAACAACCAGGGTCATCTGAGACTTCCGGAGGTGCTGGCCACACCAATGGCGGCTATCTCTCAGCCATCCGCCTGAGAAAGTGTCAAAACCGCAGCGACAGCAGTCAGCAGCTGACCCGCGGTTCGGAACTTCTCTCCCCGGGCGAAGGGGAGGAGGTGAGCTCTCCTTGGATAGTGGTAGAGCTCCCCAAGACCCTAAAATTTTTTTGGGGGGGTCGGAGGGTGAGAGCTCCCACGGAGTCCGAGGCTTCTCCACATCTCAGGTGCCTTTGTTCTTTTTTTGGGGACAAAGCAAGACGCTGCTTCCACATCTGCGCTTAAAGTGAACTTGTGAGTAAATTTTAAAGCAGACAGAGCTGACCAGCAATATTTATAATTGTGATTATCTTGGAACTTTAACTCCGGAAAAGAATTAATCTTCTCCTTTTTTTACAATTATAAAAGAAGTTAAAGTGGTGCTGGGATGTTTTTTTCTGTGAGTGAAAGGAAGAAAAGAACTTTCACTTGGCTACATTTGGCTACAAAGTTTGAATAATGTAATGGATTTTGGTTATTGATACAAAAGACAATAGTTTTACTTTTTGTTTTTTTATAGGGGGCTTTTTGTTTTTCCTTTTTCTCCCCCCCCTTTTTTTTTGAGATACTAGTTGATTTCTTAAGAAGTAGTTTTACAAATTAAAATGGCTTCAAAGCATCTCGCAACTTCTGCCGTGCCTAAAGCTTCGATCTCTTCTCCGGTTATACAGACGGTTCAACAAGCTAAACCCAGGTCACCACCACCTTCTCCATCACCAGCATTTATGTTAAAAGACTTACAAGATGCCTTGAGAAAAGCAGTCCGACAGATTAGAGGAGAAATAGAGGAACTTTTAGAGGACAGAAATAGGGAAATAGGGAAATGCTTTGCAAGGACTTGCCACCCATGTTGAGAGGCTAGACGATCATATTGATGATGTTGTGGAAAAGGTTGAAGGTCTGGAAGATCAGGTTGGTAAAGTGGAAAATAAGGTGGAAATGTCACAGGATGAAATTATCATGTCTCAATATAGAGATATGGAATTTGCTTTAAGAATTAGAGGCTTGAAGGAAAACATGCAAGAAAATCTGAGAGAGCTGGTGGTGAATGATATAGCTTTGATTTTGGGTGTGAACCTGAAGAAATATTGAGAGATATAGAAAAAATATTTAGAGTTAATTCATGGATTGCGAGGCAGAGAAATTTACCAAGAGATGTGGTTATTTATTTCGCAAGGAGATCACTTTGTAATGAAATTATACAAACTTTTTACAAGCAGAAATTTCAAATTGCTGCTCAAGATATCATAATTTTAAAAGAAATTCCTCCAAAAATTTTAAGAAGAAGAAAGGATTTTGTCTTCTTGGCTGATGAGCTTAAAAAATGACAGCTTCAGTTCAGATGGGAGATACCGGTCAGAATAGTGGTGAGCTAGCGGGGACACGTTATAGACTTAACACAATTTCAAAGGCGAAAGATTTTTATATTTCTGTCCTGGGAGCAGGCTCACCACCATCTCCACGATTTAAAATACCAGAGGAGAAGTTGGGAGAACAGCCAACTGAAGGTGCTATCTTAGTGGGGGCTGGAGAAATACAGGTTGAATCTTCACAGCAGTCTTTTGAGATAAAAGAAATTCCAAAGGAACAAAGAGTGACCCGAGCAGCCCATAGACGTAAAGAAAAGGAGCAACAGAAGGTGGAGGCAAGAATATTAACACATGAATCGATTACTTCTGAGCCTGTGGGAGGAGCAAGACTGAAGAGATCCTCAACAGCGGATCTTCATGCAGTCTTTTCCAGGCTTCAGGCCAGTAGGGATGGCAAAGTTCCTGACTTGGAATGTTAATGGCTTGAATTCTCCACAGAAAAGAAGGAAAGTATTTCATTATTTGAAGCAATATAATAATGATGTTGTATGCTTGCAGGAAACTCATATTACTTTAAAGGATCAAAAGTATTTGATTAACTCTTGGTTGGGTTTACATTTTATATCCTCTGCTCTGGAAAAAAAAAGGAGGTGTAGTCATTTATGTTAAGAAACATCTATCAGCTAAATTAATAGACTCTGACTCTCAAGGAAGATATGTTATTATTGAATTAGAGTTGTATGGTAAGAAACTTCTTATAGTGGGTTTGTATGCTCCTAATCAACAAAAAAAAACAGTTTTATAAGTTTTTACATCAAAGATTAATCTCATTGGACTATAAATCTGTTATTATGATGGGAGATTGGAATGGTGTTTTAGATTTAAATAAGGACAAGAAAGGACTTTCCAAGCTCTCCAATCAAGCTAAACTACCCAAGGCTTTTTTTGACTTGAAAGATGATCTGGAATTGAGAGATATTTGCCGGGAACAAAATGTGGAAGATAGAGACTTTACTTTTTTTCTGACAGGCATCAATCATTTTCAAGAACTGATTTCTTTTTAATTACTACTGATTTTTATTTTAGTGTTAAGAATGTTAAAATTTTTCCTAGGACATTGTCGGATCATAGTCCTGTATGGTTGGAATTATTTGCTGAGAATGGGAATAGAAGATGAGGTGATTTTACAGAAGTGTAGAGAATACTTGAAAGAATTTTTTACTTTAAACATGTATAAGGGTACTTCAATGGCGACAGTGTGGGATGCCAGTAAAGCTTACATGCGAGGAGTCCTGATTCATATGAATAATGCTCATAGGCGTAAACAGTTGCAGAAACGTAAAGAGTTGGAAGAGGAGATTAAATTGAAAGAGAAAGCATTAATTTTGAATCCTCTGGATAATAAGTTAAAGGCTTCTATAAATATGCTTAAAGAGCAATTTAATATGGTAATGGCTGATCAGGTTGCAACCAACCTACGTTATATGAAACATAATACTTTTTGTAATGCAAATAAGCCTGGTAGGTGGTTGGCTTATCAATTACGGAAGAAACAGAGGTTAAGGACTATAGATAGAATAAATTATAAAGGTAAAGTGGTTTTTCAGCAAGATTTGATTAAAAAATCATTTTTAGAATTCTATATAAAATTATATACTGGTGAAAAGGTACAGGTTTTGGATATAGACAAGTATTTACAAGCAGCTCTTTTTCCTAAGCTTTCAAATGATCAATGAGATGAGATTAATGATTTAATTACCTCTGAGGAAATTATTGTGGCAATTAAACAATTAAGGGTTAGCAAAGCACCTGGTACAGATGGATTATTATAAAATATTATCTGAAGAGATGATAGTACCATTAAAGGAATTTTTTAATAGTATATTATTGGGTGCAGAAGTACCTCCATCTTGGAAAAGGGCTTTTATATCGTTGATTCCAAAAGAGGATCAATATCTTACTCAACCTAAAAATTATAGACCTATATCTCTTTTGAATACAGACTATAATTTTTTTTCTAAAATATTGGGAAATAGATTAATGTCCATTTTGAAGCAAGTGATTCATACTGATCAATCTGGTTTTATAACTGGAAGATATATGAAAAATAATGTTAGACAAATTATTAATTTAATTGAATATTTGGATAAAAATAACCAGATTCCTGCAGCTTTAATCTTTTTAGATGCTGAAAAAGCTTTTGATCAATTAAATTGGCAATTTTTGCTAAGAGTAATAGAGGCGATGAACTTTGGGGATAAAGTTTTGCAAGCCCTTAAGGGAAGAAATATTATTATAGATTAAATTATAAAACGCCAATTTGGGGGATTCCTGGACATGCAATAGAGGGGATATTGAGAGGTGCGAAGTTGGATAGGATTTCTTATAATGAATTGCTTAAATTGGAAGGGAAGGATTGGCAATTAAAATCGCTAGATGAATTAAGGCAAGAAAATATTGTTTACTCTTGGTTTCAGTATAGGCAATTGTTAGATAGGTGGAGTTTAGACCAAAAGGTTGGTATTACTTTAGAGGATGAGAATTTGATAAAACAGATTAAAGATCAAAGTTGAGCTCATATAAAGAGAGTTTATAATGTATTAATGGAATTGGATTCAGAGATGGAATTAGTCAAAGATTGTATGGTAAAATGGGCCCAAAATTTTCAAGAGCCGATTTTATTAGATACATGGGAGGCAATTTGGATTGGGAATGTGAAGTTTACTCAGGCTCAAAATTTAAGAGAAAATTTTTATAAAATGTTTTATATGTGGCATTTGGATCCCCCAAAATTGTCTCGCATGTATCCCAATTTACAGCCTAAGTGTTGGAGATGTGGTTGCTTGGATGCAACCTATTATCATATTTGGTGGACGTGTAGAAACATAAAAGCTTTTTGGATTAACATTTGGTGGAACATTCAAAAGGTTTTCAAGAGAAAGATAAAGTTTTCACCACAATTATTTTTGTTAGGTATTATTGTAGATTGTGATGCTAAAGAAACTATTTTAATGTTGAATCTTATTACAGCTGCAAGGTTACTGGTTGGGCAATATTGGAGGAAAGATTCTTTGCCCACTATAGAAGAATGGTCGCTTAAAGTTTCAATTTAGCAGAAATGGCCAAAATTTCTGCTTATTTGAAGGATCATTCACAAGAAAAATACATCTCGATGTGGAGAAGATGGATAAATTATGTACAGAATAAATATGGGATTAGAAAGTATAATTTAGTTTTTGAATAACTTATAGTTTAAAGTGGAAATAGTTTAGATTATTATTTTTGTTTTTAATTTTTTTTGAAATTTTCTTGAATTTGAGTTAAAGTATTTTATGGATTTGGTTATTGGTATTGTTGGATAAGCTTAGTTAGAATTTGTTTGCTTATTTGTAACCCTGTAATCAGCTCTGGGAAGTGAGGGGGGGTTAGGGTTAGGGTGGGGGGAGGGAGGGAGGGATATTGTATTGTAATAAAATGGAAAATTTGTATAAAACTTTTCAATAAAAAAACAACAACCAGGGTCATCCAAGAGTTGGGGTGGCTGTTCACCACACATGGTCTGCCAGATATAATCATGTCCGACAATAGGACACAATTCACAGCAGGAGAGTTTCAATCTTTCCTCAATGCCAACATGATTCGGCACATAACATCCACTCCATTCCATCCTGTGACTAATGGTCAGGCCGAACAAATGGTCAGGACCACAAAGGAGGGGCTCAAGCGGATGACAACTGGGGACTGGAATCATCGCCTGGCAAATTTCCTTCTGTGTCAACACACAACTTCCAGTACAGCAACAGGTTGCAGCCCAGCAGAGCTGAGGAGGGGCTGCCAGCTCACTATGAAGTTTGACCGACTTCACTCAGACAGAGTAGCGGCAGAGACAGCTCAACCAAAGCCCCCCCAGGAACTTAGAGCTGGGTGAATTGGTCTGGCCAGGAACTATGGAAATGGGGCACCTTGGGTGGCAGCTAGGGTGACTAAGATAAAGGGGCACTTGTCATACAAAGTTATTCTGGAAAATGATTGCATGGTCAGATACCATATTGATCAGTTACGGTGTCGGCAGTCCAGGCCAGTCCCGGGTGAGGATCCCGAGGTTTTTTTTTTATTTTTTATTTTTTATTGAAAGTTTTTGAATTTTACAAAATAAATCCCTTCCCCAAACCCCCCACCCTCCCATACCCTCCCCCTTCTCCCCAAACCTCCCATACCCTCCCTCAACCTTCCCAGAGCTGAGTACAGGCTTAATTAAAATTTTTTAAAAAAGATAAGAGATTAAAAAAAACTTAAAACACATATAAATCCTGAACAAATCTAAATACCTTAAATTAAACAAATTGTCTTCTCTAAAAGATCATAATTACAAGCTTTAGACACATATTATGATATACTCTAAATCTTTTCTAATATTGTAGTTATATTATTACCCATCATTCTATAAAGAATCACCAAAACACCAATTTAAACATTACTTTCTTTAAATATCTATACCTACACTATAAAATCTAATCTAATCTCCCTCTTTCTTTACTCTAAAACACAAAAATAAGCATATAAACATTCATTATACCATTAGGACTGGATACTCATTTAATTAATTAAACTAAATACTTATATTTAAACTTCTTATCTAAAATTTAATTAAACAAATTAACTTCTAATAATAATAATAATAATAATAATAATAATAATAATAATAATAAAGAAACCAATCTTTAAACAAACTATGGTATACTCTAGACCCTTTTCATATCATTTATATTATTATCCATCATTTTATAATATACTCTAAACCTTTTCATGTCATACTTATATTATTATCCCAGAACACATATTTAAACATTACTTAAGACATTTTCCAAAAACATTATAAATCTTACTTCTCCCGCAATCTCAATAATCTTCTAAATACCCAAACAAAATACTTAAACTTAAACTTCTTATCTAAAATTTTCATTCAGTCTCCATAATCTTCTGTCCAATAGCCAGTTGCATCCACTATAAACACAATCCTTATCAGTCTCTCTTGCCCATAAGCATCGAAAGAAATGCGTTAAAATCTGCCCTTGAAGGTCGCTCCAAAAAATTTGTAAGTCCTGGTTCTCCCACAAACTCAGGAACCAATACCTGTGAAGTTTCCTCAACCTCCTTCTTCTGTTGGTCTTTCTCTTTACGTTTATATGTTACTTTTTCTTTACATTTATATGTTGCACAAGTCTCAGGAACCAATACCTGTGAAGCTTCCTCAACCTCCTTTTCTTTACGTTTATATGTTGGACAAATTGTCTTCTGGTCTTTCATCTCTTGTGGAACTTCCTTGAGCTTCTTCTGTTGATCCTTTTCTTTACAGTTATATGTTGCACAGGTTATCTTCTGCTCCTCCATCTCTACTTGTTGAGGCCTCCCATTTTTAATTAATATAGGCTCTTCAGACTGCAGTTCTGGCATTAAAGGTTGCTCCAAAGAATTTATAAATCCTACTTCTCCCGCAGATTCAGGAACCAATACTTGTGGAACTTCCTTAAACTTCTTCTGTTGATCCTTTTCTTTACAATTATATATTGCACAGGTTGTCTTCTGCTCCTCCATCTCTAATTGTTGAGGCCCCTCAAACTGAAGTTTCCCAATTTTCATAAATCTAAGCACTTCTGACTGCAATTCTGCCTTTTTTTCTTCCAAAGCTTTAAACATGGTAGGTGACGATGAGCATACCCCCAGGACCGAAGTATAAAAATCTTTTGCTTTAGAAACAGTATTAAGACTATAATGTATCCCCAGGTAGCTCACCACCATTCCAGTCGGAACATCCCATCTAAACAAAATTTGTCTCTTTTTAAGTTCGTCTGCTAAAAAAGCAAACTCCTTTCTTCTTCTTAAAATTTTTGGTGGGATCTCCTTTAAAATTATAACATCGTGTGAAGCAATTTGAAACCTCTTCTTATAAAAAGCTTGTATAATTTCATTGCGCAGGGATCTTTTCCCAAAGTGAATTACCACATCTCTTGGCAAATTCTTTTGCTCTGCCACCACAGAGTTAACTCTAAATATCTGATCAATTCCACTAAGTATTTCCTCTTCTTCTCTATTCAGAATCACAGCAAAGTCCTTTGCCACCATCTCTCTCAAATCTCCTTGCACAGACTCATGTAAACCTCTGATTCTTAAGACATATTCCATTTGTTTATATTGAAGCATAAGAATCTCATCTTGAAAGTTTTTCATCTCTTTTTCCATACTTTCAAATTTTTCCTCCATGAATTCCACTTTTTCGGGTACCTCTTCTACGCGAGAGTTCAACTTTTCAAGAACAGAGGCAACTCCTTTTAAAGTCAAAACTATCTCTTGCCTCAAAGTCTTATTATTTTCCTCTAAAATCTCTTTCATTTCTCCCCTAATTTGAAGTATAACATCCCCCATCATATCTTGCTAGTCCTTCACCATTATTGACTGTGGCAAGGAAGAAGGTGAAGCTATTAATTTAGATTGTTGCCCTGATGATAACACCAAAGAAGAAGCCACCTTGGAAGCTGTAGAGATTACTGGACGCTTTGAAGCCATCTTAAAAAAACTTTACTCCTCCTTAAAAATTGCAAGAATTAAGCAAAAAAATAAGAAATTAACTCCATAAATTAAAAAAAAATCCTTCAAGAGGGGATCATTATGATAAAAAGAAAGGAGTCCAAAAAAAAGAAAAAGGAGGAGAAGAAAAAAAATAATTAAATAGAAAAAATCCATTCCATTTTTTAAAAGTACCGAAAAGTACAAAAAACAAAACACGAAAATTAAACAAAAATAATAATGCTAACACTCCATTCCAATCATAAAAAAAACAAAAAATAAAAAAGGAAAGGGAAAAAAAGAAACACCAAAAAGCCTGCCGGTCACCATTCTAGCTTCCGGAAAAAAAAAAAAAACACCGAGAGGCTTGCCGATCGCCATTTTACTTTCCCTTTCCACAAAGGGAAAAAAAAATAAAAAGAGGGAGTATAAAAGTAAAAACAAGTCTTGAAACTTAAAATCCAAATAAATCAAAGAAAGCAAAAACTAAATCCTCTACTCAGCTCTGTCCATTTATAAAAAAAAAACTCACCAGTTCGCTTTAATCACGGAGGTGGTTGCAGCGGCTCATTTTGTCCCTAAGGACAAAAGCAGCTGGGAAGCGGAGACAGTCTGAACTCCGTGGGAGCACTCTTTTCACCCCCCCCCAAAAAAACTTGGGGTGTGCATAAGAGGCTCTACCACTATTCAGACAACTCTCTGCCCCCCCTTTGCCCGGGAGGGGGTTTTGAACCGCTGAACAGCTGATGTCTGCTGTTCATAGCGATTCTTACACTTACCCAGGAGGACGGCTACAAAGTAGCCGCCATCGCGCGGCAGATTCACCGGAAGCCCCAGAGGATCCCGAGGTTTTATCAGACACACAAGAGAACTGTTTTCCCCCAAGTTTGCCTATATCACCTGCGGACACCTCCGGGGAAATGGAGGTATGAAGGGCTGTAGAGCTGCCGCCACTCATGGGTGACCTAAATGGCCATCACGAGTCTGTTCAATTGGAGATGGATAATACTCCACTTGAATAGGACTCTCCAATAACACTGTGGTGGTCCACCAGGATCCATTGGCCCCCAGCCTATCTCAAAGACTATGAATGTTGAACAGACGGAGGATGATAACTATCCTAGGGGGAAGGGGTGTTATGTATTGAATATATATAAATTGTGTTAATCCCTGCTAAAGTGAAACTAACTTAACTCCAACTGCTTGTGAAGCTAAAATGAAACTAACCTTTAGATGACTCTGACTGTTTTGGAGGGAAACTTTGAACATTCATATTTGGGCGGGCTTTTTCAAGTATTGTGATTGGTTAAGGCCCTTCTGTGGGCTCAGACTATAAATTACAGGCAATTGCCTGCAGTTCTTTAGTTGTAGTTTGAGTCAATAAATGATGTTGTAATGCTGGTCTGTTCCTTGCCTACTGAAACCCACTACGCTATACTTCTCATTCACATTCACCCATGAACTGAAGAAGTTTCTTGGATGAGAAGTGAAATGTCTTCAAGGAAGAACAAAGTTCAATTGCTTTTGAAAAATCACTTTTGGGACAATTGTTAGAGATGATGGGGTACAAGACTCTTAAGTACTAACTAGAAGATTTGTAGATACAACTTCCAGCATAGCAGTTTTGTGCTCTTTTTTTCCTTAACTGCATTGTGTTCTACATAGAGATTGTGTTTTGCAGTAGCTATCTATTTTTGTCTATGTTTCACTGCCTTGAAGCTCCAATACTTTTCATTTTTTGAAAACTGAATATATTCATTTCTCTTCATGCAACACTACCATAGCATCCAAAGGCTGAAAAATGTGCTCAGGTATATAAAGAATATTGAAGAAACAAGCCCCATAATTCTTTTGGGAATAGCTGTCCCAGTGAGATTATCTGAGCTCTGATATTTCAAACACAGACATGATCTCTAATTCATTGGTAGGGCAACTTGTATAAATCTCCAGACAATATAAGAAATACATTTTGGACCTCACCATTGTATTTCACAAATATCTAATCATGGTTCTTCTAACAAGTGTTCTAAATAATCAGACCATCTAGTAGAGTAATTATTTTTTAGAAAATTGTTTTGGAATAATTCCTCTAACTATTGCCTCCATTGCTTGACAAATTAATAATTAAACATTACCATGTTGTGTCTTTCGAAAATGTATAAAATATAATGGGCGAAAAAGGGACAAGATCTTAGATTTCATTTAACTTCTATTTTATTGCCTACTTTGAAAGAGAATGTAAATAAAAATCCATTCTCCACTTTATTTATCATGAAATAATCACAATCTGCTGATTCAGGGGCTGTTTTCTCTAGTTCCTTGCATGCATATTTTAATAAGAATGATGATCAGTACACCATGCATTATAATTGCCAGCATAAATAACTATATAAAGAGAAATTTCAAGTGGTCAATGTGTAATAAGCAAAATAATTTTTTATGATTGGATGCAGAGGCAGAAGTGAAAAATTATTTGTATTACCTTTACTTACCAGAAGCATCCTTCTTGTAGAATATTGTTTTGAAATGTGTCAGGTACTAATCTTGTGGAAGTGTGCTGAACAAAAAATAGAAATGGAAAACAACAGCATGGAGCCTGTTGAACAACAACATCCATATAATACCTTTTATAGGCTTCTGTGGTAAAATAATCTGTGTTGCTTTTCTTGAAGTTTAAGATGAAAGAGTTCTGGTTAAAGAGTTCTTCAAGCTAATTATTATCCCATTTTATATTCACCCAGGACTTTGGCAAGGACAATGAGACCCCTCCCTTTGTTGTACTTGCCATATTTTCTTTTTTATGTTTTATTGATTTTATTGCAATTTCTTTTATTGTTGTGAGCTGCCCAGAATTGTTGAGAGATAAGTGGCATACAAATAAAATAAATTATTATTATTATTATTATTACTATTATTATTATTATTATTATTATTATTATTATATACAACAATTGGAAATCATAGCTGCAAGTTCTTTAGCTGATATTGGCCTTCATGTGCATTGAGTTCTTCCCAGAAACCTAGAATATTGTAATGTATCAGGAAAGTATGTGTGGATTTAAATAGTATGGCCTATTGCATCATCAATGATCTACATTTTTTTCTTTTCTGGCACAGTTAAATGTAGTTGTGACCCAAAATAACAATTTCTGTTTGGAAATTCCACAATATTTTAACCTGCTTATTTTTTCCCTCTATTTCAACTATATGTTCCTGCAAATTTTTATTACTGGCACATGATAATTTTTATACATCAATCAATCAATCAATCAATCAGAATAGAGCTGGAAGTTACCTTGGAGGTCTTCTAGTTCAGCCCACTGCTCAAGCAGGAGTTCCTATATCATTTCAGACATGTGGCTGTCCAGTCTGTTCTTAAAAATTTCCAGTGATGATGCACCCACAATGTCTGAAGGCAAGTTGTTACACTGGTTAATTGTCCTCACTGTTAGGAAGTTTCTCCTTAATTCCAGGTTGCTTCTCTCCTTGATTAGTTTCCATTAGTTTCCGCTCCTCCTCCTGGCAGCCTCTCAAATACTAGAATACTGCTATCATGTCCCCCCTAGTAATTTTTTTCTCTAGACTGGCCATTCCCAAATCCTGCAACTGTTCTTCATATATTTAGTCTCCAGACCTTTAATCATGTTAGTTGCTCTTCTTTGTACTTTTTCCAAAGTCTCAATATCTTTTTTGTAATGTGGTGATCAAAACTGGATGCAGTATTCCAGGTGTGGTCTCACTAGGGTTTTATAAAGCGGTACTAATACTTCACATGACTTTGATTCTATGCCTTTGTTTATACAACCAAGGTTTGTATTAGCTTTTTTGGCTGCTGCTGCACACTGCTGACTCATGTTTAAGTGATTGTCCACTAGGACAGGGTCCCCAACCTGTGGGCCATGGCCTGGTAATGGGCCGTGGCCTCCTGGCCACCGGGCCATGGGACAGGCTGGCCAGTGTGCATGCATGTGCATGCACACCCCCTCACTTGTGCTAGCGCCATGACCACAGGATGCAAAAACAGGATGCTGCACCACAGGGTGCAAAAATGGACCACCCTCCCTTTTCCTCCAGTCTGCCAACTGACAAAAGTTGGTGACCTCTGCACTAGGACTCCTAGGTCGCTCTCACAGTTACTGTTTTCATGCAAGGTTTCACCTAATCTGTTCAAATTTTTACACAGGTTCAAAATGTTCTACCGAATCATTTTGGCAACTGTGTTGTTATTGCATGAGCTGAGTGTATGGTTTACTGTTTCTTTTGCTTCTTTGCACAATCTCTGCTACTGTTATGGTTGGTTACATATTCAGCCAGATTTTTATACTGTATTTTACATTTTTATCCACCTGTCAAGTCCTTCCCAAGGACCTGAGATAGGTAGATGTTGTTGTTTGATGACATTAAAAGTTTCATCACAGAGTGCAGTTTGCTCCAAGTAAAGCTTCCTTTTGCAGTTGACTGAAGGTGATTTTGTAATTGCGGATATTGTTCAATTGCCACTGTTCACAGTTGTTCTGGAATTGGACCCAAAGCACCTATTATTAGTAGTATCATCTTTGTTTTCTTTTGCCACATTCTACTTTTATTTGTAAGTCTTTCTATTTTGTGGTTTTCTCCAGTTCTTTCTCTTTTCTTTCTGCTCTCTCTAAACGTTGCAGTATCCACTATTCTCACTTTTTTGTCTATCTTATCAACAATTATTAAGTCTAGAGAAAAAAAATTTACCACTATTTGAAACAACATAACAATGATATTATTTGCTTGCAAGAAACTCATATTACAGCTAAAGATCAAAAATATTTAAATAATCCTCGCTTGGGATCTCATTTTGTATCTCCCGCCCCTGGGAAGAAAGGGGGTGTGGTAATCTATGTTAAACAGAATCTATCCGCTACCTTGTTAGAATCAGATCCTTACGGAAGATATGTTATGCTTGAACTTGGTTTATATGGCAAGAAAATTCTTATTGTGGGGTTGTATGCACCAAACCAGCAACAGGAGCAATTTTATAGGTTACTACATCAGAAAATAACTTTGTTGGACTATAGATCTGTGATTTTAATGGGAGACTGGAATGGTGTCTTAGATATACAAATGGACAAAAAAGGCTCTTCTACCTTTTTTAAACAGGCTAAATTACCTAAAGCCTTTTTTGATATGAAAGAAGATTGGGAATTGAGAGACTATTGGCGTGAACGTAATCAAGAAGAAAAGGATTTTACGTTTTTCTCAGATAGACACCAATCTTTCTCAAGAATTGATTTCTTTTTGATCACAACAGATTTATACAACAGGGTGAAGAATGTAAAAATTTTTCCTAGGACATTGTCCGATCATAGTCCAGTTTGGATGGAACTGTTTGTAGAGAAGGAAGATAGGAGATCCTGGAGGGTGAATGAGAATTTATTTAAACAAGAAAAAAATGTTCATAAATTAAAGGAATGTTTAAAGGAATATTTTACTTTAAATATGAACAAGGGAACATCAATGTCAATGGTCTGGGATGCAAGTAAAGCTTTTATGCGTGGTATTTTGATAAAAATGAATAATTTGCATAGACAGAAACAGACTCAGAAACGGAAAGACTTGGAAGAGGAGATTAAATTAAAAGAGAAACTTTTAATTTCAAATCCCTTAGATGAAAAGGTTAAAGGAGCTTTAAAATTGTTAAAAACACAATTTAACATGCTGATGGCTGATCAAGCTGCAACTAATTTGCTATTTATGAAACAAAATACATTTTGTAATGCTAATAAACCAGGGAGATGGTTGGCTTATCAGTTAAGAAAAAAACAGAAACAGAGGAATATAGATAAAATAAATTATAATGGTAAATTGGTTTATCAGAAAGAATTGATTAAGAAATCTTTTTTAGAATACTATCAAAAATTATATAAGGGTACTAATATTCAAATTACAGATATAAATAATTATTTAGGCAAAGTTAACTTTCCTAAATTAACAGAAGATCAGGAAAAAAAGATTAACGGTTTAATTACTAAGGAAGAAATTGTTACAGCTATTAAACAATTGAAATTGGGCAAAGCGCCGGGTACGGATGGGTTGACATCTATTTATTATAAAGCTTTAGTAGAAGAGATGACTCAACCGTTGTGTGAACTGTTTAATAATTTATTACAGGGGTTAGAGATCCCTCCATCCTGGCGTAATGCATTTATATCATTGATTCCAAAAGATAGTCAAGATCTTACTTTGCCTAAAAATTATAGGCCTATATCTCTTTTAAATGTGGATTATAAAATTTTTGCAAAAATTTTAGCTAACAGGCTTATGGGGATCTTGCAGCAGTTTATACATAGGGATCAATCGGGTTTTATAACTGGAAGGTATATGAAGAATAACGTTAGACAAATTATTAATTTATTAGAGTATTTAGAAAAGAATAACCAAGTCTCTGCAGGCCTGATATTTTTGGATGCTGAAAAAGCCTTTGATCAAGTGAATTGGCAGTTTATGCTGTGTTTAATCAAGGAGATGAATTTTGGACAAAATATATTACAAGTATTATCCAATATATATCAAAAACAGACTGCTCAAATTATTGTAAATGGGGGTTTGTCAGAGGCTTTTGTAATAGAAAAAGGAACAAGACAGGGATGCCCGTTGTCTCCGTTATTGTTTGTTTTAACACTGGAAATTTTGTTGATTAAAATTCGGGAGTCTCAAGAAATAAAAGGAATAGAAATTAATAAAAAAGAATATAAATTAAGAGCCTTTGCAGATGACTTGGTTGTTACTTTGTCTCAACCTGTTTCTTCGGTGGTGAAATTATTACAATTGATTCAACAATATGGACGTGTTTCTGGCTTTAAAATTAATAATAATAAGACCAAAATATTAGCTAAAAACATGACTAATGGTGATAAACAGGCTCTAGTTAACTTAACAGACTTTGAAATTGTTGATAAGGTAAAATATTTGGGGGTTACATTATCTGCTTCTAATGTAAAATTGTATAAAAATAATTATGAAAAGCTGTGGATGGAGGTACAGAAGGATTTAAAAAACTGGAATAATTTACAGTTATCCCTTATGGGCAGAATTGCAGTTATTAAAATGAATGTCCTGCCAAAGTTTATTTTTTTGTTCCAAATGTTACCTATCTTAAAGAACGAACGTAATTTAGATGAATGGCAAAAAGGTATTAATAAATTTGTTTGGGCAGGGAAAAAACCAAGGGTGAAACTTAAAATAATGCAAGATTTTCGTGAGAGAGGTGGACTCAAGGTACCAAATATGAAATTGTATTATGATGCTGTAGTATTGACATTGATTAGCGACTGGGTGAATTTAACAAATACAGAAATACTTCATTTGGAAGGCTGGGACCTATTTTTTGGATGGCATGCCTATTTAATATTTAATAAAAAAGTGGATTGGGTTTTTAAGTCTCATATTATAAGAAACTCTTTGCTAAGAGTGTGGAGAAAGTATTATAAAAGTGACTTCAAAATACCATTATGGGCTATACCTCGGCATGCCATAGAAGGTATAAGGAAAGGGGTAAATATGGACAAGGTCTCTTACGTACAGTTATTAAGATGGGATGGCCAAGACTGGCAGTTAAAATCTTTGGAAGAGTTAACACATGAAAACTTAACTTATTCATGGTTCCAATATAGACAAATAGTGGATAGATGGAAGATGGATTGTAAAATGGGCTGGCTTAGAGAAGATGAAATTTTTTTAAAACAAGTAAGAGATCAAAGGCCAACCCATATTAAGAGAGTTTATGGGGTTTTAGTGGAATTAGATTCAGAACTTGAACTAGTTAAAGATTGTATGATTAAATGGGCACAGAATATTGGTGAAACGATTTCAATGGATACTTGGGAACTTATTTGGATAAGAAATGTTAAATTCACACAAGCGCAAAACTTAAGAGAGAATTTTTATAAGATGTTTTATAGATGGCACCTTGACCCAAAGAAAATGTCCATTATGTACCCTAATCTACAGCCGAAATGCTGGAGATGTGGATATTTGGATGCTACCT
This sequence comes from Crotalus tigris, assembly GCF_016545835.1. Lineage (NCBI taxonomy): Eukaryota > Metazoa > Chordata > Lepidosauria > Squamata > Viperidae > Crotalus > Crotalus tigris. Next base: position 515,637 of record NW_024096718.1, read on the forward strand.
ATTACCATATTTGGTGGACGTGTAAGCATATAAAAGCTTTTTGGATTAAGATATGGTGGAATATTCAAAGAATTTTTAAAAGGAGGGTAAAATTTACTCCGCAATTATTTTTACTAGGTATTGTTATTGACTGTGATGCTAAGGAGGTTATATTGATGTTAAATTTGATTACAGCCGCTAGGTTGTTAATAGGACAATATTGGAAGAAGGAATCTTTGCCTACTTTACAAGAATGGTTTCATAAAGTTTCGTATTTGGCAGAAATGGCAAAGATTTCGGCTTTCTTAAAGGAGCAATCTCAAGAAAAATTTTTTGCGGTATGGGAAAAATGGATAAATTTTATACAACATAATTTGGATATGGAAAAATATTATTTAGCCTTTTTATAATTTGTAATGATTGTTTTTTCTTTCTTTCTTTCTTCTTTTTCTTTTTTATATATATACATTTTTTATGTATTATTATTCATATATTTTTTTTTTATATATATATGCTTTATTCTTCGTCTACTTTCTTCTTTCTTCTTTCTCTCTCTCTCTTCTCTTTTTATTTATTTTTTTTTCTTTTTTAGTATATATTATTCATTTTAAAGTTTATGTTATGTATATTATTATTATATATATTATTACTGTGATTTTTATTATTATTATTAATTATTTTATAAATTGCAAATGTTATTTTTAAAATATTTGTTAAATAATCCTATATTCAGTTCTGGGAAGTCGGGGGGGGGGTGGGGTGGTTGGGGAGGGGGGGGTGGATTTTTATTTGTAAAACTTTTGAAAAATTTCAATAAAAAAAAAAAAAAAAAAAAACAATTATTAAGTCTAGGATATTACATGCAGGTATTTGAATTCTAAATCCCCAGAGCACCTTAGCTTCTTCATTTTTTTATTACTTTGTCCATTTTATGGGTGCATCAGATCTTGCTTGCAGGAAAATATCTGCAAAACCATTGTTGCTCTTTTGTCATGTTTATGATCTGTGTGATCTTCTTGCCACAGCTAACTAGGTGGTCCATTATCTCTTCAGCTTCTTTGCAGAGGTGGTATTTGTTCTCTGTCGCTGTCTTCTCAGTTGGCCTTTCTATATATTTGTTTTAAAGGCTTGGTTTTCTACAGCCAGAATTAGCCCCTCTGTCTCTTTCTTCAGCTTTTCGGCTCTTAGCCATTGCCAGATCTTGTTATCTGTTTTGCCCTGCTAGGTTATTTCCCCATGTACTTTGCCCTATCTATACCATGTATCTTTTCAATGCTTCATTTGGTCTTTCTTGTAGGCCAGTTTAGTCTCCCTATATTCAATAAACATGCTGATTTTATTTATTTATTTATTTATTATTTAATATTTATTTATTTCAAGTAACTGAAAGTGGCAAACATATCCAATATGCTTTCCTCCTTCTATTTCCCCCATAATAACATCCCTGTGATGTGGCTTACATTGAATGAAAGTGACTGTTCCAAAGTCACCCAGTTGGCTTTCATGGCTAAGATAGGACTTGAACTGAACTTGCTATACTATCTTCATTGCACCCTCTTCATTGTCCTTCAGATATTCTTCCAATGTACTGATGTACTTGCAACATTACACATCCACTATATACTTTGGTCAACATGGCTGTCTGGATGAAGTTTCTGCTTCATTGTCATTATTTTTCTTGTCTTCCTATCCAGGACTTTTGGTTTTTCTTGAGTCTATTCCACTATTACAGCTGTGTACCTAATGACTGGAATTGTCCAGGTATTAATTGCCCAGATAGTATTTCTTCCACTGATTTTGGACTTTAAGATTTTCTCAACTCTCATGATATATTTACTTCTAAGCTTCTCCTTGACTTCATTGTGCTTGATATTGTCAGTTTGAAGGATGCCTTGTTATTTGTAGTGATCTTCACCCAGACTCTTGATGCTATTTGTATAGAGCATTTTGAGTCCCTCAGTTTTCATTATTTTCCCTCTGTTGTTGGTAAGGGTGGCACATTTGTCCAGTCCAAACTCTACTGTAATATTTTGGCTTTGTGTATGACCAGTGTGGAGTAGCAAATTCTATTTCAGAATAGAATATTTCCTTATGGCTTCAGATTGTCCATGTAAAGGAGGTGGGATTGCCTGGCAGATGTTTTTGATGTTTGATAGCCATGACCTGACTTGTTCAGTATTGTTGACAGAGGAATCAATGAAATGACAAACAGTGGTGAGAATGAGTCTGCTTGAAAGATTTATTTCTTGATATTAATATCTCCCAGTCTATCAATATTGACCAGTAACTGTGTTTTCCATTATATCATGATCTTTGACCAAAACTGCTGATATTTCTACTGACTGCTGTTATTTCTATGTGCTTAATGCCAATCATGTGACAGGAGTCAAATGCCTTGGAATTTATCCAAGCTACATTCAAGTTGGTCTTTCTTCTCTTTCAGTTTTTTTCCAAAGCATCTCATCAGTTAGCACATGATCTTTTGTTTCTTCACTATTTGGGCAGTTTCCTTTCTGCCCAGGTAGAAATAGCTTGTTTTCAACTAGTTGTTATTAGACTGTATCAGCTATCACACCACTTAGCAATTTAAAAATGGTTGGCAATCAAGTAATTGGACTGTAGTCTCCTGGTGCTGCCTCTTTTGTTGGATCTTTCATTGCCAGGTAGTTTTTTTCCAGATGTTCAATAAAATCTGCATAACATGATGAGGAAACAAATGCAGGAAAGCATTCCAGCCACTGTTTTCCAGTCATCATAGTTTCTGAGCAAATTTATTTTTAGTACATTGCAGTAAAACAACTCCAGGTGCAACTAATATATGAGTAACTCTATCAAGCTAGGAGTTGATACATCAGTCAAAAACCAAAAGAGGTCTCTCTGGGCATTTTGAAGTAGCATATCCCCAAATGCCACACTGAATTCTTCAGACAGAATGCATCTTAATCCACTGTATATTCTCCTTCTCATATTAAGTTAGCATTTTTTCTTTTGACCAGTATTGTTTATGTCTTGGCCAAATTAAATCTCAGTTTGGGAGCCCAGTTTCAAGCCAAGGCACTCATTCATAATCTTCAGAGATTATGATTCACTGGGACCAAAGGGAGTTTCAGACTCCTGAGGTCTCTGAAAGGCAATTCAATAGGCCTGCTGTGATACAAGAAGATTAGACATTTCATGTGGCCCTGTGCTGCTAGCTTCATATGCAGCTGTTCTTGTGGTGATTCACTAAACTGCAGGTGGCCTCCCTTGAAATGAAGAAACATCTGGTTCTGAATTGATTCCATCCATATAAAAGTTTTCCTATTATAGAAGCATTTTTCCTCAACAATATGTTCTACATGAATTTTGGTGTGGCCCTTCATTTAATGCCAAAATTTATATTACCAAATTGGAACTTTTTTAAAAGAAGAGATATTGAAGACAGCATTTTCCCCCAATATGCAATGCACAATATATACCTTTTCTCCCCTTTTCTTTTGTTCCTATTCCTTCTGATTCTCAAGCCCTGAATAAATAGATTCAAACAGAGCAAAGGTATGGATCACACTGGTAACACTGCTCACCTTTGAGATGGTATAATTACAGTTCTTCAGATCTGCTGCCTCAACACACAAAGATTGATGAAAGGAGAGCAGGACTATGTATTCAGCCCCATTTGTTCCCTATTATAAACCAAAGAGAGTTTATATTATAAGCTGTATTTTTTACAGAAATAGGAAAAATGATATTAAACAATTCCTGGCTGGCTCAGGAATTCTGGGAGTTGAAGTTCATGAGTCATAAAAGAGCCAAGGTTGCCTACCCCTGGACTAGAAGATCTCCAAGATCCCTTCCAACTCTGTATTCTGTTTTATATTGTCTGTCTACAAACAGGTTTTATCTTGTGATAGAGAGAGAACACTTCAAATTATAAGGACATGTAGTCTTAATCAAAATTAGGACTATTACATACATTTGATGGAAAGAATATAGACTAAAATAATCAGAAACTTGCTGCGTATTTACTTTTGGCAGCTAAATTTTTAATCATTCCCACATTGAAAACACTGGGATAATTTATTAATGTAAAACTTGTATAGTGCAATGTAGTCTATAGCTCTATTCAGAAAAATGTCAGGCAAAGTTCATATACTGAATCAAAATATATTGCTGATTTCAGTGCTTTTTTTCTAAAAAAAAAAAAAAAAAGTGCCGGAACTCATGCACGTCATACAACCCACCTTGCCTACCCTACAAAGTTCCATCCAAAAAAGGTGCCAGAACTCTATTCTGGGCGTTCTATGAGAAAAAAAAGCCCTGGCTGATTCTATTAATATTACTACAGATTGGCAAGTAAGTGCCCCAATTATCAACTAAATTATATTAATTATCAATTAAAGCTAAAGAAACATAGCCAGAATGTTGGATGCTAGAAAATGATTTCCAGAAAGAAATCATTTAGAAATGCTCAGTTTATGTATAGAGGAAACCTTGAGGAAACCTGAGGATTTCTGCAATCTTCTTCACTGGCTACTATCATTTAGAACAGTGAAAAATGGGAGGGAGAGACTAACAGGTAGTTCTATATTTATAGGGGCTGGAATGCAGACTATGCATAAAAGTTGAGCATTTTATTCAAGTTCAGAATAGATTCAGTTCTGGCTTTAAATGGGATGCATGCATTAAAATGTAGATTTTTCGGAATTAGCTCAAAATGTTTTGCTGCCTCAAGCTTAACTACGGTTTGTTCACTTTCTGAATCATAGAATGCAGTGGACCATAAACTAGCCATATGGATTGGTTTTACACAGCATGCTAAAATAGTTTGTGGCTCATAAAATGAGCAAACGTATTTGGCTCTCCTCACTCTTTCTTTATGTTTGACCTTTGGCCATCATACCTTATAAGATTCTTTGCAGATTGTCATTTTTGTGTACCACATGACTAATCTTTAGTTGCAGTTATACACTTAAGAAAAATAATGGGTTTATCTTAAATCTTGTTTATAATATTCTTTTGTATAGACAAATAATTAAGAGCACCAGTATTAAATGTTTTGAGAGTCCATGGGGATTAGAGTCTAGTCAAAGAAGAGCTTCACTTGATCTTGATCCTAGCACTGTGCAAGCAATTAAAATGAGTAGATCAGCCTTGGGAAAAATATGAAATCAGAATGAATACTGATGAGGAGATAGCACAACAAGCAACAGAATGTTGTTGAAAAAGTAGTAGTAGTAGTAGCAGCAGCAGCAGCAGCAGCAGCAGCAGCAGTAGTAGTATAATTGTAGCTAATGCAATACAAAATTATTAGTAACTAAACTTTACCTTAGAATAATAAACTTTCAATACAATCATTATCAGGAGACGAAGACAATTCTATGTTTTATTAAATAATAAAAATGGTGCAGAATTGAATGGCAATAGACTTCAACACTGGAAATTTTTAAGAAGAGACTGGACAACCATTTGTCTGAAATGGTATAGGGCACAGGTTGGCAACCTGCGGCTCAGGAGTGGCAATAGACTTCAACACTGGAAGTTTTTAAGAAGAGACTGGACAACCATTTGTCTGAAATGGTATAGGGCACAGGTTGGCAACCTGCGGCTCAGGAGTGGCAATAGACTTCAACACTGGAAGTTTTTAAGAAGAGACTGGACAGCCATTTGTCTGAAATGGTATAGGGCACAGGTTGGCAACCTGCGGCTCAGGAGTGGCAATAGACTTCAACACTGGAAGTTTTTAAGAAGAGACTGGACAACCATTTGTCTGAAATGGTGTAGGGCACAGGTTGGCAACCTGCGGCTCAGGAGTGGCAATAGACTTCAACACTGGAAGTTTTTAAGAAGAGACTGGACAGCCATTGTCTGAAATGGTATAGGGCACAGGTTGGCAACCTGTGGCTCAGGAGTGGCAATAGACTTCAACACTGGAAGTTTTTAAGAAGAGACTGGACAGCCATTTGTCTGAAATGGTATAGGGCACAGGTTGGCAACCTGCGGCTCAGGAGTGGCAATAGACTTCAACACTGGAAGTTTTTAAGAAGAGACTGGACAACCATTTGTCTGAAATGGTGTAGGGCACAGGTTGGCAACCTGCGGCTCAGGAGTGGCAATAGACTTCAACACTGGAAGTTTTTAAGAAGAGACTGGACAGCCAGTTGTCTGAAATGGTATCGGGCACAGGTTGGCAACCTGTGGCTCAGGAGTGGCAATAGACTTCAACACTGGAAGTTTTTAAGAAGAGACTGGACAACCATTTGTCTGAAATTGTATAGGGCACAGGTTGGCAACCTGCAGCTCAGGAGTGGCATGTGGCTCTTTGCCTTCCCCTGCGGCTCCCAGCCTCCTCTGCCATTTGCAGAGAGACAGAGACAAAGAGAGGAACTTGCACTTCCCTTCTCTCTCTCTCTCTCTCTCTCTCTCTCTCTCTCTCTCTGTGTGTGTGTGTGTGTGTGTGTGTAAAAAAGAGAGTGGCCTCATCCTGTTCGAGGAGCTGACAAGCTTACTGGGTGGGGCTCCTGCCTTGGTTGTGTCTCTGCAGGAAGCAGGAAGGGCAGGAGAGAACTAGCTAGCCCAGCTATGCTGACTCAGGAATTCTGGGAGTTGAAGTCCATGAGTCATAAAAGAGCCCAGGTTGCCTACCCCTGAGCTTGTCAGAGAACAGCTTGAAGCCAGCTTGCCAGATGAGCAGAAGATTGGAGAGAGGAAGAGAGGGGGGAGAAAGAGAGAGAGAGAGGAAGAGAAAGAGAGAGGGAGAGAGAAAGAGAGGGAGAGGAAAGAGAGAAAGAAAGAGAGAGAGAGAAAGAGAGAGGGAGAGAGGGGGGAGGGAGAGAGAGAGGAAAGAGAGAGAGAGAGAGAAAGAAAGATGGGAGAAGAGGATTGGCAGACCAAGGGCAGAAAGAGAGGGAGGGAGGGAGGGAGAGAGAGACAGAGACAGACCCTTTTGACATCTAAAATGAATATATCACTGCATATATTCTTTTTTACCTTTGTAAGGTGCTAATATGCAACAACATCAAAGTGGCTCACCGGCCCGACCAAACACTTCAGATGAAAGTGATGCATCCCAAGGACCCGCTACCAAAGGAAGAAAAGTCATCGGTTGTATACAGGGTACACTACAAGGATTGCCAATGTAACTATACGGGGAAGACAGCCAAATGGATAAAAACCAGAATACATGAACACAGATTGGCCATCAGAAGGCAGGAGCAGTATTCCCAAATATGGACGCATATGGTTAACAATGGACACTCATTCGACTTCAAGGGGGCAGAAGCCATCGCCCAAGATGCCTCCAAAGGAGGACGCCTGCTGAAGGAGGCCTGGTTCTCCAACATGGATTCAATCAATCGATGTATAGAATTGCCCCCGGCATACCAGACATTAAAAATACACGAGGAGCAAGTCAGGCGCTTACCAGAGGCAGAACCAGAACCGGGGAAGGCAGTCATCGCATGGCTAGGCAAAGAAAAGATTTGGAGGGAATAGGGATGGCAGGGATGGATGGTGAAGTATTGTAATCATGGATGGATGGATGGGGTGAAAAGGACGGAGGTCACGAGCATGGTGAAGAGTTGCAGGGGGAATTAGGAATGCCGGACCTGGCCATACAACCCAAAACACGTAGGACAGGGATACCAAATAAGAAAGGATTAACCAGGAAGGGGAAGGAGGGGGAAGGGGATGAAAAAGGGGGGGAGGTTGGACTTGGAGAGGAGCCAGCGGACAGTTTAACTGACTGTGGGCAGACAGGGCAGAGAGACAAGACAAGATCGTGCACATGCACAGCTAGGTGTGAAAGGAAATTGGGGGAGATAAGGCTAATGAGGATGAGAGGGGCTGAGCCTAAGAGCAAGCTGATAGGCATCCCCACTAGTTGTAGGCAGATGGAGCAGAAGGATGAGGCATGATGGAGCATGCACACATCCGGGGGTGGAGGGAAACTGAAAAAAAGACTGACAGGAATAGATGACGAAAGGCAGGAACAGCGTGCAGACCTATGGGCTGGAAAGGAAGGGAGCCCTGATGATAAACCTTTTGGAACACTGGGTTTGAATATGCAGCCTGGAATGAGTAGGAGGGAGTGGTTAGAGAGCATACCAGCAGCAACGTTGCTGGGAGGGAGGAGATTGACAAGGATGAGAGAGAGGAAAAGTGTGGAATTGGAATGCAAAAAAGAGAAGGCGGGGCAACCAAGGCAATTACAGTTAATCAGGAAGAACGGCCCTATCACACGGGCAATGAGTAAGCAGTTAGACCAGCAAGGTGTATAAAAAGAATCTCCCCACCCCCTGAGCCTCACTCTGAGGACGCTGGCAGGGGACCAGCGAAAGCTAAGTTGCTTCTTTTAATATTGTAAATAGTTGTTTTTTATTGTTTTTAAATATCTTTTTAACAATAAACAACTGGTTTATACCTCTCCCAGAGATCGAAGTTTGTGCTATTGAACAAATATGCCTGGGATTTGCATTTTTGCAGCTATCAATATATATATATATATATATATATATATATATATATATATATATATATATGTGTGTGTGTGTGTGTGTGTTTGTGTGTGTGTGTGTGTTGTGTGTTCTGAGGTTTTCGCGGGTGTTTGTATGTAGGGTCGGGTTTTCTCCCGCAGGTCTTTGGTTGTTCGGGTTTCTCCCACGTAAAATTGGAAGTGTCTTGGCGACGTTTCGACGAAGTCCCATTCGTCATCTTCAGGCTGGTGTTTTCAGCTTCATGCTTCGAGCAGCAATGTGTGGTCTTAGCTGTTTCTTCCTTTTAACTGCCAGTAGGGGTATGAACTGATTGGGTGGGAGCTTGGCTGTGTTCTGATTGGGTGGAGATGTGTTCTGATTGGTTAGGGGCTTGGCTGTGCTCTGATTGGCTGGGGGGTTGACTGTGCTCTGATTGGCTGGGGGGTTGGTTGTGCTCTGATTGGCTGGGGGAGTGTTCTGTTTTGGTTGTGCTCAGGTTAGTCTGAGTTGCAGGGGGGTTTAAGATTTTGGGCTGCCTTGCTATTTTTTGGCTTCGCGTTCGTGGTCGTGCCTCATCTTCATGGAGGGTGTCAGTTTGCTTCATGTATGGATTGGAGGGGTTTAAAGTGGCTAATGATGCAGCTGTGGTCTGGCTTCTGGTTTGTGGTCGTGCCTCATCATCGGTGTGGCTTTGGGTTTGTTTTTTGCGTGGATGTGTGGTGGTGACATCCTGTGTGGTTTTTGTGAGTGTGGGTCTGGTATCATTTTTTGTGTTAGGGAGTCGTTTGTCAATAAGGGCGGGTTTCCAAATGGCTGGTAGGCGGGAGGTATCATCTCGCTTGTTCATGCTGTGTGGGCGTTTTTCTATCTCGATGGCTTCTCTGATTATTCTGTTATTAAAATGTTCACTTTTGGCAATGGTTCTGGTATTTTTAAAGTCAATATATATATGTAGGTTTTTGGTTATTCAGGTTTTCTCCCACGTAAAATTGGAAGTGTCTTCGCGATGTTTCGACGAAGTCCCATTCGTCATCTTCAGGCTGGTGTTTTCAGCTTCGTACTTCGAGGAACGACCAGTGGTCTTAGCTGTTTCTTCCTTTTAACTGCCAGTGGAGGTATGAACTGATTGGGTGGGAGCTTGGCTGTGTTCTGATTGGTTAGGGGTTTGGCTGTGCTCTGATTGGATGGGGGGTTGGCTGTGCTCTGATTGGATGGGGAGTTGGCTGTGCTCTGATTGGATGGGGGAGTGTTTTGTTTGGGTGGGGACTTTCTTGTTAGTCTGAGTTGCAGGGGGATTTAAGATGGTGGGCTGCCTTGCTATTTTTTGGCTTCGCGTTCGTGGTCGTGCCTCATCTTCATGGCGGGTGTAAGTTTGCTTCATATATGGATGATGCAGCTGTGGTCTGGCTTCTGGTTTGTGGTCGTGCCTCATCATCGGTGTGGCTTTGGGTTTGTTTTTTGCGTGGATGTGTGGTGGTGACATCCTGTGTGGTTTTAGTGAGTGTGGGTCTGGTGTCATTCTTTGTGTTAGGGAGTCGTTTGTCAATAAGGGCGAGTTTCCAAATGGCTGATAGGCGGGAGGTATCATCTCATTTGTTCATGCTGTGTGGGTGTCTTTCTATCTCGATGGCTTCTCTGATTATTCTGTTATTAAAATGTTCAGTTTTGGCAATAGTTCTGGTATTTTTAAAGTCAATTTCATGTCCTGTGGCTTTAAGGTGTTGGACCAGGGAAGATGTTGGTTCCTCTTTTTTGACTGAGTTCTTATGTTCTTCAATGCATGCACTTATTCTTCCGTTGGTTTGTCCGATGTATGTGTTGGGACAAGCGGTGCATGGGATTTCATATACTCCTTGATTTTCTAACTCAATTTTATCTTTGGGGTTTCTTAGGATGGTGGATATTTTTCTGTTTGTGCAGAATGCTGTTTTGATGTTGTGTTTATGGAGGATCTTGCTGATTCTGTCTGTGGTGCCTTTTATGTATGGGAGGAGGGCTTTGCCGTTTTCTTGTTCTCTGTCTTGGATTTTAGTGGGGGGTTCTTTTTGGATTACCAATCCACCCAATCAGTTCATACCTCCACTGGCAGTTAAAAGGAAGAAACAGCTAAGACCACACATTGCTCCTCGAAGCATGAAGCTGAAAACCCAGCCTGAAGATGACGAATGGGACTCCGTCAAAACGTCGCCAAGACACTTCCAATTTTACGCGGGAGAAAACCCGAACAACCAAAGACCTACATACAAACACCCACGAAAACCTCAGAAAACATATATACATATATATATATATATATATATATATATATATATATATATATATATATATATATATATATATATATTATAAAAAGGAAATAATTGGCATTTTATAGTCCAATTCTTCAGTTATAATAGTGGATGTACTGTACACTAGTTGGTTTGTTTCATACAACGTGCTGGATGGGATGGAAGTTAGAATGTTGTTCACAGCATTTAATAGATCTTTCACTCGTTTGCTATGCACTTCATGAATGCCAGGCAGTCTTTTTCTTTCTGTGTTTTCTTTCAAGTCATTTTCAATCTTTTCTTTCAGCATTTTCACTAGATCATTTAGTTCTACGCTTTTGAGTTGCTGCACAGGACAATCTTCATCCTGCGTGGCAGCTTTTTCCGCTGGTTGGTCAGTTTGTTGGTCAGTTTGTTCAGGTATTGAAACAATTTTTTCAGCCTGTTCATCATCATTGCTTGTTATTTTCTTTTTAGCCAATTTTTCTAGATGTTTCATTTCTATATCTGTAAAAACTGTATTACGGATGATGTAATGTCCTTGATCCATTAATCGTTGTTCAGTTACATCACTTTCCAGATGTTTCTCCTTCCACAGTTGCATCATTCTTTTTTGAAATCCCCTGGCTGTTGGTTCTGCCTGGTAGTAGCATTGGATGATTTCTCAATTTTCTTCAGTTGTCCATGTTTTGTGCTTTTGTTCCAGTTGCTTTACAGTTGTATGCTCTGGTTCCCCAGCAGTAGCAACTGAGCCCTGTGGTCCATTTTTCGACAGTTGTCCAGGAGCCATAGCATCTGACGCTATGTCTTTGTTGACCCAGGCAACAACTGATCTGGTATGGGATTTTTTTTTATTTCTTCTCATCATTAGTGATGGGAGATGCCTGGGTTGGTTCATGGTGGCTAAGCCACTACTGATCCAGAGACCGGTAATCCCATAACCATAGGGACCACACCCGATAGCTGTCCAGGCCCAGCCACTGGTTGTTGTTGTTGTTATTGTTATTGTTATATTACTGTAAGCTGTCAGAATTATTTACTGAAATGTGCTTTTCGATTGCACTAATTGTTTAAGTTGTGACAAGTTTTCTCATCTTAACTCAGGCAAGATCTTCACCTTGGTTTCTAGGACTTCTGGACTGCAGCAATTTGCTAGTACTGTATGAAATTTGAGTACAATGCATCCTTTAAGTATGAGCTGCTATCACTAACACAGTTCGGAAAGAAAATGGTTTATTTGTAACTGCATTTTTACTTCATCCCTTCTTGCACTTGCAAATTGACAGCTCATTATCAAGATTTCAAAAGTTGTATAGCTATCAGAAATTATTGACCTTGCAGTAAGCATGTGTTTTATGTAAGAAGGGGAAGTGTATAAATCTATGTATGTACAGAATTCAGTTCAAAACTCTTTAAGAGGAAAAAGCCCTCTTACCATCCATTAATAACTGCATTAATATGCAAAAACGTAGGCCAGCTGCATTAGTAATCTAGTTTAGAGAATGAAGTTGACTAAAGTCACAAGTATCTAAATAATGCTAATGATTCTTGCCTCCCCAAATGACCCTGAATTTGGAAGCATCCTCTTGACACCTGAGAATTTCTTTTTCAACAAAATAAAAAAACAGGTAAGACATAATTAAGGTTGAGCAGACAAGCCCTATCTTGGCTGAATTTCTGGCAGAGCTTCTGTGTCTCAAACAAGTGAGTTATGGCAGGTAGAAAGATAGCAGATGTGACTTTACATTGTTCTCTGCTAGGAAAATATCCAACTGATCTATTTTTACCTTCCATGTATTTTAATGCAGGTTTGGGGGGAATTAGAGTTGCTCATAAGATGCATTAAGGAGCCAAGAGGATCTTTTCCAATTTTCTTTGATGTGAGAAATTGGAAACACACACAAATCTTTATGTGTTTAATAGAGGAAAAGAAGCCAAGGGAGATATTTCTGATTTAATTTGCCTTCCTTATTTCAAAGTGTGTTTTCTTTCTCCAGGACAGCTATTTCAGTTTATTCTAGAAAGTTCCTGGCTGAAGTAAGGGCCATATCATGGTTCTTGTTTCTGATGGTTTTTGTCTCATATCTGTTGTTTTGAATCTTTCCAGGCAACTGAAGTATAGGCTGCACAGCCTTTGAAACAATTTTTGGGATTGAACTGTGATCCTAAAGTGTCATAGGAATCTATTTTAGCCACTCTGTTAATTCTAAAAAATAACAGTGTCTCAAATGCTTCTTACAAATCATTTTCATGTCTGGCAGGCCCAGGTAGAGTCTGGATGGAGTCTTCACCACAGTTAGATATAATGAACACATCTAGAAGGAACATGGGCATTATTATGAACTTATATATATTTTCATGACAGTACACCTGATCCTTAAAGAAATCTCTTACATCAAAAGCTATACACCATCCCGCAGGCTGGATGCATCATGCCGAAACCATGCCCACTCCATTGCTGGCAATGAAAAAAAAGTCACGATATGTCATGACATGTCACATGACGTTGCGAGTTTGACACCCCTGCTATACACCATCACTGGTTTATTTAATTTGTCTGTTTAAAAATCCATTAAGACTTTTTTTTTTTTTAGTTTGGTGGGCTCTTATCATCTAAGCTTCCTAGGAGTTTTTCCTAATTAACCTTTCTTTGAATCTGGGATAGCTAATATTATGATCATCAGTTTTTGCAAGGTTTCATGTGTTGTATTATATATTCAGTAAGTTATGAATTGCTCTGGGGATCTCTTGAATATACAGGATATACCCAGACCACACGAATATTCCTGTACACAAAAAATGGGCAGGATATAAAAGAGAAGATAAGTGCATCTAGCATTATCAGATGTCCAACAAAAACAACACATGTCTTCCTTTTAGTCCTCATGTCCTTCGTCTGGCAGCCATAGCCTTAAAATCAAGTATTGTTCAGATTTTTGAATATCTTTTTTTTCCTGAGCTGGATTTCTCTGTGATGCTTCCCTAGTAAGTTCTAATCACAAGTTAACAAGTTCAGCTCTGTGACCTTAATTAGTTGAGTAGTACCTTACTGCCAGTTTGTGCTGTTGCCTGAAATGGACAAGAATTTAATCAGTTACACACTGAAGGCTATTTATGATGGTGCAGTGAATGCAGTATTGCAGGGAAACTCTTCATACAGCCTGGATTTTGATCCTAATGAGGCTCAGGGTTGACTCAGTCTTTCATTTTTCCAAGGTCAGGAAAGTGAAGACCCAGATTGTTGGGGGCAATATGCAAATAATACTTCCATTGTAAGTCATCCAGAGAATGCTGTAAAATGTTATGGGGTAGTACTATTGCTATCTATCTATCTATCTATCTATCTATCTATCTATCTATCTATCTATCTATCATCTATCTATCTATCTATCTATCTATCTATCTATCTATCTATCTACCTACCTACCTACCTACCTACCTACCTACCTACCTACCTACCTACCTACCTACCTACCTACTTATCATCTATCTATCATATTTCTAAACTGTCCATGTCCCTCAAAGAGAGAGATATCTAAACCACCTGTCTCCCTCATGCTTCCTATCCAGCTTCAGGATATTCTGAGATTGAAAAAGCAATCTTTCTGATGCTGAAAAAGGTAATTTCAAAAATTTATTATCTATAGCAAACTTCTTAACCACCCATCTCTCTCATAAAGGCCTAAATACATTTTTGCAATTTTCACTGTAATTTTGTCATGGGTGTCAATAAAGTTGGTGCATCTTCTTTTCCCCCCATTTGTCCTCCTTACCACTTGACTATGTCCTCCTTTGCTTGTGGTAACTCATCTGAAAGAAGACACAAAAATCAGTGCTCCCCCTAAGGAAAAGACATTATGGGCACTAGCTATAACAACCACATATATTTAACAATAGGCATTTTGTGATTTGTATCTCATCTCTCTACCAAGTTGGAGCATCTGGAGTAGCTAAGAATAAAATAATCATGGATTATAAAATGCAGTTGTTTATACAATAACCCAAGACATTCTTTTTTGAGGGATTACGTGATCCCAGTTTTATATGAGCTAAAGACCTAAATGTGTCGTGTCTCCTCACTCATTAGGAAAAGAATCATGGATCATTTTATTTTAGCTGTTTTGGACTTGAATACAAAACAATTCTGAAACACCTAAGACTATAAAACTACTTGTATAATAGGATTGGTATGGTTAGAGATGTAATGATGCTTCCAAAACTTTCCAAGATTTTAGTGCTCTGAGTTACTTAGTCTTTTTTCTGAGCTAAAATTTATTCTTTAAAAACAGGAATAGTTCATTGCTTATTTTATGGAATTCTTAGAATAGCAGATATACACATCTGCAAATAAACTTTTGTTGTATTTTAATATTTGTTATACATGCATTGTATATACACTGGATATCTCAACATTTTGGGCAGTTTTAATAAGTGTAACTAAATTTAAATGCATATAACATTTATCTTGTACAGATTCATTTCACTGGGATGGGCAATAATAGAAGGGTAGGTATATGTGTATGGAGATCTGGCTGAGCTGAAAAAAACTGTCCATTTAGAAGATTATATGGATCAATAGACAATAAACATTAGTTAGGCTTAAATTTATCTATACATTCACAATTCACAGAAAAGCTTCCATTAAGATCTTTTAAAACTTCTATTAAGGCTTAAGTGGTTGGTGCAAAAAGGTACTTCCTAAATACCATCAGTATATTTAAATTGCCAATTGTATATATTTTACAGAGACTGCATGTATATAAGATAAAAACATTGCTTGCATATAGAACTGTAATATCTGTAGTGAAACAAAAATGGTTTTGAGTCATTACTGATAAAAATGCCAAAGTCCCTGAATTACTGTTTGCAGCAGATAAGGCTCAAAGAGCCTGCTTGTCACATTATAAAAAAAAACCACCAGGAGTTATTTCTGATGTTACAGGAAAGTTGGAGATACAAATGACCTGCAACTTCTGTTAGTGTGCTTTGGTAACATCCAATGTGGAAGTTCACCAATGCATATGCATATTCCTGCCAAATAAATTCTGGAGTATCTGCTTCAGATGCTGCCATATTAGAGATACTTATGCATCCAACTGAAAATCTGTTTTGCTGCAATGATGCACACAATCTGACTTTCTAAAAATAACTTGGTACTTTTAGATTCTGCTGCAACATCCAGGCTCTTATTACATCAATGGTTTTCCAGTGGACATAAAGGAAGTCCACGCTCTCACTCACTGAACTTTCTGCATTCTTTTCTGCCCCAGATTATGACAATTGATGCCTCAATGCTGTTCTGGAAAGAAATTTATCAATCTCTCTTTCTCTCTAATATTTCATATAGTGTATTACAAGGGGAAAAAGAAGCTTTCCCTACATCCCTGGCTAAGACCAATAGTGCTGGAAAAACTATGGGTAACATTGATAAGTCACTTATTTAGAACATAGAATAATAGAGTTGAAAAGGACCTTGGAGGTCATCTAGCCCAATCCCCTTATTATGATATAATAACCCCCTTATAATGATTGGTTGCACAGTCATCCAGATGCTTAGATTGGATTTGGCATTTTTATCCATTTATTGAATTATTCCCAAGGACCTGGAATAGGTAGATAATGTTATTTAATATAATATTAAAGGTATTGCATGATGTAAACTGTTCCAAGTAAAGCTGTCTTTTGCAATTGACTGGTGGTAATTTTGTCAATCCTGATGGTTCAAGTGATGATCCAGATGTGTTAGAACTGCACTCATGATGCCTATTATTATTGGCACTAATTTTGTTTTCTTTTGCCACAGTCATTCTACTTCTGTTTGCAGGTTTTCAATAGTCATGGTTTTCTCCAGTTCTTTCTTTTCTAGTCTGCTCTCTCAAGCTATTGCAATGATCACCATCCAGACTTACTTGTTCTTCTCAACATTGTTAAGTTTGGGTTGTTGTATGGCAGATACTTGTCTGCTTGAAGTCTAAAGCCCCAGAGCACTGTAGCTTCTTCATTTTCTATTATTCTGTCTATTTGTGGTCCCACTGGTTTTTGCTTGCAGGTAAATGATATTTTTTGCAGATATTTCAGTGCACCATTGTTGCTACATTATCATGCCATTGTTTATAACTGGCCTGTGCAATGTAGTTCACCCCTAGAGACTGACTGGATAAGTCATCTGCAGGGTTTTTTGGGGGGCAAGGTTTGTCAGAAGTAGTTTGCTATTGTCTTCTTCCTGGGGCTGAAAGAAAATGACTGGCTCAAGGTTAATCAGCTGGCTTTGTGCCTAAAGTAGGACTAGAACTCATAGTCCCCCAGTTTCTCCCTTGGTGCCTTAACCACTACACCTAACTGACACTCTTCTCCTCATTATTAGACAGTAAGAGAGAGACAGGAAAAAAACCAGATATACCTTCCCCTTTAAATGAGTGCAACAACAACACCTGGAAGAGTGAAATGTTTACATGTGAATAAGTAAATGGCTGTTAGGAGAAAAGAGAAGACAAAAATTCCTCTAAGTTAGACTATGAATTTAAGCTAATATCTTTTTAGGTTAAAATTATTAACAAAATACATTTTTATTTCTTTGGAATGAGTTTAATGAGGTCTGTTGGAACAGACAGACAAATAGAAAGCACCAAATGCCTGCTAGAGGTTGATCAAAATATGCATAGAACACTAGATAAATATCTTTCTGAAAATTATGTTAAAAAAATAAATGCATTAAAAATTGAAAGAAAGAAATCACACTATGAAATGGTTAGGGAAATATACATTAAAAACCATGGAAAAGTTTGCAAAAAATAATCAAATAATTTATATTACACAGCTATGTATATATTAAGGGGAATTGCATATGGACTTTCCTATGGTAAGCAAAGATGTCTCTCTTAAAATGAAATTAAAAAATCAAACAGCCCAGAGCACTGCCCTAGAAATACATAGTAAAGCAAAATGAATTTATACTGAACAATTTGTCTCTGGCTATGAAGTGCTTTATACATATACATATGTATACATATACACAAGCATATACATACTCACACTGATGATGTTACCCAGCTGAGTAATTTATCACGTTTGTAAAACATTTGCCAATAAACAACCAACCTCAGAGAGCTCCAGAATTCCATACATACTCCATACATATATATCTTTTACTGTCTACTGTACATCTTCCTCTGAATTAAATTCTGATAATGTTTCAGATCACAATAGTGCTCCCTAAATGTCTATCATTATAGATACAATGATCAATCTACATTAATCATCATAATTAATATCATCATCCAAAATTTCACTTTGTTCTACTGTTATTAGAAGAAAAATAATGATACTAAAGTGAACTGTCTCCAGTAAGTACATGTTTCAATTATAATTTCTCTTTACAGTATCATTAAGCAGCAATTGGTCAGCAAGGAAGACCACAATGTGTGGAATTATAAGTAGTAAAGACAAGGAGAAGGCACTTAATTTGTTAGTCCAAGAATATCAAGCAGTTCCATATAATATGCACTCCTGAATTTTGTTTTATAACAGCTAATGAAAATGTTACCCTACTTCCTGTTAAATGCAAATACAGAAATTAGTCAAGCTTTCCTTATTCAAATTAGACTTAATCTCATTCTTTCCACCACCTGTTCCTGATACTTCACATGAGATTTATTTGAAGCTTTCTGAATGAGTGCCTTTCCTATACTAACAGAGAGCTGCATGAAATAGATTTAGTCTTCCACCCCTGGAGAGATGCAAGCTCCTTCTTACGTGTAGAACAAAGTCATGGGGTGGAGATGCTGTACCAACAGCATGATTCCATTGTTTAATTGTGATCAAAGTTAGATAAGACCTAACATTTGAAATCTTACACAAGCCAGTAAACAGTCTTTGTTTTATCAGATAACGCACTATTCTGATAATTTTCCCAACTTTCCAGTACTGAAAAGTCAGATTTACACATGTAAAGCCTCAGTAGAAACAAAATTGTTTAGGTTTGGCTTAATTTGGTATGTAAACTTAACCATTACTGTATGATTTATTTAACAGGGATAAACCATGGCTTACCATTATGTGGAAGTGTAAATAATAATAATAATAATAATAATAATAATAATAATAATAATAATAATAATAATAATAATAATAATAATAGACAAAAAAGTCTGGATGGTGGACGTGGCAGTGCCTGGAGACAGCAGAATAGACGAGAAAGAAATGGAGAAGATAACAAAATACAAAGACCTACAAATAGAAATAGAAAGACTGTGGCAAAAGCAAGCAAGGGTAGTACCAATAGTAATAGGGTCCTTGGATGCAATCCCAAAACAACTGGAGCACCACTTGAACACCATTGGCATTGACAAATTTGCTATTAGTCAATTGCAAAAGACGGCCTTACTAGGAACTGCTTCCATCCTGCGACGATACCTGTAATACCATCAAACATCCAGGTCCTATCCCAGGTCCTGGGTAAGGACTCGATAGGTAGACAAAATGCCAAATCCACTGAACATCTGGCTGACTGTGCGATGATCCATAGTAATAATAATAATAATAATAATAATAATAATAATAATAAAAAACCTGGCAATGGCTAAGAGCAGGAAAATTGAAGAAAGAGACCGAGGGACTAATTCTGGCTGCCCAAGACCAAGCCTTAAGGACAAATGCATATAAAGTCAAAATTGAGAAAACAGCAACAGACAGTAAGTGCCGCCTATGCAAAGAAGCTGAAGAAACAGTGGACTACCTGGTAAGCTGTTGCAAGAAGATTGCACAGACTGACTACAAGCAGCGGCATGACAAAGTAGCAACAATGGTGCATTGGAAGATCTGCAAAAAATATCATTTGCCTGTAAGCAAAAACTTGTGGGATCATAAAATATAGAAAGTCATAGAAAATGATAAAATTAAACTGCTCTGGGACTTCAGAATTCAAACAGACAAGCACCTGCAACATAACACCCCAGACTTAACAATTGTCGATAAGAAAGACAAAAAAGTCTGGATAGTGGACGTGTCAGTGCCTGGAGATAGCAGAATAGAAGAGAAAGAACTGGAGAAGATAACAAAATACAAAGACCTACAACTAGAAATAGAAAGACTGTGGCAAAAGCAAGCAAGGGTAGTACCAATAGTCATAGGCTCCTTGGGTGCAATCCCAAAACAACTGGAGCACCACTTGAACACCATTGGCACTGACAAATTTGCTATTAGTCAATTGCAAAAGGCGGCCTTATTAGGAACTGCTTCCATCCTGCGACGATACCTGTAATACCATCAAACCTCCACATCTGCCTATCCCAGGTCCTGGGTAAGGACTCGATAGGTAGACAAAATGCCAAATCCAGTCTGAACATCTGGCTGACTGTGCGATGATCCACAATAATAATAATAGTAAAGTTGGACGGTACCTTGGAGGTCACCTAGTCCAACCCCCTGCTCAGGCAGGAAACCCTATACCATTTCAGACAAATGGCTGTCCAATCTCTTTTTAAAGTCTTCCAGTGTTAGAGCATTCACAGCATTTGGAGGCAGGTTATTCTGATTAATTGTTCTAACTGTCAGGAAGTTTCTCCTTAGTTCTAGGTTCTAGGTTGCTTCTCTCTTTGGTTAGTTTCCATCCATTGCTTCTTGTCTTGCCTTCATTTGCTTTGGAGAACAGCTTGACTCCCGCTTCTTTGTGGCAGCCCCTGAGATATTGGAACACTGCTATCATGTTCCCCTTCATACTTGTCTTCATTAAACTAGACATACCCAATTCCAGCTACCGTTCCTTGTATGTTTTAGCTTCCAGTCCCCTAATCATCCTTGTTGCTCTTCTCTGCACTCCCTCCAGAGTCTCAACATTTTTTTTACATCATGGTGACCAAAACTGAATGCAGTATTCCAAGAGTGACTTTACCAAGGCATTTTAAAGTGGTATTAACACTGCATGTGATCTTGATTCTATCCCTCTATTAATGCAGCCTAGCACTGTGTTGGAGTTTTTGGCAGCTGCAGCATACTGCTGGCTCATATTTAAGTGATTGTCTACTAGGACTCCGAGGTCCCTCTTTCAGTTACTACAATTGAGCTAGGTACCTCCTATAGTATACCTGTGCATTTGGGGTTTTTTGCCTAAATGTAGAACTATACTTTTTTCACCATTGAATTTCATTTTGTTAGATAGTGCCCAGTGTTCAAGTCTGTCAAGATCCTTCTGAATCTTAAGCCTATCTTCTGAAGTTTTGGCTATTCCTGCCAGCTTGGTGTCGTCTGCAAATCTGATGAGTTCCTCATCTTTCCCCTCATCCAAATCATTGATGAAGATGTTGAAGAGCACTGGGCCCAGGACAGAGACCTGGGGCACCCCACTACTCACTTCCCTCCATGTAGATGCAGTTCCATTGAGGACCACATGCTGAGTACCGCCCATCAGCCTGCTACGAATCCATCTGGTGGTGATTCTGTCTACCCCACATTTTTCTATCTTATCAAGTAGTAGGTTGTGATCTACTTTATCAAATGCCTTACTGAAGTCCAAACAAGTTATATCCACAGCATTCCTCTGGTCCACTAATTTTATCACTTAGTCAAAGAATGCTAAAGATTTGTCTACTTTGACAAACCCATGTTGGCTTTTGGTAATGACTTTGTTTGCCTCTAGGTGTTTGCTGATTCATTGTTTGATTATCTTTTCCAGAATCTTCCCAGTATTGAGGTCAGGCTGATAGGTCTGTAATTTCCTGGATCTATTTTTTTTTCTTTTTTGAAGATGGGAACTACATCAGTTCTTTTCCAGTCCTCTGGTAGTTCCCCAGTGTTTCAGGATCTTTGAAAAATATAGTTCAGTGGTTCTGAGATCACAACTACCAGTTCCTTGAGAATCTTGGAGTGTAATCCACCTGGTCCTGGTGATTTGAACTTGTCTAGGGTGGACAGATGCTCACTTACCATTTTCTTGCCTATCTTAACTTGTGTTTCTAATCTGTTTTTTATGGTACTGTTTTTGATAGGTTGGGCTGTTTTTTCCCTTTGTGTAAAGACGGATGCAAAAACCGAGTTAAATATTTCTGCTTTCTCCCTGATGCTTGTCACCTTCTTGCCACTTTCTCCCACTAATGGACCAATCATTTCCTTGACTTTTTTTTGTTTTTTCTAAGTTGAAAGAAGCTTTTTTTGTTATTTTTGATTTTTGTCGAAAGTCTTAGTTCATTTTGAGCCTTAGCTTTCCTCACTTCATCTTTGCAGGCTCGGGCTATTTGCTGATATTCTGCTTTAGTTATGTGCCCCTCTTTCCACTTGTTATACTTATCCTTTTTGTCTTTCAATTGATCAGAGAGTTCTTTATGCAGCCATGCTGGTTTCTTTCGAGAGCTGTTTTTTTCTTCTCTGTTGGTATTGTGCTAGACTGGGCTTTTATTATTACACTTTTCAAAATTTCCCAAGCTTCTTGAGTTGTTTTCCTCTTGAGGATCCTCATTCATGGAATCCTTCCCAAGCTCTCTCTAAGTTTATTGAAATTAGCTCTCTTGAAGTCCATGACTCTAGTTTGACTGTGTTCTATTGCTTTTGCTTGCATAATGTTGAATTCCAATATTGCATGATCACTCCCCTCCAAGGTTCCTGTGGCTTCAATACCTTCTATCATTTCATCCCTGTTAGTGAGAATCAGGTCCAATATGGCTAATCCCCTAGTTCCCTTCTCTACTTTTTGGGAGACAAAGTTGTCTCCTGTTCTGCTTTGTCAGGAATCTGTTTGATCTTCCACTTGGTGCAGTTTGTCTCCCAGTTGATGTCAGGGTAATTAAATATATGTTGCATCCACTGCAATGGTTTGTCGTGACTGACATCATATTAGTTCAATATGAATATGCAGCTGAAAGGTTCTTGGCAGTTTTTGAACAGCAAATAGGATAATGCATACAAAAGGACAATAAATGGTAGAAAAAAGTAGATATAGACCAATCTTTCCCAAATCTGTTGGACTTTGTCTCCATAGTTTTCTGATGATTGGAATTATAGATGTTAAAAAACAATGTATCTGGATAGCATCAGATTGTCATAATGGAAGTGGTTAACCTTGTATATGTAAGTTTAAAGGTTTTGAATGGAAGGCTGAATCAGATAGATCACGGGTGTCAAACTCGACCGCGTCACATGATATATTGTGATGTATCGTGACTTTTTTTGCCTTTGCAGAGCCGGGGTGGACGTGGCCTGTGTGTGATGCATCCAACCCACGGGCCGCCAGTTAGACACCCCTGAAATAGATTCTTCTTCACACTTACAAAATGTTATTAAACTGTTTTTTAAAGACTGCTAAAGATTATTTTGCTTTGTTTTCCCCATCTGAAACAAGTAAAACTATTTTCTTTGTTTTTAAAAATTGTGTTATAGCTTTGGGAATAACAACCCCTCTTGGACACTAAAGTATATTATAAACTGATTTGAAAACTAATTCACCTTTGCCAAAATGCTGTGTTCCTTGTCATTGGGGACACTGCTTTGCCCTGGATTCATGAATACTTGAAACAATATTGCTTTTTATATTCACCCATAAATATATTTTATATAAGCAAACTGAATAGGTTAGTGTATACAAAAAATAGCAAAGGGCTTAAAACTTGTTTACATTAGCTATATTGCTATCTTTTCTACCTCTGTAAACCAAGCCAAATTCCACTTCAACTTTTGGCATATCAAGAAGTACCTGCTCAACTTATTCAGCTGGATCCAGACTTAGTGACACTACTAGAAGAGCATGTGAGCTTTAAGTTAGCGAGGAGATCAGTGCAAGGGAGAAAATTAGATAAATATGGAAACAACCATTTTTGTGGCTGGATTGGACTCAGTAACTTAGTGACTATATATATATATATATATATATATATATATATATATATATATATATATATATGTAATAATAATAATCTTGACTATATATATATAATCTTGAAAAATTCAAATGTACATTTATGCATCATTCAATTCAAATGTTAATATTTTTCTTTTTAACTATTTATGGCCTTTAATCAAAAAAAAAAACAAAAACAAAACAGTCTTGTCATTCTTTATTATTCCAACCAATTAGAATTGAAAACAGGTTTATGGCTGGCTATGGCTGAAAATGTCACTGCTTTAAAAAATGAGGAAAAATTCATTTGGCACAGCTGTCTGGTCAGTTTCAAGGCATTCACTAAAACAGGATATGAGGTATCCTGGGTTTTTTGAACTATTTTCCTTGTCAAGAAAATATCAATGGGTAAAAATTGCATGAGACCATTAGAAATATGTTCTGGTTACTAGACATAAGAAAGAAGATACTTCCTCATTATAGGTTTTATTCTGAAAATCCAATGAGCTATTTGTAATGCAGTTTTCCAAATTAAAAGTACAGTATATAAAAATATATGTTGAAAATATATTTTAAAAATTTGATCTATATGGGAAAGGTTTTTACAAAAAGGATAGATTAGGAGAAATGCAATTTTATGGATTAGTTCAAAATTGCAAACATGAGAATGGGTGATATAAATAGGTATGAATTTAATAATAAAATGAAATAGCTGAAAATGATATGAAAAACCTTATTGTTGAAAAAATATGAAACCAAAATTGACAGATTCAGTTTCCTAAAGGCCTTCCTGTCTTTTCCTGGTAGTATTGTACTTGCTAAACAGCTTAAGTTGGAATTATTATTTATCTGTTTGTTTATAGAATCCTATCTCAGCCTTTTGACTCTAGGCAGCTCATAACATGAAAAGTATAAAAAACAATATTTCAACATAATCATGGCTACTAAAAACTGTCTGATAATATGCAAGCCAGGTTGTATTTACTCTTATATCAGGCAGTTTACCAAAGATGCAATTCACATT
Organism: Crotalus tigris; assembly: GCF_016545835.1. Taxonomy (NCBI): domain Eukaryota; kingdom Metazoa; phylum Chordata; class Lepidosauria; order Squamata; family Viperidae; genus Crotalus; species Crotalus tigris. The sequence continues at coordinate 540,180 of NW_024096718.1, forward strand.
TGCATACTTGTCATTTTTATAAAGAATTTATTAAAGACACAGATTTGAATTTGATAGTTGTAGAAACAATCATGATTCCCCCCCCCCCAAAGGTAACAAATGATAATAGTAAGGAGACAGGAATATGACTAATGGTGCCATATTTCAAGATGACAATATTTAGATATATAGATTCATAATTCTGAATATAACATATGTTGTATATTTTCTGTTACCATGTCGGACTGACACATTTTGTATTAATATGTGGTTTGAGATGAAAACTGCAACACGAAGTATTTTTATGCAATAATTTCAGTTAAATTTGTTATATCAGTAAGTTCAACTATAAAAATGAAAGAATCTTTGATGAAAAATCTTGTCTAAAAAGAAAAAAATACATATATTGACAATGAATAGTTTAACAAGTAACTTGCTATTTTAACTTATGGATATCTGGTAAAAGAACACATTTTCTAATTTGAGACAAATATGAACAAGTTCCCACAGGTTTGAGCATCTCATCCTTAATGATAAACTAATTTTGACTGTATACCCTTTCCACAATACTAACAAAATGCTGGACATACAGTATTAACTGAAACAATAAAATGCTCCCTCCCAAGAACAGTGTAGTATGCTTTCAGTGTATCAGAGAACTGAAATTAAAGTTCACACACACATACACACACACAAACAAATCTCAAGGGTGCCAGCTAGCATGGTAGGAAATAAAACATTGATATTGAAGCGAGGAAATTTGATTTCCTAATATTCTTAAAATACAAGAAGGCACATATATTTTGCCATTTATCTCTTCCAAAGACTCAACATTTTCTCTTGCAACCAGAAAATATTGTCATTTGGATTACATTATAAACAGATGTGTTATTATACCTTTAGCTGGTTGACAGAAATGTTGTGTAGGATTCAAATCAATGAATCAAGCCTCTTCATGCCAGCCTGATTAAGAAAATGATATAGTTTCAGATAAAACAGTAATTGTATTGTTATACGTTTCAATGTTGTTATGTACTGTATGCTCCTTTTGTTGAGTGAATTTTAATTTTATTTTAAAATTGAATAGATTCTTGCAGGAATTAGTATACAAAATAGAAAGCCAATTTCAAAAATAGACAAAGCAGAAAAACTTCCTCCAAGCCCAAACATTTTTATAACATTAATGGTGTGTGAAAATACCAGAGGTGCTTTTGCTATCTCCAGCAGTATAATCTGTAGAATTTGCCAAAAAGGCAGATGTCACTTCTTGGGGAGAAAAAAAACACCCTTAGTTTGGCATTTGGACTCTGCAATATTTATTCACTGAAAAAGGAAAACAATGTATGAAGAATATTCATTTGATAATGTCAGAAGGTGGAAAAAAGGAGAGTAACTTTCTATAGATGAACTTATATCTGTCTAAAATATAGTGATGTTTATTTATTTCAACAATTGATTCACTTCATCAAGTAGTGTTGACTCTTTGTTATCACATAGATATATTTTCTCCTGAGTGACCTCATCCATTAGGGTTTCCAATTGTGTACCTATGGCAGCTGCTACTGAGTCCGTCCATCTGGTTGTTTACTGTCTTCTTTTCAAAGATCTTTGTCTTTCTTGATTTTTTTTTTTTTTAGATTTTTGGAACATCCATTCCACCCTACTTTCTTCTGCTTCTTGATCTTTGACAGTTTCTCTTCATTTATTTACATTCATTCTTAACAAATTCTTGAATTTCATTCCATAGTTCCTCTACTGTCCTATCAATGTAATTCAGGACTTTGGAATGATTACTGCTGTTTTTCTTGAGAATGTTGGGTACATGTTCAGTGTTATAGCATGGAAATTGACTGGCTTTCTTATTCTACTTTAGTTTAACTTGGACCTTGCACAGTTTCAATCTGTGTCTTTGCTGTTATAAATGTTCCACCTCTTTGTATCAATAATATAATATTGATACAAATATATCAAATGTGTAATATTTGATTTCTGTATACCCCATCTGGTGATGTCCAGATATATAGACATCATTTTGGTTTTGAAGACTGTTGGCAATGAAGAAATCATAGGATTGGCAAAAATTGATGAGCAGTTTTTCAGCTTTTTGCTTCTTTACGCCATGCATTCTGACTACATTTCTCTTTTTATTTCCACCTTGGCATTCCAGTCTCCAAACACCAGCAGAACATCTCTCTTGCACAGTCTACCGATTTCTAAATAAACTTCTCTTCTTGTACATTCATGTTTGTAGCACCAACTTGTAATTGCCATATTAAAAAGTTTTCTGTGAAGTCTAATAATGGATAATATCTTGTTTTTGATTACATTGTATCCAAATACTGTTCTTGTTATATTCTTCCTCATTATGAAAACAACACTATTCCTTTTTTTTGGTTTTCATGTTTTTATACAGCAAACAGTAGGATCTTCAGAATGATTTTCTAACCTGACCATTTCAGTTTGCTTATGCTTAAGCTGTCAATGGGTAGTTAATTTCATATTTCACTAAGCTGAGCTTTCCCGTGTTCATGTTTGTGTTACAGGCTCCCACTGTAATTCTGGTTTTGTAGCTTTAGATGTCCTGGCTGGACTATCATCAGCTAGCATCCCGAGATCTTAATTTAGCTATGTCATAAATACCATTAATAATTTCAAAGATTATCAATTCTTCTTCAATCATATTGGATGCCATTTGGCTTTGAGCACCATCACTGACACTATATTGTCAATAGCTTTATATTATCTATCCATGTAGTTTTATTGGTCAAATGCAGGATTTTACCATTGACTTCTCCCACACAGTATGAAATGACATCTCTGCCATTGTCAATAAGGCAGGCATCCGCCTCCAGCATCTTCCTATATTGCTGCTGCACAATATAGGTGTTTACTTGCTGGTTAGCTCAGATGGTCTTCACACCTTTGGTAACCTGTTGGAATAATATACTATTGACTCCTGACATGCATTCTTAGTCTCACAAAAACATCTCTGTTCCTGTCATGGTGAAGCAACAAAGCAGAAGAGATTTGTTATAGGGCTTTAGGAAAAGAATGCGTACTTAAGAAACTATGCGATTAAAAAGGTTAAAAATATGAACCCTGGGAATATTCATAATGAAAATATAAAATGAGCACCAGGGTAATAAAAACTATAAAAGTTTTTAATAAATTAAAACTATAAAAGTTTTAAAAAGCACCAAGCTTTCGCCGTCACCTGCCGGCATCCTCAGGGCTGGCGCGCCAGAGAATGAGAAGGTCTTTTATAGGCGTGTCGAGGTCTGCGCCCGGCTCCTCGATCTTGTTATCGGGCCTAATTGGTTCAGTCGTGTGCAATTAACCTGTGCTTCTTTTCTCTTTTTGGTTGCATTTTTATCCTCATCCGTCTCCAATTCTCCCAACTCCGGATTAGCTAGATGGCAATTGCAGTTATTTCGGTTGCCTTTATATTCTAACCTCCCCTTAGGCTCAGGTGGTAGTGCACATTCCACATTCCTTTCTCCACCATATCTTGTCCAGTTGTTACTTTTAGGATCATATTCATTTCCGGTCTCAATACTTTCATTTTTAATGTGTCCGTCATCCTGATGATCTCGTAAGTTGCTACGGGTTCGGTGCAGCGTGGGGGGGTGTTCCGCAAGGTGGAGGGATCGTCTCTTATTAGTTGTCATGCCCAGCTGTCCTGCGCGTGTCCTACTCTGGGTGCCCGATCCAGGGGGTGTGTGCGCAGCAATCAAGCTGCATCCCTCCTGGTTGCAGCGCTCTTCCTCAGTTCTCCCCTTTTTTACATTATTAAGAGCATTCGCTTGTATTCCATGGGAGTCCTCAGGACCATCAGGTAGGTGGTGTGACGGCTCGATCTTCCGTAACCTGCCGCTCTCCGATCTTCCCTCCTCCTCTATAACGGTGTGCGAAGGTTCTTCGTCAACCACCCCCCGTGGTTTATCTTTATTAGAGCTAATCGCTCCGGCTGCATGAGGGGTTCTTCTCCTCCTTTCCGGATCAGCCGTGATATTTCTTTTGATGTGTGGGCGGGCCGTTGCGTTTGGCGATTCATCCGCACTTCCACCTGCCGTATCTTCTCTCGTCTCCTCTTTGCTGCCAGGGGGCCGGATCCTGGTTCTTATCACCCCCTAATCCTCTGGGATTGCAGTAGTCTCACGGGGGTGGTCGAAGCAGCTCTGCTGAAGCCTCAGATGCTGGAATTTTTTGAGCGCATCTGCTTTGGCTTCTATTGAAGGAGTTATCAGCAGCCCACCCTTTGCCGCTGCTCTCCAGGATGCTTTTCGCTTGGCCCAGGCCTTACCCACGGCCCTGAAATTCTGACAGGATTGTCACGGCCATCATTTTGAGTGCCGCAACAATAGTTCCCAGCTCCATTTGGGGTATTCCTCTTGGAGGATCCCCTCTCTGACCTACTTACAGTTATGAGCTTGGCTTCTCAAGCCTCACAGTCTCAGCTGTCACTCAAGCATTGACTGTCACTGCATCCTCTATAGCCAGGGCTGTCCCCAATTGGCCTCATCAGCAGACACCATTTTGTTTTTCCATTGATCCCCGCATAGCTTAGGGACTCTAAACTGCTACAGGCCTCTTCCATAAAGACTCATCCCAGAGGCCTCCCATTTCAGTCTCAGACCATTTTTTTGCCTTGTCCTAGAACACCAAGACCTCAATGGGTTCTTTCCCAGATCTCTCCTCAGATTGTGCCAGCCTGCCTATGGCACCTCTTTGCTCAGAGACTTGCCGCCTTTCAAACTGCATGTGAGCCGGCACTTGCCAATCTGTGGTTTTGGCTGCCACTGCCTGCCCTACTACCGGACATTTGGGGTAATTTCAGTTTTGACAGCCATCAGGAGATTTTTTGGTGCGTGTGAGGCCAATCCTAGGTCCAGCGGCCACCATCGTTCTGAGCAATTACTGGCTTTGCCAATATCTGGGGCCTCCACCACACCCATTGCTCTGCTTTCATAGTTGAGATCTTCCTCAGATCACCACTGAGGGATCCTTGGTGTGATGGAAGATAACACGGCTCCACTGACTATGCATGGTGGTCCGGCCTCCCCAGCCAAAAAAGAGGTGCAAGTCCTCCAAACTGGAGGCAGCAGAGAAGCTGAAGGCCAAGGCCAAAGCTATCTCCAGTAGGACTCCCTCTAAGGCAGCTGAGAAAGAGGCCAGCAGGAGACACCTTGGCTTGGAGAGGCAGTTCTCCAAGGCTCAACAACAACAACAACAGGCTAACATGACGGTCCCGGCTGCCCCTGTCCCAGTGGAGGGGGTCCTCTTTAATCCTCAACTTCCCCCTCTGGCACCCTTACTCAAAGAACATGGTCTTCTGAAGGAGACACCGGGCAGGAGGAAAGGATGCTGAACCAGCCAGCATGCCCCCAATGGGTGGCGCCCTCACCCAGAACACGGTCAAGACCAGAGGCCACATTCACACCTACAGCAGCTGGGCTCCACCCCATTGCCCCTCAAGAGATGTGGCTGGAACAGTTTCAAGCCCTAATAGCCCAGGCTTTTGCTCAGGGCATGGCCTCATCGTTCCACAGATCCAGGGCTGAGTCCGCCACACCAATCAAGCCATCTCACTACCCATTAGAGACCCCAGAGTATCCTTGCTCCATTGCCTCTAACCAATCCTTTCACAATAGGGAATCATATCCTGAAGAATACGAACCAGGGGAGATACATTTATCTGAGGATGAAGAGTCATCCCCGGATCCTTCCCCATTCGTAGGGTTATTTGATCTATCATTATTTAAATCTCTTTTGATTAAGGCAACTAACTCGGCCAAAATTGATCCAGATCAGGAGACCCAACCAGTCCCCTCCACCAGCCAGACCCCAAACCCATTGTTTTCTGAGCCTACTGTAACCCAGAGGCATATTCCTTGTCCTCACTTCTTTATTAATACCATTAAAAAGCAACGGGGAGCCATGGGCACCCCCCCACACTGGGAGGAACAGACAGGAAGTTGTTTAATGTTACCCCCTCATTGTCTGAACTTCTAGAGGTCCCAGTGGCGGATGAAGCCCTGACACCTCTGGTTTCCTCCTCCACTGTATCAGGAGACATGGCTGAGACCTTGAAAGCAGAGGACAGGAAATCCAAGTTCTCTCTTTGCAGGTCTCACCAAGTCTCCTTTTTCACTAGGACATCCATTATATGACTCTGAGAGCTCCAGGCCATGATTCCCCAGGATCAGGTATGCGCCCACCAGAACCTGGGTAAGTTACTGGTGACATTGGAGTACATGGCAGATGCATCGTTACAGGCAGCTAGGTTCTCATCCCGAGCCATAGCCTCCAATGTTGCTGTCCACAGTGGCGAGCAGACCTGAAATCAAAATGGTGCTTGGCGAGCGGATAGATGCTCCACCCTGTACTACTGCAGACAGCTCCACTTCCCCGACCCTTTCCTCCCAGACCTGACCGTCAATTGGAGTGTTCCTGTCCCAGACCTAGGCAACAGTTTCAATCCAAGCGGCCCTTTCGAGGGACTGGCGGCTGCCCCTTCAGTAGGAATAAGTGACTGCAGAGAGGAAATCCCCATAGGCGGCAGACTTTCCCTCTTTATTCACCAATGGGAGGCCATCACTACAGATTATTGGGTGCTTAACACCATCAGAGGTGGTCTCTCCCTGGAATTCCTGTCCAGACCCCCGGGTCGCTTTATTTCTTGTCCAACTCCATGGAATCTGGCCAAAAAAAGACTCATGCATGAGGCCATTCGTCATCTCTTAGACATCAGGGCCATAGAACCAGTGCCTACCGGACAGACAGGGAAAGGCTTCTACTCCATCCTCTTCGTGGTGCCAAAGGCCTCAGGGGGATGGAGAGCCATTCTCAATCTCAAGGAGCTAAATTCCCATTTAATGTACAAAAAATTCAAAATGCAGACGCTCCAATCTATTCTGGCCAGCATCAGGCGGGATGAATTCCTGATGTCCATCGACCTCACAGAGGCATACTTGCACGTTCCCATCTGCCCCGACCATCGCAGGTTCCTCAGGTTTTGCTACGCAAGTCATCATTACCAGTACAGGGCCCTTCCATTCGGCCTTTCATCCGCTCCGAGAGTTTTCACTAAGATCTTGGCAGTTCTGGTGGCTCACCTGAGATTAGTCCCAATATGGATCCAGTGCTACCTGGATGATATCCTCATCCAGTCCACCTCTGTCCAGGTGGCTCAAGGGATCTGATCTTATCCATTGGGGTCCTCCAGAAGAAGAGCCAGATAGTACCATCCACTCACCTCCTGCACTTGGGCATGATTATAGACACGAGACAGTGCATGGTCTACCTATCACAGGAGTGCCAAGACAGCTCCTAGTGCTTCAAGTACAAAAGAAATGTATTGTTTCCCTGAACACCCTTTCCCAATTGCTAGGGAAGATGGTCTCTTGCATGACCATAGTCCCATGGGCCAGGTTGCACTCCAGGGACCAGCAATGGTTTCTGCTCCTGTTCCAGAGATTCGGCACCAGATCCTCCAACCAGAAAGTCAAAGTCCCACTTCAGATACTGAATTCCCTTTGCTGGTGGACATCCCCAGTGGTAGCCAGAGGCTCATTATTCAAGGAAACCACCTGTCTCACTCTGACTACCGATGCCAGTCTCTTTGGCTGGGGAGCTCACCTTCAATCACTGTTGGCTCAGGGCTGGTGGTCCCAACAGGACCTGAAGCACAACATAAGCTGGTTGGAGCTCAGGGCCATATATCTCGCCCTACACCACTTCAAGAACAGTGTGGTGGGACAACACATCCTGGTCCTTATGGACAATGTAGCAGCCAAAGCCCATGTGAACCATCAGGGAGGTACCTGGTCCAGATCCCTCATGATTGAGGCTCAGTTGTTGAGTTCTTGGGCAGAGGCCAACCTCTCCTCCCTTAAGGAAGAACAACCTCGGGAGAGGCAAACCGGCAGGTGGACTCTTAAGCAGGTCAATGGTGGACCACTCCGAGTGGCGCCTGGATCCCTCCCTGTTCAGGGAGATCTCGGACAGTTTCGGACCACCGATACTAGACCTGTTCACCTCGCCACTGAATGCTCAGCTTCCAAGGTTTTCTCCCAGTTCCCTTATCCAGGGGTGGAGAGGGTGGACGCACTCTGCAGCCCATGGCCCAGCAAACTGCTATACACTTTTCCCCCTCTTCCTCCCCCCTCTTCCTTCCCCCTGATCCCAGCGGTCATCTGCAAGGTTCTCCAGGAACAGGCAGAGGTCATACTAATTGCCCCACACTGGCCAAGACATCCATGGTTTGCCGACCTTGTTGGCCTTTCCATGTCCCCCCCTCCCATGGAGAATCCCTCCAGGCTGCATTGCCCTCAGTCAGGGAGCCCTGCAGCATCCAGAACCCCAGTGGCTCCAGTTAGCCACCTGGCACTTGAGTGGCAACTTCTAACCTGAGAATCCTATTCAACGAGGGTCATTTCCATGATTCAAGGTTCCAGGCGCCCCTCTATGAATAGGATTTGTGATACCACATGGAGAAACTTTAGTCTCTGGTGTGCCAGAAAACAATTAGATCTTTCGTCCCTCACCATCCCAATAATCTTAGAATATTTGGTGGAGGGACTTGATAAGGGCTTATCGCCCAATACCATCCACAGACAAGTTGCAGCTCTGTCAACGGTACTGCAATGTGACAATTCAGCCCCTTTAGCTCAGCATCCCATGGTACGTTCCTTCATCAAAGGGGTGACCAACACCAGACCACCTGTGGTTCATTGATATCCCTCTTGGGACCTGTTTTACGGGCCCTCACCTCACCTCCGTTTGAACCTATCAGGACATGTACATTCTGACTATTATGCATGAAAGTTGCCTTCCTGGTAGCCGTCACCTCGGCCAGGTGCATATCGGAACTGGCAGCTCTCTCAGTCAGAGAGGATCTATGCACCTTTCACAAGGACAGGGTGATCCTTCGCTTAGATCCGTCATTTGTTTCCAAAGTTAAGACTTTGTTCCACAGGTCCCAGGAGGTGATACTTCCTGACTTTTGCCCCAGCCCATCCCATGGCTTGAAACGTCAGTGGCACACTCTGGACATAAGCAGGGCAATATGACAATACATCAAATGGACGTCCACCTTTCGCAAGTCGGAGGCGCTGTTTATCTCCTTTCAACCAGCTTCCATGGGACAGAAGGTATCTTCTTCAACCATAGGCAGGTGGATCAAAGCTTGCATCGCAAAGGCTTACCAGTCACATTCCTTACCCTTGCCCGGCCGCATCACAGCTCATTCCACCCACAGCGCGGCAACCTCAGCAGCTTGGGCAACGCAAGCTTCCATTGATGAGATCTGCAGAGTGGCGACTTGGTCTTCACCTTCTCCTTTCATATGACACTACAAAATTGACAAGTTTGCCTCTGCAGACACCTCATTTGGCCGGCAGGTGCTACAACAAGTGATGTCATAGAGTGGGACACAGGCCCTGACTAATTTCCTCCCATAGGGATAGAGTAGCTTTGGTATGTCCCATTCGTGGATTCTCCATCCTCATGCTGGAGAAGGGGTGTTGTCTTACCTGAACACCTTTTCTCTGCATGATGATGGAGAACCCACCCCCACCCCCTTTAGTGTCCGTCAGGTCCTGTGTTGGGGGTAAGAGGAGCCAACACGTCAGATTATTGTCTGTTGCTTCTCCTTCATTGTAACTGGGTCAGGCTCTAGCCCAGCAGGAGGCATGGCAACTTGTCAGACTTAGTCTCATTGGGCAGGAGGATGAAGTAAACCCATTTGTGGATTCTCCATCATCATGCTGAGAAAAGGCGTTCAGGTAAGACAATACCCCTTTTCTGTTTTTTATTAATTCTATTCCCAGCACCTTGCTCAAATTATCCTCCTTTATATCCAAATGCTGTAGTTTTCTCTACCAGTCAGTCTGCTCCATAGATTCTTTTTCATCCAGCTGGGTCTTCATCTATAGATTCTATCTCCTACTGTTCCTGGATTCACGCAGCATCTTCAATTGCACAGCACACATGTAATATCAACAATGTCCAAAATTTACCACCAAACTCCTCAATTTATATATTTGCTTCAAAAGGCAGTTATGTCTGCTGTAGGATATCTCAATTAGTCAAGAACATTATAAATGTCTTTGAGACAGTTTGCCTGGTACTGGCAAGAAAAAAAAAATCTTACATCATTGTATATCATCCCATGTCGATCAGGGCAATTCATCCTGCTACAGAAAAAAATGTATATGGACTTATGGAAGCTATAGCTTCTGCAAAGTTTGGATCTAATGTTCATTTTGAGTGAAAAAGATCAGATAGAGAGAGGGAGAGAGGGAAGGAGGGAGGGAGGAGAGAGGGAGGGAGAGAGAGTTTGAAAAAGAAATCAGCTACAATTCAATTGGTAGCCATGATTTTATAGTTACAATTCCATTGTATTTCAGCACCTTTGGGGACAATTAGTTGAACCAGAAGCAGGATATCAGCTGACCAAAGGAGAGGTTAGAGAAAACATTGCCATCTGCTAGCATGTAACTTCTATAATTATTACCTCTAACCAGGTAAACCTCTAGACTAAGGACTTAACTGGATCAGAATGCATACAACAGACTGTAACCTGATACCTCTGTCTCTAGTTAGGAAGGAACATAGGGCTGAATTTCAGTGCAAGGTTTTTGTCATTGAGTATTCCTGAGGAAAAAACAGTGTGACTTTGTGGAAATAAAGAAGGAAGCCTGTTCCAGGATGAAGTAAAATCTTCCAGGATTCAGGAAGGAAAGAATCAGTCAATCATACACACAATTTTGTACTCAAAGTACAAAATTAAGACAGATTTAGTGTCTTAGTATAAATACTACTTTAAATAGTTAGGTGCCAGTTTCTTTCTTGGGAATTGACCTAAGTCTCAGTAGATAGATGATCATTTCCTAAGCTTAAACTACACTAGTGTGTGTTTTGTCTTTTGTTAGCAAAAATGGGATACATTTTCCCTTTTTTAAATCCTTGCTCAATATCCCTGATTCAGGGCAATAAAAGGAGGTGTGGCAGGGAGACCAGTGAAAGCAACCCCTGCTGCATTCACCTCGACTGTATTCTGTTCGAGTGTGATACACTTAGTTGGGTGAGACAATTACAAACTGACATTAAAGTTCTCCCACAATGCATTGATTATTTCTACAAGAAATTATAAGTTTGCTATGATAAATTCTGCTGTTTTTGATGAGATCAGCCTTATGGATTACAGTGGCAAATACCTTATATAAGTGGTTGATTTCACAGAATGATTCTGCTAGACCAGTGGTTCTCAACCTTTTTAATGCCACAACCCCCAACCGGTCGTAAGTCAAGGACTACCCAACCGGTCATAAGTCGAGGACTACCCAACTGGTCGTAAGTCGAGGACTTTCCCTGCCCGGGAGCGCCGTGCATGCGTGGTGCTGCCCCCGCGCCGGCCGAGGCGTAGCTGGCAAGCGGCAGAGACGGCTCAGGCTGACCACTGGCTGGGCCACCAGCTGGCCCAGCCCAAGGGAGGTAAGGCACCCACCGGGCCCCACGCACACCAGCAACCCTCCCTGCGCCCGCCGGCCTCCCACCTCCCACCCCTGGCCCTCTTTTACTTACATTTTTAGTAGTTGCTCAGCAGGGAGGGGTGGAAACTTCCAGATAGCTCGCCTTCGCTGCAGACAACTTGCAGCACTGTTTGCAGAATAGGACTTTTGGCGGGCTCAGCAGGACAGAGACAGCCTGGACAATTCCTATTGGCTTTTGAAAGCCAATAGAATTAGACTCTATTCAAGAGAGTCTATTCTATTGGCTTTCAAAAGCCAATAGAATAAAAGGGAGTAGCACAGCTAAGGAAAAGGGGGGAAAAATGGCGGACTGCGTTGTGTGGCGACCCCCGTGAAATGGTCGTTCGACCCCAAATGGGGTCCCGACCCACAGGTTGAGAACCACTGTGCTAGACTCTTGCTCTCCACCACATTCTCTATATGGACATTGCAATGTTTTGTCTCACTGCCGGGGTGGGTGGAGAATAAAGAAGTGATTTGTCACTGATAATTTACCGAAGGGTGCTTTAGCTAATGGGCAAAGGAAAGACTAGCACTGCAATCCAGTGCTTACCTAATTAGAAATAACTTTAAAGTTTTCATTGCAAATGTGTACGATACAATTTCAACTGATAAATATATCCCCTAGTAACTTTAAAAACACTTATATTCAATAAAATAACAACTGAAAAATATTTTATTTCAAATTAATTTTCAAAACTTCAGTATGAACAAAACTTTAATGCAAATTCACCAGTGCTAATTCCTTCTAAAAGTGAATTGTGTATATCCTGCATCTTTTAAAACAAAGAAACAATCATGATTTAAATTCACAGCACTAATTTACTAATTTACAAAGGGAACATTTTCAATTTAGTAAGCCTACCTTACACATAAACCAAGATCTTTAACCATGGTTTGCTGCACAAAATATCAAGTCAACATCAGATAGCTAAAGCCAAGTCATATTACAGGTTATCATTCATTGTAAATACAGATCTCAAAAAATACATACTGAATAATATCAGAAAAAGAATGCTTGTAATTTTTGCTTTTAAAGTAATTTTTACTAAAAGATTTTACAAAGATTTTAAAAACTACAGGAACATAGAAGAGAAGAAGAAAAGATAAAGAAAGAAGATTATAAAAGGGTAAAAGAAAAAGTAAAGAATAAAGAAAAAGAAAGACATCTAAAGAATTGACTTCCAGTCTTCTTTTCCGCGGTTAAAAACATAGCAGTTATCATCTCCCCTCTCCCATATTGGATATCATAGTTTCCTCCTTCTTATAAACAAAACTTTTCAATCAATAAATCCCAAAATCAGCAGTTCATTTTTATCCATTTTCAGCAAAACTGTATAAGGGGTTTCTAGTTTTTTTTATAAAACTAATTGTTTTATAGAAACAATCAAACAAGTCAATTCAGCCATTTCTGCAAACTCAGCCATCTTTACAATCCATTCCTCCATTATTGTATTTCTACGGTTTTCCATCTTTGCACATATAATAACCTTGCTGCAGTTATGATATATGAAACCAGCTGAGTGTCCATAAGTCCTAAAAAGAAAAGTTCTGGGTTCATATGAATGTTAATTTTCACACTGTCTGCATCACCATAGGTATTTATATCCAATATTTTTTTCACTTTTTCACAGTCCACTATGTATGATAAAATGTCCTTTCATGTTTTTCACATTTCCAGCAGTGATTGAGACGTACTTTTATCTATTTTAGACAATTATTCTGGTATCATATATCAATGGTACATCATTTAAAAATGCTTTAAATTATAAGACAATATGAATTTCAAACCTTTTAATCTCATTCTCACCCACTGATCCATTTGAGTATTATAACCAAAATTCTTGGCCATTTTACCATACAATCTTTAACTTGTCTTCCTCCATTTTAAATCTAAAAAAAAGTTTATACATACTTTAAATAATTATTTTGAAATAAAATACAATTCAGACAGTTAAAATGATACCCAAATATTTAATTATTTCTCAATCTGAAAAAAAAATTCTGGGAAAATTCATTTTGGTTTTCCATCTTCATAGTCTTTGTCCCAAGGTCTGACTGAAACTTCTTGGATGAGAAGCAAAACATCTTCAAGGAAAAACAAAGTCCAGTTGCTTTTTGAAAAGGCACCTTTGGGACAACCATGACCTGGATGACTGAGAATCTCCATATACACTTCATATTCTTTGTCAGTATTTTTATTTCTTCCTTATTAATTTTAAATCCAGTCAATACACCAAATTTTCTTAGGTCTTCCATTAATAAATGTATCCCTCCTCTTCAGAATTAGAACCAAATCATTGGCAAATACCTTTAGTTTATAAGCTTCTTTTTAAACTTCCACTCCAGACCAGATTTTGATGAAACAAAGTAATGAAAAATTGGTTTAGAGAAATGGTCCTAATGTATAATTTGGGGAAAGCATCTAATAGAAAGTTTGTATCTTCAAAATAAGAAGCAAAATGTATGAAACATTATAGATCATTAAAAAGATTCTTTTTGATGTCCCTAGATGAGATACTTAGTGTGTGCAAGTTGATTGTGTCATAGTGAAAGAAAAAAAACCTTCTCAGTTTAATATGAAATTATTTGCTAAATTAAATCCCAAGTAAATGGACTCTTCAGACCGTTTTGATTTTGGTTCCCGTCCCCTTCAAAACATTTTGCTTGCTTTGATTATGGTTGGAACAGAATAAAAAGCAATTGTTTTTACCACAACTATCCATGAGCACATGCAGTAGCAATGTAAGACCAATTTATCAAGTTCTCAACATATGCTGTTGTGACCAAGCATTTACTACTGACAATAACAAATAGCTGGCAATTTCAGAGTGTGTAAAAGCAATATCACATCAAAAGATGCAACAATAAAAACATTCTTTTTAAAATGGACTCTTGGGGGGGGGGTTGTTGGTTTCTATATATTATAAATAAAGTGCATTATGGCATAAATTTAAGGAAATCTGACAAATCTTCAGAGAAACCTCAGGTGGGGAAAAGCACAATTGCTGTAAACTTTAAGCATTTTAAAAAAAACAAGGGGAACAGCAGCAAGATTCTCTGAATTCAGCCTGTTAAGTAATTATTTCAGTAATAATAATGGTATATGTTTCTCCTTTATTGCTCTTGTGTAGATTATAAATGAAATTTAAATCTGAGCTACATAGCCCTGGGAACTAATATTCAGTTTAAAAACTGACTGGAAAATCCACTGAGAATTTAAGTCTCATTTAAGTCCTTGCTTTCTTAAACAAGCAACAAAAACAAGAATATGTCAAAAGTTAAAAAAAAAAAGAAGAACACAAGTTATGCACCATTTTTTTATGGCTGTCTCTGTTGTGTCCTGAGCCTGCAAAGGCAGGCTCGGGATGTTGTAATGGTCCCGGGCAGTTGCAAGCTGCCCAGGACCAGACTGAGTGGTGCCGGCTTCGCGCGCATGCGCGAGGCGCAGAAGCGCACCAGAATGTTACTTTTGCCCGGGGATGCTATTAAAAGGAGTCAGAGAGGCCTGCGAGCCTCAGAGCTGTGATGGAGAGAGAACTACTTAAAATAAAGGGCTGTTGGAATTATAGAATGTGCTGTATTCATTCGCTGTTGACTCGAGGACTCAACACTGGTGACGAGGATGGGATGGCTTACAAAAACAAAAAAGAAGAATTGTAAGCTTACCCCAAGAGTCCTGGAGAGAGGAAGACGGGGTTAAACTCAACACCTGGCCTGCCAGTACAGCATCGCTGGAGGTAAACTGGCTGATAGACCCCTTCCTAACATAGAAGCAAGAATGGCGAAGATAGGGAGACTATCTGAATTCGATGTCACGCACCCAGAAAGATGGGAGTCTTATGTTGCCAGAGTAGAAAATTACTTTAAAGTAAATCAAGTAAGAGAAGATGGCTTGAAGGCCGCTACTTTGCTGTGTGTCTGTGGTCAAGATGCATTTGAAATTGCTGAAAATTTGGCAGCCCCTGCTCCTCTTGAATCTGTCACTTACACAGATTTAAAAAAATTATTGAAGGAACATTTTCAGCCCAAGTTGTCTGTTATTGCGTGGAGGCACATGTTTGAATAGAGGGGCCAAAGAGCTGGTGAATCAGCCAAAGAATACATTGCAGCCTTGAGAAGAGCAGCTAAGCCTTGTGATTTTAAAGACTTAGAAGAAAGGCTGAGAGACCAATTTGTATGTGGGCTTAGGAACAGAGACTTGCAACAGAGACTCTTTGCAAAAGAGGACATTTCATTCCAAGATACCTTGAGAGAGGTCACTGCAGAAGAGGCAGCAGGTGGGGCAGTCAAGAACATGAGGCCTATCAGGAACAACCCAGAAGCCGTCTCCATGCACTATGAGGGAGTCCAGGAGAGCTCAGAAGAAGATCCTGAAGATGAGGTGGATCATCTCTACCCAGCCAAAGAAAGGAAGCAGAAGGAAGGCAAAGAAAAGTCTTCAGCTGTACCCAAGTGCTTCGGGTGTGGAGTTCGCCACAAGAGGACCGACTGCAGGTTTCGTTCTGCAATCTGTAGAGCATGTGGAAAGCAAGGCCACATAGCAGCTGTGTGTCTGGGCTGTCAGAAGGTACAACCCCGAGAAGAATTGCGCCTGAAAGGTACCAGGTGCCCAGCCAAAACAGGGTGGGTTTCTGTGCATCATGTAGAAGCATTTATAGGACAGGCATACACAAGCCACTTAAAAAGAAACTGTCACGGTGAAGTTGCAAGGAGTTCCATTGGTTATGGAACTGGACACTGGGTCTGCCCTTTCAATCATTTCTATTCACACTTTCAGAAAGATTTGCTCTAGCAGTGGGTTCCAGGCCAAGCTTAGGCCATCCAATATAGTCTTAACAGACTTCCAAAATTCCAAGGTGTGTGTTAAGGGGGAGGCCACCCTTAAAGTACAATACAAGTATTTTGAAGGTCCATTAGATGTATTGGTAGTTGAGGGTGAACGCACGAGTCTCATTGGACTCGATTGGTTTGAGGCCTTGGGAATACAAGTTACAGGGCTTCACAATTTGCAAACATTAGGTCTACAAGAAGTCTGCAAAGAATTTGCAGATGTCTTCAGCCCCCAGCTGGGAGTATACAAAGGCCCCCCAGTTTCCTTGAAACTGGACCCCACTGTCACTCCTATTAGAGTAAAAGCAAGGAGAGTACCCTTTGCTTTGAAAGGGAAAATTGATGCTGAATTGGACAAATTGATTCAGCAAGGTGTCTTAGAACCCGTTGACTCAAGTTCATGGGAAACTCCCATAGTCACGCCTCTCAAGGCCAATGGGGACATTCGCATCTGTGCAGATTACAAATGCATTCTAAACAAGGCACTGCAACAGCACACATATCCTGTACCTGTAGTCAGCCACATTTTGGCCTCCCTCAAAGGGGGGCGTGTTTTTGCAAAGCTGGATTTAGCACAGGCTTATCAACAGTTACCTGTTGATGAAGCTGCTGCTGAAGCACAGAGTATTGTAACTCATAGGGGGGCATTCAAAGTCAAAAGACTACAATTTGGAGTAAATGTAGCTCCTGGAATTTTCCAAAGTGTAATGGAAAACACCCTGAGAGGTATACCAGGGGTTTGCCCCTATTTTGATGATGTCCTAATAGCAGGAGAATCCACACAAAATTTAGCTGAGAGGTTGAGAGCTGTTCTGCTGCATTTCAGGAAAACAGGTCTCAAGCTTAAAAAAGACAAATGCAAAATTGAAGTGTCTTCCACAGATTTCCTGGGATTCAGAATAGTGCCAGGGGCATTCACCTGTCTAAATTAAAGGCTATACTGCAAGCTCCTAGGCCTAAGTCTAAAGCTGAATTACAAGCTTTTCTGGGCCTCTTGAATTTTTACAATGCATTCATACCTAACAAAGCTAATGTAGCTGAGCCACTTCATAGACTCTTAGACAAACAGGCATTGTGGCAGTGGTCACAAGCACATGAAGAAAGCTTCAATGAGGTCAAGGCCTTACTTACATCAAATGATGTGCTTGCACATTTTAATGAAGCTCTTCCTGTGTGCATCGCTTGTGATTCTTCCCCTTATGGGTGGGAGCTGTACTTAGCCATTTAAGAACTGATGGAGCTCAGGTTCCTGTTGCATATTACTCCAGAACCTTGTCCTCTGCTGAGCGAAACTACAGTCAGATAGATAGAGAAGCTTTGGCCATTGTTGCTGGAATTAAAAAATTCCATAATTTTCTATATGGCAGACACTTCACGGTCTATACTGACCATAAGCCTCTGTTGGGGTTGTTTACTACAAACAAACAAACTCCCCATATCATCTTCCCTAGAATGCTGAGATGGTCCATCTTTCTGTCAGCCTATGACTTTTCCTTGGTTCACAAACCTGGCAAGGAAATGGGCCACGCTGGTAGAGGCTGACCCTGCCCCTGCCATCAACATTCTTTCCATTCAGGCATTGCCTGAGTCTCCCTTAAATGCCAGGGATGTGGCTGCTGAATCAGCCATGGATCTCACACTCACTCATGTATTGGCTTGGGTCTTGTCTGGATGGCCTGAGAGTTGTCCAGGTACTGAGTTTCAGAGTTTCTGGCTCAAGAAGCATGAGTTATCCACTTTTCAGGATTGTCTGTTGTGGGGCAGACAATCCTACCTCAATGAGACCTAGGTTCTTGGCTTCCCTTCATGAGGGCCATCCTGGCATTGTCAGGATGAAGGCGCTTGTGCGCAGCCATTTATGGTGGCCAGGGTTAGACAGGGAGATAGAGGCTCAAGTGCATGGATGCCACTTGTGTCAGCGCTCACGCCCAGAAATGCCTCAGGCTCCTGTACATAGATGGGAGGAAACACAGTCACCTTGGTCTAGGGTGCACGTAGATTACACTGGGCCCTTTGTCAATTCTTCTTGGTCCTTGTTGACAGCTATTCAAAGTGGCTTGAGGTTGTACCTGTCTCTTCCACCACTGCTGCCAAGACCATTCAAGTACTGAAAGGGATTTTTGCTGCACATGGGCTCCCAGATGTCCTGGTGTCTGACAATGGTCCTCAATTCACTTCTTTCGAGTTTCAGGCTTTCTTGCAGGCCAATATGATTCGTCATGCCACCTCTGCACCATTCCAACGGTATGGCTGAGCAGATGGTTCGCATCACCAACAATGCTTTAAAGAAACTGACCTATGGGGACTGGCACCACAGATTGGCAGACTTTCTTCTTGCTTACCGCACCACACCTTCAACTTCCACTGGGAAGAGCCCAGCTGAATTCCATTGGGGGAGCAAACTGATCACCAAACTTGACAGGTTGCAACCGGACAGACTGCCTCCTAAGGTCACCCAACACATGGCACCACGGTGTCTGCAAGTGGGTGCCCCAGTATGGACCCGGAACTACGGGCCCAGTCACTTGTGGGTTCCTGCCATAGTATGCAAGATTACTGGTCCATTGTCCTACGAGGTCTCCTTGGACGACGGTCGTGTCCTTCGGCGGCATATCGATCAGCTGCGTACAAGACTGGACTTACCCTCTGCAATGCCTGGGATTTCTCCAGGGGGAAGGGGGACCACTATGGGCAAAGGGAAGGGTGTTGGCAGCAGCCGGGGCCAAATGGAGAGGCTGGAGACGGCCTGTTCCAGGGTTCTGCAAGTGTTCCAAACAGGAATTCAGGGGAACAAGAAATCATACAGGCACCAGTGCCTACTCCAGCCAGGAAGTCACCCAGGGGGCATACTCATCATTCACAACTACCATTCAGTACTCCAGTCAGGGAAAATAACTGGGAGCATCCTAATATCCCAAACATTGCAAGAGAACTGGCACACAAACAGTCAAGTTGGCCCAGTACTGCTACTGCTTCGAAAAGGAAGTCTTCACACAGGGAGGGGGGTCAGAGAGGCAAATCCCAATTCTGGCATCTCCGGCATAGATTGGGGGGCAACTGAGTATTGGGGCACTGCAGAAGCCCCAGACAATCCCGTTATGGGGCTTGGGAGTGAAGGGATGAGTTCCCTTGATAGGTCCATTGTGGACTTGGAGAGTTCTACAGAAATGCCAAACATTGGCAGGCATACAGAGGGGCCCGAGAGCCTACAGTTAGGCAGGTCAACCAGGTTCATGGGGGAGCAAAGTCCTAGTCTCATGAGCCCGGTGGGCAAGCAAGCAGACCAGGCAACGGGACAAAGTTCACGGGGACCACCAGGGTTTCAAAGAGGGGGCAACTCCACTTCATCCTCTGCACAAGAGGAAGTAGGGGGTTCTCAGAACCTGAGGAGGTCACAGAGAGTAAAAAGATCTCCCAAGTATCTTGAGGACTTTGTAATCCTGCTGCCAAAGCAAGGAAAGTGAGAGGGTGCCTGCTGTTGTTGGAAAAACTGGGAGTGTGAGTAGTGGGTAGTTAATTCCAAAACAAAAGCCCAGTACCATTTGAGGTGTGGCTTGTGCACAGCTGCAATAGATGTGCAGGTTTGGGGTTGGTACACCACGCTCGTGTTGAGGTTGTGTATAACTACCTATATAGTTAATAAGTCTCATCCGGGGGGAAGGGGTGTTGTGTCCTGAGCCTGCAAAGGCAGGCTCAGGATGTTGCAATGTTCCTTGGCAGTTGCAAGCTGCCCGGGACCAGACTGAGTGGCACCGGCTTCACGCGCATGCGCGAGGCACAGAAGTGCGCCAGAATGTTACTTTTGCCCGGGGATGCTATTAAAAGGAGTCAGAGAGGCCTGCGAGCCTCAGAGCTGTGACAGAGAGAGAACTACTTAAAATAAAGGGCTGTTGGAATTACAGAATGTGCTGTATTCATTCGCCGTTGACTCGAGGACTCAACAGTCTCAATATTAATTACATAGAAAATAACAATTCCTCTTTCCCTTCCTCCATCTCAGTGAAAAGAATACAAATGTTTCTGTCTATAGAATCCTGATGTTACCCCTATTTTCATAAATCGCCAGTAAAACTGAAAAATTATGCCTCTTGGATTTAACAATGCTTTAGGATGAATGTATTTTCAAGAAAGAAGCAATCTTATTTATCTATGGTTTATACTTTTTTTTTAAGAATTCAAGAAACTTTAATTAAGCCTATATTCAGCTCTAGGAAGGCTGAGGGAGGGAATGGGAGGGTTGGGGTGGGTTGGGGAGGGTTGTTTTTCTTCTTGTAAAAATTTTAAAAATTTTCAATAAAAAAAGAAAGAAGCAGTCTTTTCATTGTCCTTGTTTGGATTATACTGATAGGTATGAAACTGGGTCAATTCTTCAGAATTGCGCTGGTGTAAAAATCCTGAATACAAACAAAAATAGTCTTACTTTGCTTAATCGTGTTTTTGTTGTGTTGTGTTTTCCATTCTCCCCCTCCCCCCTTATCTGCAAGTGCAGGATAAAATGGAAAACAATGCAATTTAATTCATCAATAGAATCTGGATAATTTCTATACATATCAAGTGGCACATATAAAAGCTGTGCACAGTTATCATCCTTTTCTTGATGAGGGCACAGTCTTGCTTTGGGGGCAATACATAAGTAATAGAGCTGTGCAGATCTTTGGAAAGGTGCTTCATTTCATAAGCAAATCAAGTTAAGTGCTTCTTTGGAGCAAAAGGGCAGAGTAGCATACTCTTTGGGATCATAGGAGTGGAATACTGTACTGCTTCTGCTCAGTGATACAAATTCTGTCATGCACAATGCCTGTTTTGAAATAAAAAAGCCTATCAAGCCCAATCAGTGGACTTATGTATATTTCTAGAAGCAAATCACTGAGGGAAGCACAAATCTGTCTCTCAAAGGACAAGCCCTAGTTTAATTACACAAGCATATTTTCTCTCTTCTACAGATTTGCTGGGTCATGAATTTTTGCACTGATTCTGAATAACCTGAGCAATATCTGAACAATGACTTTTCACAAGATCTGAAAATAAGGTTTCAGAAACATTGTTAAGCATAATCTATCACTTTAGCTTTAATCCCCCCCCCCCATCATGGTAATGGAGTTGCATATTGGGCTGGATCTCTAGAGTTTTCCTCCATACTCTATATAAATTCAGCATGACTCATATTTTTAAAAGTGCCTTGGGGACAATACTATTGTTGGAAAAATTGCTATGTGTGAATTTCTAGCTTAGTTTGCACCTAGCACATTCGCAGTCAATTTCTATATTCTGGTCTGAGCAAGCACACATACTAGTCAGTTATGCTAGCAAAATATAGAGTTTAAAGTTATTTATTAAATATTAGCAAAGCAGTTAACTGATACAAAAGGCAGAAAAAGGAGAGAGAAGGAAAAAGACTGACGGACAGGAATAACAACAAGAAGTATCCTTAACTCTGTATATCTGTATAAAAAAATCCACAAAACTTTCTAGAGCCATTGATAAAAATATTTAGCATGGATTGTCCCCAAGAGAGTGGCCTTTAACTTTATAATGTAAATGATAGCAAAATAAAGATTGAAAGTAGGACACTAGTGCTCTCTTTTCTATTCTGGCCCATGAAGGAAACAATGTGGTGGATGGGTATTATTATTCTAGTTATGGTTGCACAGTCAGCTAGATGTTTAAATTGAATTTGGCATTTTTATCCACCAATGGCAGTGGTGGCGAACCTATGGCACGTGTTCCAGAGGCTGCACTCAGAGCCCTCTCTGTGGGCACGCGTGCCATGCCTCAGAGATGGCAACCGTCCCTCTTCAACCAGTTGCCCGCTAACTCACCGAGGTCCCATGTGGCCGGATGCATCCCAGCTTGGCTGGTTTTCCTCCTACCATCCCATCTCTCCTGGCCTCGCATGCTCTCCTTTTCCCAGGCATGACCCACTGCATCACCTGCTCAGCTGTTGGCCAGCTGTCCAACTCAAAGGCAACTTCTCTGAACTGCTGGCAGCGAGCTGCGGAGCCCCAGAGTGTGCCGGTCAAGGGGCCGGCAAGCTGTGGCTGTTGACGGACACCGTCGAGCCCCATGCACTTTCAGGCCTCTGTGTGTGGGGGCCGATGGTGTCAGGCAGCAGCCACCCCAGCCCCTGCCTCTCCTTTCCTGTGACAATGGCACTTCCGCTCTGCTTCACCTTACCTCACCTCACCCCATAGAACGAGCCTCCTGCCCACGGCCCCACCTGCCAGAGGCCCTCTGGATCTTGCCCAACCCTGCCTGGCCCCCCACAGGCATCCCTCCCCATGAGCAACATTGAGATGACCACGCCCACCTTGGCCACACCTACCCAGTCTGCCATGACCACCACAGCCACACCTACCCAATGGGCCACGCCCACCTGGCACCCGGCGATAAATAAGTGGGGTTTGGGTTGCAGTTGGGCACTTGGTCTCTAAAAGGTTCACCATCACTGACCTATGGAGTCCTTCCCAAGACCTGGGATAGGCAGATGTTATTTGATGGTGCAAAAGTTTCATTGTAGCTGTAAGCTGTCCCAAGTGAAGCTGCCTTTTGAAATTAATTGATGATGGTTTTATCAGTGCTAATGGTGTTCAAATAGTGCTTGTTGTGGTTCCAGCTAATGAAACATTCCAAAGAACTTCCAGGCATTTATTTTCCTAAAAGTCTTTCATTGTTACAAAATGTCGGCACAGGTACAACGGAGGGATGCTAGGATCTAAGTTCTCTTTCTCTGAGCAGTTAAATTATCAGCATGTTCCCTCCCTAAATTAGCCATCATATCTCACATTATCCAATTACTGTGAAGGTCAAATGTTTTCTTCCTCTTCTTTCCTGGGCTTTACCCCCAACCCCTCTTCTGCTCTGTATTAACCCCATAATTACCAGACAATTCTACATATTGTCAAAAGCAAGAATATACAATATTTGCAGCGTTGACAGTGCTGTTTGCAGGTGATTTGGTGCCTATTATATTGGTACTATCTTTGTTTTTTCTTGCCATCGTCTTTCTAGTTCTATTCGTAGATCTTTGTGTTTTGTGATATTCTCAGGTTTTTATTTTATTTATATTTTACATTTCTGGATTGTCCATCTCCTTCTGCTGTCTTTAGGTACTGCAATGTTCACTATCCAGATTTTTCTGTCTTTCTTATCAACAATTATGGCAGGTGCTTACGTTTCTGAATTCTAAAGTTCAAGGGCATTTTAGTTTTTCTATTTTCTGTTACTTTGTCTGTTTTGTGATCCCACCAATTTCCACAAGATTCTTGTAGATATTCCAACACATAGTTGATACTATTTTGTCATGCTATTTGTAATAAGTGTATGCAATTTTTTTGCAGCAGTTGGTGGATGACTGTTTCTTTTACTTTTTGCAGTGGCAATTGCTGTCTGTTGCTCAATTCTGGCTCTGTATGCTTTGCTCTTAAAACTTGGTTTTGTGCAGCCAAGAATTAGTCTCTCTGTCTCTTTCTTCAACTTTCCTGCTCTTAGCTACTTCCAGGTCCTGTTATTATCTGCTTTGTCTGCTAGGTTTTGTTCACTGGCATTTTAATATTTTGCCTTGCCATGTCCCTTTTCTATTCTTCATTTGGTCTTTCTTATAAGACAATTGGGTCTCATTAGTATTTAGTAAGACTTCATGGTGTACTAGCTTGAGTGCATCTACTTCACTGTCCTTCAGATATTCTTCCAATGCCCCTTTTAATAATAATAATGATGATGATGATGATGGAGATCATCTAGTCCAGGGCTTTTCAACCAGTGGTACTGGTACCATCTGTGGTACATTGGTACCTGGCAGATGGTATGCGACCATCCTAAAAAAGTGGTAGCGGGGGAGGGGAATGAGCTGAACTGGTGGCAGCAGCACACAAGCCTGAGTGAGAGATGACTGGAGCTGCAGGGCTGTCAGGGCTCAGCGGAAGCACCAGGATCAGCGCCAGTCTCCAGCTGGAGCTCAGCACTGATCCTGGTACTTCTGCTGAGCCCTGAAGAAGCACCAATCAACTGGAAAGCAGCACTGATCCTGGCACTTCTGCTGAGCCCAGAAGAAGCACTGATCAACTGGAATGTTGCAGCATCTCTAGGGTCTTGTGATTTACATTCAGATGCTTGGCAACTGATTCATATTTATGATGGTCACAGTGTTCCAGGGTCATGTGAATTACTAAAACCTGCTGCAACCACCCAGAAGAGGGGGGGAATAAAAACCAAACACCCCCACCCCAGCCCCGCTGCCAATCCTCAACAGAAATGCTCACAACAATGAGGATTTCCGGTGACGTCACTGAGTTTAGACCCAGGGAAACAACTCTCCATTCCCTGGTCCTGATATTCTTCTGCTGGCGAGTCTGTTTGGACTGAATGTCACCCCATAGAGGTGGCCACTGAAGCGTGAATCTTCGAGGAATGCGGGCCGGCGGTAGCCGGCTTGCCAAACTCAAAGCAGCCCCTAGAACCAATCGAAGAAAGGCAGACCACATTTATGTGATCCGCCATTAATAGCTGATCGTCAGAGACAGAGAACAGCTGAATTTGACAGCAAGCAGCCGAGCTGGGTGAAACTATGCTCCCTTTTTCTCTGGAAAGTGGACTTTTATTTGAAACAGCCTGTCTTTATTTGGAGCGGGAAGCCTGAAGGGAGGAAGGAGGAGTTTTTTTCCCTCCCCTTCTGAATAAGCAGCGGTTCAAGCTATATCTTACTATAAAAAGGAAAAAATAATTCTGACTATATCAAAGTCCTTTTAAGTGCTAATAGAAATTGGGGAAATTTATTAGCTTTTTTAAAAAAATATTTTTATTGGGGAAAGCCACTCTAGCTATATTTTTATTTTAAAAACTTTAGAAACTTTTTTCCTCCACTCTGAATACCTATTTTTTTTCTTCCTGTTTAACCACCTGGGAAGGATACATGGTATCCTTGCTTGTTTTTTGTGGATTTTTTTTTTTTGTGGGAGCATTCTTGCCCCCACTCCATTTTTTTTATTATCATCAATTTGTTTTCTTTTGTGATTTTTTCACCTTTCTTGGATTTTGGGGGGTCTTCCTCTACCCCCCCCCCCACATTGGATTACAATTGACTATCGGGCCACCTGGTGGATTATAATATAATACAACAATTAGAAGATGAGTGCCTTAAATTTGGCTGAAGGGGGGAAAGGGATCTTCTGCCCCTGCTTCAACCTCGATGAGTCCAGTTCCTCAAAAATCAATTACTACATTCTTACAACAAGAAAAAGTGGAATCTCAACAAAAAGACACCCAAGCGATATTGCAAGCAATTGCAGCTCAGAAGGCATCTACAACTAAAAACATTGATGACCTGAAAATGGAAATGAAAAAGGACCTGGACAAAAACTATGAAGACTTGAAAAAGGATCTTGCTAAAATGAACCAAAAAATGGAAACCTTCCAACAGGCGATTACAGACAACCAACAAAGAATGCAAAAAATAGAAGACAAGTCAGTGGAAGTTGACCAGAAATTAGAATCTTTGCAAGATGAGAATCAGAGACTGGTGCAAGCTAACACAGAACTGGAAAATAGCATGGCTGTGATAGAGATGGAAAGAGCAGCATATTTTTTAAGATTTCAAAATGTCATAGAAGAGAAGGATGAGAACTTGTTAGATTTGATGAGCGAGCTACTTGCGGAGCTATTTGGAATGGAAAAGATTCAAATGAACCGAGAAATAGATCAGGTCTTCAGAGTTAATTCAAGCTATGCTAGAAGAAACAGAGTTCCTAGGGAAGTCCATGTAAGATTTGTCAAAAGATTTACAAGAGATGAGACTTTGAGAGATCAACCACTGAAATATAAAGAAAAAGAGCTTGTAGTTCTCAAGCAAATCCCCAGAAGAATAAGAGAAGCCCAAGAGAATACCAGTTTTTAACAAAGAAATTGTTCAATAAAGGAATGAATTTCAGATGGTTGGTCCCAGAAGGATTTTTAATCTTCTGGGACTCGAAAAGATACAGATTGGATACTCCATTCCAAGCAGAGGAATTTTTCAATAATCATAGAGCCCTTCTGGAAAAAGGTGACCCCCGAGCCCAAGAAACAAGAGGAAATGACCCCCGTAGGAGTGTCTAAACAAGTGGAGGAGGAATAACCTAAAAAGACCCAATCAGAGGAAGATGTAAGACCAAAGGACCAGAGGCAGATAAGTTCTCCTAGAAGATTGAGGTCTAGATATAACTGAAGCCATGGAGGAGGTTGGAATTATTTCAATAAATATAAATGATCTGAACTCTCCTTCAAAAAGGAGTAAAACATTTACTAGACTACAAAAGTTGAAAATGGACATAATTTGTCTACAAGAGACACATATTAAGAGACAACATTTTAGAATTTTAGAACAACCAAAAATGGGTAAGCTTTATTTCTCCCTGGCACTTCAAAAGAAAAGAGGCATAGTCTTTTACATAAAAGAAAAGATGAATCCAAAACAAGTTTATGCTGATGAAGAGGGGAGAATATTAATGGTGGAAATTACATGGAATCAAAAACAAATATTGATGATCGCAATACATGCACCCAATGAGAAGCAAGACCAGTTTTGTCAGCAACTACATGATTTAGTGGATCTAAATCATCAAAATCTTTGTATATTGAGAGACTTTAACTCAATAGCCGATGCAACACGGGACTATAAAAGCTATAAACAAGGGAAAAAAGGAGGAAACACCCTACCTAAGGCTTTTTTAAAAATGAAAGACGAATTGCTTATACAAGATATATGGAGAGAGATAA
Organism: Crotalus tigris; assembly: GCF_016545835.1. Lineage (NCBI taxonomy): Eukaryota > Metazoa > Chordata > Lepidosauria > Squamata > Viperidae > Crotalus > Crotalus tigris. The sequence goes on from NW_024096718.1 coordinate 567,275, forward strand.
CTCAGAAAAACCACAATATATGTTTTATTCAAATAGGCATAAATCTTGGTCAAGAATTGACATGATATGGACATCATATGACTTGAAGACTATAATACAAGACGTTGAAATAGAACCCGATATTTGGGCAGACCATAATCCAATTAAAGTGACCTGGAAAGGAACCAGGAAAAAACTAAGATGATCGCTGAATAAATGTATATCGAAAGAAAAAGAATTCCTACAATTAGCAATAAAAGAAATGGAATTTTTCTTTAAAATAAATAAGAAAGAAGAAACCTCCCTCCAAAATGTGTGGGACATAGCTAAAGCATATTTCAGAGGTTTGACTATAATGTATGCTGCTAAAAAGAACAAAGAAAAGAAACAAGTACAGTTCAGGCTGAAAGAAGAACTTAGTAAATTGGAATCCGAGTTGCAAATCAATCCACAAAAGAAGAAGCTGAAGACACAAATGAAACTAATAAAACATAAACTAAACTTAACTGAGATGGATGCAATGGCACAACAGATTAAATGATGTAAACAGAACTTTTTTGAAAATGCCAACAAACCGGGAAGATGGCTTGCATATAGATTGAAGAAAGAAAGAGAAAAAAGAATTATAAGTAAGCTACAAGACTTAAAAGGTGAGGTATATTCGGCAGGCAGCCTACCTGATTGCAGACAGATGGAACAGAAGAACAGGGCAGGGCTGCATGCACACACACTCAGACATGAGGGGAAACTGGGGAAAATAGGACTCATGATGATAAACAGTGGAAGACAGGAGCAACAGGCAGATAAATGAAATGGAAGAGAGGGGAAAAGCAGAAAAAGGGCACCTGGGATACTGGATCCGGACCCGCAGCCCAAAGTGAGTGCAGGGGAGTGGCTAGAAGGCACACCAACAGCAATAACACCAGGAAGGAGAAGATGGACAAGGAGGTGAGGGAGAGAAGTTGTGGAACTGGAGTGCAGTTAAGCAGGACAGTTAAGGCAATTATGGTCAGTCAGGACGAATGGCCCTATCACACGGTCAATGAGTAAGAAACTAGGTTATCAAGGCTTATAAGAGATCTCTCCACCCCCAACACTTCACTCTGAAGACGCTGACAGTGGATCAGCGAAAGCTAAGTTTGTTTTAGTATTGTAAATAGTTGCTTTTAATGTTTTTAATTTTTTTAACAATGAACAGCTGATTGTATATTATTGAACAGATATGCCCAGGATTCGGATTTTTATTGGTTTGCGGTAGCCATATTTGTTCTACAATAATAGCTGTATGTGATATTAGTAATTATTATACTACATAGCATATGATTCCAATACATAATTTTGGCTACTTCAAACATTAAACTTCCTTGCTTAGATTTTTCACATTTGATTGATTGATTACATGCCATTAAGTTGGTGTTGACTCTTAGCAATCACATAAATATTTTTTTCCCTGTGACAATCTGTCCCTAGCCTGGTGTTCCAGGCCTTTCAAAAAAGTATTCATCACTAAAGTAACTTAAGCTCAAACTGCCAAGGAGCTGCTGATACAGTTCTACAGAGGAATTTTTGAGTCTCTCATGTGTACCTCTTTAACTGTCTGGTTTGGCATAGCAACCAAACAGGACAGACACAGATTTCAACTGATAGTTCAGACTGCAGAAAAAACAGTTGCAATCAGCTGCCTTCCACTGAGGACCTGTATACTGCACAAGCCAGAAAGAAGGCTGTGAAAATATCAACAGACCCCTCGCATCCTGGACATAAACTATTTCAACTTCTTCCCTCAAGATGACACTATAGGGCATTGCACACCAAAACAACTAGACACAAGGACAGGTTTTTCCTCCATGCCATCACTCTACTAAACAACTAATTCCCACAACACTGCCTTATGCCCTAGAATGTCAAACCACGTAGTGGGGCGGTATTATTATTATTATCCTTCTCATCTTTCCTATTACCTATTCCTTTAGCATCTTAAAATTATAAATTTGTTGTTTGTATCTTATGATTTATGTTAATTGCTTTTACTTAGTATCTTTTGACTATCACTGAATGTTGTATCTTACAATTTATAATTATTGTATTTTATGATTATGATCACGATTTATCACTTGTTGCTTGCATGTACACTGAGAGTTTATGCACCAGAGACAAATTCCTTGTGTGTTCAATCACACTTGGCCAATAAAGAATTATATTCTATTTTTGGTGGCTTTCATTGCATTTTTCTTGAAATTAGAACCTTCTGTATATAGGTAGAACTTTGTATAGCATCCCCAAGTAGGATAATTTCAGTGTGGGCATTTGTTTTTCATTTCATTTCACATTTAGGAGTGATAATTTAAATCTGAAGTCCACATTAACACCAAACAATTTAATTTCATTCTCAGTAAGAATGATTGAGATACTTCTTCAATGTTCCCCATAGATTCTAAGACAACAATTCAGTAGCCTTTGTTCTCTAGCTGCAAAGTCTGTCTAAATCCTGTCATCTCAAGTTAAACAAATTATTATTTATTATATCATTTTCAAAACAGTCTAAAAATCTCCCTTGGCAAGAGCAGCTTTATAAAGTTCATGCTTCTCCTGTAGACTTCAAATATTTCTTCTCTTTTTGTGTTTTTCTCCAAAGTCTCCTCTGTTCATTTTTAGCTAATCTTTAGTCAGCCTCTAAAAAGACACAGTAGGTTTTATCTATGCATGCATTAAATATCCTATCTATATTTTGTAAATGTATGTGATTTTACACTAACATTTGAAAAATATTCAATCCAAGACTGAAATAAAACTCCAGAGTGGTGACAGACATTTGTATATTTTAATTTTTAACTATATCAAACTACAGGTAGTCCTCAACTTACAACAGTTCATTTAGTGACTGTTCAAAGTTAAAATGCCACTGAAAAAAGTGACTTATGACCATTTTTCAAAGTTATGACTGTTGCAGCATCCCCATAGTCATGAGATTGACATTTGGATGCTTGATAACCGGTTCAAATTTATGACGGTTGCAGTGTTCCACGGTCATGTGATCCCCTTTTGCAATCTTCTTTAAAGCAAAGTCAATGGGAAGCTGATTCACATAACAACCATGTTATTAATTTAACAACTGCAGTGATTCACTTAAGAATTGTGGTAAGAAAGGTTATAAATGGGGCAAAACTTATTTAACAAATGTCTTACTTAGCAACATAAAATTGGCTTCAATTGTGGTTGTAAGTTGAGGACTACCTGTAATTAATAGAAAAAATATTTACTTTATTTTCATTTATTATAAATACCAATTAAAAGAAATAGAATATTTACAACCCTTAAAAATCAACTTCAAAAGAAATTACTCAGAAATTTTCCACTTCCGGTTTGTTGTGCGGCCGCTGTGGATGACTGGGAGATTTGGTCTCTCTTCCCCATTCAATTTTGTATTGCTGGGGGGCCCTGAAAAGGGCCAAAAGTTTCCCCGAAGAGGCGACCAGCAAGGAGAGGCTTTCACTGGATCGTGGGAGAGCAGCAACTCTCCCGTTGGAGCTGGCAATCCCTCCAAACCAGCAGATAAAAGGACCAGACATAGAAATATGGCTTGTCCCTAGGCTGCTAACAGCCAAAGTCACATTACCATCTGGCAACTTTAAAGCAGCGTGGAAGAGACTGGGTGAGATCTGTCTCTCTTACATCCTAATTACTTAATTACCTGCATAAGCTGCTAAAGGACTTTCTCCCTTGTGGTGAGGGAAGGGGGATTTTAGCCCTCCCTCCAGAAACAGCAGCAATCAATCACTCAAGAGTTTAAAATGTTGGAAAAATACTGGGATCCTAACTGGAATTCTATTTCCTAAAATTGGAGGATTATAGGAGTTGTAACTTTCTACTCTCTATATATTTTTTCTCTGATTTTTACTCTAATTACTATTGAAGATTTGGGTTTTTCCCCCTTAAAATAGAGGGGGGGGGACTGAAAAGGTCCAACTAACTCTGAGATGACATCTGGTGGCTAAATCTGAGACAGTAACCTGCTATTCTTTAAGAGAGACTTGTTGACAGCTTTGAAAATAGATAAGATATAAAGCAACCTTGAAGCACCAGCTGCAAGAAACCCAGCTCAGCTCCTCACTTGGTGGACTTTCTGACTGTAACATTTTTTTTTTTTAGTTTAATATACTACAATGGAAGAAGAACAGGAATGGATTTCTCCCACAGAGGAAGAACAGGAACAAATTCTCTCTATGTTAAAAACAATTATCCAAACTCTCCATATAAGTCTGGATATGCAAACTCAAACTATGACTTCAACCAAAGAATTCTATAAAGAAAGTGAAACAACTAAATGCTGTGACAGAAAACTTAGATACTCAACAAATACAGACAATGGAAAACACAAAAAAGAAACTGATAATAGAGAACAAGGAAAGAACTTTTCTTATAAACCAGAAGGAATTTGAAGAGAAAAAAGAAAAACAGATGAAAGAGAAGATAAATACTTCGGGACAACTGCATCAAACTGGAAAAACAAAGAGACGACCTGCTAAATCAGCTAATCCTTTTAAGAAAACATCAACTGGATGCTCTTATCAATATCAAACAATAACCATAACAATACAAGGAGATCTTTTTGATGATTTAAAAGCAAAGATACGAAAGATGACTTGACAAAGGAAAAAAGCTAGAATAAGACTGCAAAGAATTCGGGTTTTGATTTACATATGAGATCTAAAATAGAATATATCCAAATGGATAGAATATGTATTCTGAACACAAGATATTGTAACGATTTGAGATAAAGAAAATTTTGGTTATATAAAATCTAGAAGTATAAATATTGAAATAAGAATATTATATTGTTTATATAAATGGTAGAATTTATATATAAGGTGCATATTTTAAATATTAGATTGTATGAAGAATTGTGATAAAGGAATTGTGCTTAATTTAAAAATTTGGAAAAAAATATTAAACATTAAATTAAAATATTAAGGGAAAATTAATTATCAGGTCACTGATTGGATAAAAATTTGAATATTTAAAAATAACTAAGATTTGAATTTAAGATATTGTTATGAGTTGAGACAAAGGTTAAGTAAAACTTAGAAGTATAAATACCAATAATTAAATTTGTATATTGGTTTGTGGTACAAATGTTGATGGGTTTGTTGTTTGTTTGTTTTCTTTTTCTTTTTGGAAAGGAAGGAAGGAAATAGAAAGAAGAAGAAAAATATTATTATTAGCCCCAAATACGAGATAGGAGATTTAGAAATTGGGGTCATTTAAAATTTGGAAATGATAAACATTAAATTTAAATAACAATGGGAAATTAAAGTTAAGAAAAACTTACTAGGTTATTGTATAAAAGATGGAATGTCAAATCAATTAGGGTATTATTGATGAATACTAGAAAGGTACTTTCTGTTTGATTGATAGAATAAGAACTGTGTTGGTCCGAACATGAGACGCTAGATATTATGGGGGAAAGAGAGGGAATTAGCTGTTGTAATACTTTGAGATTTGTATTGATGATATTTAAATGTAATGGAACTACTGTGCTCAGCCGCCACACTATTTTTCAAATATGTAAATGTAATATTGGAAAATTAATAAAAAAAACTTAGGAAAAAAAGAAATTACTCAGAAATCTTCCTTTCCCCTTTGCTAAAGAAAGATTAATCCAAACAAAACAAGTACCTACAAATCAGATACAGATTTCTCCTTCAGTTTTGCATGTGATTTTTTAATCCCTAAAATAACACAGTTGGAAGAAGGTCCAGATCTTCACATACCCCCCATCATATTTGAACCACTTTGCTCCACAAATTGTAGCTAAAAATACAAAAAACAGTAATGTACTATTTAAAAATAGGAAAAAATATTTTGTAATCTATATAAAAAAACATACATGAACAGGAAATCTACACTAAAAGGCAATGGAATCATACCAGTAACCTTTCTTAATCTACAGTGAATGTAAGCCATTATCATTGAAACTATAATTCACTTTTATTCCCTGATTCCTGGACACTCGTGAAGCATTTGCATTTCAAGTGTAAGAATTTTCTGCACATATATTTGTTTGTGAAAAGAATTGTACATAAATATCTAATAATGAATCAGAGCTCTGGTAACAGACAAGGTTAATCCATATGGCTTCAAGTACCATTTCTGCATTTATTGAATGTGTGGACAAGTTTTTGCCATTACTGTTTCTCAAACCACTGGTCTATGAAAATCTACACCATCTTTATTAACCATGTTCATCTGTTATATATGATACAGAGTGAGATAAGTGGATTAAACTGGTATTCGTATGATTTCTGAGCTACCACAAAAAAGGGAAACTGTCCCATTTTGTCCCACTTATTATTTTATTTCAGTTTGGGTAAAGATTTGGTGACACAACTGTCATGTGATTTCACCATCACTGGAGAGAATGGAAGGGAAGGTACTTAGCTCATGAGTTTCTGACCCCTTTTACCATCCTTAGTGGCAGGTGAAAAATAAAAAAAGAAATAGTGATAGGAATTATTTGGGACTTTAGCTAGCTTATGAAGTTGGTCGACTGATTAGGAAGTTCGTATAACATATTAACCCCATTGACCCAGGTTAGCATGTCTTGCAAAGGTGGCCAGTGACTCTAGCTTTAGAACCAATACATTTCCCAGCCCTAGTTAGAACTTTCAGGAACCAAACTTGGCATATTATGAAGATACATAGCTCAGTTCTACAACTGAGCTACAAGTCACAGTATGTGCAATTTCCCTTTGTCCCTTACCTGTCACTTGCTCTCCTAACTGGATTGCTTTGTCTCTTAGTTCCCTTTGGGTTTCTTAAATTTCCTCTGGCTCATGAGTAACCTCTCTGTCTTGAAATTTTATCTCCTCAGGTGGTCTTCCTAAGCTAACTACAGTATTTTCCTTTCTTTTCCCTAGCTTCATCTCTCAAGCTTGTCTTTGTTAAAAAGAATTCTACTCTGCTTTGCACTCCATAACCCACCTTTTATATCTTTCTGAACTCTAATTTTTGTTTCTTTTTCTCAACTGTTTAGGAGACAGATATATGTCATTTTAAAAGCTCCTTAATTGTACAACTTCCTTATAGGAGCTATTTTGCCCCATATTTCATCTCATTTTATCTGTCTCTGCATTCCTGCCAATTTCTGCCCTGGGCATTGAAATTCTAACAACCTTTCCTCCTCTTGTTTCTAATGGCAGACTTTTACCAGTTCTTCACTTCCCTATGTTACATTTAGGAAAATTAACTGTGACTCTTGGGATATTGTTCTGATAAAATATAGATCCTAAACTGGATAGTAACCTTTTGTGACACATTTTCTACAAGGTAAGTGCATACATTGCAAGGATAAAACACAAAGCAATGTAAAACAATTGCCATGGGCATTTGCAGTGTACAAACTATCCTTTTAAATTAAACAGTTGAAAGAAATAACCACATAAATATCTCAACTTCAAATTTTGTCTGGCATGGAAAATCCACACATGAAGTCATCAATTGCAGTCACATGATTGCAGGATACTGCAGCCAGTCATAAATGCAATCTTGTGGTCAAGTGCCTGAAATGTGATTACGTGACCAGGGAGAACTTTGAGGATGGGTCATAAATACCTTTTTTGAAATCCACCATAACTTTGAATGGTTGTTAAGTGACTAATTGTTAACCAAGGACTATCAGTAAACCTGGAATAATAGATTTGTGAGCCACAAGCCACCTGAAAGTCTCAGGTTGTGCCCTTCTGCCCTTAGCTGAGAATTTGAAATGACAAATCAAATAAGAGCTATAGATGCTCAAATGCCCTCACACATAACAATTTGGGGATACATTTATAGTGAAGAGCACTTTCTATGAATTGCTTTTCTATCTATGAGGGTGAGCTTAGTAAAACTAAAATGCCATACTTTAACAAGGCAGGAATGTTATATATGAAAGAGGTATTCAAATATCAGCTATTATATATAAGTACCATCAGATGTAAGACAGCAAACAATTTTATATAGTAAAAAATATTATTTCATTGATTTTGGTTTTTGTAAACTGTAATCTGCTGTTGTGATTTGGTCCCTTCAGGCAGTTTCTGAGTAGTTAGACTTTCTTCCTACTATGGAGCATTTTTAGCCTTTCTTAATATCAGGTGGCTGACAGTCTGCACTTCAATGCACTTGATTCAATTTCTTTCAGTTATTGTGATGTAAGTCTCTGATAAAATATAATTTCCTGTCTTGTTAAAGTCTGACATTTTAGTTTTACTAAGCTTACCCTCACAAGCAGAAAAGCAATTCACAGAAAGTGCTTTTCACTATAAGAAGAGAGTTGCTTAAAAGTTAGACCAGTTCTGATTTCATCACAATTACATGCACGCAGAAAGCTATAACAATTATTAAATTGCACTGGCTCTGTTACCTATTGTGATGCTAACAAACCAATTTCACCTTATATTTAAAATTGTTTAGGAAAACATAGTCTTATAAGCGATGAAGTATCTAATCCACATCATTTTATTGCCTTCCAAGTTAAACTGATTTCCTGAGCTTGTCCTGTTTTCCCAACACAGATATGTCAAACTCCTGTGACATCACACAACGTATAGGGACAGTTTTACCATTGCTGGCAATGGGGTGGGTGCAGCTTCTGGATGACGCGTCCGGCCCGTGGGCCGGCAGTTTCACATCCCCCGGTATATTCATAGTTGGTTTGTAAAGTTGGGGAAGTATCAACATTTAGTGGTCATTACATGTAAAATGTATTATTATGTAACTATTACAATGTATCAGACACAAACCTCAAACAATAATAGGGAGTCCAGAGTAATCAATGCACTAGTTTGCAGTTACCAGGATATCTATATATTTAAATCAATCAGTCTGCATGATTGGACACCTAGTGTAGCACTAATAGCTACCAGGGCATTTCTCAGACTACAGCTATTGCTTGCCAAGCAGAAATCTGCAACACCAAAGAAGACTGATAACTTTGCTACAGGGAATATCTTAAATGGTGTCCAAATGGGAAAAACAGAAGCAACTCTGTACTGCATTGCTGAAATATCACATTAAATTAGTTGTTTTAACTGAACTACAATTGCTTGGTTATGGCCAGAAGGAGATTTATAACACATATAGTTTGGAACACATGCATTTATTCTGGTGGTGAACATCTCCTACTTAATCTAGAAGTGAATCATGGCAACTGGACTTTTCTTTTTGGTTTGAAATGCTTTGCTACTTATCCAAGTAGCTTTTCAGTCTCAGCAAGTTTCATTAGGAGGACCCCCATATATATACTTCATTTCTCACCTAATCTGGATAGGCTCATTAGGTGAATAAACAGGAAGCTGTTAATAGTCATTGCTCCAAAATCCTTTCTTCTAAGTGGGTCATTAAGTGTGGCCTCCCTAGTGAATCTGTGAAGTGCCCTTGATCTTTCTGGGGACTGATGCAAGAGCAGCATAAACAATGGGAGACAGGTTGGGTCTAAGGCCTCTAACTCTGTTGAGGGAAAGATTTATCCACTTTGCATAAATGGATTCCTTCACTCCTCTCTCAAACCATCTATCTTCCCTGTCCAAAATGTGAACATTATTGTCCTCAAAAGAGTGTCCTTTATCTTTTAAATGAAGGTATACTGTTGATTCTGGTCCTATGGTGTTGCTTCTCCTGTGCTGGGCCATCCTCTTGTGTAAAGGCTGTTTGGTTTCTCCAAAGTAGAAACCAAACTAAACACTCCTCACTGCCCTAGACTGCAAATGCTACATTACTCTTAATAGAATAGAACAGAACAGAACAGAATAAAGTAGAAGCTGGAAGGGACTTGGAGGTCTTCTAGTCCAGCCCCCCATTCAATCAGGAGAACCTATACCATCTCAGACAAGTGACTGTCCAGTCTCTTCTTAAAAACCTTCAGTGATGGAGAACCCATGATTTCTGAGAGCAAGCTGTTCCACTGGTTAATTGTCCTCACTGTTAGGAATTTTCTCCTTAATTCCAGGTTGCTTGTCTCTTTGATCAGTTTGCAACCATTGTTTCTTGTCCTGCCTTCTAGTGCTTTGGATAATAATTTGACCTCCTCTTCTTTGTGGCAGCCTCTCAAATACTGGAATACTGCTATCATGTCACCCCTATTTCTTCTTTTCTTTAGACTAGCCAAACCCTGGTCCTGCAGCCATTCTTCGTATGTTTTAGTCTCCAGGTTAAATCTTAGTTGCTCTTCTCTGAAGTTTTTCCAAGGTCTCAACATCTTTTTTGTACTATAGTGACCAAAATTGGTTGCAGTATTCCAATGTGGTCTCACTAGGATTTTATAAAGCGGTACTAATACTTCATGTGATCTTGATTTTATGCCTCTGTTTATGCAACTCAGGATTGTATTAGCTTTTTTGGCTGCTACTGCACATTACTGGCTCATAGTCAAGTGATCATCCACTAGGACTCCAAGTTCCTTCTCACAGTTACTCTTTTTGAGCCAGGTCTCATCTAATCTGCACTTATACCTTTTGTTTTCCCTGCCTAAATGTAAAACTTTGCTTTTTCTCCACATTAAACCACATTTTGTTGGATAGGGCCCATTGTTCCAGTTTGTCAAGATCTTTTTGAATACCGAGCTTGTCTTCTGGCTGTTGGCTTTTCCTGCCAGGTTAGTGTCATCTGCAAATTTGATGAGTTCCCCCTCTATTCCCTTATCTAAGTCATTGACAAAGATATTGAAGAGTACTGGGCCTAAGATGGAGCCTTGTGGTACCCCACTGCTTACTTCTCTCCATGTGGATGTAGTACCATTGAGGACAACTCATTGAGTACGGTTTGTCAGATAGCTACAAATCCATCTGGTGGTGATGTTCCACCTTTTTCTAGCTTACCAAGGAGTAGATTGTGGTCTACTTTGTTGAATGATTTACTGAGGTCTAAGTATACTATATCCATAGCATTTCGCTGGTCTACTAAGTTGGTCACTTTATCAAAGTGTGAAATAAGATTAATTTGGCATGTTCTGTTTTTAACAAACCTGTGCTGGCTACCAGTTATAATTTTGTTTGCTTCTAGTTGTTTGCCGATCTGTTTTTTGATTATCTTTTCCAGGATCTTCCCAGGTATTGATGTTAGACTGATTAGTCTGTAGTTCCCTGGATCTGTTTTTTTTTTTCCTTTCTTGAAGATGGGAACCACATCAACACTTTTCCAGTCCTCAGGTACTTCCCCGGTGCTCCAGGATTTTTGAAAGATATGGTGCAATGGTTCTGAAATAACATCTGCCAGTTTCTTCAGAACTCTGGGATGTAATTTGTCAGGTCCTGGTGATTTATATTCATCAAGGACGGATAGGCATTATTTTACAATATTCTCGCTTATTTTAATTTTTGGGTTTTGTTTGTCTTTTGCAGTATTTTCTTGGTATGTTGTGCTATAATTTCTTTTTGTGTGAAGACTGATGCAAAGAATGAGTTAAGCAGCTTTGCTTTCTCCCTATTGCTTGTTATTTCCTTGCCATCTTCTCTCTTTAGTGGACCTAAAGTTTCCTTGACTTTTTTCTTGTTATTAATATGTTGAAAAAACCTTTTTATATTATCCTTGATTTCTGTTGCAAGTCTTTGTTCATTCTGAGCCTTTGCTTTCCTGACTTCATCTTTGCATTTTCTGGTTGTCTGCTGATAATCAGCCTTAATTATGTGTCCCTCTTTCCATTTTTTGTACTTGTCCTTTTTGTCTTTCAGTTTGTCTGAGAGATCTTTGTGCAGCCATGCTGGTTTTTTCTTGACTTTCTTGTTTTTCTTTTCAGTGGTATTGTGCTGGACTGGGCTTTTATGATAGCATTTTTCAGAGTTTGCCATGCTTCTTGAGTTGCTTTCCCCTTTAGGATTTTCATCCATGGAATCTTTCCTAGGTTCTCTCTGAGTTTGTTAAAATCAGCTCTTTTGAAGTTTAAGATATTGGTTGAATTATTTTCTATTGCTTGTGTTTGCATTATATTGAATTCCAGTGTGATGTGGTCACTCTTCCCCAAGGTTCCGGCAACTTCAACTCCCTCTATCACTTCTTCTTTATTTGTAAGAAGTAAAACATAAGTCTTCTTATATTTTGGTGTCTGACCTTTAGAGTGGGAAAACTTCTGTCTCAGTGTGTTGGTGGGATTGAAGAACACAAGTATGTGGTGCTTTCCAAATATCCTTTTTGTTATGTCCTGGGCCTGCTGAGTGACTCAGCTGGTGTAAGAAGCTGCAGAGAGGCCCGGGAAGACCACGTGGATGCCCAGGACCAGACATGCTCCAGCCTATTGTGCATGTACAAGGCGAGAAAATCCATTGCATTGATTGGTTGATGCTGTCCCTGCAAAAGGGTATAAAAGGAATCAACGCCATTTTGTATGGTTCTGTTGGAGATTGAATAAAGAAGGACTGTGTTACTCCTGCCTCGTGTCAATGTCTTCACAACGAACAAAACAGAACATTGGTGATGAAGGTGGGATTGTACTGTGAGGGAAACAATGAAAGAAGATGGGCTGACTCACCATGGAAGGCCAGAAGTGCTGGGAAGTTTTGTGTCCAAAGAATGCGACTCTGCCTGCCAGTACACGAACACTGGAGGAGAGCTCGGCAAAAGGGACCCCTTCTCAAGCCATTGCAGCACGAAGTGTTGACGAGGCTGCCGGTAAGTAATGATGTCCAAGCTAGGCCATCTGTCAGAATTCGACACAGCTCATCCGGAACATTGGAGTTCTTACGTGGCCTGGGTAGAGAACTACTTTTGGGTAAACCAAGTTCAGGAGGATGGTCTTAAAGCTGCTATGCTACTGTGTGTCTGTGGGCAAGAGACTTTCGATATTGCTGAGAATCTGGTCGCCCCAGCACCACTTGAATCCATTGTTTATGCTGAGCTGAAGAGCATGTTGCGAGAACATTTTGAACGAAAGCTTTTGGTGATTGCATGGTGACATGCATTCGAGCAGAGGGAACCAGCATCTGGGAGAGTCTGCGGTGGATTTTATTGCTGCATTGCAACAAGCAGCTAGGCCATGTGAATTCAAAGACCTGGAAGAAAGACTTCATGATAGTTTAGTCTGTGGACTGAGAAGTCGTGAGCTGCAACAGAAGATTTTTGCAAAGGAAGACGTTTCTTTCCAGGATGCTCTGAAAGCGATTACAGCCAACAAAGCAGCGGGCAGAGCTATGAAGGCCTTGAGGCTCTCCAAGAACCCTACAATATCAAGCTCAGTCCATCAAGAGGTCGCTCGAGCAGTATCTGAACAGGACTCAGAGAATGAGGTCGACCGTTTACAGCAGCCAGCAGAGAGAAGGCCCCCAAGAGCGAAATAACAAGGCAACTCTATTCCCTCAGTGTTTCAGATGTGGAGGATGCCACAAGCGCTCTGATTGCCACTTCCGTTCTGCTGTTTGCTGGGTGTGTGGCTGGCAAGTCCACAGTGCCGCCGTCTGTTTGGGTCTCAAGGAGGATCGTCCTGCAGGAGATTTACCTCAGAAAGGTACTGTCAGACCCAGCGTGACACCTACCCGGCTATTCATAGCATCCAGCGCGGCTTGAGTTGACGGTCTGGCGCATCCAGGCAGCCCCGGCGGAACGGCACCTACACCGCCGGCGTCGGTTGATTGCGCGCATGGATTCCTCACGTGATGGGGAAGCTGCCGGAGTGACTGTAAACGGTGAAACACGGCCCTGGAAGAGACGCTGGGTCTGACAGGTCCTAATGTCAGCGAAAGAAGGGGAACTGAAGGATGGAGTTATATCATGGGGTTTGCAGTTGTTCGGACTGGCTGTGGGGAAACGGCAGAGGATCCGGAGGGTGGAGTCTATCACGGGGTGGGGCGGATGGGTGGAGCATGGGCGGGGTTCCCTTATAAGGCCTGATTAGGGTGTGTATGGTGGGCGTGACGCGGTGTAACATTTAACGCGCGGGGACGGAGCCTTCCCAGGGCAAACTTTGTTTTCCTACAACGCGCAATAAACCTTGTTGGATCCTGGAGCGTTCCTGGTGTGCTGTCTTGCTGATCTACCTAGGACGTTCCTTACAGTAAGTTTGCCCTCACCTTTATTGCCGATCGACGCCGGTTGCCTGCAGCGTTATGGCGGAGGGAACACAAGGGGCGGACCCGGTGGAGGCTGCGGAGGCGGCGGAGCCCGACGAGCAGCTGGAGGGCCCGGACGTCGGCGGCGCAGTAGCCAAGCAGCCGGTAGTGCGGCCAAAGGAGAGGGTTCGCGTTCCGGCGGAGCTGGAACCAAGTTTAGGGCTACAACGCCCGGTGGGGACTGAGGGTGACTGGTGGCTAGGTTCGGCATTGGAAGGACCAGAGGACAATAGGGGACGGCGGTTAGCGCCGAGTTTCACTGGATGGAGGGAACGCCGGGTGACTGGAGATCCGGAGGAGGAATGGAGCTGCTCCACGGCTCCAGGACAGTATACTTTGGATGTTCTGAGAGAGCAGTTCGGGGAACGTCTTCATCCTGCAACGCTCCGTAGTCCTGTTAAGGGCAGTCCGGCCTATTCCTCCCGTTTCCACCTGTCAAGTCCAGGGATGGAAATGAAAGCATTCCAGGACCCAGAACCGGGGCGGGTTGAAGCGGAACGACCCCGTTACGGACTGGGGCCGCGCCCGGCGGCAGGTCAATCTCTAGGTGCTGATAGGCTAAGGGCGGGGTCCATGGGGGAGGGATCTCGTCCTATACTACACCCGGGGAATGCTCCATACGAAGGCCTGGCGCCAACCCCATGGCCACAGAACGTGGTATGGAATCCCCCCCCGATCACGCTCACGTTCGACGGTGACTCAGATCGGTTAGCAGTATTCCTGAGCCACGTGCTCAATCATCTGGACCGCTTTACCGCCCTATACTCTTCCAATTGGGCAATGGTGGTGGCGGTCACAGCATGTTTGCAGGGAGAGGCTGCTGCTTGGGCCGCGGATCTATACAGCGAGCAAGCAAGAGAGTTAACCGACGTAGGGCTGTTCCTCGAGGCACTGAGGGCAAGGTTCGATGACCCAACCCGTCTACAAAGAGCCGAGGCCCAATTGGTAGGCTTACGACAGAGGGGTAGACCGGTGAAGATATATATCCGCGAGTTTCAAAAGGCGGCTGGGAGGCTGAGGTCGTGGCCAGATCGGTTACTGATCCATCACTTCCAGGCTGGCCTGGACTCGGACATACGTCGCGCCTGCGCGGTCAGAGGGGTTGTAGGACACCTAGTCGACTGGTTTAAAGCTGCTATGGAGTTGGAGTTTGGATTGAGGGACCGTCCTGACGTACGTGCAGACAAACCACAAGCGCGCCGTGCTCCAGACCGGTCCGGGGGGGGCGTTACTCAGGCCGTACCGGGTACCGCCCGACCGAAGCCCGTATTCAGGTGCTTTCGCTGTAACCGACCGGGCCACCGGGCTGCAGAGTGTGGGGTGGCCGACCTAACCGAGCTGACTGGCACACCGACGGCAATCGGTAGACCGGGTATCACGCCGAAGAAATCCGCAGAGAAGTCTCGAGTTGCTTACCATACGGGTCAGATGCCGCTCCAACAAACCCCTGGTGATGCACCCCCGGCGCTCCACGAATACGAGGAGGAGGGTCCAGTGGAGGATCCCATGGTAAGTGAACCTATAGTTCCGTTTAACATTCCAATAACATTAACAAGTCCGGTCACTGGGGAACCGAAGCCATTCCAGGCGTTAGTTGATACCGGTTGTACCAGATGTCTTATTAGCAAGGGGGTGGCGCAACAGATGCATATAAGGGTAACCCGATTGAAATCCCCAATCCGCTTTGAGCAGGTGGATGGGTCCCTATTAGGAGGAGCACCGACCACGTTAGTGACTGAACCCGTTAGGATGGAAGTAGGTGCGCATTGGGAGGTATTAAGATTTATAGTGGTCCCCTCCATGTCAGAGTCTACTATTCTAGGCCTGGCGTGGTTGGATAAATGGACACCAACCATATGGTGGGCAGATGGAGCTCGCCACCTACGCCTTGCAGTAGGTCCTCAACCACCGGTTCCGGAGAGGCTCATTAGCAACGGGAAGGGGGAGGTGGCAGATCTAATAAAGGATGGGGAGCAGTTCAAATATCCATCAGTGTATGATGATCTCGCAATGATCTTTAGTGAGCAGGAGTGCGACAGTTTGCCTCCCCATAGGCGTACAGATTGCGCAATTGAACTTATTCCTGGAGCCAAACTTCCAAAGTCCCGAATGTACCCAATGACATTCGCGGAGTTACAGGAGATGAGGAAGTACGTAGATAAGAACTTGGCCAGAGGCTTTATAGAGCCGGCACGGTCTCGGATGGCCGCTCCTGTGTTATTCCAGGGCAAAAAGGATGGGGGCTTGAGGTTATGCGTGGACTTCAGGGGTCTCAATGTGGTATGCATAGAGCAGGTGTATCCCCTGCCACTTATGAAAGACCTTCTGACCCATTTGGCTACTGGAACTATCTTTACAAAACTGGATCTCCGTGAGGCGTACTACAGGGTTCGAATCAGGGAAGGGGATGAGTGGAAGACAACCTTTAACTGTCCGTTAGGCAGTTATCAGTTCAAGGTAATGCCTTTCGGGTTACAAGGAGCCCCAGCTGTATTTATGCAGCTTATTAACGAAGTGTTGCATGACCACTTATACAAGGGTGTTCTTGTGTACCTGGACGACATATTGATCTATTCACAGTCAGTAGAGGAACATGTGGAATTGGTGCGCACAGTTTTGCGCAAATTGTTAGATGCTCAGCTCTACTGTAAATTATCAAAGTGCGAATTCCACAAGGAGCGTATTGATTATCTCGGATTCAGGGTTTCTGCGGCAGGGATAGAGATGGACCCTAGTAAGGTACAGTGCGTATTAGAATGGCAAGCTCCAAAAACCCGATGTCAACTACAGCGGTTCCTGGGGTTTGCGAACTTTTACCGGCAGTTCATCCCCTCATTTGCTGATGTAGCCCTGCCATTGACTCAGCTATTGCGCACCAAGCATATAGCTGGCAAACCCCGTCCGGGACAACCTCTCGCCTGGACTGTAACCTGTCAACAGGCCTTTGAATCCCTTAAGAGACTATTTGCACAGGAGCCCATACTGGTGCACCCCGACCCAGGCCGACCATTCGTTGTCCAGGCCGATGCCAGCGATGTCGCTGTTGGGGCGATATTGTTGCAACGCAATGCAGAAGGTCTATTACAACCGTGCGCCTACACCTCCAAGAAGTTCACCGAAACGGAACGACGATGGGCAGTGTGGGAAAAGGAGGCGTTTGCTGTGAAATGGGCTCTGTCTACCTGGCGCCATTTGTTGGAGGGCGCACAGCACCCCTTTGAGGTGTGGACGGACCACCAGAACCTCACAGTCCTCCAAACTCCAAGAAGATTGGCACCCAAACACGTCCGATGGGCGCAATACTTCCAACGGTTCAGGTTCCATCTGAAGGTCGTTCCGGGGGGAAAGAACTTCCTAGCGGACGCATTGTCCAGGCTACCGCAGTATAATAGCAGGAGAGAGCAGGTGATTCACGCTATCATACCTCCACAAACCTGAGGTAAGTGCACAGTTGGTAACCTTCGAGGATGAGCTGAGATCGGCCTTGTTAACAGATCCCTGGATCTTAGCTAACCCCGGAGTCTTAAGTCGTCGTGATGACCTAGCCTGGCATGGAGATAAGCTATATGTCCCACAGGGGCTAAGGAACCGAGTATATCACAGATGCCATGACTCAAAATTAGCTGGCCGTTTCGGTTTTGTAAAGACATTGCATTTAGTGAGACGCCAGTTCTGGTGGCCAGGGATGAGGAAAGACATTGAAGAGTATGTCAAAGGATGTCACATATGCGCACAGGCAAAAACAATACTGAAAAAGCCAATGGGATTACTGCAGCAGGTATCTGACCCGAACCGGCCATGGCAGGATATCGGGATGGACTTCATTGTAGACCTGCCAAATGTGAGAGGCTACACGGTTATTTGGACAGTGGTCGACCTATTTTCAAAGCAGGCACACTTTATCCCCTGCAAAGGTCTACCCTCGGCAAGAAAGTTAGCTAAGATGTTTGTGCAACATATTTACAGACTACACGGGGCGCCCCGTCGGGTTATTTCAGACCGTGGTGTACAATTCACGGCCCGTTTTTGGCGCGGCTTTCTAGCCAGCATCGGGACCACGCAAGGACTAAGCTCGGCATACCACCCTTGCACCAACGGGGCGGCGGAATGGGCAAATGCAGCCATCGAGCGGTACCTACGCTGTTATGTCTCCTACCAACAGTCGGATTGGGTGGACTTTGTACCGTTTGCAGAGCTACAGCGGGGGGGAAAGGAAAGGGGTAGTTGAATAGCATAAACTCTGTGGTTTATCAGTTATCTTTTCTTCCAGGGGGAGTTGTGGTGAGGGGAAGCCGAATGTCAGACCCAGCGTGACACCTACCCGGCTATTCATAGCATCCAGCGCGGCTTGAGTTGACGGTCTGGCGCATCCAGGCAGCCCCGGCGGAACGGCACCTACACCGCCGGCGTCGGTTGATTGCGCGCATGGATTCCTCACGTGATGGGGAAGCTGCCGGAGTGACTGTAAACGGTGAAACACGGCCCTGGAAGAGACGCTGGGTCTGACAGGTCCTAATGTCAGCGAAAGAAGGGGAACTGAAGGATGGAGTTATATCACGGGGTTTGCTGTTGTTCGGACTGGCTGTGGGGAAACGGCAGAGGATCCGGAGGGTGGAGTCTATCACGGGGTGGGGCGGATGGGTGGAGCATGGGCGGGGTTCCCTTATAAGGCCTGATTAGGGTGTGTATGGTGGGCGTGACGCGGTGTAACATTTAACGCGCGGGGACGGAGCCTTCCCAGGGCAAACTTTGTTTTCCTACAACGCGCAATAAACCTTGTTGGATCCTGGAGCGTTCCTGGTGTGCTGTCTTGCTGATCTACCTAGGACGTTCCTTACAGGTACCAGGGTCCCCAGCCAGAATAGGGTGGGTTTTTGTGCCTCCCGTAGAAGCATTTTTAAAACTGCCCATAGGCCGCTAAGAAAGAAGCTTCACATTGATGTCAAGTTGCAGGGGGTTCCCATATCGATG
Source organism: Crotalus tigris (assembly GCF_016545835.1). NCBI lineage: Eukaryota > Metazoa > Chordata > Lepidosauria > Squamata > Viperidae > Crotalus > Crotalus tigris. Next base: position 586,300 of record NW_024096718.1, read on the forward strand.
GAGTTGGACACAGGGTGTGCTTTATCGATCATATCACAGGACACTTTTAAGAAAATTTGTTGTAGAAGTGGCCAGCAAGTTAAACTCAGGCTGTCAAATTTAATTCTTACTGACTTTCAGAATTCCCGAGTCAGCATGAAGGGGGAGGCCACACTCAAAGTGCAGTGTAGGAACTTTGAAGGGTTGTTAGATGTAATTGTGGTCAGGGGTGACCGTACGAGTCTCATTGCTTGATTGGTTCGAGGCCCATGGGATTCAAGTGACCGGACTTCACAGCTTGCAAACGACAGGCCTTGTGGCAGTTTGCAAAAAGTTTGCTGATGTGTTCAGTCCAGAACTTGGATCGTACAAGGGGCCTCCCATTGCTTTACGGTTAGACCCATCAGTCACCCCCATTAGGATTAAGCCCCATTGGATGCCCTTCGCGTTGAAGAACAAAATTAACGCAGAGCTGGACAAGCTGATTCACCAGGGGATTCTAGAACCTGTAGACAGTAGTCCATGGGAAACTCCCATAGCCATGCCATTGAAGGCCAATGGAGAAGTCCACATTTGTGCGGACTATAAATGTACACTTAACAAAGCATTGAAGCAGCATTTGTACCTGGTGCCGGTAGTAAGCCACATTCTGGCCTCCCTCAAAGGAGGCCGAGTTTTCGCCAAACTTTACTTGGCTCAGGCCTATCAACAACTACCAGTTGATCAGGCAATGCCAGAGGCCCAAACAATTGTAACGCACTGGGGAGCGTTTAAAGTTAAAAGGCTGCAGTTCGGGGTTAACGTAGCCCCTGGCATTTTCCAAAGCGTGATGGAGTGAATGCTCTGCAATATTCAAGGAGTTTGCCCTTACTTCAATGATGTCCTCATCGCTGGGGAATCATCCGAAAATCTGGCTGACAAGCTTAGGGCCGTCTTGCTGAATTTCCGCCAAGCGAGGCTGAAGCCCAAGCAAGATGAATGTAAAATTGGAGTCACCTCCACAGAATTTCTGGGGTTCCGTATTGATGCTGAAGGCATCTATCCTGCTGAATCTAAGCTCAAAGCAACTCAGCAGGCCCCAAGTCCCAAGTCAAAGAACGAACTTCAGGCTTTTCTGGGACTGTTAAACTTTTACCATTCATTCCTCCCTCACAAGGCTGCAGTGGCTGAGCCATTACACCGGCTCTTGGAAAACAGGCTCCATGGTAGTGGACAAAGGTCCACGAAAGGAGTTTTGCAGAGGTCAAGGCCTTGCTGTCTTCAAATGCGGTTTTAGCGCATTTTAATGAGCAACTGCCTGTATGCATAGCCTGTGATTCATCCCCTTATGGGATTGGGGCTGTGTTAAGTCACTTAAAGACTGATGGGACACAAGTCCCTGGAGCTTACTATTCTAGGACTCTATCATCTGCTGAGTATAATTATGCACAGATAGATAGAGAAGCCTTGGTCATAGTGGCTAGCATAAAAAAGTTCCATGACTTTTTATATGGTCACCATTTCACTGTCTTTAAGACCATAAGCCACTGTTGGGGTTGTTTACAACCAACAAGCAAACCCCACACATAATCTTTCCTAGAATGCTGAGATGGTCAATTTTCCTTTCTGCATATGACTACACATTGGTTCACAAGCCGGGCAAAGAAATGGGCCATGCAGATGGCCTCAGCAAATTACCTCTATAGCTAGTAGAGTCAGATCCTGCTCCAGCTCACCACATACTTACTATTCAGGATTTGCCTGAGTCTCCCCTCAATGCTAGGGATGTGGCTGCAAAAATAGCCACTGATCACACATTAACACGCGTTTTGACATGGGTGCTGTCAGGATGGCCTGACATGTGTCCAGTCTCAGAATTCCAGAGTTTCTGGAAGAGGAAGCACGAATTATCCACCTTCAAGAGGTGTGTCCTATGGGGTAGCAGGGTAGTGATCCCAGCCTCATTGAGGACTAGATTCTTGCAGTCTCTGCATGAGGAACATCTGGGATGATCTGGATGAAGGTGCTTGCGCACAGCCATCTTTGGTGGCCTGGGCTTGATAAGGAGATTGAGGCCCTGGTCCACGGGTGCAGTGTTTGCCAACAGTCTAGGCCTGAAATGCCTCAGGCTCCTGTACATAGGTGGGAGGAGACTCATGCCCCTTGGTCGAGGGTCCATGTCAACTATGCTGGCCCCTTTCAGGGGCAATTCTTCCTTCTCCTGTGGACAGCCATTCCAAGTGGCTAGAAGTCATTCCAGTCTCCTCCATGACTGCTGCCAGGACCATTCAGGTATTGAGAGGGATCTTTGCCTCTAATGGGCTTCCAGTTGTCCTTGTCTCCGACAACAGACCCCAATTCACTTCTTCTGAGTTTCAGGCTTTTCTACAGGCCAACATGATCCATCATGCCACATCAGCACAGTTTCATCCAGCTTCCAACAGTCAAGCTGAGCATATGGTGAGCACAACCAAGGATGCTTTAAAGAGGATCACTCACGGAAGCTGGCATCACAGGTTAGCTGACTTTATTCTTTGCCACCGCACCACACCTTGCACAGCCACAGGAAAGAGCTCAGCTGTATTCCGCTGGGGTCGCTGACTCATTACAAAACTGGACAGGTTGCACCCAGACCGGATGGCTTCACAGGTGTCACAGCCACTGGCACCTAGGAGACTACAGGTGGGCAATCTTGTTTGGGCAAGGAATTATGGACCTGGTCATCTCTGGATGACAGCAGTGGTCTGCAAAATAACTGGGCCATTGTCATACGAAGTGGCCTTGGATGATGGTCGTGTGTTACATAGACACATCGACCAACTGCATTGAAGATTTCACAGCCACACTTCCGCTCCTGACTCTGCTCTCAGGAGGGAGGATAGGACCATGATTACAATTGTGGACCACAGTCTCTCTGTGAAAGCGGAACTTCATATGCACCAGTAGGGGGTTTTGCCAATGAGGCGGCTTCTGACTCTGGCATCAGGTCCATGGGATATTGCTCGCAACTGGCTGTTCTGGCCACTCAGTCTGCTGGTCTTGGGCTCACAGGACAAGAGGGGTCCATTGTGGACTTGGGGAATTCCACCCCACCAAGAAACTCTGGTCTGAGTTTACAGGATCTGGCCAGTCTGCATGATGGAGGGCCATTTGAATCTAGGGCGCATAAAAGTCCTGGTCTGCCGAGCCTGGCAGGCGAGCTTGCATACCAGGCAAGCACACCTGTTCTAAGAAAATCAGAGCAGGCCAGAGGTCCACCCAAGCACTTACAGGACTACATAAGGTTCCTGTCAGTAGATGGACAGGCTTAAAGTTACTTAAAAATAAGAACATGCTCAAAAGAATAAATGTTAGATTTGTAGTATTTTAAAATGCTAAGTGTTATTTGTTTTGATCTAAGAGGGGAGGGGTGTTATGTCCTGAACCTGCTGAGTGACTCAGCAGGTGCAGGAAGCTGCAGAGAGGCCCAGGCAAACCATGTGGATGCCCGGGACCAGACAGGCTTTCTCTAGCCTATTGCGCATGTGCAAGGTGGGAGAATCCGTTGCATTGATTGGTTGATGCTGTCCCTGCAAAAGGATATAAAAGGAATCAACGCCGTTTTGTATTGTTCTGTTCGAGATTGAATAAAGCAGGACTGTGTTACTCCTGCCTCGTCTGAATGCCTTCACAATGAACAAAACAGAACACTTTTAAGCTCCTCTGATACATCAGCTATGTAAGGAATGACCAGGTTCTTCTGTTGACTCTGAGTCTCAGTTCTCTCTGCCATCCTTTCATTGGATCTAGATATTGATTTGATAAAGGCCCAATTTTGATACCCAGAGGCCTTGGAAGCTGTTTTTAGGTGCCTATTTTCTTTCTTTTGGGTGTCTCTGGAGTGGGGATGTTTTCTGCCCTGTGATGTAGTGTCCTAATGACTCCTAGTTTATGTTGAAATGCGTAGTGGGAATCAAACAGAAGGTATTAGTTTCTCTGTGTGGGTTTCCTGTAGATCTCTATCTCTAAGTTGCCACAGATCCCAATCAGAATGTCACAGTCTAGGACTGTCAGCTTGTTGTTGGTGGTGTCTTCCCTGGAGACCTTGATATTTGAGTCCATGGTATTTATATGATCTTTGAAGGCTTGTACTTCCTGTATTTTTATTTTTACCCAAGTATCATCCACACATCTGACAGACACTACATTTCAAACAAATTTCAGACCATATTGACCCTAAATTTGATCCTAAATAGATAATGCCTCCCCAAAAGTATAAATTTAACTTCATAAATAAATCAGCAAGAGGCACCTTCATTTTGGCAGGTGAACTGAATGCAAACGTTACTTAGACACAAGTCTATTTCTCAATTAACTGGGTATTCACAACATTGCTGTTTCTAAAATCAATTATTTCCCAATAGGCAAATCCTGAAATTGTGTGGCTAAAGATGTCAAGATGCTGTGAGTTGCAGAAGTTGCATTTGAGTATCAATTTAAAATTGAAAACTGTACCCCACTTCTATTCTCCCCCTCAGCTCCAGCAGTCACAGTACCAAGAAAAATTTCAGATTGAGTGATGCAACAGATTGGACACTCTATGACTAATTGATACAATGATGATGAGAAAATTTGCTCTTGTGCAGAGAAAAGATGAGGCCCAAAATACATAATGGATGAAACCATTAACTTCATACAAAAAAAGAAATAGGCTAAGCTTATAAATCCAATAAAAGCAAAAAAGCTGACAAAGCAATTTGCAAAAATTTAAAAAGTGAAAAGGGAGTATTTTGGAATGGCATTGCTGCAAAGATAGAGGCAGCAGCTTGCACAATGACCAACATACACTTTTCCCTCCTTGAAAGCACTGGCAAGCAAGCACAGCTGACCTCAGCATGAACACTCATAATGTGACAGGGCAAATTGCTAAATTCAGCCAAAGTACTATATGATGGAAACAACATTTTGATTTACTCTTAAATTTTATCCACCAACAGCATTAGATCAGGAACTAGCTGACCTGAAGCACACTCTAATAACATTTGTGAAGCCGAGCCAACAAAAACAGAGATTGCTATCAAACAAATGGCAAAGCTGTATGACTTTGTGGAGGCATTGAAGGCAGGTGTATGAGTAGTAGTAGTAGTAGTAGTAATATAGTAGTAATAGTAATCAATTAGATTCAGTTATTTCAATGGCATGAAGCAAATATTACTTAATTGGATAGTTGCTTGTATTGTCACTGCATTTAAAAATGATGACAAGATGCAATGTGAACATGACAGAGGAATTAGCATTCTGTCCATAGCTAGGTCTTTGTACAGGTTGTCAGAAGGCTTCTAGAAGTGCAAGAATCCTCTATCTGGGAAGGAGAGACCAATGTTTTCGTTATATGGACCAGATTTTCACTGTCAGGGTATACGCTATGAAAATCAAACTAGTGTTTGGGTTTTTTTTTTTTTTTATCAAGAGTTGAACAATATCCATCAGAATTCTACATGGAAAGTGCTTCTGGCAATTGATATACTGAACAAAACTATCTGTAATATTGGTGCCTTTTATGACAGCCTCTCTTGCAGGGTTAAAATGCATTGCAGCAAAATCAGTCCTTTCACACTCAGATCAGGAGGGAAATAAAAAATATGTACTATCAACTTCTGGTGGCATTATCTCAGCGACGTGGGGGAAGGTGAACAGTCTCCGTTCCCAGAACCCAATTATTTCTTGTTTTGGGGACCTTTCGGGGCACAAAGAGCCTGGAGGGCTTAGCAGACTAGAGAGGAAGTCCAGAGTGCAGTGAAGTGAAAGGCGATCACTGGCTGCAAAGAAGGATACCCTTGTCAAACTAATGTGAAAGTGTCTGCCATCGTGCTATGGCAGACCTGAGGCTGCAATGATCCAGAGTGCACAGGGAAGAGAAGATCTTTACACCAGATTGTGACATTTGAAGTGGCAGATTATTCTGAAAACTGCAAGGCTGATGTTCGCTTAGAAAAGTGAGTCCTGACTTTTTGGCTAAATGGGATCTCCAGCTGGAGGAGCAGGCAGCAACTCAGCGGGAGGAGCAGTGATTCAGCAGAATTTGTTCAAATGCTAAAGTGGCAAAGGAGGAAGGACGAAAGTGTTTGACCCAGCGGTGTGGTGGTGAGATGGGTGGACATTTTGGTCAGAATCTGAAGGAAAGGAGAAACTGAAGAAGGAGAGAGATCGGGTATGCAAGAGCGACAGGAAAAGAAAGGAGAAGAAGAGAAGCGGTGAGAGCAGATGATGGCACACCATGATGGCAAGAGAGGTTTGAGTGGATGAGCACCCTAACCAGAAAGTGGAGAGAAAACACACCGCTTCAATAGAATTTTTGAACTGAGGGACCAGAAGAATTCGAGGCTGAATAAAAGTGAAGAAAAACAATAACAACTTAATAGACTACAGCAAATATATAATAAATATAATTGAGGTACTAAAAACTTAAGAGGAGTAAAGAGAGTCATAACCGGGTTATAACCAGGAGAAGATTTGAGGACCTACTCTCCTTTAGAAGTAAAAGCCTGAACTTTGCATTCAAGGCATACGTGTTATTTTTTATTGATTAATTCTAAATTAACTAAGAAGATTCAAAGGACTAAATATACTTACATATTTTAGATATAAATATTAGGGGTATTGTAAATATTTATGAATTAGTAACATTTATAAAATAAGGATTTTATAAAGAGCTAAGGCATTTATATATTTATATTTGTATCTAGTCACCTATAATTTTGGATATATTTACGTGTTTATAATTTAGTACTTAAAATTAACTATATAGATACTCTGAATTGTTTATATACTGATAACTGTAACTATATTTTTGTATAAATTGATAATTATAATTAGTATCAAATTTAGATATATACCAATTAATTGATTATTAATATCTATATTTATACATACATAGATCTGATTATCGACTTAATTTAGAGTTCTTGTTGGTATATCCTAATTAATTTACATAGACTATTGATATTGATATTTAAGTTGAATAATCTGCTAAGATTGTTTAAAGTTGATTACGAATAGAGATAGCTAGGATTAGCAGAATTGATTATCATTTAACACTTAATGCTACAAGGAGGATAAAAAGAGGGGAAAAACACACAAAAAAATAACAACAACAAAAGATAGATAGTTAATGGTTGATGACAGTGTGGGAAAATATTTATAGAATACTGGGAGAGAAAAGTAGGGTATTGAAAGAGATGGTCAGTATTACTACAATGACTTTAAAGGCAGGAAAAAAGACTGCATCAAATCCAATGATAACAAAGGCTTCCCCATTAAACCAACGGTCGACAGAGGGGTCACAAAAGATGGAAAAAATAAATACGACCCCAAAAATGCAAACAATGCAAGCCACTTTGACATTGATTCAGGAAACAATGGTTAAAATGCAAGAAACAATGTTTAGCAACCACAGAGAAATGAAATTTGACATTCAGAAATTAGATAACAAAATGAACTCAATCCAGGAAGCAATTCAGAAGAATGAACAAAAAATAAAAATAATAGAAGACAAAACAGAACAAACTGGGGAAAAATTAGACCTGGTGGATCAGAAAATGACAGCAATAAACAAGGACCTCGAAGATTCAATAATTCAATTAGAAATGGACCAGGCATCATTCTATTTAAGATTCCAAAATGTGACAGAGGTGAAGAATGAAGATTTAGGACAGATAATGGCAGATGTTATAGCAGAATCTCTCCAAAGGGACAAACAAGAAATCATGAACGAATTGGATGAAGTATATCGAATCCAAACGAATTATGCTAAACGCCACAAACTGATCAAGGAGGTCCATGTTAGATTTGCCTGAAAGAAAATCTGGGACATAGTGTACAATATCACCCAAGAAGAACCAGTGATTTATAAGGAGAAGGAAATCATTACATTGAAGCAAATTCCTAGAAGGGTTCGAGAACAACGTAAGGATTATCGTTTCCTGGCTGCACAATTGAATAAACAAAATATCTTGTTTAGGTGGATACTCCCAGAGGGAATGCTTATTTCATGGCAAGGCGAGAAGGTTAAAATCGAAAGCTTAGTGATGGCACAGGACTGGTAGGTTAAGGGCTTGGCCAGAGCGTCTCTTGGTGTACCATTTCCATAATTGACAAAGACCTGAGGCAGGCCTGCATTGTACGGGGTGTACCCTGTAGGCTCCAGGACTGGTTCCGGGTTGTGACCGAATTACATGCAGGATTGCAAGAATTTTGACTGGTCACAGCTGGCCCATCCATCCCTCGACAGGTAAGGGACTGGCCGAAAAAACCTGGGCGCCAGCCTCCTACCCTTTCACCACCTGTTTCTGCACCACCTAATAAAGGGACATTTAGGTGTTTCAGGTGTAACCGACCAGGACATCGGGTGACGCAGTGTCCGGTTCCAGCAGGACAAGGTACATCAGCAACCCAGGGAGGACTGGGTGCTACTCCACAGAGGACTCCAGATCGGTCAAGAGCATTACGTCAGGCTGAAAGAGAGACCCCCCATCGACCTCCAAGGGAGGCGACACCAACTGTTCCTGATGTCCTGTTGGAGGAATATGATAATATGGAACCAGAAGAGGACCCTATGGTAAGCCAGCCAATAGTACCATTTGCCATTCTGATTTTCCTGACAAGTCCTATCACTGGCCAGAGTAGTGAGTACCAGGCATTAATAGATTCCGGTTGTACCAGATGTCTCATCAATAAGAGGGTGGTAGAGAAAGTAGGACTAAGGATGAGGCGTTTGTTACGTCCAATCTGCTTTGAACAAGTGGACAGTTCCCTTCGGAGGGGGGAGGGCGGCTACACTGGTAACAGAGCCTGTAAGGTTGGAAATGGGAGAACATTGGGAGATTCTCCGTTTTATTATAGTTCCATCCATGACGGAGGAAGTGATATTAGGACTAGCATGGTTAGACAAGTGGGGGCCTACTATATGGTGGGAGGGTGGTTGTCACCATATGCGCCTTGGTGTTGGCCCTCACCCACCAAGAGTGGAGGAAAGCAGTAACAACGGCCCATCTAGGAGCAAGCTTAATAATAAGGATAAGCCCAGGGATGGGATTAAAGTAGCAATAAATCAAGCAGACCAAAATGCGGACTTTCCGGCAGTATATAATGATCTTGCAGAGGTATTTAACAAGAAGGAGTGTGACAGTTTACCACCCCATTATCCAACTGATTGCGCAATTGACATCTTGCCAGGAGCTAAATTGCCAAAGCCACGTATGTATCCCATGACACCCCGGGAACTGGAGGAGTTGAGGAAGTACATTCACAAGAATTTGGCATGAGGTTTTATACAACCGGCCCGGTCTCAAATCGCAGTGCCTGTATTGTTCCAAGAGAAAAAGGACAGAGGCCTTCAACTTTGTGTGGACTTCAGAGGCATTAATGTGGTCTGTATAGAACACAGGTACCCTCTTCCTTTAATGAAGGACATGTTAGCCCATCTAGCCCAGGGGAGGATTTTTACCAAATTGGATCTGAGGGAGGCTTATTATCGGGTTAGAATTAAACCCGGTGATGAGTGGAAGACAGCATTTAACTGTCCCCTGGGGAGTTATCAATTCCGGGTTATGCCCTTTGGGCTACAGAGTGCCCCTACTGTTTTCATGCAGCTAATCAATGGGGTGTTACACAATCATCTATATCATGGAGTATTGGTCTATTTGGATGACATACTGATTTATACGAACACAATGGAAGAACATATCAGTCTGGTATGGGATGTGTTGTGTAAGTTACTCGATGCTCGACTGTTTGTGAAGTTATCAAAATGCAAATTTCATAAAACACGCCTCAACTATTTGGGCTATAGGATATCCACAGCAGGCATAGAGATGGACCCAGAAAAGGTGCAAAGTGTTTTGGAATGGCAAGCCCCGCGAACTCGATGCCAATTGCAAAGCTTTTTAGGTTTTGCCAATTTCTACAGGCAATTCATCTCTGCATTTGCAAAGGTGGCTTTGCCTGTCATGGACTTATTATGGATCCGGAAAAGTACCATACGGCCACGATCTGGACAGGCACTAGCCTGGACCGCAGAGTGCCAGGCGGTGTTTAAAATGTTGAAGGCTTTATTCACCAAGGAACCCATTCTGTTACATCCAAATCCAGAACAACCATTCATAGTTCAGGCAGTGACGTAGCAGTGGGGGCAGTCCTGTTACAAAGAAATCCAACTGGAACATTGCAACCCTGCGCATACACGTCACAGAAGTTAACTTCTGTGATGTGGGCATGGGCATGGGCCATCTGGGAGAAAGAGGCCTTTGCTGTTAAATGGGCCTTCTCCACATGGAGGCATTTATTGGAAGGGGCCAAACATGAATTCGAGGTCTGGACCGACCATAAAAACTTAGAGGTGTTACAAACCCCAAGAAGACTATCACCAAAACACGTGCGTTGGGCACAGTACTTTCGGCGTTTCAGGTTTCACCTTAAACATGTACCAGGTGGCCAAAACTTCCTAGCAGATGCATTGTCCAGGTTACCACAGTATGATAGCAAATGGCAGGAGGTGGTGCAGGCGATCCTACCTCCATATATGCAGAGTGTCGCCAAAGTAGTATCCCGTCCGATCACTGTGGATCTGAAAGATGAACTAAAGGCGGTCCTCCCACATGACCTTTGGTTTCAGAAGCAACAGGGTTTGTTAACTCAGCAGGATGGGTTGGCCTGGTATGGGATTAAACTGTATGTTCCACATACGTTACGCAAACGTGTCCTCCATCGCTGCCATGATTCCAAACAGGCAAGCCATTTCAGGTTTTTAAAGACCCTGCATCTTGCTAGATGCCAGTTCTGGTGGCCCCAAATGAGAATTGACCTAGAAAAGTATGTAAAAAGTTGCCTAATATGTGCTACCTCCAAGCATAACCCTGGTAAACCTTTGGGGCTTCTGCAAGCTGATCCAGAATATCCATGGCAGGGTATAGCCATGGACTTTATCGTGGATCTTCCTGATAGCAAAGGTTACACAGTAATTTGGACAGTGATTGATCTGTTTTCTAAACAGGCCCATTTTATTCCCTGCAAGGGATTACCATTGGCCCAAAAGTTAGCCCGCATGTTTCTAACCCATGTCTATTGCCTCCATGGGGCCCCACGTAGGATCATATCAGATCGTGGAGTTCAATTTATAGCTCGATTTTGGAGAAACTTCGTGTGTCTACTCAGCTCCTCACAAGGTCTCAGTTCGGCATACAATCCAAGCACGAACGGCACTGCAGAACGGGCAAATGCAGCAGTAGAATGATACCTATGGAGTTATGTTTCGTACCAACAGACCGATTGGGTGGAGCTGGTAGTTTTTGTGGAAGTAGCGTACAACAATGCTGCACACAGTAGTACTGGCTTCATCCCTTTCCGGGTAGTGTCTGGTAGAGAATTCATGCCTATGCCCGAATACCGAAAATACGAATCCCATCCATGTTTGCCCAATGACTGGTTATCTCGAGTTAGTGGAGTATGGGATATAGTAAAAAAGGCCCTAACAAAAGCAAGTGAGAGTGCAAAAGTACAAGCGGACAAAAAACGCAGACCACATAAGCCATTCAGTGTAGGCCAGATGGTGTATTTGTCTACAAAATACATACGTTTAAGGGTTCCTTGCAAAAAACTGGGGCCAAAGTATATAGGTCTATTCAAAATCACTCAGATAATCAATCCAGTAACAGTACGACTCCAGCTTCCCTGGTTTTGGGGAAAAATCCATCCTGTGTTTCACAATAGTCTGTTGAAACCAGTTTCCCAATATCAGGTAACGGAAGTACCTGGTCCTGTAAAGTCTGGCTATTACGAGGTTCAGGAGATACTGGACTCACAAATGAAATGGGGTGGGCTGTACTATTTGGTTCTATGGAAAGGATACCCTCTGTCAGAAGCGTCCTGGGTGAACGTTGCTGATGTAAATGCACCCCGATTAGTCCAGGTGTTCCATAAAAAGTACCCGGGAAAACCGGGGGGGGGGACATTGCCACCAGTGCTGTACTATAGATAACTTGTTTTGTTTCCTTTCCAGGGGGAACCTGGTAAGGGGGGTGGTATGTCGTGCCCTGCGAGGCATCGGAGTATGGTGATACCCCACCGGTCTTCCTAACGCCCTCCGGTATACCTGTCCTCATCCTGGTTGGCCATCCTTGGACCTCCGAAGCTGTTGCAGCCTTCCTATGACATCATCACTCAGCGTCTTCATGGAAGATCAGATGGAGGAGTTTCGGAGCCTCACAGAGGCCCGACATTAGAGAGAGCACTATCTGCATGAGCATGGCCAGCTGTTTGTCAGGATGACTTAATAGCGCAGGGGCGTGTTATTTATGTTTGGGGGCCGGATGGTGGTTTACCGGGTGCTGGATGGGTGGGGTTAGTCTCATTAAGGGCGTGGTGGGTAGGATCGTTATGTAAAGGCACTGAAAACAGGTGGTTCTCAGTGCCGACTTTTCTCATGCTTCACTTCTTTAGTAAAGTTTGTTCCTCGTTCCTACTTGTGGTTTATTTCCTCGTAACGAAACATCGGGCTAGGACAACGCAACAGGAAGAAGGGATCATACCACTAGAGGAGGGAAAAAGAACAATGTTAAATAGAGAAATAATGCCAGAAGAATTGAGAGGGGCAATTTTAAGACTCAAGAATAACAAGACACCAGGACCGGAGGGCCTCCCAGGGGAAATTTACAAAAAAATGGGTGAGATTATGGAACCAGTATTGTTGGAAATATGTAACGAAGCACTACACGAAGCAAAAATACCGGAATCGTGGAGGGAGGCATAATCACCTTAATCTCAAAAGAAGGTACAGATAAAAACCAAGTCAGTAATTATAGACCAATATCCCTTTTAAATGTAGATTACAAAATATTTATGAACATAATAGCAAACAGGCTGAAAAGAGTATTGAATGAGTTAATATACCCGGACCAAAATGGCTTCCTCCCAAATAGACAAATAAGAGATAATACAAGAATAATAGTAGACATACTGGAATACTATGAAGCCCACCCAGAGAAAGAAGTGGCTCTTGTTTTTCTGGATGCTCAGAAGGCTTTTGATAATTTAAATTGGCAATTCATGATTAGGCAAATTAGACATATGGAATTGGGAAGTAAATTCGAAAATATGATAGCGGCAATATATAAGATGCAGAAGGCTAGGGTAATAGTAAATGGGGACACCACCAACATATTTCAAATAACCAAGGGGATACGTCAGGGATGCCCACTGTCACCACTTCTCTTTATCTTAACAATAGAAATACTATTAAATAGAATCAGAGCAAACCAAGAAATAATGGGAATGAAAATTAAAAGAGAAGAGTACAAAACACAGGTCTTTGTGGACGATATGGTCTTTATCACTGCAGAACCTTTGGAATCCAGTCCCATTCTAATACGAGAAATAGAAAAATGTGGGGAAATATCTGGACTTAAAATTAACAAAAGGAAAACCAAAATGATAGTTAAAAACTTAACAACATATCAGAAAAAAGAATTAGAAAAGGAAATGGATTTACAAATTGTTTAAAAAATTAAATACTTAGGGATATGGCTGACTGTAAGATGTTCGTCCCCAAAGGAAGATAATTATATGGTATTAGTCTAACAAATAAAGAAGGATTTGGAAAAATGGGGGAGGCTACAACTATCACTTTTAGGTAGGATCATGATGAATACTCTACCCAAATTATTATACTTATTTCAGACAATCCCTATATCATTAGACAAGAAGTTTTTTGGAGAAGTCAATAAAATTATTACAAAATTTGTTTGGCTAGGGAAGAAGGCGAGGATAAAATTACTCTCTCTTCAAAACAGTAATAGTAGGGGCGGCTTTGGACTCCCGGCGTGGGAATTCTACTACAAAGCAGCAACTCTGGTCTGGATAAGAGATTGGGTTAACTTAAATAACAGAAGAATCTTAACACTGGAAAGGCACGATTTACAGAAGGGGTGGCATGCCTTCATGTGGGATAAACGAAACAGGACACACTCATATTTCTATAGACATAAAATAAGAGATGCATTGTTACAAACCTGGGACGATATAAGGAAAAAACATTATAGGAAAATTCCTGGTTGGCTATCCACCATGGAGGCAATGATCCACCCCAACATGTTAGATATAAGCAAAATGCCCACATACTCAGAAATTTTAGACAAACAGGGAAAGCTCAGAAATAATCAGTTGTTAAAAGAACAGGGAATATCTATTGATTGGTGGCCATATTTACAATTACAATCTAGATACAAGAAAGATGTGGAAGAGTATGGAATTGACACAGAACCAAAACAACTAGACAAACTATTGATAGGCCCCGAAGGAAAATTAATATCCAAAATATACAATTATTTATTAGAATTTGATAGAGTAGAGGAGATGATGAAAGAACTGATGATTGCATGGGCAAAAAATATAGGGCACAATATAGAATTAGATTGGGAAAGAATTTGGAACAAAAATTACACCATAACCAAATCTGCTGCATATAAGGAAAATCAGTATAAAATGCTATACCGCTGGCACTTAGCCCCAGCGAGCCTGGCGAAAATGTACCTGAATCAAAGCCCAAAATGTTGGATATGTAACCATCATCAAGGTACCTTCTTTCATGCTTGGTGGCTGTGTTCTGAAGCGAAAAAATATTGGACTAAGATACAAGAGTGGCTACATGAGCTAACCAAATGCCAAATAGAATTAAACCTGGAAACATTCCTCCTGGGAATACTTAAAAAGAAATTTGATAGGAAAATAAGATATTTGATTCTACACATATTAACTGCGGTAAGAATTGTGTTCACGCAACACTGGAAGGAACGCAATATACCACCAGAGGGATTGATCATTCAGAAGATATATGAATGTACCGAAATGGATTAACTCACTTTAGAACTAAAAGAAAAATATGACTTGGAATTTTACACGGTTGGGAAAATTGGTATACATAGATAGATAATAGAAACAAAAATTGGAAATATACATAAGGCTATTGTGAGTTAGATATTGAATGTATATAGTGTATATATTGTATAGAATGTTGATCTGAAGTATATAAAAATGACACAGTCTGCTGAATATGTATTAGAGTTGTATAAAGGAAAATGGTAATTAAAAAAATGTACTATCACCATTGCTATTCAATGTGGTAACAGATTGAATAATTAGGGAATAGGCTAATTAGCCATACAATATTTCATTGTGGCACAAATGAGCTGAACTTCACAAATGCAGCATACACCAATGATATTTTCATAGAATTACAATCAAAGGTACAGGAATCATTACATGTCAGAAGCAAAAGATCAGAGAGGCTTAGACTATGAATAAATGCAAAAAACAAAAACAAAAACAAGAACATGTTAACTGATGGTATACAAATTAATCTTGCCCTTTGAGGTGAGCCAATTTAGCAGATGAATGACTCCATATACCTAAGTTCTTTGATCTTTGCATCAACAGCTGACATATTTCTGATGTTTTCTGCACAAATTGATGGGTGTTTGAGCAGTTTTGCCAACTTAACTGGTGCTTCTAAAGGAAGAAAAACATCGGCCTGAAAATGAAGATTTAAGAATTCAATGAAGCCATCACATGATTCTTACTTTACGTAGCAGACATGTAGATACTACTTGCTCAGGATCAGCAAAAGCTGGGGGAAGGGGAAATTCAGATGGGAACTTTGAGAACATTCTGGGCATCTCCTTCTATGACTGATGACAGAAGGAGGACATTCAGCAGGTACACAGTCAACCATATGCCTTTCTTGGATGTGATAATTCTGCAGAATGGATATAGCATGCCTGCCCAGGCAACTGTTGGAAAGATGACACCCACTCATCTAGAAATAAACAAAAACATGCCTCTCCAAAACCAAAATTAAAGCACCAGATAGATGCTGAAGCATAATGTCACAGAAAATGCAGCATCTCCTCCAGACAGGGAGACGGAGATGGTATCTGTTATGTCCTGAGCCTGTGGAAGCAGGCTCGGGGCATTGCAACGGTCCTGGGCAGGTGCAAGCACTCGTGTGCATACGCACGAGTTGTTGTCGCCAGCACTCGTGTGCATACGCGGGTGCTAGCGCGCCAAATGTTGCAGTTTGGCCTGGGAATCGCCTATAAAAGAGGCAGGGAGATTTGGGCGTTGTCAGCGTCTTGTAACTAGTATGCTGAACAGAAATAAAGAGGTTCCTGAGAACTACAACTGCTTCTCGTGTCATTGCCATTTCGCGAAGGACTTAACACTGGCGACGAGGATGGGATTGCCTACATCGACTGAAGACAGGTGTAAGCTTACCCAAGAGTCCTGAGCAGTAGGAATGGCGTTGACTCGGCAGCTACCCGCCAATCTAGCGAGCATCAGGGGTAGGCTGGCTGATAGACCCTTCCTTTTTCTACAAAAATGGCAAAAGTTGGAAGACTTTCAGAATTCGACGTCTCGCATCTGGAAAGATGGGAGTCCTACGTAGCCAGGGTGGAAAACTATCTTAAAGTCAATCAAGTAAGAGAAGATAGTTTAAAAGCCGCCACCCTGCTGTGCTTTTGTGGTCAAGACGCATTCGAAATCACTGAAAACATAGCAGCACCTGTACCTCTTGAATCTGTTAACTACACAGATCTCAAAAAACTACTAAAGGAACACTTCCAGCCCAAGTTGTCCGTCATCGCTTGGTGCCACACCACTATCTGTAGGGCATGCGGAAAACAGGGACACATTGCAGCTGTGTGTCTGGGCCGTCAGAAGGTACAACCTCAGGAAGAATTGCGCCTGAAAGGTACCAGGGTCCCCAGCCAAAACAGGGTGGGTTTCTGCGCTTCGCGAAGAAGCATTTATAGGACAGGCACACACAAGCCCATCAAGAAAAAGCTGTCACTTAAAGTGAAGCTACAAGGGGTTCCATTGGCTATGGAACTGGATACGGGGTCTGCACTTTCAATCATTTCCATGCACACGTTTAGGAAGATTTGTTCTGGCAGCGGATTTCAGGCCAAGCTGAGGCCTTCCGACATTGTGTTAACAGACTTTCAAAACTCCAGAGTGTGTGTTAAGGGGGAGGCCACCCTTAACGTACAGTATAAGGATTTTGAAGGTCCACTAGATGTAATAGTAGTAGGGGGTGAACGAAAGAGTCTCATAGGACTCGATTGGTTTGAGGCCTTGGGAATACACGTCACAGGGCTCAATAGCTTGCAAACAATTGACCTACAAGAAGTCTGCAAAGAATTTGCAGATGTTTTCAGCCCCCAGCTGGGCACGTACAAAGGACCCCTGTGTCACTGAAGTTAGACCCCACTGTCACCCCTATTAGAATTAAAGCAAGAAGGGTCCCTTTTGCTTTGAAGGGTAAAATTGACACCGAGTTGGACAAATTGATTCAGCAAGGAGTTTTAGAACCTGTCGACTCCAGTCCTTGGGAGACCCCCATTGTCACGCCTCTTAAGGCAAATGGGGACATTCGCATCTGTGCAGATTACAAATGCACTCTGAATAAGGCATTGCAGCAACATGCCTATCCTGTTCCTGTGGTCAGTCATATCCTGGCCTCCCTCAAGGGGGGGTGGTGCGTTTTTGCAAAGCTTGACCTAGCTCAAGCGTATCAACAGCTGCCTGTTGATGATGCTGCTGCTGTAGCTCAAACCATTGTGACCCACAGGGGGCATTCAAGGTAAAGAGGTTACAATTTGGAGTAAATGTCACTCCTGGAATTTTCCAAAGCGTAATGGAAAACACACTACGGGGTATACCAGGGGTTTGCCCCTATTTTGATGATGTCTTAATTGCAGGAGACTCTACACACAACTTAGCTGAGAGATTAAGGGCTGTCCGGCTGAGGTTCAGGAAAACGGGCCTCAAACATAAGAAGGACAAATATAAAATTGGGGTGCCTTCTACAGATTTTCTGGGATTCAAAATTGATGCTATCGGGATTCACCCTGCTGAATCCAAATTGAAAGCTATTATGCATGCTCCTAGGCCAAAGTCCAAGGCCGAACTACAGGCCTTTCTGGGCCTTCTGAACTTTTACAACTCCTTCCTTCCAACAAGGCTAGTGTAGCCGAGCCTCTTCATAGGCTCCTGGACAAACAGGCAGTGTGGCAGTGGTCACAAAAACACGAAGCAAGTTTCAATGAGGTTAAGGCCTTACTCACTTCTAACAGTGTGCTTGCACATTTCAATGAATCCCTTCCTGTGTGCATTGCTTGTGATGCTTCTCCTTATGGGGTGGGAGCCGTACTAAGCCACCTCAGATCAGATGGAACTCAGGTTCCTGTTGCATATTACTCCAGAACCTTGTCTTCTGCAGAGCAAAATTATGCTCAAATTGACAGGGAGGCTTTAGCTGTTGTTGCTGGAATCAAAAAATTCCATGATTTCCTATATGGCAGGCATTTCACGGTCTTCACTGACCATAAGAGCCGAGGTGGCGCAGCAGTTAGAGTGCAGTACTGCAGGCCACTTTAGCTGACTGTGTTCAGCAGGTCAGTGGTTCAAATCTCACCGGCTCAAGGTTGACTCAGCCTTCCATCCTTCCGGGTAGGTAAAATGAGGACTCAGATTGTTGGGGGCAATGTAAATATATATATATACATTGCTTACTGGTGTACACCGCTTAGAGAGTGCTTGTATATAAGTTAAAGCAGGTATATAAGTCTCATAAATAATAATAATAATAATAATAATAATAATAATAATAAGAAGAAGAAGAAGAAGAAGAAGAAGAAGAAGAAGAAGAAGAAGAAGAAGAAGAAGAAGAATAAGAAGAAGAAGAAGATGAAGAAGAAGAAGAAGAAGAAGAAGAAGAAGAAGAAGAAGAAGAAGAAGAAGAAGAAGAAGAAGAAGAAGAAGAAGAAGAAGAAGAAGAAGAAGAGAACGTTGCAGATCAATGGTGAGAAGCTGGGAGAGGTTAATATCAAGAGAGGAATATTTCAAGGAGATTCATTATCACCATTACTATTTGTTATTGCCCTGTTTCCTCTGTCAACAATACTGAATAACTCAGGACATGGCTATCAAACATCAAAAACATCTACCAGACTATCCCATCTCCTTTACATGGATGATCTGAAGCTGTATGGAAAAAACATCATCTGAAATAGAATCGCTGCTCAACACTGTCCGTATATATAGCCAAGATATTTTTATGGAGTTTGGCTTGGACAAATGTGCCACACTTACTATCAATACAGAAAATAATAATATAATAATTAATAAAAATAATAATAATAATAAGAATAATAATAAATAACCCCCAGTGGTGCATACCTTCGACGTGGTGTGGGCTTGTGTACTACTGAGAAGATGAGAGCATAGATGCCAGAAGGTTCAACCATACTGACAGGTCTCATCAGAGGAGTCAGACAAAGCTTACTCTCCCATAAATAAATATGGTGAGACGTAAATTTCAGATGCCATACCGCTTTACAAGGAGACGTCCGCCCCGGGTTAACAAGGTCCGCGCTAGATATTGGAGTTCCTGATATCTGGTGAAAAATGGGTTACAGGACTCAGGACTGTTGGCTGAGCAACCAGGGCCAGCAGCTGCAGAACTACTGGAAGAAAAGGTGTTTACCCGTCGCAGATACACAGTGATGGAAAACAAAGAAATAATGATCTGTTACTACAGATCAAGTCCAACAAGACGAGGATTATCTAAAACGAATGCACCAATTCTGGAAAGAACAACATCCAGAATCAGAAATAACAGAACAGAGACTAGCAGATCAACGCCGATTTATAACACGAAATAAAGTATTTACAGAAACAGAATTAGACGAACTGCAAAGGTTTACCCAGGGCAAAGAAATCAAAGCCTTACAAGAAGTAATTCAGAATGTAGAGGCAAACCAGGGGAAGTTGGCAGTGAAAGAATCCAGTAGAGATATACAACTGTTCTCATTTGGAAACCAGGCACCTCTTCCTCAGGAAGAACAAAACCCTCTAACTAAAGAAATAAAAGAATTGAAACAAAGAATAACTGAGCATCTAGAACATCACAAAAACAACAGAATAAGGCTGCCTGCATTGAAGCTTGTTTCAAAGAAACAGCTAGCACAAGCATTAAAAGATGCAAATACTGCAATAGCAAGTATAAGCACCAATTCACTGCAAGAAACAAACCAACTAATGTACAGCACAGCTACAGTTATAACAGAATACCTGGGATGCAAAATCAACAAAAAAGAAAAACAAACAAACAGTGCACCAAAAAATGGAAGGTTAGACTAGAAAATAAGATCAGCAAGTTAAGATCACATGCAAGCAAGCTAGAACAGATGAAAGAAAAGAAGCTGAAGAACAAGAAGACCAAAGAATACCTAATCAAGAAATACCACTTAGAAACAAGGAAGATCAAGGAAGCACTGAAATAATAAAGCAACAAATGACAGCTATAGCCAGGAAAATCAGTAGATATGAAGCTCGAATTGCAAACTATAGGCAGAACCTCCAATTTCAATCCAATCAGAAACGTTTCTACCAATCCATCAATGGAGAAACTGCAAGGAATCAGTCAGTACCTGACAAGGAAGAAACAGTGCAATTCTGGAAGCAGATATGGGCTAACCCAAAGAAATACAACAAGGATGCAGCTTGGTTAAAAGAGGTGGATGCAAATAAAACAGAAGTTGAAATGAAAGAACTAGTAATAACAACAAAAATGGTAGAAAAAAGAGCAAAGCAAATCAAAAATTGGTCAGCACCAGGTGAAGATGAACTGCATGGGTTTTGGTTGAAACATCTAACTGTTATACACCCACTCATTGCCAAGCAATTCAACAATATACTACAAGGAGGAGAAATTGAAAAGTGGCTAACAACTGGGAAAACCTAACTAATAATGAAAAATCCAGCAAAAGGGGCAACACCAGGTAACTACAGGCCAATTACCTGCTTACCAACAACTTTCAAATTACTAACTGGTGTGTTAGCTGATGCAGTACAACAGCATCTATTTGAAAACAATCTCTTTCCACCTGAGCAGAAAGGAAACCGCCCCAATAGCAGAGGAACAAAAGATCAACTCCGAATAGACAAAATGATCTTGGAAAACTGCAAGAGAAGGAAGACCAACCTGAATGTGGCATGGATTGACTACAAAAAGGCATTTGACTCTCTGCCACATGATTGGATAATCAAGTGCCTAGAAATAACAGGAATAAGTAGAAACATCAGAAAATTTGTGCAAAAATCGATGGCACAGATGGAAGAGACACGTTGCAGATCAATGGTGAAAAGCTGGGAGAGTTAATACTCAAGAGGGAGTATTTCCAGGAGATTCATTATCACCAGTACTATTTGTTATTGCACTGGTTTCCTGCTGTCCACAAGACTGAATAACTCAGGACAATGTTTCAAACGTCAAAACATCTGCTAGACTATCCCACCTCCTTTACCTGATGAGCTGAAGCTGTATGGAAAAACATCATCCAAAAAGCTAATAGACTCGCTGCTCAAGCACTGTCCTATATATAGCCAAGTATTGTAAATGGATTTGGCTTGACAAATGTGCCACACTTACTATCAAACAAGGAAAAATAGTGAAAACTGAAGGAATCAAGATGCCCCACGAAAATAACATTAAGAGTCTGGGTGAGGAAGAATACTACAAATACTTGGGTATCCTTCAAGCTGACAACATCAAGCACACTGAAGTCAAGAAAAAGATTAGAGGTGAATACATCAAGAGAGTGAAAAAGATCTTAAAATCCAAACTCAATGGAGGAAATACCATAAAGGCAATCAACACCTGGGCAATCCCAGTCATTAGGTACACAGCTGGAATAGTGGACTGGACTCAAGCAGAACTAAAAGCAATGGATAGGCAGACCAGAAAAATAATGACAATGAATCATGCCCTTCATCTACGCAGTGACATTGATAGACTTTATCTACCAAGGCAAATAGGTGGACGTGGAATGCTACAAGTACATCAGATGGTTGAAGAAGAAAAAATGGCTTTGGAAGAATATCTGAAGAACAATGATGAAGATGAACTGAAATTAGTATATCAGGAAGGCTTACTAACTACTGGAGAGACCAAACTGGCCTACAAGAAAGACCAAATGAAGAACAGAATAGAGGCATGGGAAGACAAAGCACTACATGGCCAATACATGAAAAAAATAGCTGGGAAAGCAGATAATAATAAAACCTGGCAATGGCTAAGAGCAGGAAAATTGAAGAAAGAGACCGAGGGACTAATTCTGGCTGCACAAGACCAAGCCTTAATGACAAATGCATACAAAGTCAAAATTGAGAAGACAGCAAAAGACAGTAAGTGCCGCCTATGCAAAGAAGCTGAAGAAACAGTGGACCACTTGGTAAGCTGTTGCAAGAAGATTGCACAGACTGATTACAAGCAGCGGCATGACAAAGTAGCAACAATGGTGCATTGGAAGATCTGCAAAAAATATCATTTGCCTGTAAGCAAAAACTGGTGGATCATAAAATAGAGAAAGTCATAGAAAATGATAAAATTAAACTGCTCTGGGACTTCAGAATTCAAACATACAAGCACCTGCAACATAACACCCCAGACTTAACAATTGTCGATAAGAAAGACAAAAAAGTCTGGATAGTGGATGTGGCAGTGCCTGGAGACAGCAGAATAGACGAGAAAGAACTGGAGAAGATAACAAAATACAAAACCTACAAATAGAAATAGAAAGACTGTGGCAAAAGCAAGCAAGGGTAGTACCAATAGTAATAGGCTCCTTAGGTGCAATCCCAAAACAACTGGAGCACCACTTGAATCACCATTGGCATTGACAAATTTGCTATTAGTCAATTGCCAAGGCGGCGCTTATTATGAACTGCTTCCATCCTGCGACGATACCTGTAATACCATCAAACAGTCCCTCTGCCTATCTCCAGGTCCGTGTGTAAGGACTCGATAGGTAGACAAAATGCCAACTCCAGTCCTGAACATCTGCGAGACTGTGGCCATGATTGGAAATGATATTATGAGGGTGATGATGATGACGATCAGCGCACAGTCAGCCAGATGTTCAGACTGGATTTGGCATTTTTTCTACCTATCGAGTCCTTACCCAGGACCTGGGATAGGCAGATGTGGATGTTTGATGGTATTACAGATATCGTCGCAGGATGGCAGCAGTTCCTAATAAGGCCGCCTTTTGCAATTGACTAATAGCGAATTTGTCAATGCCAATTGTGTTCAAGTGGTGCTCCAGTTGTTTTGGGATTGCACCCAAGGAGCCTATACTATTGGTACTACCCTTGCTTGCTTTTGCCACAGTCTTTCTATTTCTATTTGTAGGTCTTTGTATTTTGTTATCTTCTCCAGTTCTTTCTCTTCTATTCTGCTATCTCCAGGCACTGCCACATCCACTATCCAGACTTTTTTGTCTTTCTTATCGACAATTGTTTAGTCTGGGGTGTTATGTTGCAGGTGCTTGTCTGTTTGAATTCTGAAGTCCCAGAGCAGTTTAATTTTATCATTTTCTATGATTTTCTCTATTTTATGATTCCACCAGTTTTTGCTTACAGGCAAATGATATTTTTTGCAGATCTTCCAATGCACCATTGTTGCTACTTTGTCATGCCGCTGCTTGTAATCAGTCTGTGCAATCTTCTTGCAACAGCTTACCCAGTGGTCCACTGTTTCTTCAGCTTCTTTGCATAGGCGGCACTTACTGTCTTTTGCTGTCTTCTCAATTTTGACTTTGTATGCATTTGTCCTTAAGGCTTGGTCTTGTGCAGCCAGAATTAGTCCCTCGGTCCCTTTCTTCAATTTTCCTGCTCTTAGCCATTGCCAGGTTTTATTATTATCTGCTTTCCCAGCTATTTTTTTCATGTATTGGCCATGTAGTGCTTTGTCTTCCCATGCCTCTATTCTGTTCTTCATTTGATCTTTCTTGTAGGCCAGTTTGGTCTCTCCAGTAGTTAGTAAACCTTCCTGTTATACTAATTTCAGTGCATCTTCATCATTGTTCTTCAGATATTCTTCCAAAGCCATTTTTTCTTCTTCAACCATCTGATGTACTTGTAGCATTCCACGCCCACCTATTTGCCTTGGTAGATAAAGTCTATCAATGTCACTGCGTGGATGAAGGGCATGATTCATTGTCATTATTTTTCTGGTCTGCCTATCCATTGCTTTTAGTTCTGCTTGAGTCCAGTCCACTATTCCAGCTGTGTACCTCATGACTGGGATTGCCCAGGTGTTGATTGCCTTTATGGTATTTCCTCCATTGAGTTTGGATTTTAAGATCTTCTTCACTCTCTTGATGTATTCACCTCGAATCTTTTTCTTGACTTCAGTGTGCTTGATGTTGTCAGCTTGAAGGATACCCAAGTATTTGTAGTACTCTTCCTCATCCAGACTCTTAATGTTATTTTCGTGGGGCATCTTGATTCCTTCAGTTTTCATTATTTTTCCTTGTTTGATAGTAAGTGTGGCACATTTGTCCAAGCCAAACTCCATTACAATATCTTGCTATATATACGGACAGTGTTGAGCAGCGATTCTATTTCAGATGATGTTTTTCCATACAGCTTCAGATCATCCATGTAAAGGAGGTGGGATAGTCTAGCAGATGTTTTTGATGTTTGATAGCCATATCCTGAGTTATTCAGTATTGTTGACAGAGGAAACAGTGCAATAACAAATAGTAATGGTGATAATGAATCTCCTTGAAATGTTCCTCTCTTGATATTAACCTCTCCCAGCTTTTCACCATTGATCTGCAACTGTGTCTTCCATTGTGCCATCGATTTTTGCACAAATTTTCTGATGTTTCTACTTACTCCTGTTATTTCTAGGCACTTGATTATCCAATCATGTGGCAGAGAGTCAAATGCCTTTTTGTAGTCAATCCATTCCACATTCAGGTTGGTCTTCCTTCTCTTGCAGTTTTCCAAGATCATTTTGTCTATTAGGAGTTGATCTTTTGTTCCTCTGCTATTGGGGTGGTTTCCTTTCTGCTCAGGTGGAAAGAGATTGTTTTCAACTAGATGCTTTTGTACTGCATCAGCTACCACACCAGTTAGTAATTTGAAAGTTGTTGGTAAGCAGGTAATTGGCCTGTAGTTGCCTGGTGTTGCCCCTTTTGGCTGATTTTTCATTTTAGGTATGTTTTTCCCAGTTTTAGCCACTTTCAATTTCTCCTCCTTGTAGTATTGGTTTAACTGTTTTGGCATGAGTGGGTGATATAACAGTTTAGATGTTTCAACCAAAACCCATGCACTTCATCTTCACACTGGTGCTGACCAATTTTTTGATTTTACTGGGGGGGGCATCTTTTTCTACCATTTTTGTTGCTTATACTATTCTTTTGCACATGTAAACTTCGTTTTATTTGCATCCATCTCTTTTAAACCAACCGCATCCTTGTTTGTAAATTTCTTTGGGTTATCCCTATCTGCTTCCAGACTGGCACTTGTTTCTTCCTTGTCAGGTATTATAATAATAATTAATAATAATAATACTAATAATAATAATAATAATAATAATAATAATAATGGATGATCTGAAGCTGTATGGAAAAACATCATCTGAAATAGAATCGCTGCTCAACACTGTCCGTATATATAGCAAGATATTGTAATGGAGTTTGGCTTGGACAAATGTGCCACACTTACTATCAAACAAGGAAAAATAGTGAAAACTGAAGGAATCAAGATGCCCCACGAAAATAACATTAAGAGTCTGGATGAGGAAGAGTACTACAAATACTTGGTATCCTTCAAGCTGACAACATCAAGCACACTGAAGTCAAGAAAAAGATTAGAGGTGAATACATCAAGAGAGTGAAGAAGATCTTAAAATCCAAACTCAATTGAGGAAATACCATAAAGGCAATCAACACCTGGGCAATCCCAGTCATTAGGTAAACAGCTGGAATAGTGGACTGGACTCAAGCAGAACTAAAAGCAATGGATAGGCAGACCAGAAAAATAATGACAATGAATCACACCCTTCATCCACGCAGTGACATTGATAGACTTTATCTACCAAGGCAAATAGGTGGGCGCGGAATGCTACAAGTACATCAGATGGTTGAAGAAGAAAAATGCTTTTGGAAGAATATCTGATGAACAATGATTGAAGATGCACTGAAATTAGTATATCATGAAGCTTCTAACTACTTGGAGACCAAACTGGCCTTCCAAGAAGACAAAATGAAACCAGAATAGAGGCATGAATACAGCACTACATGCCGATACATGAAAAAATAGCTGGGAAGCAGATAACATAAACCTGGCAATGGCTAAGAGCAGGAAACTTGAAGAAGAGCCGAGGACTAATTCTGGCTGCACAAGACCAAGCCTTAAGGACAAATGCATATAAAGTCAAAATTGAGAAGACAGCAACAGACAGTAAGTGCCGCCTATGCACAGAAGCTGAAGAAACAGTGGACCACTTGGTAAGCTGTTGCAAGAAGATTGCACAAACTGATTACCAGCAGCGGCATGACAAAGTAGCAACAATGGTGCATTGGAAGATCTGCAAAAAATATCATTTGCCTGTAAGCAAAAACTGGTGGGATCATAAAATAGAGAAAGTCATAGAAAATGATAAAATAAACTGCTCTGGGACTTCAGAATTCAAACAGACAAGCACCTGCAACATAACACCCCAGCTAACATTGTCGATAATACGACAAAACATCTGGATGTGATGTGGCATTGCCTGGAATAGCAAATAGAAGAGAAATACCTGGAGAAGATAACAAATACAAAGACCTACAAATAGAATAGAAAGACTGGTGGCAAAAGCAAGCAAGGGTAGTACCAATAGTAATAGGCGCCTTGGGTGCAATCCCAAAACAACTGGAGCACCACTTGAACACCATTGGCATAGACAAATTCGCCATTAGTCAATTTACTAGAACTGCTTCCATCATGCGACGATATCTGTAATACCATCACACATCCACATCTGCCTATCCCAGGTCCTGGGTAAGGACTCGATAGGTAGACAAAATGCCAAATCCAGTCTGAATATCTGGCTGACTGTGCGTTGATCGATAATAATAATATTCCAACTCTGATCGGGTTGCTGGAACGTGCTACATTCCACCAGCTGCTGCTTAAACTGTAAGTTTTGGGAGAATCCACCAGGAAAGTAGCGAGGCCCTGATTGGATCTCCATTATATTTATAGGGTATTATACTCTATTTAAACCACATTCCAACTCTGATCGGGTTGCTGGAACGTGCTACATTCCACCAGCTGCTGCTTAAACTGTAAGTTTTGGGAGAATCCACCAGGAAAGTAGCAAGGCCTGATTTGATCTCCATTATATTTATAGTGTATTATACTCTATTTAAACCCCATTCCAACTCTGATCGGGTTGCTGGAACGTGCTACATTCCACCAGCTGCTGCTTAAACTGTAAGTTTTGGGAGAATCCACCAGGAAAGTGGCGGCCCGCACGCCTAACGGCGCACGAATTATATAACTATATAACTAAAAATCACAAACAGTAGCAGTACATTCAGGGCAAATGTGTCTAACATCCCCTGTATCTAAGATGTCTGGCTTAGTTCAGTGCAACACCTGCTTTGCAACAGTCTTTCGCAGTACCCTTTTCAAACTTGGAAACTGTCCTATCTGTAAACAAATCACTAGCCTACAAGGACAGATCATTTACCTAGGGTCTGTAATCCGTGCTCTTCGGGCAGAAATTAGGTGTCCAGCTCAGCCCCTCTACTCTAGTAAGCCTCCCTGCTATCAGCCCCCTTTACCACAAAGATCCTGCAGGAAAAGGGCAGTGTGGACAACCGTGGGATCTGGCAGGGTGAGAGCTGTGAACCATAAAAACAAAGCTTTCTCTGTGTCCCTGCACAACAGCTACAGTGCCCTTGCTGACCTTAATAGGGACATTAAGGAGACTGGTAAAGGTATTTGTGAAGATAACTCAAATAAGCAGGGGATTGTGGTCCGAGATGAAGAACTAGATTTTGATAGGGAGAAGTGTGAATCAGGTATTGCACATCAGTCATGCAAGAATAGAACGGCTCCCAAAAAGAGAAGCTACCTTCTGGTAGGTGATTCAATTATAAGGGATGTAAATTTAGGAAAGGACACAGAGGCTTTGAAAGAGGTCAGGTGTCTTCCAGGTGCTACTGCCAGTAGAGACAAGAAGCGTATTTCTAAAATAATCAAGAATGGCAGCAAGGACTGTGATGTGGAGGCTATTGTACATCTTGGCACTAATGATCTGTCCCAGAATGATTTCCAGAGCTTGGGGAAGGAACTTAGCAGAATAAGCTGTAGGCTTACTTTCTCAGAGGTTTTACCAGTGTATAAGGAGCAAAACGGAAAAGGCCAGCACATAGCACAATTCAATATGTGGCTAAAGGAGTGGTGTAAAGGGGAAGGCTTCGGATATATTAGTCACGATGTCAGTAGCTGGTCCAATCAAAAGATGTACAAAAGAGATGGTTTGCATCCATCAAAAAAAGGGACTGAGTTACTCGGCTATAAATTCCAGATTTTCTGGAGGGAAATTTAAACTAAACAGCGGGGACAGGGAGTTAATTGATACGGAACAACCCTGTCCCCGGCAATTTAAAAACTATAGGGCTATCAGTGCATGTAGCATAGATGTGTGTGTGGACAAGAATACCAACCTTGCTATCAATCAAAATGAAGCCTCTAATAGCGAGTGCCACATAAAGTGCACTAACCAAATAGGTGGTAAGACATTAGGGGAACTCAGGCACCACATAGGCTATGTAGAAAGGAAACACAGGGCCACCCACAAAGGACTCAAATGTTTATACACCAATGCACAGAGTATGAACAGCAAACAGGGTGAACTAGAAATTCAGGTTAATGAGGGCAGATACGATATTGGTGCCATTACGGAAACATGGTGGGATGAAACTCACACATGGAACACACAGCTAGAGGGATTTAAATTATTTAAAAGAAACAGACCAAATAAAAGAGGAGGTGGAGTTGCTCTTTATATAAGAAATAACTACATCTCCACAGAAATAGAGTACAACAATGATAAAAACTGTCTTGAATGCATTTGGGTCAATATAAAAGGGGGGGGGGAATGACATTGCCATAGGTGTATACTACAGACCACCCAACCAAACAGAGGAATTAGATGAACTTTTTGCCAGTCAGCTAACTAAGGTATGTAGGAAGCACATCACAATAGTAATGGGGGACTTTAACTACCCTGACATCAACTGGGAGACAAACTCCGCACCAAGTGGAAGATCAAACAGGTTCCTGGCAAACCTAGCAGACAACTTTGTCTCCCAAAAAGTAGAGAAGGGAACTAGGGGATTAGCCATCTTGGATCTAATTCTCACTAACAGAGATGAAATGATAGACGGTGTTGAAGCCATAGGAACCTGGGAGGAAGTGATCATGCAATATTAGAATTCAACATTATAGAAGCACAACCAATAGAACACAGTCAAACTAGAGTCTTGGACTTCAAGAGAGCTAATTTCATTAAACTTAGAGAGGGCTTGGGAAGGATTCCATGGATGAGAATCCTCAAGGGAAAAACAACTCAAGAAGCTTGGGAAATTTTGAAAAATGAGATAATAAAAGCACAGTCTAGCACAATACCAACAAAGAGGAAAAACAACAGCTCTCAAAAGAAACCAGCATGGCTGCATAAAGAACTCTCTGACAAATTGAAAGATAAAAAGGACACGTATAGAAAGTGGAAAGAGGGGAACATAACTAAGTTAGAATATCAGCAAATAGCCCGAGCCTGCAAAGATGAAGTGAAGAAAGCCAAGGCTCAAAATGAACTAAGGCTTGCGACCAAAGTCAAAAATAACAAAAAAGCTTCTTTCAACATGTAAAAAACAAGAAAAAAGTGAAGGAAACGATTGGCCCATTAGTGGGTGGAAGTGGCAAGAAGGTGACAAACAACAGGGAGAAAGCAGAACTATTTAACTCGTGTTTTGCATCTGTCTTTACACAAAGGGAAAAAACAGACCAACCTATTAAAAATACTGCCATAAAAAACAAAACAGAAACACAAGTTAAGATAGGCAAGAAAATGGTTAGGGAGCACCTGTCCAGCCTAGATGAGTTCAAATCGGCAGGACCAGAGTTCTCAAGGAACTGGCAGATGTAATATCGGAGCCACTGAACTATATTTTTCAAAGATCCTGGAACACAGGGGAACTACCAGAGGACTGGAAAAGAGCTGATGTAGTTCCCATCCTCAAAAAAGGAAAAAAAATGGATCCAGGAAATTACAGACCTATCAGCCTGACCTC
Source organism: Crotalus tigris (assembly GCF_016545835.1). NCBI lineage: Eukaryota > Metazoa > Chordata > Lepidosauria > Squamata > Viperidae > Crotalus > Crotalus tigris. Next base: position 616,491 of record NW_024096718.1, read on the forward strand.
AATACCTGGGAGATCCTGGAAAAGATAATCAAACAACGAATCAATGAACACCTAGAGGCAAACAAAGTCATTACTAAAAGCCAACATGGGTTTGTCAAAAATAGATCATGCCAGACAAATCTTATTGCATTCTTTGACCAAGTTACAAAATTAGTGGATCAGAGGAATGCTGTGGACATAATTTACTTGGACTTCAGTAAGGCATTTGATAAAGTAGATCACAACCTACTACTTGACAAGATAGAAAAATGTGGGGTAAACAGAACCACCACCAGATGGATCCGTAGCTGGCTGACCGGCCGTACTCAGCGAGTGGTCCTCAATGGAACTGCATCTATATGGAGGGAAGTGTGTAGTGGGGTGCCCCAGGGCTCTGTTCTGGGCCAGTACTCTTCAACATCTTCATCAATGACTTGGATGAAGGGATAGATGGGGAACTCATTAAATTTGCAGACGACACCAAGCTGGCAGGAATAGCCAACACTCCAGAAGACAGGCTTAAGATACAGAAGGATCTGGACAGACTTGAACACTGGGCACTAACTAACAAAATGAAATTCAATGGTGAAAAAAGCAAGGTTCTACATTTAGGCAAGAAAAACCAAATGCACAAGTACAGCATAGGTGGCACCATGCTCAATAGTAGTACCTGTGAGAGGGCCCTCGGAGTCCTAGTAGACAATCACTTAAATATGAGCCAGCAGTGTGCTGCAGCTGCCAAAAAGGCCAACACAGTGCTAGGCTGCATTAACAGAGGGATAGAATCACGATCACGTGAAGTATTAATACCACTCTTTAATGCCTTGGTAAGGCCACACTTGGAATACTGCATCCAGTTTTGGTCACCACGATGTAAAAAAGATGTTGAGACTCTAGAAAGAGTACAGAGAATAGCAACAAAGATGATTATGGGACTGGAGGCTAAAACATATAAGGAACGGTTGCTAGAATTGGGTATGTCTAGTTTAACGAAGAGAAGGACAAGGGGGGACATGATAGCAGTGTTCCAATATCTCAGGGGCTGCCATAAAGAAGAGGGAATTAAGCTATTCGTCCAAAGCACCTGAAGGCAGGACAAGAAGCAACTTGTGGAAACTACTCAAATGAGAGAAAGCACCTAGAACTAAGGAGAAACTTCCTGACAAGTTAGAACAATTAATCATGGACACAGCTTGCCTCCAAAGCAGTAAATGGTCCAACACTGGTAAAGTTTTTAAGAAGAGACTGGACAGCATTTGTCCGAAATGGTGTTGGTTTCCTGCCCGAGCAGTGGGTTGGACTATATGAACCTCCAAGGTCCTTCCAACTTACTAAATATATAATCATAATAATATAATAATCATAATAATATAATAGATAATCATCATCATCATCAATCATCATCCCGCAGTGACATTAATAGACTTTATCTACCAGGCAAATAGGGGGCCCTTGATGCTCACAAGTACATCAGTTGGTTGAAGAAGAAAAAATGGCTTTGGAAGAATATCTGAAGAACAATGATGAAGATGCACTGAAATTAGTATATCAGGAAGGCTTACTAACTACTGGAGAGACCAAACTGGCCTACAAGAAAGACCAAATGAAGAACAGAATAGAGGCATGGGAAGACAAAGCACTACATGGCCAATACATGAAAAAAATAGCTGGGAAAGCAGATACTAATAAAACCTGGCAATGGCTAAGAGCAGGAAAATTGAAGAAAGAGACCGAGGGACTAATTCTGGCTGCACAAGACCAAGCCTTAAGGACAAATGCATACAAAGTCAAAATTGAGAAGACAGCAACAGACAGTAAGTGCCGCCTATGCAAGAAGCTGAAGAAACAGTGGACCACTTGGTAAGCTGTTGCAAGAAGATTGCACAGACTGATTACAAGCAACGGCATGACAAAGTAGCAACAATGGTGCATTGGAAGATCTGCAAAAAATATCATTTGCCTGTAAGCAAAAACTGGTGGGATCATAAACTAGAGAAAGTCATAGAAAATGATAAAATTAAACTGCTCTGGGACTTCAGAATTCAAACAGACAAGCACCTGCAACATAACACCCCAGACTTAACAATTGTCGATAAGAAAGACAAAAAAGTCTGGATAGTGGACGTGGCAGTGCCTGGAGATAGCAGAATAGAAGAGAAAGAACTGGAGAAGATAACAAACTACAAAGACCTACAAATAGAAATAGAAAGACTGTGGCAAAAGCAAGCAAGGGTAGTACCAATAGTAATAGGCTCCTTGGGTGCAGTCCCAAAACAACTGGAGCACCACTTGAACACCATTGGCATTGACAAATTTGCTATTAGTCAATTGCAAAAGGCGGCCTTATTAGGAACTGCTTCCATCCTGCGACGATACCTGTAATACCATCAAACATACACATCTGCCTATCCCAGGTCCTGGGTAAGGACTCGATAGGTAGACAAAATGCCAAATCCAGTCTGAACATCTGGCTGACTGTGCGATGAATAATAATAATAATAATAATAATAATAATCCCCCAGTGAGGCACTACCTTGACGTGGTTTTGGGGCTTGTGTACTCTGAGGAAGATGAGAGCTATGCCAGAGGTTCAACCATACTGGACAGGTCTGGACAGGTCTCATCAGAGGAGTCAGACAAAGAGTGTCTCTCCCTTAAAAAATATGGTGAGACGTAAATTTCAAAATGCCATACCGGCTCGGACGTCGCCCGGGTTAACAAGGTCCGCACTAGATATTGGAGTTCCTGGATATCTGGTGAAAAATGGGTTACAGGACTCATGACTGTTGGCTGAGCAACCAGGGCTAGCAGCTGCAGAACTACTGGAAGAAAAGGTGTTTACCCGTCGCAGGTACACAGTGATGGAAAACAAAGAATAATTGATCTGCTTTCTACAGATCAATCCAACAAGAAGAGGATTCTAAAAACTGAATGCACCAATATCTGGAAGAAGCAACTCCAGAATCAGAAATAACAGAACAGAGACTAGCAGATCAACGCCGATTTATAATACGAAATAAAGTATTCACAGAAACAGAATTGGATGAACTGCAAAGGTTTACCCAGGGCAAAGAAATCAAAGCCTTACCAAAAGTAATCAGAATGTAGAGGCAAACCAGGGGGAGTTGGCAGTGAAGGAATCCAGCAGAGATATACAACTGTTCTCATTTGGAAACCAGGCACCTCTTCCTCAGGAAGAACAAAACCCTCTAACTAAAGAAATTAAAGAATTGAAACAAAGAATAATTGAGCATCTAGAACAGCACAAAAACAACAGAAGAAGGCTGCCTGCATTGAAGCTTGTTCCAAAGAAACAGCTAGCACAAGCATTAAAAGATGCAAATATTGCAATATCAAGTATAAGCACCAATTCACTGCAAGAAACAAACCAACTAATGTACAGCACAGCTGCAGTTATAACAGAATACCTGGGATGCAAAATCAACAAAGAAGAAAAACAAACAAACAGTGCACCAGAAAAATGGAAGGTTAGACTAGAAAATAAGATCAGCAAGTTAAGATCACATGCAAGCAAGCTAGAACAGATGAAAGAAAAGAAGCTGAAGAACAAGAAGACCAAAGAATACCTAATCAAGAAATACCACTTAGAAACAAGGAAGATCAAGGAAGCACTGGAAATAATAAAGCAACAAATAACAGCTATAGCCAGGAAAATCAGTAGATATGAAGCTCGAATTGCAAACTATAGGCAGAACCTCCAATTTCAATCCAATCAGAAACGTTTCTACCAATCCATCAATGGAGAAACTGCAATGAATCAGTCAGTACCTGACAAGGAAGAAACAGTGCAGTTCTGGAAGCAGATATGGGATAACCCAAAGAAATACAACAAGGATGCGGCTTGGTTAAAAGAGGTGGATGCAAATAAAACAGAAGTTGAAATGAAAGAACTAGTAATAACAACAAAAATGGTAGAAAAAAGAGAAAGAAAATCAAAAATTGGTCAGCACCAGGTGAAGATGAACTGCATGGGTTTTGGTTGAAACATCTAACTGTTATACACCCACTCATTGCCAAACAGTTCAACAATATACTACAAGGAGGAGAAATTGAAAAGTGGCTAACAACTGGGAAAACCTACCTAATAATGAAAAATCCAGCAAAAGGGGCAACACCAGGTAACTACAGGCCAATTACCTGCTTACCAACAACTTTCAAATTACTAACTGGTGTAGTAGCTGATGCAGTGCAACAGCATCTAGTTGAAAACAATCTCTTTCCACCTGAGCAGAAAGGAAACCGCCCCAATAGCAGAGGAACAAAAGATCAACTCCTAATAGACAAAATGATCTTGGAAAACTGCAAGAGAAGGAAGACCAACCTGAATGTGGCATGGATTGACTACAAAAAGGCATTTGACTCTCTGCCACATGATTGGATAATAAAGTGCCTAGAAATAACAGGAGTCAGTAGAAACATCAGAAAATTTGTGCAAAGATCGATGGCACAATGGAAGACACAGTTGCAGATCAATGGTGAGAGGCTGGGAGAGGTTAATATCAAGAGAGGAATATTTCAAGGAGATTCATTATCACCATTACTATTTGTTATTGCACTGTTTCCTCTGTCAACAATACTGAATAACTCAGGACATGGCTATCAAACATCAAAAACATCTGCTAGACTATCCCACCTCCTTTATATGGATGATCTGAAGCTGTATGGAAAAACATCATCTGAAATAGAATCGCTGCTCAACACTGTCCGTATATATAGCCAAGATATTGTAATGGAGTTTGGCTTGGACAAATGTGCCACACTTACTATCAAACAAGGAAAAATAATGAAAACTGAAGGAATCAAGATGCCCCACGAAAATAACATTAAGAGTCTGGATGAGGAAGAGTACTACAAATACTTGGGTATCCTTCAAGCTGACAACATCAAGCACACTGAAGTCAAGAAAAAGATTAGAGGTGAATACATCAAGAGAGTGAAGAAGATCTTAAAGTCCAAACTCAATGGAGGAAATACCATAAAGGCAATCAACACCTGGGCAATCCCAGTCATTAGGTACACAGCTGGAATAGTGGACTGGACTCAAGCAGAACTAAAAGCAATGGATAGGCAGACCAGAAAAATAATGACAATGAATCATGCCCTTCATCCACGCAGTGACATTGATAGACTTTATCTACCAAGGCAAATAGGTGGGCGTGGAATGCTACAAGTACATCAGATGGTTGAAGAAGAAAAAATGGCTTTGGAAGAATATCTGAAGAACAATGATGAAGATGCACTGAAATTAGTATATCAGGAAGGCTTACTAACTACTGGAGAGACCAAACTGGCCTACAAGAAAGACCAAATGAAGAACAGAATAGAGGCATGGGAAGACAAAGCACTACATGGCCGATACATGAAAAAAATAGCTGGGAAAGCAGATAATAATAAAACCTGGCAATGGCTAAGAGCAGGAAAATTGAAGAAAGAGACCGAGGGACTAATTCTGGCTGCACAAGACCAAGCCTTAAGGACAAATGCATACAAAGTCAAAATTGAGAAGACAGCAACAGACAGTAAGTGCCGCCTATGCAAAGAAGCTGAAGAAACAGTGGACCACTTGGTAAGCTGTTGCAAGAAGATTGCACAGACTGATTACAAGCAGCGGCATGACAAAGTAGCAACAATGGTGCATTGGAAGATCTGCAAAAAATATCATTTGCCTGTAAGCAAAAACTGGTGGGATCATAAAATAGAGAAAGTCATAGAAAATGATAAAATTAAACTGCTCTGGGACTTCAGAATTCAAACAGACAAGCACCTGCAACATAACACCCCAGACTTAACAATTGTCGATAAGAAAGACAAAAAAGTCTGGATAGTGGACGTGGCAGTGCCTGGAGATAGCAGAATAGAAGAGAAAGAACTGGAGAAGATAACAAAATACAAAGACCTACAAATAGAAATAGAAAGACTGTGGCAAAAGCAAGCAAGGGTAGTACCAATAGTCATAGGCTCCTTGGGTGCAATCCCAAAACAACTGGAGCACCACTTGAACACCATTGGCATTGACAAATTCGCTATTAGTCAATTGCAAAAGGCAGCCTTATTAGGAACTGCTTCCATCCTGCGACGATATCTGTAATACCATCAAACATCCACATCTGCCTATCCCAGGTCCTGGGTAAGGACTCGATAGGTAGACAAAATGCCAAATCCAGTCTGAACATCTGGCTGACTGTGCGATGATCGATAATAATGATAATAATAATAATAATAATAAGCCTTTGTTGGGGCTCTTTACCACACATAAACAAACTCCCCAAATCATCTCCCCCAGAATGCTGAGATGGTCTATCTTTCTGTCTGCCTATGATTTTTCCTTACTTCACAAACCTGGGAAAGAAATGGGCCATACTGACGGCCTCAGTAGATTACCCCTGCCGGTAATAGAAGCTGACCCTGCACCAACAATCAATATCCTCTCCATTCAGGCCTTGCCTGAGTCCCCTTTAAATGCCAGGGATGTGGCTGCTGAATCAGCCACAGATCTCACACTTTCGCGTGTCCTTTCTTGGGTTTTATCTGGATGGCCAGAGAGCTGTCTAGGCACTGAGTTTCAGAGTTTCTGGTCCAAAAGGAACGAGTTATCCACCTTCCAGGGATGTCTGCTGTGGGGGAGCAGAGTTGTCATTCCTGCCTCAATGAGGACTAGGGTCTTAGGTTCCCTCCACGAGGGTCATCCTGGCATTGTACGTATGAAGGCGCTTGGGCGCAGCCATTTGTGGTGGCCTGGGTTAGACAGAGACATTGAAGCTAAGGTGCATGCATGCCACCTTTGTCAACGCTCGCGCCCTGAAATGCCCCAAGCTCCTGTACATAGATGGGAGGAAACACAGTCTCCATGGTCTAGGGTGCACATTGACTACGCTGGGCTCTTTCAGGGTCAATTCTTCTTGGTCCTAGTTGATAGCCATTCAAAATGGCTTGAGGTTGTACTGTCTCTTCCACCACCACTGCAAAGACTATCCAAGTACTGAGGGGGATTTTTGCTGCACACGGGCTTCCAGATGTCCTCGTATCTGACAATGGCCCTCAATTCACTTCTTCCGAATTCCAAGCTTTCTTACAGGCCAACATGATTCATCACGCCACCTCTGCACCTTTCCACCCATCCACCAACGGTGTGGCTGAACGCATGGTTCGCATCACCAAGGACGCCTTGAAGAAAATTACCTATGGAGACTGGCATCACAGGTTGGCTGACTTCCTCCTTTCTTATCGCACTACACCTTCTACTTCTACCAGGAGGAGCCCAGCTGAACTTCGTTGTGGGCGCAAACTGACTACCAAGCTTGACCGGTTGAACCCGGACAGACTACCTTCCACAATCACACACCCCAGGGCACCTAGACAACTGCTTGTGGGTGCCCCGGTTTGGACTCGTAACTACGGGCCTGGTCATTCATGGGTCCCTGCCACTGTATCCAGGGTCCCAGGTCTTTTGTCCTATGAGGTGTCCCTGGACAACGGTCGTGTCTTGCGACGACACATCGACCAGCTCCGCACTAGACGGGACCTTCCCACTGAGACTCCTGGGTCTTTTCCAGGGGGGAGGGGGACCCCTTTGGGCAAAGGGAAGAGTGCGGGCTGCCACCTATAAGTAACGAGGGAGCTACAGACAGCTCATTCCGAGATTCCGCGAGTGCTCCAAACAGAAATCCATGGAGCCCAACTAGAACTCAGGCACCAGTGCCAACTCCAGCAGGGAGTCACCCCGGGGGCATAATCACTACTCACCCGCATCACTCAGTACTCCAGTCAGGGAGGATATCCGGGAGCGTCCAAATAACCCACACCCTGCAAGAGAGCTGACACACATTCCGTCTAGTTGGCCCGACACTACCCCTGTCCCTAGAAGGGGGCAAGCACACAGGGAGGTGGTCGAGGAACCAAATCCCGACTATAACACCTCTGACATCACTCAGGGGACAACTGAGTTTTGGGGCAGCACTGAAACCCCAACAAACCCGGGTACAGAACGGGACCAAGGGGAAAGACAACCTCTTGACAGGTCTAGGACAGACCTGGGAGGTTCTACAGAATTGCCCAACAGTGACAGTCACTTAAGAGGGCTAGAGAGCCTGCAGCCAGGCAGGACAACCAGGTCAAACAGAGAAAGAAGCCCTGGCCTGACGAGCCCGGTGGGCAAGCAAGCAGGCCAGGCATTGGAGCACAGTCCTTGGGAATCACCAGGGTGTAGCAAGGGGGACAAGCATACATCACCCCTCAGTAAAGGGGTACTTGGTAGGTACCCAGAAGTCAGGAGGTCACAGAGAGCCAGAAGATCTCCTAAGTATTTAGAAGATTTTGTAACTCTACTGGCAAAACAGAGTTAACAGAGAGTATTCCTGTACACATAGGAAAACAGAACACTGGGAACAATAGAAACAGAGGGGATGACTGGTACAAAGTAGTATGGGCACCACGCTCATATTGGATTGTATATTATTATTGTATGATCATAGTCTTAGCCGGGGGGGAAGGGGTGTTATGTCCCGAGCCTGTGGAAGCAGGCTCGGGGCATTGCAACGGTCCTGGGCAGGTGCAAGCTGCTCGGGACCAGACTGGTTGTCGCCAGCACTCGCGCGCATGCACGGGTGCTAGCGCGCCAAATGTTGCAGTTTGACCCGGGAATCGCCTATAAAAAAGGCAGGGAGATTTGGGCGTTGTCGGCGTCTTGTAACCAGTATGCTGAACAGAAATAAAGAGTTCCTGAGAACTACAACTGCTTCTCGTGTCATTGCCATTTCGCGAAGGACTTAACAGTATCTATAAGAATTTTTTGTGCCCATGGTATCCACAGCTTCAGAGATGATACTTTACAATTTGCGAGGCAACCTGCCAGTACTAGAGGGGATGATTAAATTACATCCATCTCTTAAAATTTTCCTTGTGTAATCTTGTGTGTGGAATGTCTGACTACAAACCTACCTAGTTTCTATATAGTAAAATATCTTCAGTTATTAATAATGAATCTATTAATTTTTTTAAAATGAGGACTTTGAATTTGAGAAGCAGTATAAAATGAGATTAAACAAACAAACAAACAAATGGTATTCATGCTGCTGAAAAATGCCTTGTGTTTTCGGTTCATTGGCAATTGACGAAGACACATGGTGAAAACAACAAGCTCTTTATTTCTCTCTCCTACAACCAAGCGAGCAGCAAAAGGCACACAGGCCTTTTATAGGGCATGAACCCCAGACAGTGTGAACCAATAGGAATTGGCCATTTTCGCACCTTGCGCATGCGCACACGGCTGGCACCACCCTGTCTGGTCCCGGGCAGCTTTTGGATTGCCCGGGACCATTTGCAACAATTCTGAGCCTGCTTTCAGCTCTTGCAGGCTCAGGACACAACACCCCTCCCCCCCTAGATAAAATACACCTAGCTTACGCACAGGTACATTGTTCAAATGCAGGGAGAGTAGAAATGCTCGGGTCTGCACCCAGGCAAAACACCTTACAAAATAATTATTAACTTAAATAAAATGTATCCAAAATCATAATAGTATATGAGACTCATTATTGAATGTTAACCCCCTCATTCAGCGACCTAATAGCAAGGTTCCTCATGTGTTGACAGAAACCTCATATAATCTCCTAGATGTTTAGGTGGGCACTTGGCCCACTGTGACCTGTCCTACCTGCTTGTCTACCAGGCTAGGCAGGACAAGACTTTGATGCCCCAAATACCCAGGTGACCCACCCAGCTGCTGACTGGCTGGACCCTCTGAGTCCAAGGCAGTGTACCTTGGAGGGGTGGAAGTCCCCGAGTCCATAATGGACTCCTCTTGGGAACACTGTCCCTCGAGCCCAAGCCCAGCAGTTGGAGAGGCCTGAGTGGCGGAAGTGCCCCAGTACTCCGTAGCCCCCATGCACGTGCTAGAGGTGCCAGAGTCAGGAGCCACCTGCATGGCAAACCCCCTTGCTACTGACTTCCTTTTTGGAGCAATAGCTGAATTATGAGAGTGCCCCTGATGGAATTCCCTGTCCATGACTGTGTTTGGTTTGTGTGGATACCCTGGTGTGTCTCCCTGTCTGGAGCACTATCTGGCATGTTTGGATAATGTGGATACCCCTGGTGTAACTCCCTGTCTGGAGCAATAATGGATATGCGGGGTTACCCTCCTTCCTGGGAATTCCTATTTGGCGCACTTGCAGAAACTTGTGATGACCCCCAAACAGCCTCATCAGCTTGTAAGGCCCTGTTAGGCCTAGGGACCTGTGACCCCAAACCCATATTATGGTCCTCCTCCCCCCCCCAGAGCAGAGCCAGGAGCAGAAATGTGGCTGTCCCGCCTCCAACACAGTTGGTCTATGTGTCTGCGAAGAACATGGCCATCATCCAAGGCTACTTCGTATGACAGCGGCCCTGAGAACCTGCATACCACTGCTTTGACCCAGAGATGTCCAGGCCCATAGTTCCTTGCCCAGACCGGATTGCCCACCTGAAGTCTCCTAGGTGCCCGCGATTGTGACACCTGAGAAGCCACCTGGTCTAGGTGCAACCTGTCCAGTTTGGTGATGAGGTGGCGACCCCAGTGGAGTTCTGCAGGGCTCCTCTCTGTGACTGTGCAAGGTGTGGTGCGGTGTGCAAGAAGGAAATCTGCTAACCTGTGATGCCAGTTACCATAAATCAGTTTCTTGAGAGCATCTTTGGTAGTACGCACTATTCTCTCTGCTTGGCTGTTGGATAATGGGTAGAAGGGAGCAGAAGTCGCATGCTGGACTCACGTTGGCCTGAAGAAAAGCCTGGAACTCAAAAGAGGTAAATTGAGGGCCATTATCTGAAACCAGGACATCTGGAAGCCCATGTGAGGCAAAAATTCCTCTCAACACCTGGATAGTCCTGACAGTAGTAGTGGAGGAAACAGGAAAACCTCTAGCCACTTGGAATGGCTGTCAACATGGAGAAGGAATAATTGCCACTGAAAGGGCCCAGCATAAGCTATATGTACCCGTGACCATGGGGTTTGAATTTCCTCCCACCTATGTACTGGGGCCCGAGGCATTTCAGGCTGTGACTGTTGGCACACTTGGCACCCGTTCACCAGAGCCTCGATGGCTTTATCGAGCCTAGGCCACCAAAGATGGCTGAGCGCAAGCGCTTTCATCCTTACTATACCTAGATGTCCCTCATGCAGAGAGAGCAAGATTCTAGACCTCAATGAGGCTGGGATCACTACCCTACTACCCCATAACAGGCACCCCTTGAAAGTGAAAAATTCATGCTTCCTTTGCCAGAAGTTTTGAAACTCAGTACCTGGGCACATGTCAGGCCATCCTGACAACACCCAGGTCAACACGCATGTAAGCGTGTGATCTGTGGCAGTTTCTGCAGCCACGTCCCTAGCATTTAGGGGAGATTCAGGCAACTCCTGAATGGAAAGGATATTAATAGCAGGAGCAGGATCTGCCTTTATCTGTTTAAGAGGTAATCTGCTGAGGCCATCTGCATGGCCCATCTCTTTTCCAGGTTTGTGAATTAGAATGTAGTCATATGCTGACAGGAAAATGGATCATCTCAGCATACGTGGAGAAATAATATGTGATGTCTGTTTGTTAGTGGTAAACAAACCCAGCAGAGGCTTATGGTCTGTGTAGACCGTGAAGTGGCGGCCATATAAGAAATCATGGAATTTCTTTATGCCAGCCACTATGGCCAAGGCTTCTCTATCAATCTGAGCGTAATTCCGCTCTGCAGATGACAGAGTCCTTGAGTAGTAGTCCACAGGGACTAAGTACTGCTCCCACCCCATAAGGAGATGCATCGCATGCGATGCATACAGGCAGTTGCTCATTGAAATGCGCTAACACAGCATTTGAAGAGAGCAAGGCCTTAACCTCATTGAAACTCCTTTCATGGACTTTAGTCTACTGCCATGGAGCCTGCTTGTCTAAGAGCCTATGTAACGGCTCAGCCACTGCAGCCTTATGTGGAAGGAATGTGTGATAGAAATTTAAGAGCCCCAAGAAGGCTTGCAGCTCACTTTTGGACTTGGGCCTTGGGGCCTGCTGAATCACTTGAAGCTTGGGTTCAGCAGGGTGAATGCCTTGGGCATCAATTCTGAACCCTAAGAAGTCAGTGGAAGTGACTCCTATCTTGCATTTATTCTGCTTCAATTTAAGGCCTGCTTTGCAGACATGAAGCAAGACAGCCCTTAACCTTTCTGCTAAATTTTGAGATGACTCCCCAGCAATGAGGATGTCATCGAAGTAGGGACAGACGCCAGGAATACCACAAAGTGTATGCTTCATGACACTTTGGAATATGCCAGGGGCTACATTTACCTCAAATTGCAGTCTTTTGACCTTGAAGCCCCCCCCCTGTGTATTACAATCATCTGGGCCTCTGCAGATGCCTCATCAACAGGTAGCTGTTGATAGGCCTGTGCCAGATCAAGTTTCACAAAAATGCACCCCTCTCTGAGGGAGGCCAGAATGTGGCTTACAACAGGCACTGGATATGCGTGCTGTTGCAATGCTTTATTCAGTGTGCACTTATAGTCTGCACATATGCGGACTTCCCCATTAGCCTTTAGAGGCATTACTATGGGGGTTTCCCATGGACTAGAACCCACAGGTTCTAAGATGCCCTGCTGGAGCAATTTGTCCAGTTCTGCATCTATCTTACTTTTGAGGGCAAAAGGCACCCTTCTAGGCTTGACCCTGATGGGCGTGATAGTTGGGTCTAAGCATAGTGCAATGGGAGGCCCCTTATAGGATCCTAGCTCTGAACTAAACACATCAGCAAACTCCTTGCAAACCTCTGCAAGGCCCAACATTTGCAAGTTGTGCAGCCCAGTTACTTGGATTCCCAGAGCCTCGAACCAATCGAGTCCAGTAAGACTCGTATGTTCACCCCCAACAACCACCACATCTAGGAAACCCTCAAAATCCTTACGCTGCACTTTGAGTGTGGCCTCCCCTTTTACACTGACTTTGGAATTTTGAAAATCAGTGAGTATTAGATTCGATGGCCTGAGTTTAACTCGAAGGCCACTACTGCTACAAATCCTTTTGAAAGTGTCAAGTGAAATGACTGATAGAGCGGACCCTGTGTCCAACTCCATCAATAAGGGAAACCCTTGCAACTTCACGTCAATGCGAAGTTTTTTCTTAAGGAGCTTGAGTGTCTCTGTTCTCAGAATACTCCTGCGCGATGTGCAGAAACCTACCCTGGGTTGACTGGGGACCCTGGTACCTTTCTGAAGCAATTCTTCCCAAGGTTGGACCTTCTGGCGACCCAAACAGACAGAGGCAATGTGGCCTTGCCTGCCACATGCCCGGCAAATGGTGGAGCAAAACGTGCAGTCAGCTTGCTTGTGGCATCCTCCACACCCGAAGCACTGAAGAGATGCTGGGGCCTTGTCTGGATGCCCCTTCGGCCTTCTTTCTGCTGGCTGGTGAAATCTGTCCACCTCCTCTTCAGGATCTGCTTCGGATTCTTCTCGAGTATCCTCTTGATGGATGGTAGCGGTGGCTGGAGGGTTCCTGGTGAGCCGCAAAGCCTTTGCAGCACCGCCTGTTGCTTCCTCAGCTGCCACCTTTCTTAATGTGTCTTGGAATGAGAACTCTTCTTTCGCAAAGATCTTTTGTTGTAGGTCTCTACTTCTTAAGCCACACACAAAACGATCGCGCAGCCTCTCTTCCAGATCCTTGAACTCACAAGGCCTGGCCCCTTGTCTTAAGGAAGCAATAAAGTTCGCAGCAGAGTCACCCAGCCTCTAGTCCCTCTGCTTGAACGCATGCCTCCCAGCAATGACAGTTAATTTAGGCTGGAAATGTTCCTTCAACATCTTCTTCAAGTCAGCATACATTACTGATTCCAGAAGTGCAGGGACCACCAGATTTTTCGCGATGTCAAAAGCTTTCTGTCCATAGGCACACAGAAGAGTTGCTGCCTTCAGGCCATCTTCTCTTATTTGATTTATTCTAAAGTAGTTCTCCACCCGGCTACGTATGAATTCCATCTCTCTGGGTGGGAGACATCAAAGTCAGTCAAGTGGCCAATCTTCAACATTGTAAGCTTTACGGCCTTCACTAATTGCCTCCTCTGCAAGCTAATATTTGGGAAAGGGTCCTTTTGCTGAGCTCACCTCCAGCGATGCTGTACTGGCAGGCTGAGTCGCAAATGCAGGACACTATGTTCCCGATCCTCAGGCCTTCCTTGGTGAGTCCTAGTTCTTTTTCTTGCTTGCAGGGATCCCACCTGTGTTGTGTTTTCAGTTCGTTGGCAATTGACGAAGACACATGGTGAAAACAACAAGCTCTCTATTACTCTCTCCTACAACCAAGCGAGCAGCAAAAGGCACGCAGGCCTTTTACAGGGCATGAACCCCAAACAGTGTGAACCAATAGGAATTGACCATTTTTGCACCTTGCGCATGCGCACAAGGCTGGCGCCATCCTGTCTGGTCCTGGGCAGCTTTTGGATTGCCCAGGACCATTTGCAACAATTCTGAGCCTGCTTTCAGCTCTTGCACAGGACACAACATGCCTCTTCTGGCTGAATACTACCAAATGGGCTTGGCCTTTGTTTGCATCCAAGGAGAATTGTTGGAATTTTATTGGAGAGCAAGGACTCTCCATTTCAACTGCCTATGAAGGTGTGGCCAGGTCCTTTCTTTCGTCAAGGTTGCTGCCATATCTGCTCTTCCATGTGCAGCTGTGTAAAAATATACGTTTGGGTGGGTATTTTTTTTAGTTTTTTTTCAGTTTTGGTAGTATATAGAGTTTCCTTATCTAGATATTTATAGTTCCTCTGTTATTGTTTTTCACTCTTTAAAAATGCATGTTCTTCAGAACCTCTCTAGTGTCAGGTAGCCTTTTAATCTAATAAATGGCAAAAAAGCTGGTCAGTTCAGAGATCTCCATAAAAATAAACTTACCTTTATGTATTTGTAGGGCGAGCTCCCCAAGGTATTGCCAGGGGAATCAGACTTTCGGTTCTGCCTCTGAACTGACTTGCTGCTCTAATTTACAGGATTATAGATTTCTGAAAAAGGAGCCCTCCATTTTGATATAATTCCCAGATAGAATTCAATATAACATAGAGTAAAACTCAAGAGCCTTTTCATTTTGCCTTGGACTGTAGGTACTGAATTACAAATAGGCTAGAATAGCCAGTTTTATACTGAATCATTACATTGCTAAGGCTGTTTTTCTGTTAGCTTAGTTTTTATGATGAGCATTGAGCAGAACAATAAGCACACAAAAGATACTGAACATTTTACATATACATGTGTATTTATGTGTGTATTTATGTTTATACACATTCATCCTTCATCTATCTATGTGGTTGCTAAGAACTGGCACTGACTTGATAGCACATTATATACAAACACTCCAGTTGTATTATATAGTCACAGTGGGATAAATTCAGTCCCTGTTGACAATACAAAAGTAGACAGAGTATTGTTGGATAAGACTAATTTGGAATACAACCACTGATTGTTCTCTCTCTCTCTCTCTCTCTCTCTCTCTCTCTCTCTCTCTCTCTCTCTCTATCTATCTATCTATCTCTATCTCTATCTCTATCTCTATCTCTATCTCAAGTTAATTAAATACTTTTAATTTAAACATTTTAAATTCTTCATTAGAAAACAAAAAACCCATTACAATTTGGCAGAGTAAAAGCTTTACAGAAGTATTACAAATTTTTGTCAATGTTTGTTTTGGACAAACAAAGTGAAATCTTGACAAGTAATTGCATTTTTATCAATATAAAGTATTGACAATGGAGAGTTCTAAAAAACTGATTGCAACCAGATTTAAATCTGTAGACAGCTTGAGAACAGCAAGAAGGAAAAGCTTAATAAGATGGAATTTCTTGAAATCAGGAATGAAGGCTTTTCAAAGAAAAGAATAAAACAGCAGAAGTATTTTTCAATCTTACTTGGACATTATGAAATTTAATGAATGGTTGTTTAAAAAAATTCACATTGTTACCCTTATCTAATGAATAGGAATGATTAATTTCACAGTGCCCATATAGATTTTGAGGAAGATGAAAACAGCATTTTAAATTCTGCATAAATTAAAACAATTCCCATACTCTTTAAAGCCAATATATATAAAAAGAACTAATTACTAATGGCCTATTGGAAAAGATTATCTCTACATGTGTGACCAAATCTGTGTTTTAAATAGACCATGATTAAAGTGGGAAAACAGGAAATAGGACATATCTTCACATATAAAGTTCATCCCTCTTTTTCTATATTAACATTATCTTCAAAGTAATTTGCAGTTTGCGTAAGGCTCAATTAAACAAAATGTTAACAACATAAGGAAGAAGCACCATTTAATAAAAGAAAATGCAAAATAAGACACATATTTAAGTGGATAACAATGACAATAAAAGATGAAGAATAGTTCATTTGGGGGAGTGTTTGCACAATATGGAAGCATGACTCAATAGTCTTTCTTCCTGTTTACCTAATTTCAGTTGAAGAAGACAAAATAATTACTTTAGATGTATTACTGAATAATATCCCAATAGTCACTTTATTACTATGCTAGTTCCTTTAGTCACCAACCCAATACATTCTCTTTCTCAGTGATATTTTGCTGCATAAATGAGAATCATATGAATTTCACTATCAGAAGATGATACCCACCTGGATAGCTTTCAACAAATAATGGATTATAAGATTAATAATGACTACATAAACTTTCATATGCTGTTTGCCTCTGAACAGCAGTTGCTGGAGCACAGAAATAGGCAGGCTGCTATTGGTGAAAAGCCTTACAGACATCTAGTTGGCCTCTGTAAGAACAGAATGCTAGATCCAATAGTTAATTCAGCAGTTAATTCTGAGAGGTCATTTCTCCACAGCAATTAGTTGCCTCTGTTTCAGGACAAATATATGTCTTCTTTAACTATGCCATCTTCTTCATCCCAACATTTTTTCCTTCTTTCCTTCTCCTGATTTCTTGGTTGTTTCTTGATTGAAAAAAAATTGTATCATGAAGGAATTTGCTGGAGGATGGAATAAGGGACCTGCAGGTGACTGTGATGACAAGGGAAAATTAGAGAATTTTCTCTAGTTTTCCGACTGGACCTGGAGAGCCATATTTATCAGAAAAAAATACATCATTCATAACATCAGAATAATATCAGTATCTTGATGAGAGCCATAAACTTCTTATTCTTTGCATTAGTCCTGTCATATCACAGGGTCCCTGATTTTACATTTCACTCACTATTTCACCCAGTCTGCAGCACTGACAGGGCATATACCTATGGCTTTCAAGTCTTCATACAGGCAGTCCATCCATCACTTTTTCAGTCATCCTTGGAGCTGCTGGCCATCTGGGCTAAGTGTAAGTGCTTGCCTTGTGACAGATTGCACATCAGCTCTGACCACATATCCATACTACTGCAGCCTGTTTGTGTCTCTTCGTCTTTGGCCAGCATTCCACCCCATAGAGTGCCATTGGGCAAATAACTGTGTGGTAGATCTTAGATTTAAGATGTAGCAGGATCTTCCAGTCATAGAGGGTGCCAGTGACCTTGTGCCACTTGAACCAGACAGTGGCGACTCATGCCTGGCATCCAGAACATGTCACCATACAAATACAGTACATTCTATGAAATAAACTTATGCAAGTCAACTTTGTTATATTTCTGACTAAAGATTCAAGAGTCAAGGAGTATATGCATTATGAGTTTTAAAGGGGAGGTAACTGAATCCATTTTGATATCTGGTATCCAGTTTAAAATTGACTGCAGTCTGTAATGAGAAAAAACCAAAGGGCCTACAACTGAATTATATGTTGGCACAAGAAGATAAAATAAAAATAATAACAGCCACTTTAGAGGACATTAACCCTGGCAAAATACAGATAGACATAATGTTTTCAGTGTACTAAGTATTTTGCCTCCATAGAAATTTTGATTTATCATTAGCAGGAGTAGGTTGTCTCTGGTTCATGGCTTGTTGGCAGTATTCTTTGTTTAACTAGCAGAGGAAACAAAAATGGTTCAGCACAGTAAGTCACAGGATATAAGATACAAAGAAAGAGCTGCCTAGCACAGAAAAAAGTGGCATTTATAGCATTTTGTCCCATTCTTCTAAAAACAATACATGTTTGGAACAGTTACAGATTTTAGGAGCAGTAACTCATGCCTTATCATCTCTAAATTGTGTACTGGAATATATTTTACATGAGGCTGCCTTTGAAGACCATTTAGAAATTACAATTTGTGCAAAGTGTGATGATTTGCCTGTTAGTAGATGGGAATTTTACAACCCCATAACACTTAATTCTCTGGCTCAGGCATATAGAATATTTTTGAGTTTGCTTTGAATTATTAGCTTTAGACAATAAATGTCTTCATGGTTTGGCTCTCTGGCATACTCAAGACTATCTCCATCAAGTATAACTGGATCAACTTATGAAGTGATGCTTTAGGTTCTCCATGTCTGAGACACTGAGAGGATACATAGAAGAAATGTTCCTATGTTGCAGTTCCTTCATTATGGAATAGTCTCTGCCACAAAAGGTTCAGTTACCACTCATATCACATCTTTCAGGAAAAACTTCTTTAGCCTACTAAAGTCATCAGTGAGACTGGACATAGGTAAGTATTTTTACTACTATATTACTGAATTAGTTTGCATTGGTGTGCTTTGATGGCTTTCTGTGAGCAGCTGGCAGTATGTACAACAGTATTATGGTAAATAACAACAACAGCATCAGCATGATACTCCACTCAGTGTGCAGGGGCTGAAGCCTGTCCCAATCATACAGAATTTAAAAGGCTTGCATGAGGCTACAAAAAAAAGACTTGACAACTAAGGAAATTAATAACCATGTTGGTCTTGCCCACCCTATCCCTGTTGTAATAGGCAGAAAGCTTAATGAGATGATGAATCTCATTCATTAGTTGTTCCTATCAATAACAGAGATCACATCACACAACTCTATGCCCAGCTATCATTCCTCTTATATGGAAGTGAAGGTATTTTTGTTTGTAATGCCCCAAAGATCAGTCAAAAAGCTGTTGAATCTATAAGTGCTTTGATAGGTTATGAAGTGCTCCATAATCATTTGATTTGATTTTCTGCTTCGAAGCAGCTTCCCACTTTGATTCACAAATCTGCTTTGATGGAGAGCTTCGATCTAAGCTTAATTGAATCCAATCACTCCTTTGAGGTTTTTCACATCCCTAGAAGGATATACCTTCTGCATAAAATATGAATAAAAGATCAACTATTGCACTGCTGAAAAAACTGCATTCATGTCTATGAATGTTAATTTAAGGCATGATACTGATGAATCGTCTATTCATTTTAATATAATTTTGATTATTTCTAATAATTATTTTTAAATTCACAGTTTCTGTTGAATTTTTAATTATCAGTTAAATGTTCACAAATAACTAGCAAATAAAATTATTAAAAACAATTTTTAGAAGGCTGAAATGCCACTGACTAGATAAATATCTGGGCAGAAATGAATCAAGTCCTACCAAAACCCAATTTTCAATCTGATTAAAATAAGTTTCAGTGCTCCTCTGAAGACTGGTAAATTGTCTTCTGAGACTAAAATCAATGACACTAAATATATTGAAAAGTTGGTTATCTAAAAATTTAATGATCAACACAGGTAAATACTAAGTACATTTACTGTTTAATTGCCCAAAAATTAGAAAGCAATAAAATAATACAATTTAGGAAAAGCACTAGGTCCATATGGGTATGTTGCTCAACAGTGCAAAGAATATAATGAATGATACTAAAAGAAATGCAATAATGGAAGAGGCATACATAGCTTTGATTTACAAGAAAGAGAACAATGGAGGGAAAATACAACCAAGTAGGCCAATTTCAGTACATCCTACAGAAGGGGGAAAAAAACCCACAGAAAAAGAGACAGATATTTAAACAGGGAAGATAGTGATGAATTTTTTAAGACAGTGAACAAACTTTTGTAAACTGACAGTTCACAACAGGGAAAATAAAATTTTACAATGTTTTAATTTTTTAACAAACAAAAAAAAACATGGGCATAGAGACTGACATTATAGTGACTTGCAAAATATGTCATATGTTTGAGCATATGCCCACAAAAGACCCAAACTGTATATGTATCAAATGTAAATCGTATGAATTACTAGAAGAAAAAGTAAAGGGTCTAGAAACAATTCTATTCATCTGAAACTCAATGAACGAAGTGAGAATCTTCAACCTAAACAAGAAGACTACACCAAAATTAAACACAATAGGAAGCCAACAGCTTCCAATGACTCCATATATGAACAAAAAGAAGGAAATCAACACACCCAAATTTCACACAATAGGGAACAAACAGCTTCTGAAAAAAAAATGACTATATATATATATTTACCTTGAATGTACACCCTGTCAGCCCATATATATATGTAGGTCTTTGGTTGTTAGGGTTTTCTCCCGCGTAAAATTGGAAGTGTCTTGGCGACGTTTCGACGAAGTCCCATTCATCATCTTCAGGCTGGTGTTTTCAGCTTCGTGCTTCGAGGAGCAATGTGTGGTCTTAGCTGTTTCTTCCTTTTAACTAACTAACTAACTAACTAACAAAATGAAATTCAATGGTGAAAAAAGCAAGGTTCTACATTTAGGCAAGAAAAACCAAATGCACAAGTACAGCATAGGTGGCACCATGCTCAATAGTAGTAACTGTGAAAGGGACCTCGGAGTCCTAGTAGACAATCACCTAAAATATGAGCCAGCAGTGTGCTGCAGCTGCCAAAAAGGCCAACACAGTGCTAGGCTGCATTAACAGAGGGATAGAATCAAGATCACGTGAAGTATTAATACCACTCTTCAATGCCTTGGTAAGGCCACACTTGGAATACTGCATCCAGTTTTGGTCACCACGATGTAAAAAAGATGTTGAGACTCTAGAAAGAGTACAGAGAAGAGCAACAAAGATGATTAGGGGACTGGAGGCTAAAACATATAAGGAACAGTTGCTAGAATTGGGTATGTCTAGTTTAACGAAGAGAAGGGCAAGGGGGGACATGATAGCAGTATTCCAATATCTCAGGGGCTGCCATAAAGAAGAGGGAGTCAAGCTATTTTCCAAAGCACCTGAAGGCAGGACAAGAAGCAATGGGTGGAAACTAATCAAGGAGAGAAGCAACCTAGAACTAAGGAGAAACTTCCTGACAGTGGGAACAATTAATCAGTGGAACAGCCTGCCTCCAGAAGCGTTGAATGCTCCAACGCTGGAAGTTTTTAAGAAGAGACCAGACAGCCATTTGTCCGAAATGGTGTAGGGTTTCCTGCCTGAGCAGGGGTTGGACTAGATGACCTTCAAAGTCCCTTCCAACTTTACTACTACTACTACTACTACTACTACTACTATTATTGAACATAATCCAGCCAGTGTCTTAAACTTCAAAAGAGTTGATTTTAACAAACTCGGAGAGAGTCTAAGAAAAATTCCATGGATGAAAATCCTAAAGGGAAAGACAACGTAAGAAGCATGGGAAACTCTGAAAAGTATGATCATAAAAGTCCAGTCCAGCACAATACCACTGAAAAAGAAAAACAAGAAATCCAAGAAGAAATCAGCATGGTTCCATGTTTCCCCGAAAATAAGAGCCAACATGATTTTTCAGGCTGCTCATAATATAAGCTCTACCCCCAAAATAAGTCTGTTAAGATTGTCAGCCAGATGGACGCATTTATATTAGTATTGCCTGGGGGGGACATGGAGGGCATGACTAACTCGATGATGCTCAAGTTGGGGAACACCTGTGGGGATTTGGGTGGAGCTGGGGGGATCCAGGGATCTCCGATAGAGGAGGTGGGACCAGAGTGGGCTGTCCAGGGACCTATGTGACCAGACCAGCCCTTGAGTTTCTCAGGTACTGGAAACTCATGGCCCAGCCCCTCTTCCCTGAGGGGATGCCTTCAGAAGCCAGCCCAGGATTTGTGAGTTCTCGCTGAGACCCGTGCAACCAGATGCTCCCTATAAGAAACAATTGGAAGAAGATTTCTTCACCCTACCACCTTTTTTTCTCCCCAAGCAATTACCACTTGGTTCATTTGGCAACGGCAGAAGAAGCTGAAAGGGAAGAAAGTACCTTCTCAGCTGTCTGTTCTTCTGTGGATCAATTTCAGAAGCCATTGCCACCATTGCTGCTTTCTTCTGCCTCTCAGGGACAAGTTGCAAGAATGAGGTAGAGGAGAGGGCACCAGGTAAGGCAGCCATGGGGTTGACTTCAGAGTCCAGCATCAGTGAGGTTGCTAAGAGGCGGGCTTGGCTAGCCATCCCCTTGCTCCATGAGCATCCCAGGGCAGATGCTTGGGTGACAGTTTCAGTGCCGGCAGAATGCACCCTTCAGACAAGGAGGAGAGTGGAACAGACAGGTGGGGCAGCCAAAGGACCAGGCAGTGCAGGCCTCCCCTGTCATGTGTGGCTTCGGTGGGTGGCTAGCAGGTGGAGGGAGGTGATGTGGGACATTTGATGCACTGCTACCACTAACACAGGATGAGTCAAGGCAGCTGGCAGGGTGAGGGTCACCTGCAGGGCATGTGGGGCAGCTCTAACCTCCCATCTCCTCCTGAGTGTCTGCCCTGGGAAGCTCTGTAAGCCGTTGCAGCCATGAGCAAGCAGATGGTGGGACAGAGTGGGCGAGTGGGGATGTGGACTCCTGCTGGATGGGGCTGCTATTGCTGTTGCTGCCATAGTGGCGAGGAGAGGCAGGTGGTGGGGCATGGGTAGCCTGGTTGCAGGACCCCCAAGGTGTGCAATGTGGGGTGCGTGGGCATGTACAAAAAATGGAAAGAGGGTCACATAACTAAGGTAGAGTATCAGCAGATAGCCCAAATCTTGAAAGATGAAGTCAGGAAAGCAAAGGCTCAGAATAAAGAAAGACTTGCAACAAAAGTCAAAGATAATAAAAAAGTGCTGTGGATATAGTATACTTAGACTTCAGCAAGGCATTTAACAAAGTAGACCACAATCTACTTCTTGGTAAGCTAGAAAAATATGGGATAGACAACCTCACCATTTGTAACTTGCTAACAAACCATATTTAATGAGTCATCCTTTAATGATACTACATTTACATGAAGGGAAGTAAGCAGTGGAGTACCAAAGGTTCCATCTTAGGCCCAGTACTCTTCAATATTTTCATAAATGACTTAGATGAGGGAAT
The DNA here is from genome assembly GCF_016545835.1 of Crotalus tigris. Taxonomy (NCBI): domain Eukaryota; kingdom Metazoa; phylum Chordata; class Lepidosauria; order Squamata; family Viperidae; genus Crotalus; species Crotalus tigris. Next base: position 639,657 of record NW_024096718.1, read on the forward strand.
AGAAAGGGAACTCATCAAATTTGCAGATGACAGTGACCTTAGGAGAAAGCTTATGAGACACTAAGATTAGGAGAAACCTGGCTCAAAAACAGCAACCGTGAGAAGGAACTTGGAGTCCTGCCCACTGCTAGCTCATATCACTTAAATATGAGCCAGCAGTGTGCAGCAGTAGCTAAAAAGCTAATCAAATTCTTGGTTGTATAAACAGAGGCATAGAATCAAAATCACGTGAAGTATTAGTACCGCTTTATAAAGCCATAGTAAGGCCACACCTGGAATACTACATCCAGTTTTGGTTACCATATTACAAAAAAGATGTTGAGACTTTGGAAAAAGTGCGAAGAAGAGCAACGAAGATGATTAAAGCCCTGGAGATAAAAACATATGAAGAAGGTTGCAGGACATAGGTTTAGCTAACTTAGAGAAAAAAAGACTAGGGGGGACATGATAGCAGTATTCCATCATTTGCTGCAAAGAGGAGGGCATCAACTTATTTTCCAAAGTACCAGAGGGCAGGACAAGAAACAATTGATGGAAACTAATCAAGGAGAGAGGCAACCTTGAATTAGGGAGAAACAATTAGTGAGGACAATTAACTGGTGGAACAGCTTGCCTTCAGAAGTTGTGGGTGCTTCATCACTTGAGGTTTTTAAGAAGACTGAACAATCACTTGTCTGAAATGGTATAGGGTCTCCTGCTTGAGCAGGGAGTTGGACTAGAAGACCTTGAAGGACCCTTCCAGCTCTATTCTGATTCAATACTGAATGAAGACTGCAAGATTTTTACAAGCTGATAGCTTGAAAAAATGTCTTTCAAATATTATATATAGTGACTAAACTGGTTTTATCCTAAAGAAAAATATTAGGGGCAACATTAATTTTATAATTAATATAATAGTATATAAAAATGGGATTCAGCCAGTTTGCACAGGTTTGGCAGAACCAATATCTAACTTTTAGTGGAGTTCGGCAAACCAGTTGCACTATTTTTTTAGATGCAGAGAAAGAAAATTTTCCATAGCAATTACTGCTGCTGTATTGAACAAAATGAACTCCAGAGAAGACTTTCAAACTTGGGTTAAAAGGATATCCCAATAGCAAAAAGCAAAGATTATAGCTCAGTGATGGCGAACCTTTTAGAGACCGAGTGCTCAAACTGCAACCCAAAACCCACTTATGCATTGTCAAGTGCCGGGTGGGTGTGGCCCATTGGGTGGGTATGGCCATTGGGTGGGTGTGACCCACTGGGTGGGCATGGCTGCAGTGGTAACGGCAGACTGGGTAAGACTAAAAAGTTCAAATCAATCAATTCCAATTTTGCAAGATCTTTTTTTTCCTGAGAGAAGTTGAAATTGATTGAACCTTTTTTTTTTTTTTTTTGCACATGGCAGCGGAGGCCTAAAGCAAAAAGGTTTTATAAAATCCAGCTGAAGTCCTAGAATTGAAGCGACGGTGCACGTGCCCACAGAGAGGGTTCTGCGTGCCATAGGTTCGCCACCACTGTTATAGCTAATGAAGCTCTTTCTGCAGATTTCCAAATCTGTAAAGGTACAAGGCAAAGATGTCCATCCGCTCCCTTACTATTCATCATTGCATTAGAACTATAATGATTCGTCTTGCAGTTAAATACTGGTAGAAAAAAAATCAAGACAATAAACAAATAACAGATCTCAAAATTCATGAAGAGAAAAACCTTAAATGTTATGGAATGTAATGTAGTATTAACCATCATAGAACCACAAAAGACAATAAAACAGTTAATGAAAACAATTCATAGTTTTGGAAAGTTCTCTGGATAGAAAACCAATGTTCAAAAAGCAAAAATAATCACAAGATATTCAATGCAAAGAGAAATCAATATTCTGCAGGAGAATCTGCTGTCAGTTAGCTCACTCAGTGAAAAATAGGTCATGCCAGACAAATCTTCTTGCATTCTTTGACCAAGTGACAAAATTAGTGGATCAGAGGAATGCTGTGGACATAATTTACTTGGACTTCAGTAAGGCATTTGATAAAGTAGATCACAACCTACTACTTGACAAGATAGAAAAATGTGGGATAGACAGAACCACCACCAGATGGATCCGTAGCTGGCTGACCGGCCGTACTCAGCGAGTGGTCCTCAATGGAACTGCATCTATATGGAGGGAAGTGTGTAGTGGGGTGCCCCAGGGCTCTGTTCTGGGCCCAGTACTCTTCAACATCTTCATCAACGATTTGGATGAAGGGATAGATGGGGAACTCATCAAATTTGCAGATGACACCAAGCTGGCAGGAATAGCCAACACTCCAGAAGACAGGCTTCAGGTACAGAAGGATCTGGACAGACTTGAACACTGGGCACTAACTAACAAAATGAAATTCAATGGTGAAAAAAGCAAGGTTCTACATTTAGGCAAGAAAAACCAAATGCAAAAGTACAGCATAGGTGGCACCATGCTCAATAGTAGTAACTGTGAGAGGGACCTCGGAGTCATAGTAGACAATCACTTAAATATGAGCCAGCAGTGTGCTGCAGCTGCCAAAAAGGCCAACACAGTGCTAGGCTGCATTAACAGAGGGATAGAATCAAGATCACGTGAAGTATTACTACCACTCGTCAATGCCTTGGTAAGGCCACACTTGGAATACTGCATCCAGTTTTGGTCACCACGATGTAAAAAAGATGTTGAGACTCTAGAAAGAGTACAGAGAAGAGCAACAAAGATGATTAGGGGACTGGAGACTAAAACATATAAGGAACGGTTGTGAGAATTGGGTATGTCTTGTTTAACGAAGAGAAGGACAAGGGGGGACATGATAGCAGTATTCCAATATCTCAGGGGCTGCCATAAAGAAGAGGGAATTAAGCTATTTTCCAAAGCACCTGAAGGCAGGACAAGAAGCAACGGGTGGAAACTAATCAAGGAGAGAAGCAACCTAGAACTAAGGAGAAACTTCCTGACAGTGAGAACAATTAATCAGTGGAACAGCTTGCCTCCAGAAGCAGTAAATGCTCCAACACTGGAAGTTTTTAAGAAGAGACTGGACAGCCACTTGTCCGAAATGGTGTAGGGTTTCCTGCTCGAGCAGGGGGTTGGACTAGATGACCTCCAAGGTCCCTTCCAACTTTACTACTACTACTACTATTACTACTACTACTACTACTACTACTACTACTATTATTATTATTATTATTATTATTATAAGTGCATTGGTTTCCATCAGACAGGCAACAATCAAGTACATCATAATAACTATGTTAAATTATGGCAAGAAATCAAAAAAGACCTTGAAAGGCAAAGGAATGTAAACTTATCTTGGAGAGAATCAATTGCAATTATAAAACTAAATATATTACCCAAGATAAAACATCAATTCCAAATGACACAAATCAGAATTTCAGAGAGAACTTTAGAAGAGTGATACTGGAATATACCATGGTTGTTGTAGTTACAAATTACTGAAATAATACAATCAAGAATAAAGGAGGGACATTAAGAAAAAAAGAATTTAAAATGCTTGTACAAAAACTAATGCTATTTAGTTTAGATTGCATATATATACTCTAACTCAGATAATACATAGAGACAAGACAGACAAACAAAGAAACAAGCAAAAACCCTGTATGTAAAATAGAATTGTTTAAAAAAATAGTCATAGCACAACAATGGGAAGAATGGGGACAATAAAATAATTGACAGAACTGAAAAACTTCTTGGATGAGAAGTGAAACATCTTAAACGAAAAACAAAGTCCAGTTGCCTTTTAAAAAAGCACCTTTGGATATTTGGCTCAAAATTGGGAGAAAGATATAATTCTGATAATATCTGACTGGGAACTTAAACTTGGAGAATACGCAGCTATGCCAAAATTAGCAGTACATATTCACAGCAAAAGTTTAACCAGGTTTAAGCAAGAATGATTTCCATATGTATGATTTCCATCATGTGGCATGGCAAATATAAACATTTACAGAGGACCCTAATGCTTATAAATATTCTAATTCAGCAGAAGTTAGAAATAAACTAGTTTTTCCCCTTCTTTTTCTTTCTTTATTCTTTGGCATTTTAAATGTTGTCAAATTTGCTTTAAATTCTTTTTCCCTTTTACACCCTGCACAAATGACATTAAATAACATTACAATGGAAATCTTATTATTCAGTAATCACCTTAAGGCAAAAATCTTTATTATATGACAAATACTTTGATGCTATCTGAGGCAGTTTGTTATACTCTATTAAGTATGAATAGTTTTACATTCATTAACATTGACATTTTAAATTATAATTGATATTGATACAATGTTTATTGCTTTATCTTCAATGGTTTAAGCTATCCAACCATTAGAGTGTTAATCTTTAATCAATAGTGTATAAATACCATTGTATCAAATATATAGTAAAATTAGTAGAATACTAGTAAATAAACTGTTAAAAAGTCAGATGGCATATTTAATTTTCAAAAATAATCTAATCTGATTCTTTTGGTACCCAAGAGACCAAGCAGATGGAAAAGAAAGAATTGTGTTGTGAATATACTTTATTCAAAATCAGGTTCCTCTGCCTTTCATGAGCAAGTCTGTCAGGGAAATGTATTGATAAAAATAACATCTTCACAATACCTCTGAGGATGTAAACTTTAAGCACTGTCTGTCCTCTGTAATGGAAATCTGAGGAGCATCCAACATAAAAACACTAACACTCTTGTATTAACAGAATGGTTACAGTACAGTTTTGCCTTATTGCTTCCGATATTTCCTTCTTTAAAAGACATACAACCTTCTTTAAAAGACATACAACCTCTGCAGATTCAGTTCTTTTCCTAGATATTTGTGTAGATATTAGGATTAAAATGTTTGGCCCTTAAAGATCTTAACACAGATCTTAGTTTCACTAGATTATTTGGACCATTTGGTCATTCATTGGAAAACTTATTCTCCAAAGCACCAGAGGGCAAGACAAGAAACTATGGATGAAAACTAATCAAGGAAAGAAGCAACCTAGAATTAGGAAGAAACTTCCTAACAGTGAGGACAATTAACTAATGGAACAGTTTGCCTTTAGAGCTTGTGGATGTTTCATCACTGGAGGTTTTTAAGAAGAGACTGGACAACCTCTTGTCTGAAATTGTATAGGGCAGGGGTGTCAAACTGCCAGCCCGCAGGCCAGATGCATCATGGCCAAACTGCACCCATTCCATTGCCGGCAATGGAAAAAAGTTGTGATAACTCGTGACATGTCATGCGATGTTGCAAATTTGACACCCCTGGTATATGGTCTCCTGCTTGAGCACGGGGTTGGACTAGAAGACCTCCAAGATCTTTATTCATTGTTTTTTTTTAATTGACTAGAGGGTGAATTAAGCCTTAGATGCATGATATTTGCATTTAGAAATTGATGTTTTCAAGCACGCATTTTATTATTTATGAATTAAAGCTTTAAAAACTCTTCAGGCATATAGTTTCCAGTAATTACAAACATCTGCATCTAGATTTCTCTTTTTCTTTCTATAACTAATGGACTTTTTTAAATAAAAAAACCTAACATTTTGAATGTCATTTTTACAATAGCATGTGTATTACTGTTTTTTTTTTTAAAAAAGTAGTATTTTAGCTTGGCTGATATTACAAGTTTTATTTATTTATTTATTTATTATCTGTAGCACAAAGCTACATGGTTATGAAACTTGTGACCAATAAGTAAGTAGCTGAAGTGAAGTTATTGAAAGGTGGGAAAAGTCAAACTTGTTAAGGTAAACAGATGAATTATAAAGTGCAGAAAATAAGTTTCTTGGAGATGATAGGTAAATTGAGGAAGAAATTGTGGGAAGAGATAGAAAGTTCTTCCTTGTCTGCTTGATATCCAGATTATAGCTTTAACAGTCTCAGACCTTGAAAGTTACACAGTGAGAGGAGGAAAAGAAATGTATTTGTGATGAGAATTAACTCATAACCATAAAAAAGCCTCAAGTTGGGTTGGGTTCAGAAAGAAAAGAGAAAGATGAAAATGCATTTGGAATCAGCACAGTGACAGAAAAAAACAGTCATTAAAAAAACAGGGGGAGATATCCTTCTGTTTGTATTCCACCTTAGGGATTAAAACATTTTATTATTGCATCAGCTTTGTAGTCTTGAGTCCATTGGATACACAATTTATAGAACTTGCAAATTTTAGTATTATCGGAATAGGAATTTGGGGATCCTCGTGCATGGCAATATTTTTTTAAAGACAAGATAAAGGCAACCTTTCTTGTTTTAACTTTTAAAACCAGGTTTTTTCAGACTTTCTGAGCCATAAAACATCTTAGTTTTTTGTTTTGTTTTGTTTTTTTAAAAAAACCTTGGAATCCAAAAGGCAAAACTGTGGTGTAATGTTTCTCAATCTTGGCAACTTGTTGAAACCAGTATGTTGAGTCCACACATCTTCAAGTTGCCAAGGTTGAGAAACACAGCTCTAGTGATAGAAAATTGGATGCATTTGAGGGAAAGGCTCTAAATTTTTACAATAGGGTTCCACAAACTCTGTTTAAAACACCCTATTCTAAAACACATATCTAGCAAATGAAAAAAAAAAACAGAATTCCAATTAAATATGTCTTTATTATTATAAGCATCACAACTATAAGCCATTCCTTCTGGATATAAATATATAAATTGAGATTGTTTTCTATGTGTTAGTTGTGTGGAATGCTCCATGTGTGTTTCTTTTTTCCCCATTCAATTGTGTCCACTTTTTGGACACTATCTGGACAAGTCCCTGCCATTTTCTTGGCCAAGTTTTTCAGAAGTGATTTGCCTTTGTTTTCTTCCTAGGACAAAAGAAAATGATTGATCCAGGTGGGACTACAATTCATGGCCTCCCAGTTTTTAGCCTGATGTCTTAACCATTACACCAAAAATGATCGTGCATGTTAGGACCCTATGCCTATTAGAAGCCTATCTCCACAGCTGAAGTGAATGGGGCTGTAACCTCTGCAGGTGTATAAATAAGGTGACCAACCGTCCTCCTTTAGGGAGAACAGTCCTCCTTTTGTAAGTTCTGTCCTCCCTCAAAAGGTGTCCTCCTTCATGTCCTCCTTTTTGATATTTGAAGACTAAATTGCAGGGCTTTTTTTTCCCCTCATAGAACGCTCAGAACGGGGTTCCGGCACCTTTTTTTGATGGGTTTTTTTTCAGCTTTTGCATGAGCTGTGCTACTCCCACTATTGGCTTTTGAAAGCCAATAGGAATTGCTGCTGAGCGCGCCAAAACACCCAGCTGGCAAACTTTGCACATGCAAGTTGCCTGTATTATTGTTGCAATGAATAAAATGTTTCTTTTATTTATGATATTTTTTTCTTCAATTTATTTGTGTCCTCCTTTTCATTGTAAAAAAGTTGGTCACCTTAGTATAAATGTACCTGGATCTCACTGGGGTAGAACACTGATTACGTTATTGTTAAAAATCAAGCTCTTCCTTGATATACGCTTGACCCGTACACAACCATGCAGACAACATATAGAAGTGTTTCGCCACTGCTTACTTGTAGAACTTTCCCCCCAATTTCATAATGTAGCCTACAGCACTAGGATTTCCTACTAGTTGAAATCGAAGTGCTAATTCTTTTCAAGATAAGACACATTTGGCCATCTCTTTTGACTGTTGTGAATTTTTATCTTTCAGGCATCACACAGTCTATTTATTTTAGTTGGGGTGTGTGTGTGTGAAATCTGATTTCCAAGCTTGTTCCAAACTAGATTGCAACAGAGTTGTAACAAAGTTGTAACATTTTCTTCTCATTTTATGAGATAATGATATATTTTATATTATCAAAAAGTCTTTTTACTGCAAAAAAGCAGTTTTTATGTCAAAGAGAAATGAAATACTTCTTGGTTTATATGCTAAGATTTAAAGTTAAATGTTGAATTTTTTTAAAAAAAATTAGAAATTCATTTTTGAAAGCAAAAATTCTTGTGCATTTGAAAATCTACCTCTCTTAAATACTTGCCTGTTCTGAGCTCTTGCTAGATTAATTGCTGAGCTGTGGCTTTAGAGAAAAAGGAAACTGAAGCCATTTAAGTTTGGAAATATTGAAAGTTATATTTTTGCTTTCTTTATAAACAGTAATATCAGCTTTGTTAGTAGACTATATATGATTACTCACACATTTTGCGGTAGCCAGCAACCTATTTGATTTATTTCTATGTGTACATAAACAACAGCTTCTCGGGGTGGCATTAAAGAGGAACTCCTTGAGTAAAGGTCTTTTGTTAAGGAAGGGATTAAGAAAGTTTATTCAGTGGGCATAAGTCAGAGTGTATTTTCCCACTTTTTCCCACACAGCCTGACATTTTGAACTTGGTGCAGCATTTCAACAGATTCAGTTCCACAAGGCACAGAATACTTTCTTATCAGGAGAGCTGAACTTTTGGCTTTGAAAAAATAAAAGTCACAAGGCTGCTAGTTATGGGACAATGGAAATACAAAATCTTTTGGAATAGGATCTTCTTTATTTTCAAGCATTGCTTCCTCTAGTTACATTTAAATGGTGGCCTTTGATACTTTCCAAGTTAAAGTTAAGAAATTCAAAGAATAAGAAATGTCAAAGCTCTTCCATCAGTTCTTATACTTTGTTACAGATGTTGGTTTATGGTATGAACAAACATTCAAAGAAATCCACAGGTTCACTTGATTTGTGCATGAATTTCATATAATAACAGAACAGAACAAGTTATGTATGGACAGCAACAGATGAAATAGTGCAGATTAATTCCATTGGAAGGAGTTTGTTTTATCCCTGTGGATCTTTCTTTTCCAATTGTACATTGACAGTGAACCAAAAATCTTAAAACCAAATATTCAGATCAGTTCCAACTGGTTGTGGAACACAGATATTAAGAAAACAATGTACTTGTTTACCTGCATACATTTGAAATCATTCAAAAGATTAGAATGACTGCTGGTTTTATGCAGCTTATTAAATATATCCAACCAACACTGAATTTTAAATTTATATTTAAGATTGAACACAAACCTGAAATAAATAATTTGAAATGAATAAATGCTAATTAATTTTCACTAATGCGGCATTTAAGCTTCTTGGTGAGGATGGTCAAAATGTGCAATTCTCTGCGATTGTTTGGAAGTGTGTCTTCTTTAACTACTTATAAAAAGTCAAAGGAAAAACAACAGAACCATCATTCTTTGTCTTACATACAAAATTACTCTGCACTATTTCATCTGTATCTGTGACTGCTTGCCAATATATTAGGTGACAGTGACACTTTTTAATTAAATACTTCTCTTACAATAAAGTAGATAGGAAAATACAAAAGTTTCCTTCCAAAACTAGACAAATTTCATATTTATCTATTCAATTAGAGGAAACAGTCTGATTATAGTTTACATACATAGAGAGATTACATATATAGACCTTATGTGGTTATACTCAATTTCATTTTTTTATAGAGGAAAATATATTCAGTGTTAAGAGTCTGGACACTTTTGGTATTAAATATAAATTAGTGACAATTTCAAATAACAGATCTGAATTTGAAATGCTATTCAGTTAAATTAAAAATACTGGAGGGCAGACCAATTTGCATTGATTTGATGCCTTGGAATTAGGAAGGTCCCCAAATTTCAGTCAACTAAGCCTGAATGGTAGTATACTAATAATTTTTAAAGCAGGACTAGAAAACTACTTAACCAATCAGATAGTGCATTGTAGTAATGCAAGCATTAATGGCAATGGAACTGTGACAGCTTGGCCTCATGTTATTATATTATTTTGAGGACAGTGCTCCTTCTTCTTATCTCAAGGCATCATTAGTTTTCCTGTACTTATAATTTATTTCAGTTAAAATGGCATATGGCTTTTACAGCTTACTGTTCAATATGGCAACCACTATTAAATATATTACTTCCATATGAAGTTATGTTTCCATCACATAGTAGATAGACCTGGGGCTGGGTTCCTATTAATATTACATTCTACTTTCTCTTGTGATCAATTTAAGTATCTTATGCAAGTAGGGACCCAATTTCTTCAAGACGCAGAAAGTGAAGAGAAAGTAATTGGCAGATGAGTAAATGCAGGTCCATCTAGCCCAAAGGGATGACCATGCTGTAAGATACAAAATTATTCTGGTGAGAAACATTTTGGTGGTTGAAAATAATACTTAATTGTTTTAATAAGTAAGGATTATGAATTGAACAATGATAGATATACATTATGCATATGTGGATGTTTGGAATTTTCTCTTTTTTCCTGGATTTTAGAAGGGACAGAGGATGAGTGTGGTTCTTGTTTAGACTGTGTAATGCTTATTTTTATTTTTCATTATCATTACTCCCTTAAAATTGGAAAGACTAACGTGTTGCTAATCTTCAGCAATTACTTGCAAAAAAATAGTAAGTTTTAGTATTGGTAGTTATATGATTCTTAGGAGCCACTGGTTATCCACTCCAGTTTATAGTGATATGCAACAAATTTCTGGAATTTTAGGCAATGGAGTGTCAGTCCCTCAGGATAGATAAGAGCAGGAAATAGATTCCACAGGAGGACAAGGATAACACTTTATTGTCAACCGTCCCACTCAGTGAATACAGCAAATAAAGACTCCTGGGACATTTTTTGTTGCCAAGAGTACAATTTACTGAGCTGACATGGATATGGAAGTAGCGAAGCCAATACTAAAGTTTTTGCATGTAAATAGCATAGTTAAACGTTCCCCTTTTCCCTGGCCCTCCAATTGTTACTTTATTCTGTCCAATCAATTATGTTCAGTTTGTTTGGGGAACAGACTCTGGTGGACTTTCTCAGCAGGTGACCTTGGAACATGGGTATGTCTCACTGCTGAGTCGGTGCTCTTGTATTCCATTACCCTCTCCCTTGCATTCCAACCCATTCCCTCCCCAGTTGCTTCTTGACAGGCTGTGAGCAGGGTTTGCAAAGCGATTCACGATGGTTAAATAACAAAATCTCACAAGCTTAACTGCGCTTTCTATTTTATATTTCAGTGAGTCAAGGAAGAGCTTGCCTGAGCATCTTCTGAATACAATTTTGTTTCCCAGGACTTATTTATTTCACAAGAATAGCACCTTTAACAAAAAGTAAAGTTGCTTTAGAGCCATCCTATATTGTATGCATAGCTCTATATCACTGGCAGAAATCCATGGCTTATATGTCCAAGAATTTTGCCATGATATAAATGGAGTGATCTTGATAACACCTCTTGAAGTATTTATTCAGTAGAGCCTTCTTTTTACAATTTGTTCCCAGTAGCCTTCATAAATGAGACATGCATTACTCCATATAGCAAAGTTACTTTGCAGATTCTTGAGTAAAAAAATTGCAGTAAAAAATTCACTGAAATATATATTTTGCGGATTTCCTGTATTATCACAAGGACTTTTAGACAGTCATGGAAGGAGACTAATTAATTTTTTTTTATATTTGTCTTTTTCTAAATGAATTCCTGTCATGAGTTGGAAGCTCTATAGTAAAAATGATAGAAAATGCTGCACAGAAAAGCATAGACAATTATAAAGTTAACATTCTTTCTGGAATTGTTGAGAATAAAGCTATTTTGAAAAAACAACACAGCTAGTATAATTCAATTTTTCTCAGATCCACAATAAAGAGGTCCCTGCATGAATAAAATCACAATATTTATTTTGTGATGTTGAATTATACTAATTATTTGTATCATAATTGCCTTCCTTCCAATTTACATCATAACTTGGTTGCATCCTATGTTAAGAAAAAATGGACATATTTAAACCTCATTTTGTATCAATTTGTTTCTGTTAAGATTATTTGTGTGGAAGCTTCTGTACATTAAATATTTGCCTAATAAAGTGTCATTATTATTATACTGTAAGGTAAGCTTGAAGATATATCTCAAGAATAGGAATGGATATGAGGTATGCAAAGAAATAACATGTTTAATTTTTTTAATGTACTATATAGTTGACTGTAAATGGATTGAAAATATAGTATAAAATTTAGTAAAAAGGATAGTATTTTGCAAAGCTAAGGGGAACTTTGCAGTAGTGATTACCTGACATGAATAACCACAGAAAACAATTTAAGGCAGTAAGCATTAAATCTCCTTAGTAGCTCTTTTGCACTGTCTCTTTGACTAATTGTCCTAATTAGAGTAGAATTACAGATATAGGGTAGGCCTTTTAACTTTGTTAATATATTCCTGTTACAAAATTAGTTCCTTCCTTTTGCAAAGCACAGAGCTATGTTAGAATGTTTTAAGTTTACAAATTAACTGTGGGAAGAAATACATATTGATGGTAATAAAACTGGCTTGCTATTCGCAGGTTTCCTTGCCACTTCTCCAGTGGTGGGATTCAAATATGTGAACAACTGGTTCTCTGTGTGGATGCCACTTCCGGATGTCCATTCTGGGCCTGGACAACAAAAAAATTAGCTACGGGCTCTGCCAAAATGATGTGAACTGGCTGAATCCCACCACTGCATCTCTCCCAAGAGAATGGGGCTAACAGATCTGGATTGCAAAAACTTGGTGACCACTAGAATTTTTTAATACTGTTCAGTCATCTAGTGTTGTCTAGTTATTTGCAGTCAAGATTTAATAGTTCTATTACAGAAATTTGTTCAGTGCTTGCTACTCAGAAGGTTTACAGTGATACAAAAAGTATCACCTCAAAATCCAAACAAAGCAATTTCAAAAAATAGTTACTGTTGACCTGATCATCTTAAAAAACAAAACAAAAAAACACTGAAGTGACATTCAAAATATTCCCATAAAAGCAAGGTAGGTATCTTCTGCCCATTTAAGATGTGTGTTTTTTTCTTTTTTGATATATTTAAGAAAGAAACCATTTTTTGTCTGACTTTTGGCAATATAATGTATGCTATGTATTTCTGTTATGTGTTCCTAAGATGGTAAGGTTCTAAATGCTAATCAAACAGCATGCAACAACTATAGCTGCACATAGCTGTGCTGTTGATAAAAAAACTAAAAATATGAAACACTAAACTATTCAAGAAGCTTTTATCAGTGAGATTTGATATTACGGTGTTATGAAAATATGTACAGTTTTTTTTCTTTCTTTTTTTCCTGATTCTTTCTTCTGATTTCTAAGATGAATTTGTCTAAGACAGTGGTTCTCAACCTGTGGGTTGGGACCCCATTTGGGGTCGAACGACCATTTCACGGGGGTTGCCAAACAACACAGTCCGCCATTTTTTCCCCTTTTCCTTAGCTGTGCTACTCCCTTTTATTCTATTGGCTTTTGAAAGCCAATAGAATAGACTCTCTTGAATAGATTCTAATTCTATTGGCTTTCAAAAGCCAATAGGAATTGTCCAGGCTGTCTCTGCCCTGCTGAGCCCACCAAAAGTCCCATTCTGCAAACGGTGCTGCAAGTTGTCTGCAGCGAAGGCGAGCTGTCTGGAAGTTTCCACCCCTCCTGCTGAGCAACTACTAAAAATGTAAGTAAAAGAGGGCCAGGGGTGGGAGGTGGGAGGCCGGCGGGCGCAGGGAGGGTTGCTGGTGCGCGTGGGGCCCGGTGGGTGCCTTACCTCCCTTGGGCTGGGCCAGCTGGTGGCCCAGCCAGTGGTTGGCCTGCTCCATCTCTGCCGCTTGCCAGCTATGCCTTGGTGGTGCAGGGGGAGGCACCACGCATGCGCGGCACTCCCGGGCAGGGAAAGTCCTCGACTTAAGACTGGCTGGGTAGTCCTCGACTTACAACTGGTTTAGTCCTCAGCTTATGACCGGTTTTTTAGTCCTCGACTTACGACCGGTTGGGGGTCGCAGCATTAAAAAGGTTGAGAACCACTGCCTTAAAGTGATGGGTTTCATTTGATAAATAATAGCCAATTCCTTTTGCACCTGTTGACAAGGTATTCAACAGGATGGCTGAAGGTAGTTGAGAGAAGGCTTGTAGGCCCTCTAAATGAGAAGCAAGTGACTGGGAGCACAGCTGAGAAGTGATAATTTGACTGTCACTAAATCCGGGACTGTGCTTATATCAAAGAAAACCAGTAAAACCAATGTATCTGTAAATGAATGTCCAACACTTTAATGTTAATTTAAGCCTGTTCTTTTACTGCTCTGCCCCCCCCATCAACTTCTACAGCCAACTATTTTGTAGGACGCTAACAAAAAGACTCAGGCATGTCTTGAGCAGAGGTTTGAAGCTGCAGGACACAGCTTGACAAACTCTGAATTTATTGCTTCTTATATACTTGTTACATACATAGTCTTTACCATTAAATGCTGACAAAGGTTTCTTCACTGGAAAATGTCTTCATGTAAGCAACTATTTTCTAGTAACACATTACATGGTCAAAAATCAGGTAAGAACAAATACAGGTAGATGAAAACAGAAGGAACTAACAAAGACAGGAAGAGATAGGAGAAGAAACTAAGCATATTATCTGTTTAGGTAGGTAAGGCATTAAGTCAAAAGGGTATGACCTTCTGGCTGCTTCACTAGGACAAAGGGTATCAAAAGGTTATGAGGTTTGTGGGGGGAAAGCATGGCAGTTTGCTGCACATGCAATTTCCCCCACATCTCACTCTTCTCTATTTTATTAGTGAGGACATTATCCTAAGCTGGAGTAGTTAGTTGGTCTTAGTCAGGGGACATACAACTTTGCATTTGTTTATACAAAACATAACTTGTTCCTGAGGTAAGTTAATGGTAGTTTAGTGTGGAAAATTGAAAGTAGAGAGAGAGAAAAAACATTGAATAACCATATATGTGCATAATTAAAAGATACCTCTTGAAAGGAGGTACAATTTAAAATTCCTTGATTGACATGAGTACAATGAGGTTTTTTAGATGAAGTAGTACAACTGACAATTTTTGCACAGGTAAGATTTGTAGGAACAGCTACAATTGGTGTATGTAAAACAATAGCGTCAAGGGGTAACATGTAAGAGGCATGACCCTAGATCAGCGGTTCTCAACCTGTGGGTCATGACCATTTCATGGGGGTCGCCAAACAATGCAGTCCACTATTTTTTCCCCTTTTCCTTAGCTTTGCTACTCCCTTTTATTCTATTGGCTTTTGAAAGCCAATAGAATAGACTCTCTTGAATAGAGTCTAATTCTATTGGCTTTCAAAAGCCAATAGGAATTGTCCAGCTGTCTCTGCCCTGCTGAGCCCGCCAAAAGTCCCATTCTGCAAACGGTGCTGCAAGTTGTCTGCAGCGAAGGCGAGCTGTCTGGAAGTTTCTACCCCTCCCTGCTGAGCAACTACTAAAAATGTAAGTAAAAGAGGGCCAGGGGTGGGAGGTGGGAGGCCGGCGGGCGCAGGGAGGGTTGCTGGCGCGCGTGGGGCCTGGCGGGTGCCTTACCTCCCTTGGGCTGGGCCAGCTGGTGGCCCAGCCGATGGTCGGCCTGCGCCGTCTCTGCCGCTTGCCAGCTATGCCTTGGTGGCGCAGGGGGAGGCACCACGCATGCGCGGCACTCCCGGGCAGGGAAAGTCCTCGACTTAAGACTGGCTGGGTAGTCCTCGACTTACGATCGGTTGGGTAATCGTCGACTTATGACTGGTTGGGGGTCGCGGCATTAAAAAGGTTGAGAACCACTGGTCTAAGGTGCATGTGATGAAATGACTCACATCAATTGATGCCTCAGTCATAGACACATTTTTATAATAATGGAAAGCAATTTAAAAAGGTTATGGTCTTTGTGCGAAAATGTGTACTTTTTTAAAGAAAAAAACCAAGAATAAAATAAATAAAACCTGTAGGTTTTATGAACACCTCAATGAGCTAAGAGGATATTGATGTTGCCCTGGATTTAAGCTGTTTCAGAGTTTGAAAATACTCCTTTGATGTGTCATGCATATTCATGAGTTCCTAGACAAATGCAGCAGTAAAATCACATTACTTTTTCTGCCTGCCTTGATAGTATGATTTGCTGACAATTGCCTTCCTACCTGATCATAAAGTATCTAGAATAATTTCAATGTTGTGTGTGTAATAAATCATAATTGAGCTCCCCTACAAGTCCCTCTGAGAGGAAGGAAATGGGTCCTCCCTGGCTATTTCTTGCCAACATGTTTTCAACCTCATTTACATTTAGAATAGCTTACCACACATATTCTTGGGCTAGTTTGATCAAAGAATCAGAAATCTTCCTTAGTAAAGCAGAATATACTCTGCCCAATATCACTTTTTTTTTTAATAAAGAAAGATGTTCCATTTATGTACATTGCAGTACATTGGTATATTCTACATGGACTGGGTTCTCTAATATCATTATTTTGATAACCGTAAAAAAAAAATACATAGCAGAAAAGGAGAGATTTAAAAAAGAGATTGTTGTTCCATGTGAGCTTGAGCAGGAGTTCAGTGCATTCTTAAAAATTAACAGACATAGGTTCACAAAGCCTGTTAGTCATAACATTCCCAATGTGCTATGATAGGATAGTATGAATTTTGGGTAACACAAGAGTCAAACAGGAATTGACTCTAAATCAGTGGTTCTCAACCTTTCTAATGCCGCGACCCCATAATATAGTTTCCCATGTTGTGGTGACCCCAACCATTTATACATCACCGGGTGCCAGAGGCGTGGCCAAAGAAAAGGGGGAAAAAATGGCGGACAGCCTTGTTTGGCGACCCCCGTGAAATGGTCGTTCGACCCCAAATGGGGTCCCGACCCACAGGTTGAGAACCACTGCTCTAAATCAAATGCAATAGAATATTGCAGTAAGAATGGGGTTGGAATTTTAACTGGCACATACATAGATTATATTAATACAAATAAAGATTTTGAGGTCACTTAAAGCCAAATAGTTTGATCTCATACCCTTGGAATCCATCATGAGATGAAATAGAGCTGGACATAGTTAAAAGAGCTGTGCAGATCTTTGAAGAATTCATTCACTTTGTTAGACCTTCAATCAAAGTGCTACTTTGAAGCAAATGCATGAAGTAGTGCCCCACTTCAAATTGCCAAAATGTGCCTATTTTGTCCCTTTGCTTCAATCAGTCAAAAGTCTCTGTTAGAGAAGCAGTAACTAGGAGAAATAGATTTATTTCACTTTGATCAATCATCTGAGAGATAGTGATTGGCCCAAAGTCATCCAATGGGCTTCTCTGATAGAGATAGACTTGAAATTGGATCACTCCAGTAGTAGTTAAAGAGCGGGCAGCATCTTTGACAGCATCTATGTTTATCTACAGAGACATAAATTTCTCTCTGGTTGATATATTTCCTCTCACCATTATTGCCACTATTAATTTGCTTGTCTTCCTCACTAAAATGTGTTCTCTATAACTGGCAAGAGAGAAAGTATAAAGCATTTCCTTCCCCTCTTTTGAAGTTTCCATAATCAGAGTGGGCAAGTGAAAACAACACAAAGGAAGAGCGACAAATAGAGAAGGCTTGGGAAACTGATGGCGAGCATCTTCTGGGTGGTTGTCAATCTAATGGGAAAGTGAAGAATGAAAAGAGACCATCCTGAAAGGAGATTCATTCAGACTCAGTTATGTTCCTTGGAAAAGAGTAAGATATTTATAAATTAACCAGAAAGAAACAGAATTAGTCCTTAATGTTTTATGGACACTATGTAATTTGAAGGTAACATCTTCTACAGTATTTGACAAATAAGTATCAAATATTTTCATATTTGAGTATATTATATATACTTTACTGCTGGCACCACTATCACCCATGTTACACCAACTGTCTCATGATACATTGCAAGGCTTTTCAATATTTTTTGTATATTAAATTTTATTTAAAAAAGGAAATATATTATTCCTCTCACAAATCTGATCATTTTAATAGGATGGTAGTAATTTAGAGGTATCTGTAATATTTCTTATCTGAATGAATAGGAAAATGAGCAACAAGCCTTCTAGTGCATGAGCATGTGTTTGTATTTATGCTTAGTGATTTAGTGATCTATCTACAGAACAACCTTAAAAAAGCAGCTCATTCATAAGAAAGAAAATGGATAGTTGAAAAATGGAATGCCAAGACACTTGAGATAGCACTAGGAAAGACAAAAAAAAAGAGAAGCATCAACCAGAAAAATGTTGGTTTGGTTGCATTCATCATTTGTTACAGGCTTGAATTTTGTGATGGCAGTAAACTGGGCAATACACACAAATCAACTGCTAGAGAACTTGCTGACAAAGTAAACTATTATCATAGATTTCCAGTATTTTATGGACTATTATGTTTGAATCCTACTTTCATAAATTGTTCCTCTGTTACTTTAGGAATTCTACTTTTCTTCTTCTCTTACTTTTAGGGATTCGTCTGTATTTCTTACACTGTTTATTTCTGCTTATTCTTCTATTGTTCCCCATGATTTATTAACAAAGGGATTATTTTGTTTACAGTTATTTCCTTATGTTTTGCATAGGAATATTCTCTTAATATTTAGTTACCCAAGTAGGTTTTGTATTATTTGCTGTCTCCCCATTACCCATCAACATTCAGCTCCCTTCACAAAGACAGAAATTTCTCAGTTGCTCTCTCTTCTGTTGTCCTCAGACTGCTCTTGACTTCTCTGGATTTCTGCATGCGACTTTGAATAATCTTTACAGGCTTTAAATCCTTCTGTCCTCCATCTCACAGGTATACTGCAGTGCACTGCAATTTCACACTGTCCAACAAACCACTTCTTCCATTTCTATTCCAAACAGCTGCTAGAAATCTAACAGCACTGTGCCTCCTTCTAATCTAAAGCCTTCTTAGTTCTACTTCTCATCTTATAGAAAAGTTAAATGCCATTGTACAGTTAGATAGGGTCTACATGGCAGAGACACGTTCCAAAAATTGATGGACATTCTGTCAAACCTCTCAAATGATTGACACATAGATGATTCCCATGAACCAAATAGATGATTCCCATGAAGCAAAACTCAGTTGCTTGCCTTTGTAATAGAGAAGGCTTCATCTGACTGGCCCCACAGTTTTCCCAAGTCTTTATGCCTTCCAAATGTATGGATTTCAGCTCACAGAACCCACTGGCCTCTACCTGTATTGCGTTATGAGAGATATGTTTCAATATTATTGAATATTATTAAAAGTAAATGTGAACTGAAAGTATTGGATGATAGGGGTAGGCTAGAGTCATTATGTCTATGGAGATTTTCAATCATCCAGGTCATGGTAGTTCCAAATATGCTTTTCAAAAGGCAATTGAACTTTTTAAATTTTTTTCCCCTTGAAAACATTTCACTTCTCATCCAAGAGTTTCTTTAGTTCATTTCTTCAGTTTAGCATGACTGAAGATTGGTCATTAACTCTCTGAGAGTCATTGAGGTTGTTCTGTTTCTCGCGTTGGTAGGCATTGAACGAGGCAAAGTAACAAACAGGTACTCCTTTATTCAGCTTCAACAGAACAGCAAACAAAATGGCTCCGCCCCCTTTTATACCTTTTGCAAGGGACAGCATCAGCCAATGAATGCAATGTATTTTCCCACTCCCACACATGCTCAGTAAGCTGGAGACAGCCTGTCTGGCCTGGGCAGGCCACGTTGTCTGCCCGGGTCTCAGTGCAGCTTCCTGCACCTGCTCTGTCAATCAGAGCCCAGGACATAACAACCCTCCCCTCCTGGTTCAGGAACAGATACTTAATATTTTACAATACTACATGCATCCTCACAATGTTATATTAACAACCAATAATACACAACATTATAAGTCATTCACTTATCAAAATAATAATAACTGAAATTTGTTACAAGGAACATATACAACATTCCTCATACATTACATCATAGCACAATTAAATCAGTTCCCTAAAAGACATACATAAACTTTTCAATTGCAATAAATTACAAAAGCATTTTATTGTTGCAAGGACAGAAATGTCAAGTAGTCCTTTAAGAACTTCGGTCGGCCCTTGGCTCGCTCCGATCATCTCGGAGTTGCTGCAAGTGCCCGATCTGCAAGCTCGCCTGCCAGGCTCGGCAGATCAGGACTTTGAGACCCATTAGATATGGGTAAAACCGGATCGTGAAGGCTGGCCTGTTCCAGTAGGCCCAAACCTTTGTCCATTTGACTTTGGCTGGCCCTTTACAGTAGGCTCAAACCAGAGTTCCTTGATGGGGTGGAATTCCACGGATTGGCATAAACATCCAGCTGGGAACACTGTCCCGTTGATGCAAGGTCTGAGGTAGATGTGGAGTGAAAACTTGATCGAGTGCAATGGCCCATTGGCGTGTTGCCCGCAGAAGGAGTGGTATGGCAAGTTGGTTGAGTGCAATGTCCCATGGACACTGTGCCAGAGTTAGGAGCCACCTCGTTGGCAAAATCCCCATTTGGTGAATGCAATGTCCCACTTTTGCTGAGAGAGTGAGATCCAACCAACCTCCAGTGCAGCTGGTCAATGTGCCTGCACAGCACATGACCATCTTCCAAGGCCACTTCGTATGCAAGTGGCCCAGTAATTTTGCAGACCACCGTAACCATCCAAAGGTGCCCAGGTCCATAGTTCCGCGCCAAAACCGGATCACCCACTTGCAATTGCCTCGATGCCCTCAGCTGTGGCACCTGTGATGCAACCCGATCTGGGTGTAATCTATCTAACTTGGTGATAAGACGGTGACCCCATTGGAGCTCAGCTGGGCTCTTGCCTGTAGACATGCATGCAGTGGTATGGTAGCAGAGGAGGAAATCTGCCAACCTGTGATGCCAATTTCCATGGGTGAGCCATTTCAAGGCCTCTTTTGTGTATGCACCATGCGTTCCACTTGACCATTTGAGGCCGGATGAAAAGGTGCAGAAGTAGCATGCCTAATCATATTCGCCCTGAAAAAGGACTGGAACTCCGAGGAGGTGAATTGAGGTCCGTTATTGGATACGAGGACATCTGGGAGCCTGTGAGAGACAAAAATCCCCCTCAACACCTGGATTGTCCTGGCAGTCGTCATAGTGGACACTGGAATGATCTCCAGCCATTTGGAGTGACTGTCCACCACAATGAGGAAGAGCTGCCCCTGAAAGGGGCCAGTGTAGTCTATATGAACCCTTGACCAAGGAGCATGTATGGTCTCCCATCTATGAATGGGAGCCTGTGGCATTTTGGGCTGGGACTGCTGGCAAATGTGGCATCCTTGGACCTGGATCTCAATCTCTTTATCGAGTCCAGGCCACCAGAGGTAGCTGTGCACAAGCTCCTTCATTCGGACTATTCCCAGATGTCCCTCATGCAAGGAAGCCAAAACCCTAGTCCTCAGTGAGGTCAGGATTACTACCCTGCTGCCCCACAGGACACAACCCTTAAAGGTGGATAACTCATGCTTCCTTTTCCAGAAACTCTGGAAATTAGTGCCAGGACACATGTCAGGCCATCCTGACAGCACCCAGTTCAACACACATGTTAATGTGTTGTCGGTAGCCGTTTCTGCAGCTACATCCCCTGCATTGAGGGGAGACTCAGGCAAATCTTGGATAGCCAGGATGTGATTGGCTGGAGCAAGATCCGACTCTAATAGCTGTAAGCTGTAATACTAAGGCTGTCAGTGTGGCCCATTTCCTTGCCCGGTGTTGTGAACCAGGCAGAAGTCATAAACAGAAAGGAATATTGACCATCTCAACCAGGCAGAAGTCATAAACAGAAAGGAATATTGACCATCTCAACATTCTAGGAGAGATGATTTGGGGTGTTTGTTTGTTTGTTCATTGTGAACAACACCAGAAGTATTACGTGAAGTATCATGTGAAGTATTAATACCACTTTACAATGCCTTGGTAAGGCCACACTTGGAATACTGCATCCAGTTTTGGTCACCATGATGTAAAAAAGATGTTGAGACTCTAGAAAGAGTACAGAGAAGAGCAACAAAGATGATTAGGGGACTGGAGACTAAAACATATAAGGAATGATTGCTGGAATTGGGTATGTCTAGTTTAACGAACAGAAGGACGAGGGGGGACATGATAGCAGTGTTCCAATATCTCAGGGGCTGCCACAAAGAAGAGGAAGTCAAGCTATTTTCCAAGACTCCTGAAGGCAGGACAAGAAGCAATGGGTGCAAATTAAGCAAAGAGAGAAGCAATCTAGAACTAAGGAGAAACTTCCTGACAGTTAGAACAATTAACCAGTGGAACAACCTGCCTCCAGAAGCGGTGAATGCTCCAACACTGGAAGTTTTCAAGAAGAAACTGGACAGCCATTTGTCCGAAATGGTATAGGGTTTCCTACCTGAGCAGGGGGTTGGACTAGATGACCTCCAAGGTCCCTTCCAACTTTATCATTATTATTATTAAGCTGCTTGTGATCTGTGAAGACTGTGAAATGGCGGCCATACAAAAGCCATTACTTCTTAATGCCAACTACAATGGCCAAAGCTTCTCTATCTATCTGTGCGTAATTGTGCTCAGCAGAAGACAGAGTCCTGGAATAATAGGCTACAGGGACTTGTGTCCCATCAGCCCTCAGGTGGCTTAAGACAGTCCCAATCCTGTAAGGGGATGCATCACAAGCTATGCTAACTGGTTACTGCTTATTGAAATGAGCCAAAACAGCATTAGAAGACAACAATGCTTTGACCTCAGCAAAACTCTTTTCATGGATTTTGTCCACTTCCATGGAGTCTGTTTGTCCAAGAGCTGGTGTAATGGCATACTTCACTCTATCATGCTTTGGAAGATGCCAGGGGCTAAATTTATCCCGAACTGTAGCCTTCAGACCTTGAAGGCACCCCAGTGGGTCACAATCATTTGGGCCTCTGGCGTGGCATTGTCCACGGCAGCTGCTGATAGGCCTGTGACAAGTCTAACTTGGCATAAATGCAACCTCCCTTTAGAGATGCCAGGATGTGGCTCACTACAGGCATAGGATAAGAGTGCTGCTGTAATGCTTTGTTTAGCATGCATTTATAGTTAGCACAAATGTGGACTTCTCCATTGGCCTTAAGTGGCGTGACAATGGGTGTTTCCCATGGACTACTATCCACAGGTTCCAAAATGCCTTCCTTGGCAACTGGACAACAGCTTGTCCAGCTCAGCACTGATCTTTTGCTTAAGCGCAAAGGACAACCAACGAGGCTTAATCCTGATTGGTGCAATGGAAGGGTCTAACCTTAAGGCAATTAGAGGTCCTTTGTAGGCCCCTAACTCAGGGCTAAAAACATCAGCAAACTCATTACACACCTCTGCAAGGCTTGCCACTTGCAGACTGTGTAACCCAGTCATCTGAATTCCAGGTTCATCAAACCAATCGAGTCAAATTAGACTTGTGTGGTCACCATCAACCACGACAATGTCCAAAACCCCCTCAAAGTTCCTACACTGCACTCCGAGTGTGGCCTCTGTCTTCACACTGACTCGGGAATTCTGGAAGTCGATCAAAATAAGATTCGATGGCCTGAGCTTAACTCTTTGGCCACTTTTACAGCAAATCTGCTTGAGGGTTTTCTGGGAAATGATTGACAGAGCTACACTCGTGTCCAGCTCCTTACCTAAGGGGACCCCCTGCAATTTGACTTCAAGCCAAAGTTTTTTCTTCAATTGGCGGTGGGCACCTGTTCTCAATATGCTCCTGGTCGCACAAAACCCACCCTATTCTGACTGCGGACCCCGGTACCTTTCCGAGGCAACTCTTTTGATGGACAGTCTTTCTTGCAACCCAAACAGATGGTGGCTATGTAGCCTTGCTGGCCACATGCCCGGCAAGTAGTGGAAAGAAAATGACAGTCGGTACGTTTGTGGCGGCCTCCATACCCGAAACACTGAGATAAGGGAACTTCCTTGTCAAGGCTTTTGTCGGCTTGCCTTTGGGGCCTTCTTTCTGCTGGCTGTTGCAAACGATCGACCTCATTGTCCAATTCTGGTTCTTCAACCCTCTCAGCGACCTCTTGATGTATGGAGTCTGAACACTGATTGCTCTTTGAGAGCTGCAAGGCCTTGACAGCTCCACCTGCTTCTTCTTCAGCTGTTATCTCCCTCAGCGCATCTTGGAAGGAAACAGTTTCTTTGGCAAAAACTTTTGCTGCAGCTTTCAGCTCCTCAGATCACAAACTAGCCAGTCTCATAGCTGTTCTTCCAAGTCTTTAAACTTGCAAGGTGTTGCCGCTTGATGCAGAGCAGCAATGAAGTCTGCGGCAGACTCTCCTGGATGCAGGTCCCACTGTTCAAAAGCATATCACCATACTATGACCGACAGTTTTGGTTTGAAATGTTCTTTTAACATTTTTTTAAGCTCCGCATAAGAAATGGGTGCTGGAGCAACCAAGTTTTCAGTGATGTCAAAAGTCTCTTGACCGCAAACACACAGCAGCGTCGTGGCCTTAAGCCCATCCTCACAAACTTGGTTGACTCTGAAGTAATTTTCCACCCTGGCAACGTAGGAGCTCCAGCATTCCAGATGCGTGACGTCGAACTCAGAAAGACACCCAATCTTCACCATAATGATTCTTGGCGGCCTCTTTCAATGTCTCATGCTGTGCAGGCTTTTAAAGGGGTTCCAGGGCAGTCCTAGCCGTACTCTCCTTCAGCATCTTCGTACTGGCAGGCAGAGTGGAAGGAAGTTGGAACACTAAACTTCTAAGTACTTGCAGGCTTTCCGTGTGAAGTCAGACTTTGAATCTTCTGCAGCACGATCCCACCCTCCTTGCCAATGTTCTGTTTCTTGTGTTGGTAGGCATTGAACGAGTCAGAGTAATAAATAGATACTTCTTTATTCACCTTCAACAGAACAGCAAACAAAATGGCTCCGCCCCCTTTTATACCTTTTGCAAGGGACAGCATCAGCCAATGAATGCAATGTTTTTTCCCGCTCCCACGCATGCTCAGTAAGCCGGAGACAGCCTGTCCGGCCTGGGCAGGCCATGTGGTCTGCCCGGATCTCAGTGCAGCTTCCTGCACCTGCTCTGTCAATCAGAGCACAGGAAATAAGAGAGGTCACTTGAGG
Organism: Crotalus tigris; assembly: GCF_016545835.1. Lineage (NCBI taxonomy): Eukaryota > Metazoa > Chordata > Lepidosauria > Squamata > Viperidae > Crotalus > Crotalus tigris. Next base: position 664,493 of record NW_024096718.1, read on the forward strand.
GTTTATCTCTACCCTCAAGGTTACCTGAACCCCAAGTAGCCTCAAGGATTCTCAGAGAGCTTAATGACAGATCTTCAGAGTGCTAATGATCAGATGACTGCAAAGAATATAAATCTTTCCATTCCCCACCTTTAGTCAGAACTGAAAAGAAGATTTTTAGGTGAGAAGTGAAATGTTTTCAAGGAAAAACTGCCAAGAAAGTCCAGTTGCCTTTTGAAAAGCACTTTGGGGGCTAGAGTCCTTAACTGTATGTATGTATGTATGTATGTATGTATGTATGCATGCATGTATGTACAGAAAGTTTTTCAGATAGACAGTCTGATTGATTTCACCTTTGGCATTTTGACTGCCATACTGCAGTTCTACTTTTTATAATCTCTTTTGCCTTGCAGCCCCCCAACTAGGGGTGTTAAACAGGCTCAAGTCGCTATTGCGATACATTACAAATTCAGATTTCTTTTTGCTGACAAGAGTTAAAGATTTAAGTGGGAGACTAGTATAGCTATTTCAGACTCATTTGTCCTCATCAGTTAGCCACACCCTTTATGGGATTTGAACCTGGGCAGTCTACATGCTAGGCAGTTGTATTAACCACCAGGCTGCAGGCTCTCCTCCCCTCTTTTTCAGCCGAGTCAAGGGAGTATATATACAGAAAGTTTTTCAGACAGATGGTCTGATTGATTGCACCTTTGGCATTTTGACTGCTATATTGGAGTTCTACTTTTTATAATCTCTTTTGCCTTGCAGCCCTCAACTAGGAGCATTAAGCAGGCTCAAGTCGCTCCTGCGATACATTACAAATTCAGATTTAGTTTTGCTGACAAGAGTTAAAGATTTAAGTGGGAGACTAGTATAGCTATTTCATCCGGCCAAACTGCCACTGTCATCAGAATTGGAATATAAGGAGATCTGGGAGCTGATTTATGTAGCCGCCTGCCTCTGTGCCTGGCTTCTCGAGCGCGTCATGGGCCTATTAATTGTGCTTAACCGTAATGCATCGAGTTGCTCCACACCTGGCAACCTGCCCATGGCCCTGATGGTTGTCTTCCGATCCTGAATTGCTCTTCTGGCATGTGTGCAAGCACCCTGGGGGTGGCTATCTAGCTATCTGTCCTTCATCTCCCTCCCCTCCCATTTTAAAGCAATCCCGGGTGTTATTACTCAAACTGCAATTCAGGTATACCATTGGGCCATCATCCTCCCCCACTCCCAAAGCTGCTGTTGTCTCCTCCGTAATCCTCTCACCCCAGTCCTGTGAGGGACAGCTGTTAAGGCATTCCTGCTGTGCCTCTGTGCATCTGTATCCAGCTGACGGCCATGGCACGCCGTTGGTCCCATGGAAGTCATAGCCGCCTCATCTGCAGCCCTGTCATTCCAATCACGTGAAGGTCTGTCCTATTCCTGATCTCCCTCCCTTTTTGCCGGGTCATCATTTTCTCTGGGGATTGCCGCTGCCTCATTTATGCCTCTATCACCCCGATCCTGCAAAGGGCATGCTAAATGTCTCTGTGAATCGCTGCACTGTCTCTCCCATCTTCTGAGGGTCTGGTAGGCTGGTAGGAGGTCTATATGCCGGTTGATGGAGTTCTCATTGGAGAGCCAGCCTTCTTTGAGTTAAAGGCCACCCTTGGTGGTCTCACGAGATATAACTTCCACATTGGCAAGATCGAATGTATGGCCAAAGTTGTGATCGCTACTCTTGTCTTTTAATTGCCAATTCATGTTCATGGACCCTAGTCCTGAGTCTTTTAGTTGTCTCCCCAATGTAGTTACATGCGCAGTTCTTACAATTGATTCTGTAAACTACAGACAATCTTTCGTTATTGGGGAACAGTTCCTTAGGGTGCATGATCTTAGTTCTTAGAGTCTGCTCAGGCTTATGGGCAATGCTCACATTATAGGGGGCCAACAGCCGTCCCAAGGCCTCTGAAACCCCATTGATGTAAGGGAGGGTTATCCGTGTGGCTGGTGCTGTTGTTGTGCTGGAATGTGAGTCCCTGTGGGGCTGATGTATTCTGCTATACCGTCTCACAAATTCCATGGGATAGCCGTTATGCCTAAAGATGCGATAAAGGCGTTTTTTCTCCTCCATTCTAGCTCTGTCAGTGCTGCAGTGAGAATAGACTCATTTGAATAGCATCCTAACACAGCTGACTTTATGTGCTACAGGATGATTACTCCTGTAGTGCAGCATTCTATCAGTGTGGGTAGATTTGCGATATACAGACATGCATAATGTGCCATTGGGCCGCCGGTTGACTAACACATCCAGAAAGGCTAACATGCCTTTGGTCTCTTCTTCTGCCATAAAGCAGATGTCTGGATATACTGAGTTCAATTCCTCCAGGAACTTGGTGCTGTCCTGTCTTTTAATAATCACAAATGTGTCATCTATGTAGAATGCCCAAAATTTGGGGCAGTAATTAGACATCACTATGACCTCTAGCTGCTGTAAAACCACCTCAGCAATGATGCTTGAGATGGGGGATCCCATCAGCGTCCCCTTTATTTGTTCATATATATAATTCTATATTTATTTGTATTGTCTTTTTTATTACATGTATTTCTCTGTATCTATTGGAGTATTTGAAATAAATGATAATATTCAGGGTTTTAAATGTTCACCTTCTTATAGAACAGACATAGATTGCTATCTCAAAGCGAAATAGGCCTGGAATTATTAAAATAACTGCCCAGCATCATTGGGAGTTTGGACAAGGTCCAAATAAATAAATAGGAATAACCTCATAAGTGAGTAACAGAGGAGGAGGAGGAGGGAGGAGGAGGAGGAGAAAGAAGGAGGAAGATGATGAGGAGGAGGCAGCAGCTGACTGTTGGCTACAGGGAAAGGAAAGTGATTGGTTTGATCTACCTTTCTTGCCTAATCACAGAGTGTAATGAGATTACTAAACTATGCAATAAAACAACCAATATAAGTATACAAATATGTTATTGCTTATTAATTATAAAGTATAGTGCATCTCATCAGGTTTTTAATAGTTCTTTTAATTATATTACCAAGCTTAATATTGAAATAAAGTCTATTTAATTAACATGAATAACTCAACTTTTGGATATATGCTTTGTTGGATAAGTGAAAAGCTAACAGCTAGAAACAAACCTGAAGCACTTATAGAGTCCAGGTTCCTAGTGATAATGCTGATGAAATACTTCTTTCAGTTTATTTGAAATAATGCAATTTTTTATTACTCTTCAGAGGATTTAGTAGTCATCCTTCCTTGAGCTTAGATTCAGTATGGACCTTGCTTCTATTCTGGGAATGAACATATTGAATAGAAACCAATATTTATGGTTAAGAATTAAGATAAAGCAAGACAAGATGAATTATGTTATAATCTTTCATCAGGTGCATGAACTAGTGATAATCAAGAGCTTTAATATGAAAAGAATCTGTTAATTGCCAGTACTAAAACCCTTCAGGCATTTTCAATGTTTGTCTTAAGGTTGTGGAACTCTTTTAAAAAAGACCTCATAAAATCTGAATCAGAACAATTTTTCTGAAATAATATTTAGTCAGGGTCACCTTAGCAGAACCTGATTAGCTTTTGCATTATTAATCTGGGCTTTTAAAATGTTATTATCTACTCTGAGTTCTAGGAATACACATATTATAAATCAAATGGATAAATTGAAATATCTTGCTTGATTTATTTACATATTCTGCTAACTACAATACATCTAGTTCACGTAAATGTAGGTGGCTGCTATGTTATTTTTAACAAATGAGATGCTATTGAAAAAAACAACCAAACAGCCCTTCTTTCTGAGTTTCTCTCAATATTTCGCAGGGCTTTTTCTATTATTTTCTTAAATGGGAAGTAAGAAAAAAGAATTCAATTCAGGGCATAATATTTTGAGTAGCAACTTCCCCTAGAACAAGCTATTTCATCTCAATTTCATCTTGATATTGACAAGTAATCAGGCAAATAAGTATATTTTCTTCCCTGAATGTCTTTCAGGAATTCTAGGCTATTTGGCTCCTACTACATAATTACTAAATAGTTACTAACTACTCTTTAGTTACTAGTCTTTCCCCACTCTCATAGTCAATAAATTGAAAATACACTCATTGGCATTTCAAATAGATTAAAAACAGAAATTATTGGCCAGTGTTCCCAAGAATACAGTGGGAATCACAAAACGATTCCTATAATCTTTTGAAAATAAAGAAAAAGCTGATTATAACATTGATCAAACAATTAATATGCAGAACAGAAAAGGTAAATATATCTCATACATGAATATGTGTGTTTATAAATAATAAACAACCATGTACAGTCTATATGTGTAAGCAACTCATTCACAAGTCATAAGGAATATCAGGTCTTCTGTCCATTGAATAATTGGGGTCATAAATTTATATTTCTGGTTTTGAAAAAGAAGCCTCTAAGAATGATGCAGAGAATCTCTTTCCATTGTTCAGCCATAAATTCCCTTGCGATAGCTCTTTAATTAAAAAAAGAATATGGGCTTCCAAAAATATTAAAACATGTTTCAAAGTCAAGTTAACATAGGGAGAGATTTCTTCCCAGAATATTGAAAAAAATGTGTATTTGAATGAAACATTCTCATGACATATCCCAAGGGTCCCCAACCCCTGGTTCGTGGACCAGCACTGGGCCGCAGCATGCCAGCAACCAGTCTGCACAAACAAGCAAAGCCCCATCCGTGGGATGCAGGCAGCACACAAAACCATGCACCATCTGGTCCGTGGAAAAACCTCTCTCCATGGAACTGGTCCCTGCTTTATGCATTTATGTTCTGTCTAAAACAATCATTGCAGTAAGCTTGAAGTATTTCAGAAGTCTAAGATTATTGAAGTTAGCATAATTTCATATTGTGTGTGTGTGAAAAATGTATTTATTATACCTATATATATTACCTTTTGTTGTTGTTGTTAATTGCGAAGTCATGTCCGACCCATCGCGACCCCATGGACAACATTCCTCCAGGTCTTCCTGTCCTCTACCATCTTCTGGAGTCCATTTAAATTCACACCTACTGCTTCAGTGACTCCATCCAGCCATCTCATTCTCTGTCGTCCCCTTCTTCTATTGCCCTCAATCTTTCCCAGCATTAGGCTCTTCTCCAGTGAATCCCTCCTTCTCATTAGGTGGCCAAAGTACTTGAGTTTCAACTTCAGGATCTGGCCTTCTAAAGAGCAGTCGGGGTTGATCTCTTCTAGGACTGACCGGTTTGAATGCCTTGCAGTCCAAGGGACTCGCAGGAGTCTTCTCCAGCACCATAGTTCAAAGGCCTCAATTCTTTTGCGCTCAGCCTTTCTTATGGTCCAACTTTCACAGCCATACATTGCAACTGGGAAAACCATGGCCTGGACTATACGCACTTTTGTTGGCAGGGTGATGTCTCTGCTTTTTAGTATGCTGTCTAGATTTGCCATAGCTTTCCTCCCCAGGAGCAAGCGTCTTTTAATTTCTTGGCTGCAGTCCCCATCTGAGGTGATCTTGGAGCCCAGAAAAATAAAATCTGTCACTACCTCCATTTCTTCCCCATCTATTTGCCAGGAATTGAGAGGGCTGAATGCCATGATTTTGGTTTTCTTAATGTTGAGTTTCAAGCCAACTTTTGCACTCTCCTTCTTCACCCGCATCAAGAGGCTCTTTAGTTCCTTTTCACTGTCTGCCATTAGAGTGGTATCATCTGCATATTTTAGGTTGTTGATATTTCTCCCGGCAATTTTAATTCCAACTTTTGATTCATCTAGCCCTGCCTTTCTCATGATGTGCTCTGCATATAAGTTAAATAGGCAGGGCGATAGTATACAGCCTTGCCGGACTCCTTTTCCAATTTTGAACCAATCAGTGGTTCCGTGTCCAGTTCTCACTGTTGCTTCTTGACCCGCATATAGATTTCTCAAGAGACAAATGAGATGGTCTGGTACTCCCATCTCTTTAAGAACTTGCCACAATTTGTTGTGATCAACACAATCAAAGGCTTTTGCATAGTCAATGAAGCAGAAGTAGATGTTTTTCTGGAACTCCCTAGCTTTCTCCATGATCCAGCGAATGTTGGCAATTTGATCTCTAGTTCCTCTGCCTCTTCGAAATCCTACCTGTACTTCTGTTAGTTCTCGATCCACATACTGCTGGAGTCTAGCTTGTAGGATTTTAAGCATAACTTTACTAGCATGTGAAATGAGTGCAATGGTGCGATAGTTTGAACATTCTTTGGCATTGCCTTTCTTTGGAATTGGAATGTAAACTGACCTTTTCCAATCCTGTGGCCACTGTTGAGTTTTCCAAATTTGCTGGCAAATTGAGTGTAGCACTTTTACTGCATCGTCTTTTAAGATTTTGAATAGCTCAGCTGGAATACTGTCACCTCCACTAGCTTTGTTGTTGCTCAGATTTTCTAAGGCCCATTTCACTTCACATTCTAGGATGTCTGGTTCGAGGTCAATGACCATCTCATTGTGGTTATCTGGGATGTTAAGCTCATTCTTGTATAGTTCTTCTGTGTAGTTTTGCCATCTCTTCTTAATCTCTTCTGCCTCTGTTAGGTCTCTGCCATTTTGGTCCTTTATCATGCCCATCTTTGCATGAAACGTTCCCTTCATATCTCCAATTTTCTTGAAAAGATCTCTGGTCCTCCCTATTCTGTTGTTTTCTTCTATTTCTTTGCACTGTTATTTAAGAAGGCATTCTTATCTCTTCTAGCTACTCTCTGGAATTCTGCATTCAATTGGCTGTATCTTTCTCTTTCTCCTTTGCCTTTCACTTCCTTTCTTTCCTCAGCTATTTGCAAAGCTTCCTCAGACAGCCATTTTGCTCTCTTGCATTTCTTTTTCTTTGGGATGGTTTTAGTTGCTACCTCTTGTACAATGTTGCGAACTTCCATCCATAGTTCTTCAGGCACTCTGTCTATCAGATCCAATTCCTTAAATCTATTTGTCACCTCTACTGTATATTCATCAGGAATATGATTTAGTTCATACCTGAGTGGCCTAGTGCTTTTCCCTACTTTTTTCAATTTAAGCCTAAATTTTGCAACGAGAAGCTCATGATCTGAGCCACAGTCAGCTCCTGGTCTTGTTTTTACTGACTGTATAGAGCTTCTCCATCTTTGGCTGCAGAGCACATAGTCAATCTGATTTCTATGTTGACCGTCTGGTGATGTCCATGTGTAGAGCCGTCTCTTGGGTTGTTGGAAAAGAGTGTTTGTTATGACCATTGTATTCTCTTGACAAAATTCTATTAGCCTGTGCCCTGCTTCATTTTGTACTCCAAGGCCAAACTTGCCTGTTATTCCGGTTATCTTTTGGCTTCCTACCTTAGCATTCCAATCCCCCATGATGATAAGGACATCATTTTTTGGTGTTAATTCTATAAGGTGCTGTAGGGCTTCATAGAACCGGTCAATTTCATCCTCTTCAGCACCAGTGGTTGGGGCATAGATTTGGACTATTGTGATATTGAATGGTTTGCCTTGGATTCGAATTGAGATCATTCTGTCATTTTGGGGATTGTATCCCAGTATTGCTTTTCCTATTCTTTTATTGACTATGAAGGCTACTCCATTTCTTCTGAGGGATTCTTGCCCACAGTAGTATACCTGATGGTCATCTGAGTTAAATTCACCCATTCCTGTCCATTTTAGTTCGCTGATTCCTAAGATGTCGATGTTCAGTCTTGTCATCTCTTTTTTGACTACGTCTAGCTTGCCTTGATTCATGGATCTTACATTCCAGGTTCCTATGGAGAAAAAATCTTTACAGCATCGGACTTTCCTTTCACCACCAGATATATCCACAGCTGAGCATCCTTTCGGCTTTGGCCCAGTCGCTTCATTCTTTCTGGCGCTACTAGTACTAGCCCTCTGCTCTTCCCCAGTAGCATATTGGACACCTTCCGACCTGAGGGGCTCATCTTCCAGCGTCATATCTTTTTTTCCTTTTAGTACTGTCCATGGAGTTTTCATGGCAAAGATACTGGAGTGGTTTGCCATTTCCTTTTCCAGTGGATCACATTTTGTCAGAACTCTCTGCTATAACTTGTCCATCTTGGGTGGCCCTGCACGGCATAGCTTATAGCTTCATTGAGTTACGCAAGCCCCTTCGCCACGACAAGGCAGTAATCCATAAAGGGGATATATTACCTTTATTGCCATTTAATTGTTTGATGCATTTCCTATTTTTTTGCTTATAAGTATTTCTAGTGGACAACAAAAAATGGAATTTATCCATTAATTTAGGAACAAATAAAAACTCATGATTATTGTTTAATTGATCTAAATTAAACAATTATTATTTAATAATTTATCTAAAGTAAAAATGTCAAATTCATCCAATGAATATGACAGTTTTATTAAGTAAGTGTAAAGATTTAAACTATCCCATAACATCAATTTAGCATGGGGGAAGAACCACTTTTTAGAAATACTATACCACAATACATGAGTTAATATAAATGTGACAGGAGCTATATCTATTCCATTTTTAATGCAAAACAATTAGCCCAGGGTGTTATATGTAAATATTCTCAAAGATCCCAAGAATAGACTTTGGTTAGAATATATCAGCAATGATATAAGTGAAAATGCAAAAAATCAAAATCATATTCTTAACATATATGCTTTTCTTTCAAGGACACATTTGGAATGCACAATTTCTATATAAAATTATGGAACAATTTATGGTACTAATTTTTTGAAAACATCTTCCATGGATTGATGGATAGATAGGATATTCCACACAAAACTTATATTATTCTAGAAATTACATTCATTTTGATTGTGTTTATCATACTCCCAATAATAAGACTGTAATTTATTAATATAAAAAATACCTTGTTTTAGATGTTATGGCTTATTTAAAGACTTGTGAACTAAGGTAAGTGCAACCTGATGTGTTCAAAATCTCAGTATACTATAGAGCAAGAACACTTCTAAACCAGTCTTAACTAATGTATTTTGGAAAAGCAACTCTGAGAATTCCCAGCAGTAAAGTGAAGAAAACGTCTAAGAAATATGTTCTCAATACATTCAGAGATGCCAGATTTAGGAAAAAGTCTTACAACTTCTTTAATAAGTAATTGACCACAACTTTAATAATAAAACTGGAAATTCTTCTGAAGTATCCTATGTCTAGCATACCTTGTATCAAGCATGTGAAGCATGGAGTAAGGAAGTAGCATACCTCTATAGACAGAGTTCAAAAAGCTGCAATCTCTGCCAGAATTGAAAAAAAAAAAGTTCTGCAGAAAGATTAAAATTGAAGGAGTAAGGTACAGAGACAATGAACACAAGCATTGACATTGATTATCCTTCACCTACCCATTTTTCCTTGAAAATAAGACCTGGTCTTATATTATTTTTGCCTCCAAAAGAGGCATTAGGTCTTATTTTCGGTTGTGTCTTATATTTTTTGTGACACCTACCTCACCATCGCTGACACTGGACAGAACGGAAAATAAGAAGCGGGAAAAAAAGATTTCTTGAAGTTGGAAGGTCTGACTGATGTTTTTTTAGTCCCACAAACTCTGTTTCCCTGCAGCAGGAGAGAAACATGCAAGACCTGGAAAGGAGGTTAGTGTTGAATTTTTTTGCTTTGGGGAGAAGTGGCAGGAAAGGGGCTGCCATTTCAAGAATGGAGAAGGGAGACGAGGGGCGATGCAGAGTGGCAAGCAAGTGGCCTTCTCTTCTCTGCATCACTGCAAAGAGCCTCTCTGTTCTCTTCCCATTCTCCATTCTTTCCAGTGACAGCGATGGAGGGTTGGCAGAGGGAGGTGACAGGGGAGTCTTGTGCTGCCCGGTCATGGCACAAGCCATGGGAGAGTTGGCAGAGAAGGAGGTGGTGACTGCAGGTGGAGCGTGAAGAAAGCCCCTCCAGCAGTGCACAGCAGCAGAGCCTTTCACCATCACTCCCCCCTGGCTCTGAAAAGGCAGAGGGGGCCAGGCCTACCCTGCCCATACGCCGTAGGGTAGCATGGCAGTCCCGCTCTGGAAGGGGGGTGAAAGGGAGCAAGGAATGGCCTGGCTGGGAGGGCCTGCAGCAAGTGGATGTGGGGCACGTGGGACAGCTCCAACCCCTACCCCACTTACTTCACCTTGTGGCAGTGGCATGATGTGCCGCATGCCTCTTACCCCCTTGCGGCAGCCAGGTGGGATGGAGTGGGCAGAATCCTAATTAGGGCTTATTTTTGGAATAGGGCTTATATTAGCCCCCCCCCGAAAAAAATCAGGGTAGGTCTTTTTTTCAGGGTGGGGTTTATTTTCAGGAAAACATGGTACATGTGTATGTACACACACAGTTTCTGATTAAAATTTGTCATATGTGGTGGCGTTATGTTGTTAAAATAAAGTTTTGGGCTCAAGAGATTAATGAATAAAAATATTAATTTTAAATTGATTCTGATTTTTTAATTATTTCTGTCTCAAATTGGTGATATCTAAAGTCTAAACTGCTTATTTTACAAGGTATGGGTGACATGCCTGGGTTTTTTTTTGGAGAGATCATACATAAATAAAAATCATCAATAACCACTGGCACAACGGTGCAAAAACCTGCTTTGGATAAATTGAGTTTATTAGCATTTGCATGTGATTGCCAAACTCAAATTGACTAATTTATTCATAGTTCATATTTGTTTCTTGATATGTACCTAAAAGTTTCAGTGTGGAATTTCCATAATCAATATAGATGTATATTCTGTGGGAATTTTTCCAATAATGATATATAAACATTTTAACCTGTAGCAATATGATTTCCTAAGTATATGTTACTTCAGGTCTTTTTAAGGTAAGACTTCATTGAGTCTAATTCAATTGCATTACACTTTTAGAAGGAGATTCTCTTCCCTAGTAAATAGCATTAAATATATTGAGAAGGAGAACATGAAAATAAATATTTGATATTTCAGTAGGACAGCTCTGAAATCTGATTCTGTCCTTTAAGTTTTGAAATGTTGGTAAGCCTTCATCACTTTAATACCACAAATTATACTTGTTTGTAAAAATAGGAGGAAAAATATTGAAGCACGTTGCTCAAAGTTGTAACATTTACCAAAAGTGACTAGAATTTCTCAAAACCAGTAAGCCTGAGATGGGAAATGTTTGTTCCTGGATGAGCAACAAGGAGAAATATACTCCTGCTATTGCTAAACATGTGGGATTTCTAAAGGCAACAGAAGTTTAGAATTTGCTTCTGGGCTAAAACAGTTCTTTGTTCATTCTGCTCCAGGCAATAAATATACTACTAGTATTTTGACAAATACTCTCTTGGAAGCATTGGTTTACTGCTGTCTTTTCAAATTAATAGTCAGTTGGCCAAATCATCATTAATTAAGAAATAACAATCCAATGTTCTCCAAACCTCTTCTCCTTGGACTTTATTGTTCTGATTTCATTCTTGAGTGGAAATATGCCCATGAGTACATTGAAGAAATTATATTCTGCTACATATAACTAAAGTTATCTTTCACAATTCTAGCCAAAATGTAGGTTCATGTCCATAAAATACTATAAAAAACTGTCAAACTAATGACAATTTGTTGGAGCTCTTGTATCTCTTATGTACAACATAATGGTAGTTTAACAACTAGGGAAAGAAGAACAGAATAACATAGTTGCAAGGGACCTTCAATGTTGAAGCACCCACAATTTCAGGATGAAAGTTGTTTCATTGATTGTTCTAACTATCAGAAAATTTCTCCTAGATTGCTTTTCTCCTTGATTAGTTTCCATCCATTGGTTCTTGTCCTGCCTTCAGGTGCTTTGGAGAATAGGTTGACCCCCTCTTCTTTGTGGCAGCCCCTTAGATATTGGAACACTGCTATATGTCACCCCTAGTCCTTCTCTTTATTAAACTAGACATACCTAATTCCTACAACTATTCTTCGTATGTTTTAGCCTTCAGTCCCCTCATCATCTTTTTTGCTCTTCTCTACACTCTTTCTAGAGTTCTTTTTTATATTGTGGCAACCAGAACTGGATGCAGTATTGTAGATCTGGTCTTACCAAGGCATTATAAATTTAACACTTCATGTGATCTTGAGTCTATCTCTCTTAATACAACCTAGGACTGCGTTGGCTTTTCTGGTAGCTACGGCACACTCCTTGTTCATATTTTAAGTGTTTGTCCACTGGGATACTAAGATCCCTCTCTCATTCCTCACATTTTGGATTCTCAGTACTAGTGGGAGACCTCCAAAGAATGGCAGAGCTGATGGACATGTGGGAAGAACCCAGAGAAAGAAATATTTTGGGAAATATTAAAAAGGCAAAATATATTTCCCCAAAGGATTTTAAAGGCAGAAACCAATCCCCCACAAGTCTTTCTGTCCCAGACAGAAACCAGGTCTGCAGAAATGTAGATGTGATAATCTTGTCAGAAAGATTAGAGTCAGGAAGCTGGGATTAGAAAGAAAGATCCCTCGAATCAACAATCCCTGACACTAAAAATCCAACAGTCATCAGCCACAGCCCCAGGGAAGCAGGATATGACCTTTGGGACATAATAGGATTAACCCACCACCATCAGAATACCAAAAGGGCACACTCAGACTCAGGTCAAAGTATATGACACAGGAAATACAAAGCCTCAAACAGGAACAGGAAACAATCTCAAGAGCCCCTGAAGGTATAAAAGCCCACCACTCTGCTCCATGTGGTCACTTCTTTTTCTAGTGCCATCTTTCTGTCTGGCTCTCCTCTTCAATAAACTACAACCTTCTTTCTAAAGCAGTCTCCATGTTGTCTATTCCCAGCTTGGACTGGACCCTGATGAAGATTTTTTTCTTCAACTGATACTTCTTACATATGGCAAGAAAATTGGAATTAGTAAAAATCTCCTCCAGAAAAGAGGCTACCACCAACTTCAGTAACTCCTTTTGTTTATTTTGACATTGTCACAGAGTGTATAAGCAACAGAAGCACTTATCATGTAGATCAGTAGTTCTCAACTTTCCTAATGCCATGACCCTTTAATACAGTTCCTCATGTTGTGGTGACCTCCAACCATAAAATTATTTTCGTTGCTACTTCATAACTACAATTTTGCTACTGTTATGAATCGTAATGTAAATATCTGATATGCAGGATGTATTTTCATTGTTACAAATTGAACATAATTAAAGCATAGTGATTAATCACAAAACCAATATGTAATTATATATTGTGAAATATTTATTTCTAATTACAAATAAATGAAATTTTGTCTTGAAGCATGGTGTAGCATGGGTAACAGTCTTAATATAACAACAGTAAACTATATTGCTACATTTTGCAACAGTATGCGTAAAAAGCGAACCCACAGGTTGAGAACCGCTGGTTTAATGCATCCAGCAATAAACTAAAGCAGGGGAGGGGGCTGGCTTTGCATGGCATCTAATCCCCTCCCTGCAAAAGAAAAAAAAATGAAGCCTAAAATGATGGCCAATAACTTTAGCAAATAACACAAATAGAGTCAGCAGGATCCTGTCCCAGACGGAGACCAACAGGGTTAATGTGAAAGACAGTTTTTACCGGGGAATCCTCAAGGATAAAGAGATTCTGCCTTAGATATAGGTCTCCAGGTGGGATAGATTTGGCTGGGGGGGGGATGGAGAGGGAATTTCAACAAAAGCCTCCCAATCTTAAACCCTCAGATCTCTGTAAAGGGTTTTTTCTTGAAACTCGTGAGATCTTTTTCTCGTTTTACATTCTCTTCCTGATGGAAATAACCTATTTTCTAAAAAAACTTTTTTTTCTCTGCAGAAAAAGTAAGGCGGGGAGAGCCTGGACTGAAAAAAATGAGGGGGATCACACAGTCTGAATCTGGCAGAAGTCTGGGTATGCTGCCTTCTTTTGACAACCCCGCCTCCCCTCTTTTGCATATTGGAGGGGCCGGGGATAAATTATATTAAAGCTGCCCAACAGTGCAAGGAGCTGTCAATCAAAACCACCAGATCTGCACCTTCTATCTGCTTCCTGTAGATGTGTAACTAAGGGCGATGGCGTATAGGTGATCAGATTTTCTTCCTGCAAAGCAGTCCTAGGCCTCTAAATCTCTCTTTTTTCCCCCCTTCTTTCGTTGGAGCCTTTGAAAAGCATTTTGAGAAAATAAAACAAGCCGCTCTCCAACTTTTCTCCCCCACCTTCTGTTAGGGGGCATCACCTGATCTCCTCTTGAATATTATTTCTCTTGCGTTCCTAAATGGGCTCTTCATATGATTTACTTTTTTTAATATGCCATTTATTTGTTAATATTTGAAGGTAATAAATCTGGAGGTTAAAAAGTTTGAGCAAACTATTAAACAGCCAAGCCTTTGCCTATTTAATAAGGGATTGAAAAACCCGGACACCTGACTCTCCGGGGCTTTTTCCTTGCCGGCTGCTTGAGCAGAAAAGCAGCCGAACCTCTCCCGTGAGTCTTTCCCTTCTTCCTAGGACCCCCCCCCCCAATCAGCTCTCCCCTCCCCCGGCTCAGGAAAGCTGAAGAAGTGCAGAAAGATTCCCCGCCTGGGAAGGACTTTTTTTTTTTTTAAATGTCCCAGCAACAACTATTGGCTTGAAGATCCCCCGGCTGCTATTTTTAAAAAGCCGAGAAGAGGGAAAGAAAAGAAAAAAAAGAGACTAGGACTTTTTTTTTGCACTAAAAAAAGAGGGAGAGGGAAGGGGGGAAAAAGGGAAATTCTCCCCAGCAGCTGGCTGGTCTGGCAGCGGTGCTGGTGGTGGAGCAAAGAGGACCTTGTGCAAAGCTCTCCAGCCTTCCTGGGCTTCAGTCTGGGGGTCCCTTTCCTTTGCAAGTTGCAAAGGAAAGGAGGGGAGGGGGAAAAAGTCGGAGTTCGGGAGGCCTCGCCTCTTTCTTTTCAGCCCGGCTGGCTGGCTGGCTGGCTTGGGTTACTCGCTGGCTGGGGCTCGCTGACTCTTCCTCTCCTGCCCCCCCGCCACCTTTGCTTTCATGATGTCACCGCCTTTGATTTGAGTGCTTTTCAAAAATCGGGCTCGAGCCGCGCCAATCGGTTCCTAAGACCATCGGAAATATGTGTTTTCCGATGGTCTTAGGCAACCCCTGTGAAAGGATCTTTCAACCCCCAAAGGGGTCGCAATCCACAGGTTGAGAACCACTGTTGTAGATGCTGATAGTGACACTCCATAATGAACCCTGAGACAGGGAAGTCTGGCCTTTACTTTTCCTGTAAATGCCTATTATTCCTGATTTTTTTCCAAATATACTGTGTGAAATCCATATCACTGCTAGTATCAGTTTTATACTTCATAACATTATCATTATGTTAAAATTTTCCCTTTTGGCTTTTGAAAAGACTAAATCCTAGTCTTTCATGAAACTTGAAGGTATGCTATGAACTGTTAGAGATGAAATATGAACTCCAGCTGAAGTACTGTTTAATTTTTCCTCTCCCTTAACTGTTTTCTGACAGCAACCATTCTACCAGGCTGTAGCTGAGAAAGAA
The DNA here is from genome assembly GCF_016545835.1 of Crotalus tigris. Classification (NCBI taxonomy): domain Eukaryota; kingdom Metazoa; phylum Chordata; class Lepidosauria; order Squamata; family Viperidae; genus Crotalus; species Crotalus tigris. The sequence goes on from NW_024096718.1 coordinate 679,924, forward strand.
ATAAGATAGTTCCAGACTCCTATTTCACTTCTGTGAATAGGGATTTTATTTTCTATCTCAAACATACCCTGATCAGAGAAGCTCCTTCTGCAAATATGCTCACTTCTCATTAAACTGGCTCACATGAATACATATGCTTACTTGAACAGTTACTTGCAAGACAAATGCCCATGGCTACTGATATTATTACCAGGGTTTTTGAAATGCAAAGCAGTTGCAAAAACACAAGAAGACATACACAACCAGAGTTTGTGCCCTTGAAAAAGTTATTTAAGTGGGCAGATCTTTAGCAAAGAAAAGGTTAAAAAAAAATTTCTTCCATCTTTCTAGGCTGGTTCATTTTGCTTAATTTTAAATCACTCTACTGAATTCTTAAACAATCATAAAAGCACAACGAAATAAAATCAGATACGTTATGTAGAGTAGATCAGCATTAATAAAAATAATACAGATAGTCCTCGACTTACAATCATTCACTTAGTGACCAAAGTTACAATAGCACTGAAAAAAGGGACTTAGGACCATTTTTCACACTTACAACCATTGCATCATCCTCATGGTCACATGGTCACAATTCATACGCTTGGCAACTGACTCATATTTATGATGGCTGCAGTGTCCTGGAGTCACGCGATCAACTTTTGCAACCTTCTGACAAGCTAAGTCAATGGGGAAGCCAGATTCACTTAACAATCATGTTACTAATTTAACAACTGCAATGATTCACTTAACAACTGTGGCAAGAAAGGTTTAAAATGGGGCAGTTGTCTTGCTTAGCAACAGAAATTCTGGCTTTAATTATAAGTCAAGGACTACTGGTTCTTAAACTGACACCAGTATCAGAAATACTGTTCTATAAATGTGACTTTTTTATTATTTGGAGAACCTAATATCTAGTTGATGAATAAAACATAGTAACAGTTACCTCTTCCTTCCTACATTATCTTTAAGTTACTATTAGACAAAGAACAGCGATATATTTCATGAAACCCTGTAGTGCCAATTGCAGTACAGAGAAATACATAAACCTGGTAAATAAAACAGAACAACACATTAAAGCACATAGCTGTTGCTAACATGGATATATATGACTCTTTCAGCCTTGCTTAGGCTTTTTAAAAATAAAACCTCATTGACCATGCAGAAATATTCAGTTAATTTAAGGAAAAGGACAAGTTTAACAGAACTAATGAGTTAGAAAACAGTGTCCCTACCCCTGTTGAACAGGAATAAGCTCTTTTGCAGTTTTTTTTATTTAGCCTATTGAAATTCATCCTGAGAATGTTGCAGTCTGACCATGAAATAGAGATCAATGGGATGGCAAGTTAATTGATATATTTTGTCTGCTGTGCTAGTATACACTACATCTCTAGAGATCTACACAATTGTATGGCTTCTTTTAAAAGGCTACCTATACTGCAAGTCAGCAACCGATTAGTGGCTTTAGTTCAAATCAGGCTTGATATACAGTTGGTTTCAGATGGTGCACTTTTAACCTTCTTTGTCCCATACTTTAGCAAAGTTATGATGCTGCAGGGACAGTAACAGCTTTCAACAATTTCTCTAGCCAAGTAGAGACCTGTAACCTTATACATTCTTCCCTTAATAATCTTCCTTTTTGCAAGAGTTCAATGGAAATGCATCTACATGGAGGGAAGTGTGTAGTGGGGTGCCCCAGGACTCTGTTCTGGGTCCAGTGTTCTCAACATCTTCATCAATGATTTGGAAGAAGGAATAGATGGGGAACTCATCAAATTTGCAGATGACACCAAGCTGGCAGGAATAGCCAACACTCCAGAAGATAGGCTCAAGATACAGAAGGATCTTGACAGACCTGAATATTGGGCACTATCTAACAAAATGAAATTCAGTTGTGAAAAAAGTAAGGTTCTACATTTATGCAAGAAAAACCAAATGTACAGGTATAGTATAGAGGGTACCTTGCTCAATAGTAGTAACTGTGAGAGAGATCTCGGAGTCCTAGTAGACAATCACTTAAATATGAGCCAGCAGTGTGCTGCAGCTGCCAAAAAAGCCAACACAGTGCTAAGGTGCATTAATAGAGGGATAAAATCAAGATCACGTGAAATGTTAATACCACTTTACAACGCCTTGGTAAGGCCACACTTGGAATATTGCATCCAGTTTTGGTCACCACGATGTAAAAAAAGATGTTGAAACTCTGGAAAAAGTTCAGAGAAGAGCAACGGAGATGATTGGGGGACTGGAGGCTAAAACATATAAGGAACGGTTGCTGGAATTGGGTATGTCTAATTTAATGAAGAGAAGGATGAGGGGCGATATGATAGCACTGTTCCAGTATCTCAGAGGTTGCCACAAAGAAGAGAGAGTCAAGCTATTCTCCAAAGCACCTGAAGGCAAGAAACAATGGATGGAAATTAAGCAAAGAGAGAAGCAACCTAGAACTAAGGAGAAATTTCCTGACAGTTAGAACAATTAATCAGTGGAATAACCTGCCTCGAGAAGCCGTGAATGCTTCAACACTGGAAGTTTTTAAGAAGAGACTGGACAGCCATTTGTCTGAAATGGTATAAGACAGTGGTTCTCAACCTTTTTAATGCCGCGACCCCCAACCGGTCGTAAGTCGAAGACTACTCAACTGGTCGTAAGTCGAGGACTACTCAACTGGTGCAGCACCGTTTGCAGAATGGGACTTTTGGCGGGCTCAGCAGGGCAGAGACAGCCTGGACAATTCCTATTGGCTTTTGAAAGCCAATAGAATAAGACTCTAGTCAAGAGAATCTATTCTATTGGCTTTCAAAAGCCAATAGAATAAAAGGGAGTAGCACAGCTAAGGAAAAGGGGGAAAAAATGGCGGACTGCGTTGTTTGGCAACCCCCGTGAAATGGTCGTTTGACCCCAAATGGGGTCCCGACCCACAGGTTGAGAACCACTGGTATAAGGTTTCCTGCAGGGGGTTGGACTAGATGACCTCCAAGGTCCCTTCCAAGTACTACTACTACTACTACTACTACTACTACTACTACTACTACTACTACTTCTTCTTGTTCTTCTTCTTCTTTTTTTATTAAAAGTTTTTTATTTTTTCCATGTAAACATTGTAAAAAAATATACAATACAATTTTGAAATAAGATAAATTCATAACCATTGGTACGACCTGCCCACTCCCCCCAGGCTGCGTCCACCCTCTCTTAAAACATTCCCTACTTCCCTCCTCTTTCTCACCTCCCATCCTACTCTCTTCCCCTCCCCCTCTCCTCTCCCTGCCCTACTTCCTCTCTACACTTTCTTACCTCTCATCCCTATCAAACCCATGAACGCAGCATAAGGGGAGTGCCCAGGCCGCACCCCTATAAGCAACCATTATCTATATTACACTTACCCCCCCACATTTCCTCCCTCCCACCCCCAACCCCCTCCCTTCACTTCCCAGAGCAGAATACAGAGTTAATAATAAGAAAAATTATAATAATAAGAAAAAAGAAAAGAAAAAAAAGGAAAATATCATACTTAACCTTTAACTCCAATAATGTATAAGACAATTCTCTATAATATTTACTATAATATTCATTCATAAAATAAATGAAACTTTTTAGTTCCATACTTTTTCTGAATATAATCTATCCATCTTCTCCATACAGTAATATATCTTTCTTGTGTATGATCCTTTAAATAAGCAGAAATTTTTGCCATTTGTGCAAAACTAGATACTTTAAATACCCATTCTTCTAAAGTAGGCAAAGAATCTTTCTTCCAGTATAAACCTATTAGTAACCTTGCAGCAGTTAAATTCAACATCAAAATAGTTTCTTTATCATTTAAGTCCACAAAAATACCCAATAAAAATAGTTGAGGAGTGAACTTTATCTTCCTTCTAAAAATCTTTTGAATGTTCCACCAAATCATAATCCAAAAAGCCTTTACCTTTTTACAATTCCACCAAATATGAAAATATGTCGCATCTTTATTGCCACATCTGCAACATTTGGGCTGTATATTAGGATACATACAAGATATTTTTTTAGGATCTAAATGCCATCTATAAAACATTTTATAAAAATTTTCTCTCAAATTTTGAGCTTGTGTAAATTTAACATTTCTAGTCCAAATTGTCTCCCATAAATCCAATGAAACCGGTTCCTGTATATTTTGAGCCCATTTAATCATACAGTCTTTAACCAATTCTGTTTCCGAGTCTAACTCTAGTAAAACATTATAAATTCTTTTTATATGAGCCTGACTCTGATTTTTAATCTGAATAACCAATTGTTTGTCTTCTAATGTTATTCCCTCTTTCTTATCTACAGTCCATCTATCCACTATTTGTAAATATTGAATCCATGACTGTAAAATATTTTCCTGCCTTAATACATCTAGGGATTTCAAATGCCAATTCGAACCAGACCAAATTAACAGTTCTTTATACGAGATTTTATCAAAATTTGTCCCCTTAGAAGTTCCCTCAATTGCATGTCTGGGAATCCCCCAGATAGGTATTTTATAATTTAATCTGTAATAATACTTTTTCCAAACACGAAGTAGGGCATTCCTCAAAATATGTGATTTAAAAGTCCGATCAACTTTCTTATTAAAAATCAGGTATGCATGCCAACCATATATTAAATCCCAACCTTCCCCCCCCCAAAAAAAATATCCTTATTTGTTAAATTAAGCCAATCACTTAACCAAGTTAAGGCAGCTGCATCATAATATAATTTCAAGTTAGGTGCCTTAAGTCCTCCTCTTTCTCGAGCATCCTGTAAAATCTTAAACTTAACCCTTGGTTTCTTTCCGGCCATATAAAATTGTTGATGCCCTTTTGCCATTCATCCAAATTTGCCTCTTTTTTTAAAATAAGTATCATCTGAAACAAAAAAAGGAACTTTGGTAGAACATTCATTTTTACAGCTGAAATTCTCCCCAACAATGACAATTGCAATTTTTTACAGTCTTTTAAGTCCTTTTGTACTTTTACCCATAATGGTTCATAATTATTCTTATACAATTTTCCATTTGAAGCAGTTAAATATACTCCCAAATATTTAACCTTTTTTACCATCTGGAAACCTGTAGCTTTGACCAAACTTTCCCTATCCTTAACTGACATATTCTTAGATAATATCTTAGTCTTATAATTGTTGACTTTAAAACCAGAAACATTCCCATACTGTGTTATAAGTTCTAATAAACAATCAATCGCTTGATTCGGTTGTTCCAAAATTAAAACCAAATCATCTGCAAAAGCCCGCAATTTATACTCATTTTTCCTTATCTTTACGCCCTTGACTACCTTTGATTCTTGAATCTGAATCAATAAAATTTCCAACGTTAAAACAAATAACAATGGGGATAATGGGCATCCTTGTCTTGTCCCTTTTTCAATATTAAAATTCTCAGTCAGTCCCCCATTTACAACAATTTGTGCAGATTGTTGCTGATATATAGCTTTAAGTGCATGTAAAAAATTATCCCCAAAATTCATTTTCTCTACCAATGAGAATAAAAATTGCCAATCTAATTGATCAAAGGCTTTTTCAGCGTCCAAAAAAATAAAAGCCACAGGAATCTGATTATTCTTATCCAAATACTCAATTAAGTTTATAATTTGTCTAACATTATATTTCATATATCGCCCTGTTATAAATCCTGCTTGATCACTATGAATCAAGTCCTTCATAACCTGCATTAATCTATTTGCCAAAATTTTTGTAAAAATCTTATAATCAACATTTAATAATGAAATTGGCTTATAATTCTTAGGCTCTGTAAGATCCTGATCTTCCTTTGGAATCAGTGATATAAAAGCTCTTTTCCAAGAAGGAGGAACTTGTGTACCCAACAAAATACTATTAAAAAATTCCTTTAATGGCTCCATCATTTCTTCAGATAAAGTCTTATAATACCTCGAGGTCAGTCCATCTGTTCCCGGAGACTTTCCAGCCTTTAACTGCTTAATAGCTAAACCAATTTCCTCCACAGTAATTAATCTATTCATCCCATTTTGTTGTTCCTCTGAAAGTTTAGGAAAATGCACTGATTGTAAATATTTATCTATATCCACACCCTTTATGTTATCACTTGAATATAATTTTGTATAAAAATCTAAAAAACTCTTTTTAATCAAATTTTGCTGAAAAACCTCAATACCTTTATATTTTACTTTCTCTATAATTCTAGCTTTCTGTTTCTTTCGTAACTGGTAAGCCAACCACCTCCCAGGCTTATTCGCGTTACAAAAAGTATTACGTCTCATATATGACAGATTGGTAGCCACCTGATCTGCCATCAACATATTAAATTGTTCCTTAAGCATCTTTATAGATACCTTTAAATTATTATCAGTTGGAGTAAGAACAAACTCTTGTTCTTTTAATTTAATCTCTTCTTCTATTTCTCTACATCTTTGTAACCCTTTTTCCCTAAAATCTTTATTCAATTGAATCAAAATTCCCCTCATATAAGCCTTACTGGCATCCCAAACCATGGACATTGATGTTCCCTTATTCATATTTATAGCAAAAAAGTCCTTTAAATGCTCTTTACATTTTTGTACAAACTCTTCCCGAGTAAACAAATTCTCATTCAGTCTCCAGGGTCTTCTATTCCCATCTTCTAAATGTAGTTCCATCCACACCGGACTGTGATCTGACAAAGTTCTGGGGAAAATTTTCACCTTCCTCACTCTAGAGAGAAAGTCACTAGTAATAAAAAAAAATCAATTCTTGAAAATGACTGATGTCTATCCGAATAGAAAGTGAAATCTCTATCACTTATATTCCTTTCTCGCCAAATGTCAATGAGCTCCAATTCTTCTTTCAAATCAAAAATTTTTAGGTAATCTAGTTTGGGTAAAAGTTTTAGAGGAGCTCCTTTTGTCTATAGTTGAATCTAAAACCCCATTCCAATTGCCCATCAAAATTACAGATTTATAATCCAACTGAGATATCTTCCCATGCAAAAACTTGTAAAATTGTTTCTGTTGCTGATTAGGAGCATATAATCCAACAATAAGAACTTTTTTACCTTGTAATGATAATTCCACAAAAAGGTATCTTCCTTCAGAATCAGTCTCAATTAATTTAGATGAAAAAATTTTCTTCATGTAAATTACCACTCCCCCTTTTTTCCCTGGAGCTGGAGCAATAAAATGTGAACCCAAACGAGGATTCATCAAAAGTTTAGAGTCCTTTAAAGTTATATGAATCTCTTGCAAACATATCAAATCATTGTTATGTTGTTTCAAATAATGAAAAATCTTTCTTCGTTTCTGTGGCACATTTAAGCCATTAACATTCCAGGTCAGGAACCTGGCCATCTCCACCGGCCTGGAGCCTCTGGAGTATAGCCTGCAGATCCACTGTCGAAGATCTTTTTGGTCTTGCCTCTCCCACAGGCTCTGTAATAACCATGCCTTCAACTTTATCACCACTCTTCTGCTGCTGCTCTTTTTCTTTACGTTTATGGGCAGCTTGGATCATCCTTTGCTCTTTTATCTCAAGATTCTGTACAGCTTGTTCCATGACCATCATTGATGAGGCTCCAGCCATAACAGGCTCTTCCATTCTCCTTGTTTGTGGGGGTGAGGACGATCTTGCCTTTAAGATAGAGTGATAAAAATCTCTTGCCTTCGAAACTGTAGTTAATCTGTGACGTATCCCCTCATAATTCACTATTATTCCTCTTGGAATCTCCCATCTAAACTGAATTTGACGATGTTTTAACTCATCAGACAGAAAAGCAAAATCTTTTCTGCCTCTTAAAATTTTGGGAGGTATTTCTTTTAAAATTATCTCGTCTTGATCTGCAATTTGAAACTTTTGTTTATAAAAAGCCTGTATAATTTCATTACGAATAAATCTTCTGGAAAAATAGATGACCACCTCTCTTGGTAAGTTTCTCTGTCCAGCAACCCATGAGTTGACTCTAAAAATTTTTTCTATCTCATTCCCAATTATTTCAGGCCTCCAGCCCAGATTAAGAGCAATATCTTTCACAATAAGCATCTTTAAGTCCTCCTGAAGATTTTCTCTCAACCCCCTGATACGCAATGCATATTCCATCTCTCTATATTGTGAAATAATTTGTTCATCCTGTGTAATTTCTATCTTATTCTCTACTTCCTCCATCCTAGATTCCATTCTTGTTACATTTTTAGTACTCCTCGATTCTGTCGTCAATTCTCTCTATATGCAGAGCAAGGCCCTGGAAAGCAAAAAGTATGTGCTCCCTTACTTGCTTATTTTTTTTTCTCCAATAGTTCTTCTGTGACAGCCCTCTCTGCAATTATAAGATCTTTTACTTCCTCCTTAATGTCCAAAGCATGCTTTTTTAAAGCTTCTTGTAAATCTTTAAGAGAAATTGTAGGAGGAGGAGAGGGTGGAGGTGATTTTGGTTTCTGAGAAACAGGCTGGGTCATTGGGGAAGAGATAGTGGCTTTAGGAGGAGGAGGCAAGCGTTTTGAAGCCATTTTCTTAAGTTCCAAGAAGAAAGATTCTTGTTTGAAAAAAAAATCACAGTTCTTTTGAATATTCTTTAAAAAAAATTACAGAGAAAAAAGAATAAAAATAAAAAGGAATAAAAAAATTCTTGCTTCTATATTTAAAGCATTAATCTGTATCCAGTTTTTAGCTTTATAATGCAAATCAAGCAAAAAAGACAATCGCCATTTTGCCTTTCACAGTAAAAAAGAAAGAAGAGGATACTTGCTGGAGTTAAAGACACCATCAAACTTAAGCGCAATTTCTCCTGGTCTGCTCCATCTGCTTTTAAGTACTCACAAGCGGCTAAAAGAAGCAGATGTGGAAGCGGCAGCTTGCTTCATCCCAGAACTTCGGGATGAAGGCTCCCTGGAACGCAGAGATGCTCAGGCTCTGAGGGAGCTCTACTCTCCGATCCCCAAAATTATAGGGATCCAGGGGAGCTCTTACCTCTACCTGAGAGCTCTCCTCCTCCCTTTTGCCCAGGGAAGAGATTCAAGCCGCGGGACAGCTGATTATCAAAGTCCCGCGGCTTTTACACAGACCAGGAACGTCGTCGCTGAAACCACCGGAAGTCATTCTTCTTCTTCTTCTTCTTCTTCTTCTTCTTCTTCTTCTTCTTCTTCTTCTTCTTCTTCTTCTTCTTCTTCTTCTTCTTCTTCTTCTTCTTCTTCTTCTTCTTCTTCTTCTTCTTCTTCTTCTTCTTCTTCATAATAATAATAATAATAATAGTAATAGTTCTTTGCCTATTCCCATTCAGAATAACAGAGTTAGAAGTGGAAGTGGAGGTCTTCTAGTCCAACCCCCTGCTCAACCAGGAAACCCTATACTGTTTCAAAAAAATCGTTGTCCAATCTCTTCTTAAAAGCCACCAGTGATGAAGCACCACAATATCTGGAGGCAAGCTCTTCCACTGGTTAATTATTCTCACTGTCAAGAAATTTCTCCTTAGTTCTAGGTTGGTTTTCTCTATTTCTTTCCATTTCAGATTTTTAGTGAAATCCACTTATTATTTATGTCTTAACCAACTTCCAAGCACCTTTTTTAAGCTACTATTTTTTTCAACAGCCTGCCTAAGGATCATGATACATATTATTTTAATTACAGAATTTGTTCATAGTTCTATTCCTTTGCTTGGAGTAAATGTGTGGACTAAAGAAACAGATCAAAGCCCCATTCAATCCCATCAAATTTAGAAAAGGAGGCCAGCTGAGCATTAGTTAATTAACAAAAAAAAATGTAGTTTGATCTTAAGACTTCCTTATTTCCCTTCTAATAACATGCCATTAGATTTCATTAGATTGTATCTTTAATCATCTCTTTTTTTGCCTCAACTCCTTTTCTCATTATTCCATTCCCTTTATTGTATAGTCTCATTCTTTTTATAGTAATCCTTGAATCCTGTTTTGCAAACTCCATAATTTATAAAAGAGTGGTCTACTGGCTTATTATGGATCTAGCCCATTTATTTACAATAGTATCAAGAGCACACTGTCAAGTTTGACAAAAGAATTAATAGTTTTTTATAACACCATTTTCACAAAGTTACTTACTTTAAACTTTTCCCAGACCCCACATACAAGCCAACACTATATCTGCTCTAATAAAGTTTCAAACCATAGCTCTAGCCTCTGCCTACAAAAACATTACTTACACCTAATTTAGGAGGGACTAGGGACATATATTCTTCCTTAAACTGCCACATCTGACCAAATCACACAAGACAGAGGAATTCATTATATTGCTTCCTCTGCTTTAGGTCTTGGTACACAACTATAAATAGCAAGCAGATCTAAGTCTGGAGTTACTAGTAAATTCCATCTTCTTTCTTAAATAAATCTTAAATCTCCTTTCTTAAACCCCTGAAATAATTTTTTTTAAGTCTCAGAGAAACTCAGTTGAAATTGTTGTAAGTTTGAAGATTAGCTCTCTGTCCAATTTTGCATTTGTATCCTAACTGCAGATATCTTGTGTAATTGGCTCTAGTTAATGAAACTTGTATTCACAATGAAATGAAAAGTACATGATTTAAAGTTTTCTCAGTCCTCCTCTAGAGATACTACTTTCTGGAAGATTGGTGAATATTTCTCAGATTACTGAGCTATGCAAAATATTGTTAGATAGAGAAATTATTATTTCCAACGCTTTTTTAGAGAAACCAAATTTCTAGAATTATATTTAGCAGGTTTTTGTATTAAGCTTACCCTCAGTCCACTTTTATATTCCTGGCAAATACCCCTTTTTTGTTTATGTTACTTTATGATCAATACTTTCTCTTTCTCAAAGCATGTTATGTGTGCTAGACACTTATTTTAAAAGGGTGGGCTCAGATTTGAGTTGTGCAGTTGTGAATGCCATCCCAATTTAATTTGTCCCATCGCCACCTACGGATTGAAAGATATGCTGTTTGCAACAAGGGTAATTTGCAAAGCTGCATTTTGCCCATTGATCCAAAGGGCAATAACCAAAAACATTCTGTGAGGAATATTAGCACCAAGAGAAAAGGAGCCGTTCAATATTTTACTAGACAGACAGAACAGGCTGGGAAAGGACATATCAATACTAGTTTGCATAAGTTTGATTAGCATTCACCTAACGTTGCTGTTTATTGTTCTAATTTGTTTTTAGTTGGGGATACTTTCCTCATCATTGGCTTCCAGTATTAGAGTATTTAATGGTGCTATATGTTTGGTGGCTGATGTGAATGTCTCCATACAATGATTCTTTTTAAAAGCAGTATCACATTGTTTGAGAGAAAATCGGTATTAACATCAATATGGTGATAGAAGATAAATGGGCTATTTTTTCCAGGAGTGATTTAAAATATGATAAATTTTGGTTTAAAATATGACAAATTTTGTTCCAAAAATGACAAGCTCATGAAACTCCCTCTCGAGCACAAGCAAACTGAATTATCAATCAATAGGGTGTCTCTTGAAATAGGCTTCTTCTATAGCTCTGCTTCAAGTTCCAGCCTCATTTGTCAAGTGTCAGTAATATGCAGAGAACCCAGAGCTTGCTGGGTGCCATTCTAGCTGAAAATCTATACACACTGTGAAATAAATCTACCTAATAAAATAGCTTGCATTATTAGAAATAAGCTAAAATCAATATTTCTTTGAATTAATTTTTATTCTTTGGAACATTTCCGAGAATTGGAAGGCATACAGCTTATTTTAATGTTTGAATATATGTCACCATATATAAAGGCAGTCTTTTTAAAAACACAAAGTGAGCCTCAGCAGGGACTAGAGTTTAAAAATGTTCTGATGTATTACTATTATATCAAAGAGAGAGTTAGCTAACATTCAGATATACATCTGCTTTAGTTGGTATACTGAGAAAAGTATTATGGTTGCAGAGATTAGGGTTGTCATAATCTGGGATGTGTGATTCATTTAATTCTGATCTTTCCTCTGCCCACTTATTAAGCAGATGTTAGGCTTAATTTTAGTGAACTAGCCATACATACATTCACTGGTCTTGTTAGGAGAATTGGGAATGCTCATTATTTTTGTACAAGAAAGCCAGGACTCTTTGTTTTTCCTTTCTTCTCACACATTCATTGCCATTTGGGTCTCTCTGGCACTGTTTCTTTTTTGGAATTATTTCATGAATATAGGAAACGTTGCCAAGAAGCAGTGGTCCACAGTCAGTTTAAACAGTTTCAGAAATCAGTTGGACTCTCTTCAAACTAGCATTTTTCCTAGATGGACACCTAGGATTTTTTTTTTTTTAAATCTCCAATATGCTTCAAGCGGGATCTATGAGAATATTCATATAACTTCCCAATAATAATTTTAAAAGTTACTGCTGGAGTAACTGATGGACTTGGGAATGAAAACTACTTGTTAGCCTATTGTCAATCAGTTCAGTACAACAATCTATACAAGAATGCTGCTGAATGCGAAGGTAGGTAAGCATATATAGATTTGGGGTATACTAACCATATTTCTAATTATGTTGTAAAAAGATCTACTGTTCAAGAATGTTATATTTCCCCTCCATCTTCCATAATTACTTGCTAAACAGAATTATGAAATGAATGCAGACTCTTCAGGTCATTCAGAATTATTTTGCTTTGCAGTATATGTTTCCAAAACAGATACTTTATAATAATTATTTAGTGGTGGGAAAAGTATGATCAAAAGACATTATCTTAGACCTTTCAAATCAGCCTCGGTAAGCAATTTTAAGGAAAAGCATTCAGCAAGTACAGGTGTTTTGAATAATTGCTTTACTGCCTTTTAGCCAATTGATATCTAATTAATGGATTAAATAAAACATATAATCCTAATTAAAAAAATCTCATTATAGATATTGCTAATTAAATAAGAAGTGAAAAGATTTATTGTTTAATTAAAAAAACTGTAAGTCATAGTTTGGCATAATCCACCACATATACAAAAGACAACAACCTCAAATTAGTTACTCTCTGCCTGGAGTTAAATTGTGAAAATTAAAATGATTAAAAAATAGCAGACATAACTTGATAACTCTATAAATAAAATTCATTTGTCTAGAACATAAAAAACATAGTGTAATCAATTCATACAGTATTTTGGATTTCAAATTACCCAAATTGAATTTTAATTAATTTATTTTCTTCACTTTGCTTCAAAAATGTATTTCTCAACCCTAGTATGTGGATAATTTTGTGTGCATAAATATATCATTGTGAAAACTCTTTTTATCCAATATCTCTTGCCCCACAAGAGAAGTACTTCTCCATATTTTTTCTATATTTTGCTTTGATGCTACCCTCAAAATTAATTTTGTGAAGAATTTTTAAAGAATAAAATGGCTTCCAACACAATGCCTACATTCCATTGGAATCCTTGACAGAATTAAAACTGTAATATATCTTTATCAAAAGCTCAGGAACAGTTTTAAAGTAAATATTTCTGGGACATTTCAAACATTGACTTAATAACTGGAATTTCTGATAAAATCCCATCAATGACTTCATGATTTTAAAAATATTAAAAAGGTATTTACAGATTTGAGAATAAAGCTGATTCACCAGAAAATTGTGTTTAGTGTCATGGTTCCGAAGCCAAGACCAACAAAATCAGAATGAGACTAGAGGTTTCCTCAAAGAACATGTTTATTGGTTACAAAGTATGGCACAATCAAAAGTGAAACCAAGCCTGAAATTCCCTCCAAAGAGTTACACTGTTACGAAGTCAAACTTCCTACCTCAGAGCCATGCAAACGGCTATCATACAGTAGAATGATTTGGCAGGCTTTCTAATGGCCGGCCCTCCAAGCTAACTAATAGAATGACCTTGGTTCCCATGGGAGCCAGAATTATTTAAACTAGAAAAAATACTCCACACCCCTTCCCTTTTTTGTGGCAACCTAGAATGAGCAAAATAGCTTCAGCCAGGTTCGTTGTAGAGTTGACATTTAGGGCGTATTATTATTATTATTATTAATAATAATAATAATAATAATAACTTTATTGTCACTTTGAATGTACACCAATTGGCATACATCAAAATGAAATTTCATTGCATACAGCTTTCAAAGGATCACCACCTCCAATATACACTCCTTGTTTGTGGCCAGCTCAAGTTTCAGATTGTCCATTTTAGTCTCTAGGGAGTGAATGATGGCAAACAGGACAGATGGAAATGGAGCTCCATGTGGATTAGCCCTCAAATTAGCTTGTATTCCTGCACGACAACCTTGCCTCCTTTCCTTTTTCTGATCCTGTCTTTTCCATCTTTTCCTTAAAGAGGCCTTGCTTCTTTTCACCCCTGGAGCACGCTGCCACCACCACCAACTCCTCCAAAAGCCTCTCTCTCTTCCTCAGGGCCTGCCGACAGCCTCATCCAGTTCCTTCGCTCCATAAGCCCCAGGACCTCTCCTCCTCTGCCTCCTTTGGGAACAGCCCTGATTTGCAATAGAATCCATCGCTCGGCCAGCAATCAGATCTTGCTGCTGGCAGAACAATTTCAAACAACATTTTTAGATTCCTTAAAAATGTATTTGAAAGGATGGACACGGCGTTTTTTATGCTGGAAGTATAAAAGATTTGAAGGTTCAGTAGCCCATATGATATGGTCATGTGATCATTTAGTATATTTTGGGGATAGCATATTATTTCATATAAGCAGATTAATGGGAACACTTTAAATGTTAATGATTTTAATGTAAAGTTGAATTATTTATCAAAGCTTTGAAATTGGACTATTTAATCAGGAATTCTGATTGCATTAATCATTGGGGCTGGCTACAAAAATGACATTACAAAATTGGAAAAGTAATACCATTTCAGATATCTGAAGCAACATCAGGATGCAAGGAAGAGGAAGCATGTTAGAGAATTTTAATTTCTCTAATTGGTGAAAAATAAATCAGAAGCTCTCACAGTTGACTGCATTTAGCTGATTCAAAGAACTTTATATTTATATAAAAATATTTACAATACCATTCTTCTTACAGCAACATAGCTTAACGAAGACTTCTTACAGAGACAGACCAGAGACAAAACCCAGAGACTGGAAATCCAGCTCCTAACTCAATACTCTTTTTTGCACAGACTCAGTAGCACTTTCCTCACATTGGCTGACTGAGTTACCACATGACTCTTCCTCTTCATGAATATTCCAACACTCCTCCCTTCAGACCTATTAATACATTCCTTAATTGCAAAAAACCTTGTGCCACTAACCTGGCCTTATACTGTATATCATTATTTGGCAATACCTTTTTCTTATATACCCATTTACAACCCACAGCTTTGGTTCCCTGTGGCAAAGTCACTGATTTAAATACTTCATGGTCTCCCATGCATTTCATCTCTTTATCCATGGCCTCCTTCCATCTTTCTTGTTCAGCTTTTGATAATGCCAACACCTCTTTATAACTTCTTGGCTCATACCACACATTGCAAACCTTTACCTTGCTGGCAGAATACCTGTCAGGCGGAATTCCTTTATTACATCACTCTGACCTACATAGTATTAACTGCTCCTGTGTCTCAAGTCTTTCTGGCTTCATGTCTTGCTCAGCCTCTCCTCCCTGAACATGGACATCTTCAATAATGATTTTATCATTAGATGAGTTGTCATTAAATAGATCACTGTCATTAAGTGAGACATACCCAGAATTTGCATTAATTCTGTCCCAATTTTGTTCTGCAAAATTAGCAGACCTTGAAATTATAATTCTTTTACTTCCATCGCTAAAGCGATATCCTTTTGACCCTGGCTCATAGCCCACAAACCTGAGCTTTCTTGCCTTTTGCTGTCCCTTTCTTCTGATTGCTTTTGGAATATGTACCCATGCATATGGAATATGTACCCACATTCTGAAATGTGCCAGTGATGGCTTTTTCCCATATAGAATGGCATATGGAGTGTTATTAATGGAGGAACTCCACAGCCTGTTAACTATATAATTGGCAGTAAATATGGCTTCTCCCCAATATGACCTGCTCAAACCAGAATCCTCCAATAATGAATCTTTCATTGTTTGCAAAACACCATTCCTTCTTTCAGCTACACCGTTCTCTGCTGCTGTGTAAGGATTTGTACGTCTGTGTCTTATCCCCAACTGCCCCAACCATTGTTGGAATTTAGTTGACATAAATTCAGTACCTCTGTCAGTTTGCAACTGACACACTTGTTGTCTGTAGCTTCTCTCTACAAAACTTACCCACTGTTTGAATTGTTGTAGCACCTCTGTCTTTGCTCTAAGCAAATAGCAAAATGAATACCTGCTATAATCATCAACAATTACCAGTGCATATTTTGCTCCTCCCAAAATGGCTTGCATAGGTCCAGCCAGATCTGCATGGACCAGCTCTAGAACTCTTTTTGTTTGTCTTGTGCTATATTTACTAACTGGGAATGCCTTTGACTTTGATGCTTTGCATACTGCACAGTCCAAATATGTTTTGCATCCCTTCAAATTTAGCCCTTCTGCAAAATCTTGCATTTGCTGCAAAACGTTAAAGCTTGCATGGCCAAGTCTTCTATGCAAAAGATGAACACATGAATCATGCTCTGCAACATTCTTAAATATATGGGAACATTGAACCTTTTGTCCCTGCGATACATATAGATTATCTTCCTTTATGCCTTCTGCACAAATATTCCCATTCCTTTTGATGAGACATTTCCCATTTACAAAAATGACCTCAAAACCTTGTTTGTCTAAATTAGACACACTTAACAAATTATGTTCTATCTCAGGTACACAAAGCACATTGGTAAACTTTGATTCCAAATATGGAATTTTTACATCGCCTTTTCCAATGATTTTTGCTTTCTGGCCATTTGCCAAAGCCACAGCTTCTTGTGCTACTGGAACAAACCTGCAAAATAATTCAGAGTCCTTAACAATTGTTTGACTTGCCCCACTATCTATTAGCCACTTGTCTCTGTTGTTGTTATAGCAAACTTTTGCAACACCAAAATGTTCCGTTTGCAAAGCAGTCCTTTTTTTTGTACAAATGTCTTTTGCTGCAAATTGTTCCTTTGCAAACAGTTTCTTTGCAAATGTGTCTTCGCTCCACAAATGTAGCAACTCTTTCCTTGCAAAGCTCTCTGCTTGCAAAATCTCTCTTTTGTTGATCTGGGTCCGATCTGCTTGTTTCTTCTCCTCTGGAGACTTGCAGTCTGGACCCCCTCCTCAGGAATTTCTCCTCCTCGTGGCTGCTTCTAAAATGGCGTTTTTCTTCTTCATTAAGCAAACATGCCTTTAAAGCCTCAAAATTTAAGTCTTGCTCTTTTTTGCACTCAAATATTGCAGAAACTGTGTCCCAGGTTTTATCTAAACTGTTCAACACCAATAAAACCTTCTGGGACTCAGGGAATTTAATCCCACGTTGTTCTAAGTCCAAAAATAAACTTTGTATTTTATTTAAATGCTGTTCCACAGATTCACCTGGTTGCAAACAGGCTCTGTAAAGTTTTCTTGACAATTGCACTATGTTGCAAGCAGAAACATTCACGTGCACAGCTCTGAACTTCAACCATATTTCCTTTGCAGTCTTTAAATTTGCAACATTTAGAAATTGTGCATCATCTAAATTCAAGATAAGATAAGCCATTGCTCTATCATGACTTTTCTGATCAACTGCTGCAAATATTTGTGGTGCATTTTCAACAATATACCACAGCTCTTTTGCTTTCAGCAAACATTCCATTTTTGCAGCCCACACAATGTAATTCTTCTGGCCTAAACGAGGCACACAGCTTTCCTTAAATTCCATTGCAGCCATTCTGCTAATTCTGCCTTGTTCTTATACTTTCTAAACACAGGCACTTTCTTCCAGCTTTAAATTACAATGCAGTCCTTAGTAAGCTCTGGGCCCATAACCTGTTAGAGAATTTTAATTTCTCTAATTGGTTTTTCATAAATCAGAATTTCTCACAGTTGACTGCATTTAGCTGATTCAAATAACTTTATATTTATATAAAAATATTTACAATACCATTCTTCTTTACAGCAACATAGCTTAACGAAGACTTCTTACAGAGACAGACCAGAGACAAAACCCAGAGACTGGAAATCCAGCTCCTAACTCAATACTCTTTTTTGCACAGATTCAGTAGCACTTTCCTCACATTGGCTGACTGAGTTACCACATGACTCTTCCTGTTCATGAATATTCCAACAAAGCACATTTAAGATCCTGTTTAGTTCTATGTTCTAGAATAGCAAAAAGCCTCAACTGCTGAATCATATATAAATGTCCTAAACCACTTATATTTGAGCTTAGCCAAAAGACTAAAAATTCAGTGTCCTAAAGCAGCTGAAGCTCTTTGCTATTCTGGAACAGAGAACTAAACAAGATCTTAAATGTTCTTTCTCTTCCTTGCATCCTGATGTTGCTTCAGACATCTGAAATGGTATTACTTTTCTAATTTTGTAAAGTCATTCTTGTAGCCAGCCCCAATGATTGATGCAGACACTGTTTTTTAGTCTTTTGGTTAAGCTCAAATATAAGTGGTTTAGGACATTTGTGTATGATTCAGTCTTGCTTTGCCTTAACTTACACCTTGTAACTTCCTCCCCGCAACTAAACAGGACTCTGATGCTATATATTCTATATATTATACATTACTATATTTAATCTTGTCCTAAACAACATGTGATTGCTATTTTCTTAATAAATTACAATCTGCATAAAATCCAAATCTACCATTCAAAGTTAAGACCATTTCAGTCTTCTCAGCTACAAATCCAGTCTAGGCTCAGGGCTCTGCTTGGCATTTATATTGGGAGCAACTCAGACCTTCACAAGAGATAAAATTAGCATGATCACTGCCTTGGATCATGATCATTATCATGTGGTTGAACAGCTGTGACACTAGCAATTAGTTCTGCTGAAGTATGAATTTCCATACTGTCCAGCAAAAAGATTCTCATCCTTTTACTTTCTTTTAATTTGTTAAACATTTCACTTTCTGGTATAACCTAAAGCTATTTGGAGTATTATTTGCAATAAAAATGAAAGGTTTCTCTCCTGATATTTCTGTGAAATCACATAGTGATTCATTTCTTCAATATATCAATGACTGCAACAGTTCAAAGAAAAATAATATGAAAAATGATTCACTATCTGTTTGTATCTGATGCTTCTTTAAGAGGAGAAAATGTACAATTCATCCATATATCTGGCATATTGTTCTTGTTTCCATTCTGTCACTGATGATAACTTCTGAAACTATATTCAGACCCAGAAAGATCGGCATGTATATGTGGTATGGTTTGAGATGTGATTCAGATAGATACTCTGACTTTATTCCTCCAACATGTATAATGCAGTTATATCTATTTAAGAATGGCTTGATAGTTTGTAATAGTAATTAAATAAAAAATATTTTTCAAATACAGAGCAATGCTACTTTCTCAAGTAGGTAGAGTTCCCACCTCATCTTCCAACTAGTGATATGGCTTGGCCAGTGGAGTCAAACAGTATTTGGGGAGGGGTTTCTTTGCTGCTTTGATTACAATAAAAAGGGTTCCATTTTCAGCCATTACTTTATTCAGTTTTTCATATTGAAATATGAAAATGGACATACAAACCCAGTTTCTTAAGTTAGTTTAACCTTGTGTATGATTAGCTCAGTCTAGGGACTGTAGGAGGAGACTTGTGTTAATCTGTGGTGGATAGTAGTAGTAGTAGTAGTAGTAGTAGTAATAAGAACAACAACAACAACAATAACAACTCGATAGGTAGACAAAAATGACAAATCCAGTCTGAATATCTGGCTGACTGCAATGATCAATCATCATCATCATCATCAGAAGGAATCTGACAGGACTTCTAATTTGTTTAGGAAACTTAATTTAATTCCATGGGTTTAGTTGATTCTGTTAATATGTAATTCTCACAACATATTAATTCTCTATATTTAACCAATTAAGTGTGTAGTGGGAACAAGTCTATCATATATTTCAATAATTGTAGTTACCACCAGTGGAGATTCTTAAGCATGATTTATCCACATGAGTTATACTTATCCTAGCCTATATTAGACATGACATTTTAAAACCTCCTGAAATAGCTATATAAAGTGAATCATTAGCTTATATTGTAAAAACAGTGGTCAAGGGCAAAATAAAAAGGGCTACCACCTTTCTGTCACTTTTTATAAGTTCTGTGTATGAATCTGGTTGGCTATGTTAAAATATAGAATGCTAGGCTAGATTGATCATTGATCCGATCCTACAGCATTTTACAGCAATAATCACTCAGCTTTCTTTTACTCAGCTTTTTTTTTTTTTTTTTTTGCTTGTTTGGACACAGCATTTCATTAACAGAGATCAGAACAGTTAAAGCAATTACTTTTCTAGTGATAATGCATTATAAAAGACATTGAAGACTGGGCGGGGGAAGTGTAGTAATCAGTTCTTAGTCATTGAAGGGTGCAAAGAAATGGCCACTCGCATACAGCCTTTTATTGTTTATATAGAGGTTTACAAATAGCAAAAGATACAGCATGGCAATAGCATTTCATTGGCTAAAATCCTTTACCAATCCTCAAGAGTAAAAAGCTAGAGGCCATAAACAGGGAAACTTGTTGTTCACCAGCTAGCCTTATCAAACTGGCAAGGTCACACAGACCTGCACACTTTCACGTCACCATGGTGATGTGGGGGGGGCAAAGATAGATGCAGAACAAAGGCACAAGCGTTGGGAGGACAGTTTTCTGCACGCAACTTTCGCCTGTCTCTTACCTCTACATCTCACTCCTTTTTGTTTTGTTAGACGAAATATCACCATAAGCGGGGTTAATAAAAGGATTATAATCAGGAGAGGAGCATCCTTGCAGTTGTTAATATAGGGCCAAAACTTGACCCTGAGGCAATGTGAGAGAGGATCTGCTGGGATTTAAAGCTCTAATACATATATTGCAAAATGAAAGAAATACATTACATAAACAGCACCCATAAAGATCCTAAGGTACCAATTTTCAAATCAGAGGCCAAATTGTGTAAAATATAAATCTGGTGCTGGATGGTTCATGAATTATCAGAAATATTGAAACAATACATTTCCTCAAAACGTTTACAACCGAAATGCTGGTGCAGAAGCAAATAATCAATTGCAGCGTGATTTTGCAAAATAGTTCTCAAATTTTGCAGTTCATGGTTGATCACTGAAATAGTTGAAGAAGTAGTATTAATTGTCTTTGCCAAATTTCATGTAATAGCATTAATGTTGAGATGGGCATGAACAGCAAGTCCTGGCACGCCCACTGGAGATATAGCCAATGCTACAAAATAAGATTGTCTCAGAGTCACAAGTGTTGTCTAGCGTAACACCACGTGAAGAATGGTTCATGTGAACTTGTTGTTTGGAAAGCAAAACAGGAATCAGCTGGCTGAGGCAACATTGCACTTCACTAATATTAGCAGGAATATAATTTAAAGTTTCTTGACCACACGTAAAAAACCCTCCTTGCAGTAGCCAAGCATGTCCAAAATGAAAGGAAGTCTCTATTGAAGCTGTGCAATTTAAAGCAGGTGAGCCAATGCGATGACAGTGAGGTTTTTTAAGCAATAACCTCCCATGGTCAGTGAAGTTTTGAATTACTGCAGAAGGGGTGCAAACAAAGACTAACATGTAGAAAGCAAATTACATGTAATACATTTCAGATAAACAAAAGAAGTCATTTTGTGTGATGTTAGATTTTGCTTCATTCATTGTTTGAATGATTGTTTGAGTGGGATGACAGTTGCAGTTGTCAAAGGGCAGATGTTAATGATCAGACATAAACAAATGATGGATAAGAAATTTGCAGTTAAAATCACAAAAATGGCAGCACACAGGTTCTCGGGGATCAAGTTCTTTACATCTCCCCACGTCACTGGCTGCCTGGCATGTCAGGATTGGATTACTTGCTGTGCCATCTGTAGAGTCACCCTTGCCATTTCTGGGACTGGGTCCAGGGACTGGTGCCACGACATCCCTGGCTGGGTGATCACAACGCACTGGAATCCGCAAAGGTCCTGTTGGAGCAAGCACAGCAGCATAGCCCCGCCCCCAAGTGATCAGAGGGACTGGTCCCAACCATGCTTTGTCTGGTAATGCCCGATATGCCTGAGGTGGAGGCAAGCTTGTTTTCTGTTGAAAATGTCTCTTATAAGCAGTCAAATTTGGAATGGAAATATTCAATTGGTGTAATGTAAATAATACTTTTTGAACCTGTTGTATTACCCACGACAAATTGGGTATCCTAGATAATCCGTCCTTTTTTATTTGTTTGTGAAGGCAGTCCTTGAAAGACCAATTAACACGTTCCACGATAGCTTGACCCGTGGAATTATAGAGAAGACCATGAATAAAAACAATATTTCAGGTTGTTTAAAATTGTAAAAAAGCCACTGAAAAATAGGCTGGCCCATTGTCAGTTTTTTAGGGAAGAGGGTTTACCCAGGGCTGTAACAGCCAAAAAAAGATGAAAAATAACATGTGAAGCTGTTTCCCCTCAAAGAGGTGGGGGAAATTGTTCCTAAATACCTATTTATGAATATACATTTCTAGGAAGCCAAAAAGAGAGAACATGGATAACATCCATTTGTCATAGTTGATTAGAGGCAAAACCACATAAAAGACATAAAAAAGACATACAAAAAAAATTAGGCCCAGGAAGGGAGGAGTGATTGTGTATATGAGAAACAAAATTATAAATGCTTTCAGTTCTGGAGCAGCTGCTGCAAAGTTAAAAACAAAGTCATAAGATTGGGGTCAATCCTGGGCGTGATATAAGCACCTGAAGAAGTAAAAGTAAGTTGGCACACATAATGAGAGTCAGAGATTAAATTAAAAGACTGTTGAGAAAAGATTTGAAAAGCTAAAATAATTCTGAGCATTGTGATAAGGGTTGCATTGCAGTGTAGGACACTTTCCAGGTATCATCCTTGTAAGCAATTGCTCCTCTCATTCACCCTCCATCAGAAAAAGCAATAACTTGTGGCAAGGGAGAAAGAGGAAGAAAGCAGTGGCTGGACTGGAAAGGAAACAAGCAAGTCAAAGATCATTAGGCAAATGATATGAAAGTCATTAAAGCACATTAAAGAGATAAGTTATTTTTGAAAACAATATTAATTAATCAGTTCCTTTTCAACGGCAAGCTCTTGTGCGTCCTAAGGTTATCATTTTAGCAACCACCTGGATAAAAAATAAAACATTTTGGAATGGGATGTGGGATAAGTAAATATTATTCAATTCAATATACTTTCTGCACTTTTATTACAGTTAATGCTCCATTAGGTAATTTACTAATAGGAAAAAATCAAAAGTGTGAAATTCTGTCCACAAATTGAGTATTCATGATGTCATCAATTTGTGCAACTATATTTTTTTTCTGGGACTTATTGCAATCCTAAATCATTTTATATTTTCTGAAAGCCAATTAAATTGTATCTTTAGTGCTTCAATTTAAACAAAGTCCATTCAGATGGAAACAATTTTTATATAAATAGGTTAAACATTTATAAATCTATAACAAAATAATTCAGTTAGTTCTTTTGGTTGTTGGATATAAAAAATATTGTCCAACATTACTGTTTCTCTTTTGAGTAAAAAATTTATTTGCCGAAACTGCATAGGTGAATGTCAATTTTCAGATTCACTCCACTCTTCTCAGATTACAATTCCAAGCAGAGGAAAAAAAGTTTTAAACGAACAGTTCCCCCCCGCCTTCCTGTCTCTGGCTTTTTAAGCAACGCAGCCAGCCGAAAGAGACAGGGGGGAGAAATCTCACCACCCAAAAATAGTTTAATCTCCTTCATATACATCTTTCAATAAATTCTCTTATACATTCTCCATAAAATTCTTCTCATACAAATATTTACTGTTATTTTCACAGTTAGGGAAAAAATGGGTGGGTTTTGAAAGCTAACACACACTTCAACAAATTAACTCATTCAGCTCCATACTGACTGTTTGCATAAAACCATTCCACATACAATTATTTCATTTCATACTTTCTCCAGGCAAACCATATATTCTTAGCAAGGCCTTTTTGTATTGTTGTTATCAGAAAGGGCTTTGAGCCTCTTCCAAGTCTTGGAATAACACAGAAGAACACAGACAAACGTATATATACAAATACTGTTACAACAACATTTATTTAGACATATAACTTGTCTTGCAAGAAGCGAGAAAAATGACAAGGTGATTTCAACCAAAAAGTGGTTTTGAGGGCCCTAATCATCTCCCATTTTTCTCACCATTCCAAGCCCAAGCATAATGTTCTGAGTGGCCACACACACACACATAACACAAAACACAACCAGACATTTGTCTGACAGCTAACTTAACAGATTGCAGAGCATTCCGATTGCTCAAAAAACTTTGTTCTGAGGGAGTAAATTTTGATTTATGTCTCAACTAATCAACAAAGAATTAGCCTCTTCAGAAGAAGCTGAAAATCCAATTAAAGATGTTTTTAGGAGGAATAAATTTTACTTAGTTGATGGATCCATTTTTTTTCTTCCTTGCTGGACAGGATTGAACACTATAGATGTTTATACTGAAGCCCAAGGTTCAAGATGTAATTTATGCTCTATCTTTTAGCCTAAGCATCCAATGCTTAAGATTCGAAGAACACTGTTTTCTTATCTCCCCAATCAGCTTCCTTATGTTTGTTTCAAGCATTGCCAGGCCTGATTTCTGTAGCAGGAGTCTGAACTCCTGTACATGCTTTTGCTGAGGGTGAGATAATTTACAGCCCATACTTACTCACTGAGGGTTCTCGTAAGACTAAAGTGCACCTAGGGGTCTGTTCCAGACGATGATAAGTATGTTGGCAGCTGCTTCTTCCCCTAGGGGTCCCAAAACAAAATGTCCCTGCTGAGGGCGCCAGCTGTAGTAATCAGTCCTTAGTCATTGAAGGGTGCAAAGAAATGGCCACTCACACGCAGCCTTTTATTGTTTATATAGAGGTTTACAAATAGCAAAAGATACAGCATGGCAATAGCATTTCATTGGCTAAAATCCTTTACCAATCCTCAAGAGTAAAAAGCTAGAGGCCATAAACAGGGAAACTTGTTGTTCACCAGCTAGCCTTATCAAACTGGCAAGGTCACACAGACCTGCGCACTTTCACGTCACCATGGTGATGTGGGGGGGGAGAAGATAGATGCAGAACAAAGGCACAAGCGTTGGGAGGACAGTTTTCTGCACGCAACTTTCGCCTGTCTCTTACCTCTACAGGGAAGAAAATAGATCCTTTCAAAATATCGATTTAGAGATGGTGACTATGTGTACCAGAAATTACAAAAAGAATGATCAAGCAGTTCATCTTGCAACAAATAAAAGCTGAGGTGATGATTCAGGAAGATACTTGCATACTTTGGGCACGTGACAATAGTAGATGATAGAGAATATTATTATGTTAGGTAAGACTAAATGCAATGAAAGGAAAAGACAACAGACAAAGAGGATGAATTGGATTAAAAAGATTATAGGAATAGATTATGGCATTGTTTTGCAATCTTGGCCATTTTAAGACATGTGGACTTCAATTCCCAGAATTCCCCAGCCAGCAATGCTGGATTTTGGTAAATGTGTCTCTCCACTGACCGCTGTTTCCCAGCTATGGCCACCTTCCCTTTTATTGCTATTTCCTACTGTCTTTTTTCCATTCTGGGCTTCATGAACATTTTTCACATTTTCAGTCTTGTTTCAGTGCCCTTCTGGTTTTTAATGCAATTTGTCTACTTAGTTATATTTTCCAAATTAATGCAACTTTCCACTTTATTATTGATTCCCATTGATTGTTATACAACTGAGGGCTTCACTAATGTTTTTGCATGTTTTCATTGTGTAAAATAGAAATTATTTCTTGGGGTGAGGATGTTTGACATTTTTTTAAGTTCTTATTCATTCCGGAATAAATAATTATACTTAAAAGATCTTTATGTACTGGATGGTGCTGGATGATCTTTTAAATCAGAGGTCTCCAACCTATGGGCCGTGGCCTCTTGGCCACTGGGCCTCATGATAGGTGGACATTACACATGTGTGTGTGCATATGCTCACCCATCCTCATGCCACCATTGCCACGAATGTTGTGCTGGTGGAGACAGCACTGCTAGTATTGTGTGGGCGGCGGCGTTGCCATGCACTTTGTGCAGGCAGTGGCGCTGTGAACAGAAGGGGGTGGCAGCGTACCACACACAGGCAGCAGCATTGCCATGAAGCTTGTGTGAACGGCGTCAGTGCCACAAGTGGCAAGTGAGTCACAGCGCAATCCTCACACAGGTCGGTGGCGTGATCCTCACACTGGTGGCAGCATCTCTGCAGGCCACTGTGGGATCCTCATGCAGGGCAGCAGCGCGATCCTCATGCCGGTGGTAGCATTGTCACAAGCCTCACACAGGTGCCGGCATTGCTGAGAGCCTTGACCGTATGCTTGCATCCCCGTTTGCCTGTTGCACATACTTGCCACATACTTGCGGACTGTTTGTGCACTTGTGCACATGTGTGGCCATATTCACGCTTGTGCATGCACATGTAAGGTACCTGTCCCTTCCTCTCCCACTGGGCCACCAACCCAGAAAGGTTGGAGACCTCTGTTTTAAATGACTATATCTTTTTATTATTAAAAGTTTTAAAAAATTTTTACAATATATAACACAAAACCCTCCCACCCCTCATCCCTCCCCCACTTCCCAGAGCTGATTACAGGGTTACAAATAAACAATCATAATCTAACTAACATTACCCAACTCTACTAACAATCAAATCCATAACATACTTTAACTCCTTTTTCAAAACAAATATTAACAAATTAAAAATAAGAATAATAATAATACAGTTAAACCATAACACTAAAAATAGTATAAATTCAATCATATTAAACTATTAAAAATAACCTAAAATCTACTCATAAGCAAGATAATACTTTTCAGTCTCATATTTTTTTTTGAATATAATCAATCCATCTTCTCCAGACTGAAATGTATTTTTCTTGTGAATGGTCCTTCAAATAAGCGGAAATTTTCGCCATTTCTGCTAAGTTAGACACCTTAAGTATCCATTCTTCCATAACAGGCAAATAGTTTTTCTTCCAATTTTGCCCCACCAATAATCTTGCAGCTGTTATAAGATTCAACATTAAATTAATTTCTTTAACATCAAAATCAACCGTAATACCCAACAAAAATAATTATGAAGTAAACTTTATCTTTCTGTTAAAAATCTTTTGAATATTCCACCAAATCTTAATCCAAAAAGCTTTTATATCTCTACAAGTCCACCAAATATGAAAATAAGTTGCATCTGAGCTTCCACATCTCCAACATTTGGGCTGTAAATTAGGATACTTGCGGGACACCTTTTGGGGGTGCAAATGCCATCTATAAAACATTTTATAAAAATTTTCTCTTAAATTTTGCGCTTGAGTAAATTTTACATTTCTAACCCAAATTGTCTCCCATGTATCCAATAAAATTGGTTCTTGAATATTTTGAGCCTATTTAACCATACAATCTTTAACTAACTCTATTTCAGAATCTAATTCTATTAAAACATTATAAATTCTCTTTATTTGGGCTCAAGTTTGATCTTTAATCTGTTTTACCAAATTCACATCCTCTAAAGTAATTCCAACCTTTTGATCTAGAGTCCACCTCCCTAACAATTGATTATACTGAAACCAAGAGTATACAATATTTTCTTGCTTCAACTCAGTTAAAGACTTTAGTTTCCAATCCTTCCCTACCAAACTAAATAATTCCTTATAAAAAATCCTGTCCAAATTCATACCCCTAGATATTCCCTCTATCGCGTGTCCAGGAATTCCCCAAATTGGAATTTTATAATTTAACCTATAATAAATGACTATATGTTTTAATAAAACTCTAAAGAGTAATTTGGAAAACTAAAATGGGTGGAATTACAGATAGTCCTCGACTTACAACAGTTTATTTAGTGATGGTTCAAAGTTACAATGGCACTGAAAAATGTGACTTAAGACTGTTTTTCATAGTTACGACCTTTCCAACATCCCCATGGTTATGTGATCAAAATTCAGGCGCTTGGCAACTTGTTCATATTAAGACAGTTGTTGTATCCTGTGATCACCTTCTGACAGGCAAAGCCAATGGGGAAGCCAGATTCACTTAACTGCTGGGTTTCTAACTTACAACTGCAGTGATTCACTTAACAACTGTCACAAGAAAGGTTGTAAAATGGGGTAAAACTCACTTAATACATGTCTCACTTAACAATGGAAATTTTGGGCTTAGTTGTGGTTATAAGTCGAGGACTACCTGTAATACCTTTACATTGTTTTTCTCACAAGTGTCATCTATTTGAGTTCTCTTTTTAAATTTTGCAGATATGTTCCCAAGTTAAAAAACTGAATCAACACATTAGTTGTTAAGGAAAACTGTATGGATAATAGAAATATCAATACAGCAGCTTAGAATATAAAATATGCTTCCAGCCTAAGCCTGAAGCATAGGAAGCAATGATACAATTACTTATTGGCTCTTTATCCTGATTATCAAAATCAATTTTGAACTAGAATAAAGAATTACTCCCATCTCATTTTTTTTCTAAATGTACTTTTATATCCTGATAATTTTGCATTTTCCAGAGGTGTTTTCATACTCTGCTACATATAAATGGCAAATGCCATTTTATAAAAGAAATAAAACAACTATCTTACTACAAGTTTATAAAAAAACTATTTTTGAAAAGTTTTATATAGGGAAATTCTGAAAAAAGTAAAAAAAGGGACTAATAACTGAATGATAGATCAAAGGGGAATAAAAGGAAATATATATACTTTTGCTGGTTTCATCCAGTGGTAGATTTGGAGCAAGAGATTGGCAGGCTGAAGTCTAAAACTCTATCTCAGATTAGGCCTGAATGAAGAAAACCTAATGAATGACAGGGTTTTATGCTCTGTTAATTGCTTTTATGTTCTGAGAGTTAACTTTTATTTAAGTAGTTTTATGAATTGTCCCTGCAGCTTTCTTCTCTTATTCGTTTCTTGTTAGTTATTATCAACAACAACGAAAAGCTAAAATAAAAATTTTCATTAGCATTTTATTAACTTTTAAGAACCATTACTAATATTTTTAATGTGGAAGTAAATGTACAAAAGGAAAAAAGAAACAATCTATGAACGGGGAGAGAATTTTATTTTATAATGCCTTAGTAAAGCCATACTTGGAATACTGTCTCCAGTTTTGGTTGCTACAATGTAAAAAAGATGTTGAGACTCTAGAAAGAGTACAGAGAAGAGCAACAAAGATGATTAGGGGACTAGAGGCTAAAACATATAAATAATGGTTGCTGGAATTGGGTATGTCTAGTTTAATAAAGAGAAGGACGAGGGGGGACATAATAGCAGTGTTCCAATATTTCAGGGGCTGCCACAAAGAAGAGGGAGTCAAGCTATTCTCCAGAGCACCTGAAGGCAGGACAAGAAGCAATGGATGGAAACTAATCAAGGAAAGAAGCAACCTAGAACTAAGGAGAAATTTTCTGATAGTTAGAACAATTAACCAATGGAACAACCTGCCTTCAGAAGTTGTGAGTGCTCCAATACAGGATATTTTTAAAGAAAAGACTGGACAACCATTAGACTGAAATGGTAAAGAGTTTCCTGCCTGAGCAGGGAATTGGACTAGAAGACCTCCAAGATCTGTTCCAACTCTGTTATTCTGTTAATTGAGCCCTGTAGCATTCCCCACTAGGGATCAAGCCTTGGATGAAGGAGAAAACCAATGAAGAACAGTGTGTCCTACTCTGAACCTCCTTTGTTGTTCAGAATAATACCATGATTAGGAGGCATGGGGTTGCGGTGGTTAGAATGCAGTATTATAGGATAACTCACTGGTCATTGCCATGAGTTCGATTCTGACCGGCTCAAGATTGACTCAGCCTTTCATCCTTCCAAGGTCGGTAAAAGTCTAAGTGTTATTATTATTGCTATCAGTGGTAACAAAACTCACCAAGAGATCAAGTAGGGCCAGGATGGATACACTTCATCCATCTCAGCTCATCAGAGGTCCTCCACAAACATAACAATAATAATAATAGCAATAATAACAATAACAACAACAACAATAATAATAATAATAAAGTTTGAAGGGACCTTGGAGGTCATCTAATCCAACCTCTGCTCACCACGAACAATGCTGTCTCAGTGCTATATTCTGACCTGAAATCTGACTGTAATGCTGTGGGTCCATATAACCCTATTTGCTCGGGAGCCTTTGAAGCTATAGGCCTATTGCTTTCATAAAACTTTCATCACAAAGGGAATGTTGGCAACTGGACAAAAGTTATCTAGGACTGCCAAAGCCATGTATGAAATTTTTTAAGTTGAGAAATTATTATGGTTGGGGGTATATGGCTTCTAAGCAAAGCTCTGATAATCTGACCAGGCAGAGGAATCTTTGATGAGGGAAAAGGGAGGAAAAAAGGGAAATAAAAGGATTATAATTGTTAGCATAGCAAAGATACAGTTTGCCAGTGTTTCAGCACTGTAAGATCTCTTTTGCACAAGCAAATAACCTTTTCTGCCCATGACTTTGTGAGAGTGCCAATTTTTAAAATGAAACCCAGATTTTAGGCATTCTTTAGAGAAGGCTGATCTTTTCTACTCAACCCCCAATTTAAAATTAGGGATTGTGTGTGCTTAGTTCCAATGAAGCAGTTTTATTTTAAAAAGGTTTTATTGTTCTATCACTGTTTTATTTGATACATAGATTAAAATCTGATTATGAAAAGTCAAGGCTTATTTATTTATTTATTGCCCAAGCTGAAACCCAATGAAATCATTATTTTTAAGCATAGAGGGAGTTTGTACAAATCAATTTTATCATATTGGGGTGCCATGTTTTTGCAGTTTGAGAACCCAAGCAATTTAACTGGAGAGGATGCTGTTGCGGTATATAAAAATCCAGATGACCAGCCCTCCACCTAGGTTCCCATTCACTCTGTAGTCTTTCCCTAATGCTGGCACCAGTCAGCCTTTCTGAAGAGCCTTCCCTTTTCACTTACCACTTGAAGAGTTTTTCCTATGCTAAATTAGCATTTTGCCTGTTATCTGATGAAATACTGCTTTTATAAACAAGCAATATTTATTGTCTCAAGCTAAATGGACATGAAAAGGAAAATACTTGCTTTTTGCATTCAGATAGAAGTTTATATATACATATATAATTCTAATGCATTTTTATGAATTACAAAGACACAAGGATCTATAAATCCAAAAAAGAAAAGAAAAGAAAAAGAAACCAGATGTTTTTTTATCTACTCTTATCCTTGCTTGAATTCACTTGGCTCTTACAATAGACCTTTGTTATTTGGCTGATATTAGTTGTTTCCTCTTGTAAAATATTTTTTCTGCAACTATGTTTGAAATATTTACCATAAGCTCAACCCATTTTGCATCACTTCTTTAAACTTCTAAACTTACTCTGGACCTACTAGGATTTTAGCTCTTTTGAAACAGTAATCGATTTACGAAAGATCTATATTGCAACAGTGTAACAATTTATATGATTTTTTCAAACTGGATAAGTTTGTTCTTACTTACATTTATAAAAGGTAATAAATGAATCTCTGGTGGCATGATCATTTTAATCAACCTAAATCACCCTGTAAAGAACCTTCCAGCATAATTATAAATCTTTAGTATAAAAGTCCTGGGAGAAATGACCCAGGCATGCAACTACGTTAGTACTATCAATGACACTGAAGAAAGTACTGTAGTTGCCTTCCGGTGGTTTAGTGTCGGTGATGGCAGCTACTTTGTAACCGTCCTCCTGGGAAAGCGTGAGAACCGCAGAGAACAGCAGGCACCAGCTGTTCCGCAGCTCAAAACCTCCCTCCCGGGTGAAGGGGGGGAGGGGAGTATCACCTGAATAGAGAATTTTTTCCTGGGGGGTGAAAAGAGAGCTTCCTCGGAGTTCGGGTTGCCTCCGCCTCCCAGCTGTCTTTGTTCCTTCGGGAACAAAGCAAAACGCCGCTACCACCTCCGCGCTTAAAGGGACTGGGTGAGTTATTTTTTAAAAAAGCGGACAGAGTTGGATAAAGGATTTTTTTTATTGGATTTTATATGGACTTTAGTTTGAAAGATTGACTTTTATTTCTTTTCTTTTTCTCTTTTTTCTTCGTTTTTTCTTGCGTGGAGAGTGAAAGTAAAATGGCAATTGGAAAGTGTTTTTTTTTTTTGAAAAAAAGTGAGTGAAACGGAACGTTATGGATTAGATGTTTTTTTTTCTCCTTAAATTTTTTCTTATGGTGGATTTGTGCTTTGGGAAGATTTTTTTTCTTTTTGTTAAACTCTCCTTTGTTATTTTTTCCCCCTTTTAAGGGATTTTATATTTTTTCTTTTTTTTTTAAAGGAGGAAAGAAGAAATAAGATTTTTTTTTTAAAATGGCTTCAAAGAGGCAAGTAACTTCTACAGTACCTAAGGTGGCTTCTTCTCCTGCGATCTTACTGGCACAACAACCTAAAGCTACACCACCACCCTCTCCTCCTTTGCCAGCACTAATGGTACAAGATATGAAAGATATAATGGGAAATGCTGTAGCTCAAATCAGAGGGGAAATGAAGGAGCTTTTAGAGCAGAATAATACTCAAATTAGAGGGAAATGAAGGAGCTTTTAGAGCAGAATAATACTATCTTGAGGCAAGATATAATTATGGCCTTAACAGGACTTGCTTTGGTGGTTGAGAAGTTGGATTCTAGAGTGGAAGAGGTGGCAGATAAGGTGAATATTCTGGAAGACAAATTTGAAGGCATGGAAAAAAAGATGGAAATTTCACAAGATGACATTGTTATGTCTCAGTACAGAGAGATGGAATATGCTTTAAGAATCAGGGGCCTGAAAGAAGACATGCAGCAAGATTTGAGAGAGATTGTGGTAAATGACTTTGCTGTTATTTTGAATAGAGAGAAAGAAGAAATACGCAAAGAAGTTGAAAAAATATTTAGAGTTAATTCCTGGATTGCAAAACAAAGAAATTTACCAAGAGATGTGGTGATTTATTTTGGAAAGAGATCTCTGCATAATGAAATTATACAAGCTTTTTATAACAAGAGATTTCAGATTACTGCTCAAGAAGTTATTATTTTAAAGGAGATCCCATCCAAAATTTTAAGAAGGAGAAAAGAGTTTGCTTTCTTAGCTAATGAACTTAAAAAAAGATTGATGCCATTCAGATGGGAGATTCCAATGGGTATTGTTGTGAGCCATGCGGGGATGCGTTATAGACTTAATACAGTTTCTAAAGCAAAGGAGTTTTACAAGTCGGTCCTGGGAGCAGGCTCACCACCACCTATGATGCAGAAAGTCTTGGATGGCAAAGAGGTGGAACAGCAGTCTGAAGAAGTAGTATTGATGGATATTGGAAAGTCACAGGCGGAGTGGCTGCAACAAGCAGAGATTAAAGAGCAAAGAATGACTCGTGCAGCACATAGACGTAAGGAAAAGGAACAACAGAAGAAAGAAGTTAAAGAAGTTCTTCAAGAAGTTGCTTCGGTGCCTGTGGGAGGAGCAAGACCCAAGAGCTCTGCAACACATTCTTCAATGGCAGATCTTCAAGCAGTCTTCTCCAAGCTTCTGGTTAAGGGAGATGGTAAAGCTCCTGACATGGAATGCTAATGGCCTCAATTCCCCTCAAAAGAGAAAGAAAACTTTTCATTATTTAAAGCAACATAATAATGATATTATTTGCTTGCAGGAAACACATATTATATCTAAAGATCAAAAATATTTAGTTAACGCTCGTCTGGGATCTCATTTTGTATCTTTTGCTCCTGGGAAAAAAGGGGGAGTAGTTATTTATGTTAAGCAAAACGTATCAGCCTGTTTGGTAGAATCTGATTCTCAAGGAAGATATGTTCTGATTGAAGTGGGCTTGTATGGCAAGAAAGTACTTATAGTGGGACTGTACACACCAAATCAACAACAGGAACAATTTTACAGACTGTTACATCAAAAATTAACTTTGTTGGACTACAGATCTGTTATATTAATGGGAGACTGGAATGGTGTGTTAGATACACAAAGAGATAAAAAAGGATCTTCTATTTCTTTTAAACAGGCTAAACTACCTAAAGCTTTTTTTGATTTGAAAGAGGACTGGGAGCTGCGAGATTATTGGCGTGAACATAACTTGGAGGAGAGAGATTTCACTTTTTTTTCGGATAGGCATCAATCTTTTTCAAGAATTGACTTTTTTTTTTATTATGATGGATTTATATTTTAGGGTAAAGAATGTTAAAATTTTTCCCAGGACATTGACGGATCATAGTCCAGTTTGGATGGAATTGGTTGATGAAAAAGAGGAGAGGAGATCGTGGAGGATGAATGAAAATTTATTTAGACAAGAAAAGAACGTTCAAAAGTTAAAGGAATAATTAAAGGATTATTTTGCTTTAAATATGTATAAGGGAACTTCAATGTCAATGGTCTGGGATGCAGGTAAAGCTTTCATGCGGGGGGTTTTGATACAAATGAACAATGTTTATAGACAGAAGCAGGTGCAGAAATGTAAGGAGTTGGAAAATGAAATTAAACTAAAAGAAAAAGCTTTGATTTTAAATCCTACAGATGAGAAGGTTAAGGAATCCATAAAATTGCTTAAATCACAGTTTAATATGTTGATGGCTGATCAAACTGCAACTAATTTACTGTACATGAAACAAAATACATTTTGTAATGCTAATAAACCAGGGAGATGGTTGGCTTATCAATTGAGAAAGAAGCAGAGACAGAGAACTATAGATAAAATAAATTATAATGGTAAATTGGTATATCAGAAGAAGTTGATTAAGAAATCCTTTTTAGATTATTACCAAAAATTATATATGAGTACTAAAGTACAGGTTTTAGATATAGATAATTATTTAAATGAAGCTAATTTTCCTAAATTAACAGAAGATCAGAAACAAGAAATTAATGGTCTGATTACTAGTGAGGAGATTGAGACAGTAATTAAAGAATTAAAATTAGGTAAGGCACCGGGTACGGATGGTTTGACATCTATTTATTACAAAACATTGGTACAAGAGATGATTCAACCTTTAAGTGAGCTTTTTAATAATATATTACAGGGTTCAGAGATTCCCCCGTCATGGGGTAGAGCTTTCATATCTTTGATTCCAAAAGAAGATCAAGATCTCACTTTACCAAAGAATTATAGACCTATATCTCTCTTAAATGTAGACTACAAGATCTTTTCAAAAATTTTAGCTAACAGGCTTATGAGGGTTTTGCATCATCTAATACATATGGATCAAACAGGTTTTATAACTGGAAGGTACATGAAGAACAATGTCAGACAGATTATTAACTTATTAGAATATTTAGATAAAAATAATCAAGTTTCTGCAGGATTGATATTTTTAGATGCTGAAAAAGCCCTTGACCAGCTGAATTGGCAATTCATGTTAAGATTAATTGAGAAAATGAATTTTGGAGAAAAAATTTTACAAGCTTTTGGTGCTATTTATCAAAAGCAAACAGCACAACTTATAGTTAATGGGGGTTTGTCAGAGGTGTTTGCAATAGAGAAGGGGACTAGACAGGGTTGTCCATTGTCATCATTGCTGTTTGTTTTAACTTTGGAAATATTGTTGATTAAAATTCGAGAATCACAGCAAATAAAAGGAATAGAAGTTAATAAAAAAGAATATAAATTAAGGGCTTTTGCAGATGACTTGGTGGTTACTTTATCTCAACCTACTCATTCTGTAATAGAGTTATTACAATTGATACATCAGTATGGACAAGTTTCGGGTTTTAAAATTAATAACAATAAGACTAAAATATTGCCTAAAAATATGACTAATTTGGACAAGCAGATTTTGGTTAACTTGACAGATTTTGAGGTTGTTAATAAGGTAAAATACTTGGGGGTTATTTTATCTGTTTCTAATGCAAAATTGTATAAAAACAATTATGAAAGGCTGTGGGTCAATATACGAAGAGATTTGGAAAATTGAGAGAAGTTGCAATTATCTCTTTTAGGAAGAATTGCGGCGATCAAAATGAATGTTTTGCCAAAGTTTCTTTTTTTATTTCAAATGATACCTATTTTAAAGAATGAGGCTAGTTTAAATGAATGGCAGAAAGGTATTAATAAATTTATCTGGGCAGGGAAAAAAACAAGAGTAAAACTTAAAATTATACAAGATATTCGTGAGAGAGGTGGACTCAAGGTACCGAATTTGAAATTGTATTATGATGCTGTGGTTTTAACATTAATAAGTGATTGGGTTAACTTAACAAATGTAGAAATACTCCTCTTGGAGGGTTGGGATTTACTTTTGGGATGGCATGCCTATTTAATTTTTAATAAAAAGGTTGATAGGGTCTTTAAATCTCATATTATAAGGATTTCTTTACTTAGGGTCTGGAGGAAATATTATAGAAGTGATTTTAAAATTCCGTTATGGGCTATACTGGGGCATGCGATAGAAGGGATAAGGAGAGGAGTCAAGATGGATAGTGTTTCTTATGCACAATTACTTAGATGGGATGGTAAAAATTGGCAATTAAAATCCTTGGAAGATTTAATACAAGAAAATATTATTTACTCATGGTTTCATTATAGACAAATAGTGGAGAGGTGGAAGATAGATCGTAATGTGGGTTTACTTAGAGAAGATGAGAATTTATTAAAACAAATAAAAGATCAAAGACGAACCCATATTAAGAGAATTTATGGGGTGTTAGTAGAATTGGATTCAGAAGCAGAATTAGTTAAAGAATGTATGGTTAAATGGGCACAAAATTTTGAAGAACCGGTTCTATTAGATACCTGGGAAATTATTTGGGTGAGGAATGTTAAATTTACACAAGCCCAAAATTTAAGGGAAAATTTTTACAAAATGTTTTATAGATGGCACCTTGATCCACAAAAAATGTCTCGTATGTATCCTGACTTACAGCCTAAATGTTGGAGATGTGGATGTTTGGATGCTACTTATTATCATATCTGGTGGTCATGTAAAAATATAAAAGCTTTTTGGATTAAGATATGGTGGAATATTCAAAGAATTTTTAGAAGAAGGGTAAAATTTACCCCACAACTGTTTTTGTTAGGTATTGTTTCTGACTGTGATACTAAAGAGACTATATTGATGTTAAATTTAATCACAGCGGCAAGGTTGTTAGTAGGGCAATGCTGGAAGAAGGAATCTTTGCCTACCCTGCAAGAGTGGTTTTTTAAAGTTTCTTATTTGGCGGAAATGGCAAAGATTTCGGCTTTCTTTTTTTTTTTTTTTTATTGAAAATTTTTACATTTTACAAAAACAAATCCCCTTCCCATACCCCCCCCTACCTCACCCCCCCCCCCTTCCCAACCTCCCAAACCCTCCCCTGGACTTCCCAGAGCTGAGTACAGGCTTAATTAAAAAAAAAAAAAAACTTAAAACACTTTTAAAACCTAAACAAATTTAAATACAATCATCATTCTATATAAGCTCCCTCCAAAAACACAAATTTAAACATTACTTTCTTTGAATATCTATATCTATAATATAAAATCTAATTTCTCCCTCTTTCTTTATCCTAAAACGAAAAAATAAACATACAAATCTTTGTTATACCATTAAAGCTAAATACTCTTAAAGAACTTAAAGTAAGTACATATTTCCTTCAATCTTCATAATCTTCTCTCCTATCCAAAAAGAAGAAAAAAAAAAACAAAAAACAAAAAACAAAAACTTAAAAAACCTATAAGTCCTAAACAAATCTAAGCACATTTAATTAAACAAATTATTTTGTCTTAAAAATATTAATAATAATATTTAAAAACTAAAAACACTTTTAAATCCTAAACAAATCTAAATACAATCATCACTCTATATAAACTCCCTCCAAAACCACAAATTTTTAAAATTTAAAACATTAGAATCCACTCACTAAAATAAGCAAATTATAATCCCTTCAAAACACAAATTTAAACAATATTATCATTAAAGGTTCAAAACTTAAAACAACAAAGTTAATAAACACATTAAACATTTCAATCTTCACCAATAACTAATTCCATCCGTAAAAAACTACATCCTTATCAATCTCAATTATATTAATATTATTAATTATTCACATTCCAGTTTTTTCCATTCTCCATTCTTCCATTCTTCCATTTCCCTTCTCCATTCTTGTATCAAACTCGTAAGAAATGCTGCAAGTTCTGCCTTAGGAGACTGCTCCAAAATTCCTGAATCTCCCATCGACTCCGAAGCCAATAAGGGTTCCTTAAATTCCTCCTTGTATTGATCTTTACAATTGTAAGTTGTACAAGTTATCCTCTGCCCGTTCCTCTCTTGTTGATGCCCCTCAGACTGAGATTTCCCAGTTTCCATTTCAGGCAACAATTCCACCCTTAAAGATTGCTCCAAAGACTTTGTAGGTCTAACATCTCCCAGAGATTCAGAAACCACTAAATATGAAACTTCCTTAACCTTCTTCTGTTGCTGCTTTTCTTTGGGATTATATACTGCACAAGTTGTCTTCTGCTCCTCAACCTGGACTTGTTGAGGCCTCTCACACAAAGATTCTCCAGTTTTCATAAATATAGGCTCTTCAAACTGTGATTCTACATTCTTTTCTTCCAAAGCTTTAAACTTAATTGATGGCGATGCACATACCCCCAGGACCGAAGTATAAAAATCTTTTGCTTGAGAAACAGTATTAAGTCTATAACATGTCCCCAGGTAATTCACCACCATTCCAATCGGAACATCCCATCTGAATGAAATTTTTCTCTTTTTAAGTTCATTTGCTAAAAAAGCAAACTCCTTTCTTCTTCTTAAAATTTTAGATGGGATCTCTTTAAAAATTATAACATCTTGTGAAGCAATTTGAAATCTCTTCTTATAATAGGCTTGCACAATTTCATTGCGTAAAGATCTTTTACCAAAGTAAATTACCACATCTCTTGGCAGATTCTTCTGTGCTGCCACCACAGAGTTAACCCTAAATAATTTTTCAATTTCATTAAGTATTCCCTCTTTTTCTTTATTCAAAATCAATGCAAAGTCCTTTGCAACCATCTCCTTCAGATCTCCTTGCAAAGACTCTCCCAGGCCTCTAATTCTTAAGGCATATTCCATTTGTCCATATTGAAGCATAAGAATCTCATTTTCCATTTCTTTTTCCATACTTTCAATTTTCCCCTCCATTATGTCCACTTTTTCAGCTACCTCTTCCACATGGGAGTTCACCTTTTCAAGAACAGAAGCAACACCTTCTAAAGCCAAAACAAAATCTTGTCTCAAGATCTTATTGTTTTCCTCTAAAATCTTTTTCATTTCTGCCCTAATTTGAATTATAACATCTCCCATCATGTCTTGCAAGTCCTTCATAGTTATTAGCTGACCCCCAGAAGAGGGTGAAACTGTTGATTTAGAAACTGTAGAAATCCCTGGACGCTTTGGAGCCATCTTAAAGAAAAACCTTTAGTCCTTCTTAAGCAATTATAAAAATTCCTTCAAAAATATAACTCCCTCCAAAGAAGGTCATTATAATAAAAAGAAAAAAGGGAAAAAAAGGAAGAGAAAAAGAATTAAAAAAAAGTTTTACTCCTTCTTAAAAATTACAAAAAATTAAACAGAAAAAAAGTCCTTCAAAAAAGGGTCATTACAATAAAAAAAAAAGGGGGAGTTCAAAGGAAAAAAAAGGGAGAAGGGGAAAAAAAAAATAATTAAATAAAAAAAGTCCGTTCCAAAAAAAATACTTAGAGATACCAAAAACAACCATTCCAATCATAAGGAAATAAAAAGAGAAAGGGAAAGGAAAGAAAGAAAAACACCAAAAAGCCTGCCGGTCAGCATTCTAACTTCCAGAAAAAAAAACACCGAGGAGTTTGCCGATCGCCATTTTACTTTCCCTTTCAACAAAGAAAAAAAATAAAAAGAGAGAATAAAAATAGAAACAAATCTTAAAACTTAAAATCCAAATAAGTCAAAGAAAGCAAAAACTAAATCCTCTACTCAGCTCTGTCCATTTAAAAAAAAAAAACTCACCAGTTCTCTTTAAGCACGGAGGTGTTTGCGGCGGCTCGTTTTGTCCCTGAGGACAAAAACAGCTGGGAAGCGGAGACAAGTCTGAACTCCGTGGGAGCACTCCTTTCACCCCCCCCAAAAAAAAAACTTGGGGGGTGCGAAAGAGGCTCTACCACTATTCAGACACTCTCTACCCCCCCCCTTTGCCCGGGAGGGGGATTTTGAACCGCTGAACAGCTGATATCTGCTGTTCATAGCGGTTCTTACACTTACCCAGGAGGACGGCTACAAAGTAGCCGCCATCACGCACGCAAAATCCACCGGAAGTCCACTAGATTTCGGCTTTCTTGAAAGACCAATCGCAAGAGAAGTATTTTTTGGTATGGAAAAAATGGATAGACTTTATACAATATAAGTTGGATATAAAAAAATATTATTTAGCTTTTCAATAACTTATATTTAAAATTTAAGATATTTTATAGACTTTAAAGACTTTTTTCTTTTTCTTTCTTTCTTTTTCTTTCTTTTCTTTTTCTTTCTTCCTATTTTCTTGTATTTCCTTGTATTTTTGTCTTTTTATACATATATTATTGTTTACTATTTTACAATTTGCTTAATTAATGTATTTAGACTTGCTTATGGTTTTTATCTGTTTTAAGATTTTTTGAAAATTTTTTAATTAAGCCTGTATTCAGCTCTGGGAAGGTCGGGGGAGGGTAGGGAGGGTTGGGGGGGTTCGGGGAAGAGAATTGTATTGTTTTGTAAAACTTAAAAATTTTCAATAAAAAAAAAAGAAAGTACTGTAGTTAAACATTTTATTCAGTTCAAGTAAATTTTATTCCAGACTCCACCACCATAAAGAAGCAGGTCACCACTGATGACTAAAGAATGAGTTCTCCCTGGACTGGCCCTTCATTATGTGATAAGTGCAAAAAGTAGTAATTGCTCTGTCAAACTCCTCAATTTTGCAGAGGGAGAAAGGAACCAGTAAAACTGAGCCTATATAGTTTTGGGGAAAAGATAATTGAGTAATTGATAAGAGATTTATATTGCTCTGCTTCCAAGTATCAAAAAGTACATTCTCACCCTGAAAAAGACCATTCTCTTTTTCTATTATATCTGAATGCACTTCCCAGAAGAATAAGCTTATAATGAAGTTTCAGGGACACATTAATTATTAATTTACCTTTTCCCAAAACTATACATGCCTAATTTTACCTTTTTTTCAGATTAAGACTTAGTATTCAGTCCCCCAATCTTTTCAGTGACTTTCTGTCAGAATCCAATTATATTTCATCTCTAGTTATCAACTATAGAAAACCCCATTTCTGCCTTCCCTGGATTCTGCCGTACGGTAAAAGGAAGGGGGTGAACAAAGGGGCTTTATGGCCCTCACTTCCTTCAGTACACTTCAAAGGAACTGAATGTGGATATCGCCAAAAGGACTAACCATAAGAATGGGGCTATTACCTTTCATGTAGTTCTCTCTGAAGTCTCCATCCAGCCGGCAGTAAGGAAAAGGGGGTGGGAGTGTAATGCCTGAGACTGTCGCTGGAAGAAGGGGGTGATTGGGTGGGCTACTGGGGAACCCCTTAAAACCTTGAATGGGAGAGCATGGACCCCAAGTCCTGTCTAGAACGCCTGCAGCCATTTTCTCTTAATAAAGGATGCCTGTTGGAAGAATTATTCCAAGAGTTCTGTCTTCTTAAGATGCAAAGTGGGGTGGGTCCTTACACTTTCGTTGCATCTATCCTGTTCTATTTCAGGAAAAGAGGCATTGAGATGAAGCAACGAGTTCCAACAGTTCTCCTTTATTGCAAACACCAACAGAACAGGTTTTAAAATGGTGCAGCCCCCTTTTATAGCCCCCCTGCACAATACCTTGCTGGCCAATCATTGCAAAGGATCTTTTCCCACCATGCGTGTGCACGCAAGGCTGGGAGCAACCTTTCTTGTCCCAGGCATCCAAATGGTCTGCCCAGGCCAATTGCTGCAGCCTGTGCCTGCCGGCCCAGGACATAACACCCCTCCCCCCTTGGCTAAAATAATAAGGCACACTTATTATTTTAAATACTCCAACACTCCATTGTATTGCTTACGTTCCATCTATATATACACAACACTACAGTCTTGCTACCACCATGCTCCCACTCCCCTTGAGCTGCATTACTTAACCCAGACTACTAGGCCTGCCCATGAACTGACAAGGACTGTACATAGTCTTGTAAGTATTTGGGAGGACCTCTGGCCCGCCCTGATCTTCTCATGGCTGGTGTGTGTGCCTGGCCTGCCAGCTCGCCTGCCAGGCTAGGCAGACCAGGACTTTGTTGCCCCAAAGACCCAGGGTATCCACCCAGCTGCTGACTGGCTGGATCTGCTAAATCCAAGCCAGGGTTCCTTGGGGGGGTGGAATTCCCCAAGTCCAGTGGTGGGGTGGAATTCCCCAAGTCCACAATGGACTCCTCTTGGGAGCACTGTCCCTTGAGCCATAGGCCAGCAGCTGAAGTGGCCTGAGTGCCAGAGGCCGGAGCTGCCTCCATGGTGAACCCCCTTTCTGCAGACTCCCTGTTTGGAGCAATAGTTGAAGCCTGGGGATGTTGGAGAGACGGTGGTCCCCAATTGTAATTGTAGTCCTCCTCCCCCCCAAGAGCCAAGCCAGGAGCGGAAAAGTTGCTGGGAAGCCTCCAGCACAGTTGGTCAATGTGACGTCAGATCACACAACCATCGTCCAAGGCCACTTCATATGACAGTGGCCCAGAGACCTTGCATACCACTGCTGTGACCCAGAGATGTCCTGGTCCATAGTTCCTTGCCCAGACCAGATTGCCCACTTGTAGTCTCCTAGGTGCCCGCGGCTGTGACACCTGTGAAGCCACCCAGTCTGGGTGCAATCTGTCCAGTTTCGTGATGAGGCGGCGACCCCAGAGGAGTTCAGCTAGGCTCTTTCCAGTAGCTGTGCAAGGTGTGGTGCGTTGGCACATAAGAAAGTTTGCTAGCCTGTGATGCCAGGTCCTGTGAGTGATCCTCTTTAACGCATCCTTGGTTGTGCACACCATTCGTTCAGCCTGTCCGTTGGAAGCTGGATGGAACAGTGCAGATGTGGCATGCCGGATCATGTTGGTCTGTAGGAACACCTTGAACTCAAACGATGTGAATTGAGGCCTGTTGTCAGAGAGAAGGATATCTGGATATCTGGAAGCAAAGATCCCTCTCATCACCTGGATGGTCCTAGCAATGGTAGTGGAGGAGACAGGCATGACCTCTAACCAGTTGGAATGGCTGTCCACAAGAATTAAGAAGAATTGCCCATGAAAGGGCCCAGCATAGTCGATATGGACCCTCGACCGTGGGGTATGAGTCTCCTCCCACCTATGAACTGGGGCCTGGGGCATCTCTGGCCTTGGCAGTTGACAAACAGTGCACCCGTGGACCTGGGCCTCGATGTCTTTGTTGAGCC
Source organism: Crotalus tigris (assembly GCF_016545835.1). NCBI lineage: Eukaryota > Metazoa > Chordata > Lepidosauria > Squamata > Viperidae > Crotalus > Crotalus tigris. The sequence goes on from NW_024096718.1 coordinate 723,308, forward strand.
CAGGCCACCAAAGATGGCTGCACGCTAATGCCTTCATCTGGACTATTCCTGGATGTCCGTCATGCAGAGACTGCAGGACTCTAGTCCTCAATGAGTTTGGGATTACTACCCGGCTATCCCATAGGACACACCCCTTGAAGGTGGAAATCTCGTGCTTCCTCTGCCAGAAACTCTGGAATTCTGAGCCTGGACATATGTCAGGGCATCCAGACAATGCCCAGGTCAGCACGTGTGTTAGCGTATGATCGGTGGTTGTTTCTGCAGCCATGTCCCTAGCACTGAGGGGAGATTCAGGCAAGTCCTGAATAGACAGGATGCAGTTGGCAGGTGCTGGATCTGCCTCTATCTGCTGTAATGGCAACCTGCTGAGACCATCTGCATGACCCATTTCTTTGTCTGGCTTGTGAACCAGTGTATGGTCATGTGCATACAGGAAGATAGACCACCTCAGCATTCGTGAGGATATTATGTGTGAGGTTTGTTTGTTTGTTGTGAACAACCCCAGCAGTGGCTTATGGTCTGTAAAGACTGTGAAGTGGCGGCCATATACAAAGTCATGGAACTTCTTTATGCCAGCCACTATGGCTAAGGCTTCCCTATCTATCTGTGCATAATTGCGTTCTAGGGTTCTAGAGTAGTATGCTATTGGGACTTGCATTCCATCAGCCTTCAAGTGACTTAACACAGCCCCAATCCCATAAGGGGACGCATCATAGGCGATGCACACTGGCAAGTTCTCATTGAAGTGCACGAGGACCACATTTGAAGAGAGTAAGGACTTAACCTCTTTGAAGCTCTTTTCATGTGCTTGTGTCCACTGCCAAGGGGCCTGTTTGTTCAAGAGCCGGTGTAACGGCTCAGCCACTGCAGCCTTGTGAGGAAGGAAGGAATGGTAAAAAATTAGCAGTCCCAGAAAGACCTGAAGTTCACCCTTGGATTTGGGGCTTGGGGCCTGCTGAATTGCTCACAGCTTGGATTCAGCAGGGTGGATGCCCTGAGCATCAATGCGGAATCCTAGAAACTCCGTGGAGGTAACCCCAATCTTGCACTTGTCTTGCTTAAGTTTCAGCCCCACTTGGCAGAAACGTAGCAAAACGGCTCTCAGCCTTTCAGCTAAATTGTCAGCTGAGTCCCCAGCGATGAGAACATTGTCAAAGTATGGGCAAACGCCAGGGATATTTCAGAGCATTCACTCCATTACACTCTGGAAGATGCCAGGGGCCACGTTTACTCCAAATTGCAAATTTTACCTTGAATGCCCCCCTGTGAGTCACTATAGTTTGGGCCTCGGCCGTTTCCTCATCAACTGGCAATTGTTGATAGGCCTGAGCCAGGTCAAGCTTAGCAAAGATCTGGCCCCCCTTGAGGGAGGCTAGAATGTGACTGACCACTGGTACTGGGTATGAATGCTGCTGCAGCACTTTGTTAAGCGTGCACTTGTAGTCCGCACAGATTCGGACATCACCATTGGCCTTCAGTGGCATAACTATGGGCGTTTCCCATGGACTACTGTCCACAGGCTCTAAGATACCCTGCTGAATCAGTTTATCCAGATCTGCATCTATTTTTCCCTTTAAGGCAAAGGGCACCCTGCGTGGCTTGATTCTAATGGGGGCTATGGCTGCGTCTAGCCTCAGAGAAATAGGAGGGCCTTTGTAGGAGCCAAGTTCTGGACTAAACACATCTGCAAACTCCTTGCAGACCCCAGCCAGGCCTATTGTTTGCACGCTGTGTATTCCAGTTACCTGAATTCCCAGGGCCTCAAACCGTCGAATCCAATGAGACTCATACAGTCTCCCCCAACCACAACTACACCCAGTAGCCCCTCAAAATTCCTACGTTGCACCTTGAGTGTGGCCTCCCCCTTCATGTTGACTCTGGAATTTTGGAAATCTGTGAGGATGAGGTTTGACGGCCTGAATTTCACCCATAGGCCACTTCTGCTGCAGACCTTGTTAAAGGTATCTAGGGAGATGATCGACAGAGCAGACCCAGTGTCCAGCTCCATCCTAAAAAATTATCTTGTATGTATTCCAACATACAGCCCAAATGTTGGAGATGTGGCAATAATGATGCGACATACTTTCATATTTGGTGGAATTGTAAAAAAGTAAAGGCTTTTTGGATTATGATTTGGTGGAACATTCAAAAGATTTTTAGAAAAAAGATAAAGTTTACTCCTCAACTATTTTTACTTGGTATTTTTGTTGACTTAAATGAAAAAGAAACTACTTTGATGTTGAATTTATTAACTGCAGCAAGGTTACTAGTAGGTTTATATTGGAAGAAAGATTCTTTGCCTACTTTAGAAGAATGGATATTTAAAGTATCTAGTTTTGCAGAAATGGCAAAAATTTCTGCTTATTTAAAGGATCATACACAAGAAAGATATATTACTGTATGGGGAAGGTGGATAGATTATATTCAGAAAAAGTATGGAATTAAAAAGTTTTATTTATTTTATGAATGAATATCAAATATTATAGAGAATTGTTTTATAGGTTATGGAGTTAAAGGTTAATTATGATATTTTTTTTTCTTTCTCTCTTTTTTTTTCTTTTTTCTTAATTATTATAATTTTCTTTTTTTTTTCTAACCCTGTATTCTGCTCTGGGAAGTGAAGGGAGGGGGGGTGGGGGTGGGAGGGAGGGTAAGGGGGGGTTCTCTATTCTAAAATTTTATTGTATTTTTATAAATGATTGTATGTTTTAAAAAATAAAAATTTTCAATTAAAAAAAAAAAAAAGAAACTTCACGTCGATGTGAAGCTTCTTCCTAAGTGGCCTGTGGACCCCCATTCTAAAAACACTCCTATGTGACACACAGAAGCCCACCCTGTTGTGGCTGGGGATCCTGGTACCTTTCTGAGGCAATTCTTCTGGGTAACCTTCTGGTGACCCAAACAGATGGAGGCCATGTGGCCTTGCCTCCCACAGGCCCTGCAGATGGCAGAGCAGAAACGGCAGTCTGTGTGGCGATGGCGGCCTCCACACCTGATGCACTGGGGGATGATGCTGGCTGGGCCTTCCCTCTGTGAGGCCTTCTCCCTGGAGTCTGATGCAGCTGGTCCACTTCCAATTCTGGATCCTGTTCGGATTCTTTGTGAGCAACCTCTTGATGGATGGTGGCTGGAACTTCAGGGGGCTTGGGGAGCCGCAAGGCCTTCACAGCTCTGCCTGCTGCTTCTTCGGCTGAAACTTCCCTCAGGGCATCTTGGAACTTGAGCTTCTGCTGCAACTCCTGGCTTCGCAGGCCAGAGACCAGCTGATCTCTCAGTCTCTCCTCCAAGTCTTTGAATTCGCAGGGCCTAGCTGCTTGTCGCAAGGCCACAACAAACTCTGCTGCAGACTCCCCAGGCCTCTGGTCCCTCTGCTCGAACGCGTGTCACCAGGCAATCACTGAGAGCTTGGGTTCAAAATGCTCTCGAAGCATCCTCTTCAATTCTGTGTAGGTGATTGATTCCAGTGGTGCTGGGGTGACCAGATTCTCTGCAATCTTGAAGGTCCCTTGCCCAGACACACACAGCAGAGTGGCAGCTTTGAGGTCATCTTCACAAATTTGATTCACCTGGAGGTAGTTCTCCACCCGGGCCACGTATGAGCTCCAGCATTCTGGGTGAGCTGTGTCAAACTCTGACACAGCCGGCCTATCTTTGCCATCGTTTCAGCCCAGGAACTTCATCCATGCCTCTTGCTGTGAGGATTGAGAAGGGGCCCCCTTTTCTGAGCTCACCTCCAGCATCTCAGTGTTGGCAGGCTAAGTCAATCTTCAGGAGCCACACTTATCCAAGCTGCAAGCCCCCCTGTAGTGAGTCAGCTTGGTTTTTTAATCTGTTTGCCTTGCAGGCATCCCACCTTCATCGCCAATGTTCTGTTTCAGGAAAAGAGGCATTGAGATGAAGCAACGAGTTCCAACAGTTCTCCTTTATTTCAAACACCAACAGAACAGGTTTTAAAATGGTGTGGCCCCCTTTTATAGCCCCCCCTGCACAATACCTTGCTGGCCAATCATTGCAAAGGATCTTTTCCCACCATTCGTGTGCACGCAAGGCTGGGAGCAGCCTTTCTTGTCCCGGGCTTCCACATGGTCTGCCCGGGCCAATCGCTGCAGCCTGTGCCTGTCGGCCCAGGGCATAACATGTCCCACTTTATCTGAATTCTTTATGCCCACATTCTGCATACAGTATTCTAGATGGTCACACCTCATTCTACTTGATTAACGCATCTCTTGACAAGATTGCAAGTGAGAAGTCTGCTACTTATTTTTTCCAGTTCACTTTTCCATGTTCTTAATGTAACAGTGCAGGAATATTTTCTTCATAACTTGGAAAGTCATATAATATGCATTTTCATGCACTATAATTTTCTCTACAAGAACAAAGTGTTCAAAAGAAAATTATATATTTAGGAAAATGTCTGTGAGACATTCTTGTTTATAAGGGCTTTAGCATATACACTTTCATAAGAGAATCTTCTACTAAATCCTCAACATTTGATAAGATTTTTTATTATTATTTTTGGAGACCCACATGTTCCGTGTAATAAACAATAAAAACCTCATCTTTCTTTTTAGGAAAAAAAATGTCATTCAGGCATTTAATTAAAACTTCAAAAATAGATTAATTGTAATTGAAAGCATGACAAATATAGGGGCTAGGGAAACCTAAATTAACATAGTTAATGAAATTACGTTACTTCTTTTGCTTTGTCAGGAAACTAAATCCTTTCTACCACTCTCTCCACTTGAAAAACAAATAATCTACTAGAGGAAATGATCTGCTTTTTTCACCCTGGGACTGCAAAAGCTATTAAGGCAAATTTAAGCAAACTACATCTTGCTATTTTAGAAATGAACTTTTAACACCTTTGCAAATGTGATTTTGCTTTGGAAAATTAGTGCTTGTTCTTTTGTATGCTACACAGATTTTAATGGTTTAATATAGAAATAGGGATATTTTGATTAAAAAACCTTTCTAGCTATTCCATAGGGTTTTTTTTTAGAAAAAGAAGAGTTTTTAACTAAACTTGCTACATTTGTCAAAAGTTGTTTCAAACACAATCCAAAATAAGGCATTAGATAATTAATATGGAATTGTATTGTGTAGACTGTCATTCATATTTAAATGTCTTTACACAGTAAAAATTCCATATTGCTCATCAACATTGTCTGGTTCACTTTCTTTTCTTTCCCCATTTAAAGAAAGGTATTTCTGATTTTCATATAAACATGGTGAGAAATTGGATTTAACAGATTAATTTTACATTCCAATAATGAATGCTTGAGAGAGTCTTAGTGCAAACATCAGTGTTTCCCCATACTGCAAGTGAAATGCAGTTTCTAAATTTTCAATTTGACAATATTTGGTATTATTTCCAAAGACTTGTAAACAAAATTGCCAGAACAGATGGTGCAGAATATTTGCATGTAAATTTTTTCATCTTCAAGGTGTTTAAGGGATCATTTTCCAGCATTGTTTAAACTTGAAAAATGCTGAGTTGTTTACACCATTCCTAGCTGTTTAAATAGAAACTCCTTCTCTTCTTTTGAAATGATTATAAGATATATTTTTTCAGGAAACCCTAGAGCAGAGGTCCCCAACCTTTTGGGCACCAGGGACCAGTTCCATGGAGAAAGGGTTTTCCATGGACCGGAGAGTGTGTGGTTTTGTGTGCTGCCTGCATCCCACAGATGAGGCTTTGCTTGTTTGTGCGGACTGGTTGCTGGCATGCCATGGCACGGTACTGGTCCATGGATTGGGGGTTAGGGACCCCTGCACTAGAGAGTAGAAGAAGTTTGCCTTGAATGTTCCCATAACAACACCAAGATTTTTGGTGTTATGAGCATGGGAGCACAGTGTTTAGAATGCAATATTGCAGGCTAACTCTGTGTTCCACTGTCAGGAGTTCTATCCTGACCAACTCAAGGTTGACTCAACCTTCCATCTTTCAGAGATCATTAAAATGAGGACCTAGATTATTGGGGTCTGACTCTGCAAACTGTTAGAGAATGCTGTAAAGCACTATGAAGTCATATATAAGTCTAAGTACTATTGCTATTTTTGAAAACTTTAAAAATATATATTTGGAATGCATCATTTAAGCCATCAAGCCCAAACCTAGCTCAGTTTTTGTGTCCATATAAGAGATGAGCCTCCAGGCTCTGTTTGAAAACATTCAGAGAAGTTAACCACCTCGCTAAGGATTAGCTTTGCTCTTACCTTAAGGAAATTGATTCCCAGCCCCTCAGTTTATGAGTCAACCACAAAAATCATGGTTCCTGAAGTCTACTTGCAAGGAGCAGTTGTCTGGAGTTCATGTGGGCAATACCATGATCTCTCCTTTCTTTTGAGAAATTTCCCAGCCACCATCCACCTTTTGGCCACTGATCTCCACCTTAATGCCATGCCTGAACCTCCAGGGCTCCCTAGTTTTCCATGTCCTTACCAGAACTCTTTGCTCTACAATGTTCTGTTATTGATATCATACTGTAATTATGGAACCCCACAAAATGTATTACAACCTGATTGTTATGTTGGCCACATATGTTACTGCAGTCACCAGATCACATTTTGGGTGCTTGGCAACCAGTTCACTTTTACAACTGTTTGAAGTGTCCCTTCAAATGTGATAGTGATTTTTGATGTTTAATGCTAGTTTCTGGTGTTTTACTTACGTAAAAAAAAAACCCCACCTGATGGGATGTAATGGCGATTGCTTAACAACTGCCATGTTCACTGACTGCTGCAAAAACATTCATAAAGCCAGGTCCAGTCACGGTTCATCTTCCAAATATTTGGTACTTCATACAGGTTTCAAATTTTCTCATACAATATAAGGGTAATTTCTCAAAGACTTTGTCATTAATATTACTGTATGCTAATGAATTAATATTTAAAATATTTGAAATCTGTTTTTGTAAAACATCATATCTTTTTCATTGGATATCAGCAGTCAACACTAACAACATTGCTTTTATTTCTTTTACAGTTTTAAAATATTTAAAATATTTTAAAATATTTTAACTCAACAGTACAAAGAATTGTGCAAAGAATTCTCTTGGAATGGTATACAGTGTAAATATTTTTATATGCTGTGCAATCCTTTTTCTTTTTCTATTCCTTCAGAACAATTTATAACCTTCAATTATTGTATTATAAAACTTTGAATATTGTTCCACCTGAATTTAGTTATATCTATTTACACCCCAATTATAAAAGTTGAAATTCCTGAACTTTGAATATTAGTACATATACTGACAGGAGACTGAAAATTTATGAAATAATTTCTTCCTAATTTTTGACTACATGAATTAAAAATGTCTGTAACTCCCTCATTCTTGCATTTCAAACTCTCTTATCTGAACTTCTTGTTAAACAGAGTTCTTAGAGGCATAGTTCCTGCTTCCAAAACCATAGTATTCAGTTTAATGGCCTAACGATCCAGTTTGACATGCAAAGCCCTCAAATCCACTGCCAGAGGAATTTGTGGTAAAATTTAGGTCTTCCATATCTCTATCTGCTAAAACCCAGTTTCCATATACAAAGATTACTTTTGTATTAGGTCAAAAGTGTGATCAGTTTTATTTCCATCCCTCCTTTTAATGGATTTTAAAACTATATTACCTGGTGAGGAATGGTTAGAAGTTCAAAAGCTAGGAAGCAGTTTTGGAAACCCTAAAACTCTAAAATCCTTTCAAAAAGTAACAGATTAAAAAGATGGAATGCCCTTGTAGAGATAGAGGTCATGCAGAGGCCATGTGCAGCACACTGCCATGGCTCAAATACCTACATGATCTCACCTACGTGATCTCACCAAGTTCACACCACCAGGATGTTGCAGAACACTGCCCCTGGCTGGTGCCCCCTGGCTGGTATATTCTTAAGGATTGGAGAGGAGAATCCACCAATAAAAATGCTGCTGCTATTTTATCTTATGCTTATGGATATCTTATGTTACTTTATGGATTACTGCCTTGTCGTGGTGAAGGGGCTTGTGTAACTCAATGAAGCTATAAGCTATGCCGTATAGGGCCACCCAAGACGGACAGGTCATAGCAGAGAGTTCTGACAAAATGTGATCCACTGGAGAAGGAAATGGCAAACCACTCCAGTATCTTTGCCATGAAAACCCCATGGACAGTACTAAAAGGAAAAAAGATATGACGCTGGAAGATGAGCCCCTAAGGTCGGAAGGTGTCCAATATGCTACTGGAGAAGAGCAGAGGGTTAGTACTAGTAGCGCCAGAAAGAATGAAGCAACTGGGCCAAAGCTGAAAGGACGCTCAGCTGTGGATATGTCTGGTGGTAAAAGGAAAATCCGATGCTGTAAAGATTTTTTTCTCCTAGAAACCTGGAATGTAAGATCCATGAATCAAGGCAAGCTAGATGTAGTCAAAAAAGAAATGACAAGACTGAACATCGACATCTTAGGAATCAGTGAACTAAAATGGACAGGAATGATGAATTTAACTCAGATGACCATCAGGTATACTACTGTGGGCAAGAATCCCTCAGAAGAAATGGAGTAGCCTTCATAGTCAATAAAAGAATGGGAAAAGCAATACTGGGATACAATCCCCAAAATGACAGAATGATCTCAATTCGAATCCAAGGCAAACCATTCAATATCCCAGGAGTCCAAGTCTATGCCCCAACCACTGGTGCTGAAGAGGATGAAATTGACCAGTTCTATGAAGCTCTACAGCACCTTATAGAATTAACACCAAAAAATGATGTCCTTATCATCATGGGGGATTGGAATGCTAAGGTAGGAAGCCAAAAGATAACCGGAATAACAGGCAAGTTTGGCCTTGGAGTACAAAATGAAGCAGGGCACAGGCTGATAGAATTTTGTCAAGAGAATACGATGGTCATAGCAAACACTTTTTTCCAACCACCCAAGAGATGGCTCTACACATGGAAATCACCAGACGGTCAACACAGAAATCAGATTGACCATGTGCTCTGCAGCCAAAATGGAGAAGCTTTATACAGTCAGTAAAAACAAGACCAGGAGCTGACTGTGGCTCAGACCATGAGCTTATCGTTGCAAAATTTAGGCTTAAATTGAAAAAAGTAGGGAAAAGCACTAGGCCACTCAGGTATGAACTAAATCATATTCCTGATGAATATACACTAGAGGTGACAAATAGATTTAAGGAATTAGATCTAATAGACAGAGTGCCTGAAGAACTATGGATGGAGGTTCGCAACATTGTACAAGAGGTAGCAACTAAAACCATCCTAAAGAAAAAGAAATGCAAGAAAGCAAAATGGCTGTCTGAGGAAGCTTTGCAAATAGCTGAGGAAAGAAGGGAAGCGAAAGGCAAAGGAGAAAGAGAAAGATACACCCAATTGACTGCAGAATTCCAGAGAATAGCTAGAAGAGATAAGAATGCCTTCTTAAATGAACAGTGCAAAGAAATAGAAGAAAACAACAGAATAGGGAGGACCAGAGATCTCTTCAAGAAAATTGGAGATATGAAGGGAACGTTTCATGCAAAGATGGGCATGATAAAGGACCAAAATGGCAGGGACCTAACAGAGGCAGAATTGATTAAGAAGAGATGGCAAAACTACACAGAAGAACTATACAAGAATGAGCTTAACATCCCAGATAACCACAATGAGATGGTCACTAACCTCGAACCAGACATCCTAGAATATGAAGTAAAATGGGCCTTAGAAAATCTGAGCAACAACAAAGCTAGTGGAGGTGACAGTATTCCAGCTGAGCTATTCAAAATCTTAAAAGACGATGCAGTAAAAGTGCTACACTCAATTTGCCAGCAAATTTGGAAAACTCCACAATGGCCACAGGATTGGAAAAGGTCAGTTTACATTCCAATTCCAAAGAAAGGCAATGCCAAAGAATGTTCAAACTATCGCACCATTGCACTCATTTCACATGCTAGTAAAGTTATGCTTAAAATCCTACAAGCTAGACTCCAGCAGGATGTGGATCGAGAACTACCAGAAGTACAGGCAGGATTTCAAAGAGGCAGAGGAACTAGAGATCAAATTGCCAACATACACTGGATCATGGAGAAAGCTAGGGAGTTCCAGAAAAAAATCTACTTCTGCTTCATTGACTATGCAAAAGCCTTTGATTGTGTGGATCACAACAAATTGTGGCAAGTTCTTAAAGAGATGGGAGTACCAGACCATCTCATTTGTCTCTTGAGAAAACTATATGCGGGTCAAGAAGCAACAGTGAGAACCGAACACGGAACCACTGATTGGTTCAAAATTGGAAAAGGAGTCCGGCAAGGCTGTATACTGTCGCACTGCCTATTTAACTTATATGCAGAGCACATCATGAGAAAGGCAGGGCTAGATGAATCAAAAGTTGGAATTAAGATTGCCGGGAGAAATATCAACAACCTAAGATATGCAGATGATACCACTCTAATGGCAGAAAGTGAAGAGGAACTAAAGAGCCTCTTGATGCGGGTGAAGAAGGAGAGTGCAAAAGTTGGCTTGAAACTCAACATTAAGAAAACCAAAATCATGGCATTCGGCCCTCTTAATTCCTGGCAAATAGATGGGGAAGAAATGGAGGTAGTGACAGATTTTATTTTTCTGGGCTCCAAGATCATCTCAGATGGGGACTGCAGCCAAGAAATTAAAAGACGCTTGCTCCTGGGGAGGAAAGCTATGGCAAATCTAGACAGCATACTAAAAAGCAGAGACATCACCCTGCCAACAAAAGTCCGTATAGTCAAGGCCATGGTTTTCCCAGTTGCAATGTATGGCTGTGAAAGTTGGACCATAAGAAAGGCTGAGCGCCAAAGAATTGAGGCCTTTGAACTATGGTGCTGGAGAAGACTCCTGTGAGTCCCTTGGACTGCAAGGCATTCAAACCGGTCAGTCCTAGAAGAGATCAACCCCGACTGCTCTTTAGAAGGCCAGATCCTGAAGCTGAAACTCAGATACTTTGGCCACCTAATGAGAAGGAAGGACTCACTGGAGAAGGGCCTAGTGCTGGGAAAGATTGAGGGCAATAGAAGAAGGGGACGACAGAGAATGAGATGGCTGGATGGAGTCACTAAAGCTGTAGGTGTGAACTTAAATGGACTCCAGAAGATAGTACAGGACAGAAAGACCTGAGGAACGTCGTCCATGGGGTCGCATTGGGTCGGACACGACTTCACAATTAACAACAATAACAACTTGGAAAAACTGTATAAAAGCAATAAACACTGTGAAGGTAGTCAGACATCTTTGCACCTGCAATGACTGGTCTCTGATTCCATCATCTGGTGACTGAAGCAGGACCCCCCCATGGGTAGCAACAGCCAATATACTTACCAGTGTCTGGAACAGACCTCTAGGTGCACTTTCGTCCTCTGGGACCCCTCAGTAAGTATGGATTGCAATCTATCTCAACACCAGCAGAAACATGTACAGGAACTCCGATTCCTTTTACACAAGTCAGGTGTGACGGCGCCTGAGGGAGACATAAGGAAGCTGGTTGAGAAGTATGGAAACACTGCCCCTGGTATCCAGAGCACGCAACACCCCGTTTACGGGATTGGATAAAGATAGGGCATACTTTACATCTTGAATCCTGGGCTCCAGTACAGATATTACATCGATGGTATCAATGCTGTCAAGCAGTGGAAAAATTTGGCTCTGATGCTTCTGCAGGACAACAATTGACTACAAGCCCCCCCACCTGATTATGACCAGGTAAAACTTGTCCCTCCAAAAGCATCTCCAATTGGACCTTCAGCTCCTTGTGAAAAGGCTAATACGTTTGCTTCTTTACGGCCATCATACACCCCCATAAGGAAAATATTAGAGGAACAATTAGAAAAAAAGGGGGGGGGGAAATATAGAAGAAATTGCCGATATGCTTTCTGTTTGTCCAGTACATACCACGGGACAAGTAAATCAGAATGGAGCTCAAATAGTGGAATATCGCCCTTTGTCATATGCAATTTTAACAGAACTGAGAAAAGGAATTAGAGATATGGGGTTGGGAAGTACCTATGTGCAGGGAATGCTGGAAGCCGCTATGAGAAATCATATCTTAGTACCTGAAGATTGGAAAACTATCTTTCGCATGTTGCTTACTCCAGCGCAATATGTAGTTTGGGACAGCAAATTTAAACACCAATGTGCTGTGTGTGCTCTTCATTTGGGGGGGGGGTCTTTATTCCTGATCAATTGTATGGTTCTGGTCCCTTTGCCCCAGTTGATGCCCAGATTGTTCTACCGTGTGCCACTTTACAGGTTTCTTCTGAATGCACTTATCAAGCCTTTGGGAAAGTGCCTGTTTCTGGCAAGGCTCATCAAGCCTTCTCTAATATCAGGCAGAAGGCTACTGAGCCATATCCTGATTTTATTAATAGATTACAGGATGCCTTACGGAGGCAGATAGACAATCTCATTAAGAGCTGAAGTGGCGCAGCAGTTAGAGTGCAGTACTGCAGGCCACTTTAGCTGACTGTGTTCAGCAGGTCAGCGGTTCAAATCTCACCGGCTCAAGGTTGACTCAGCCTTCCATCCTTCCGAGATAGGTAAAATGAGGACCCAGATTGTTGGGGGCAATGTAAATATATATATACATTGCTTACTGGTGTACACTGCTTAGAGAGTGCTTGCACTTAAAGCGGTATATAAGTCTCATAAAAAAATAAATAAATCTTGAAGCTCAGCAGGAATTGTTGAGGAGGCTGGGAAAGGACAACGCCACTTCTGAATGTCGAAGGGCAATTATCAGTCTGGGAAAAAATCCTGAACTGGCAGATATGATTAGAGCATGTCAGGATATAGGAACAGCCTCTTACCAAACCAATTTATTGACAGCTGCTTTATCACAAGGCAGCAAGCCTCAAGGAAAGTGTTACAACTGTGGCAAACCCGGTCATTTTAAAAGGGAATGTAGAAAGTTGGGGGGGGGGTATGTCTGCAGCATCTCACTCCTCTTTCCATCTGGGATTGAAGCCAAAAACAAAATGCCCAAAGTGTCAAGAGGGTTATCTTTGGGCAAGTGAATGTTGGTCGAGAAACAGCTGATCAGGCCAGTCTCTGGCCCCAGTCCAAATAGAGACAACAGACCAACAACAGAAAATAATCCTGCAGCTACAAGAGGTAGTGCCGGTATTGATTTGATACTGCAGGAGGAAGTGAAATTTAAATTTCCTGGGGAGGTTCCAGTAGTTTCATCTCAATTATCAGGCCCCCTACCACAAAATTATGTAGGGCTTGTCCTTCCGTGGTCAAGCATGGGTAAAAAAGGCATTTTTGTTATCCCCCAAGTGATAGATTCGGACTATGCTGGAATTATTTAAGTTCAATTGTGGACCAACTTGCCTCAAATTTTGCCCATTTACACTAGCCCTGCTCAGCTCTTGCATTTGCCTTATTTTATCCCTGCAGGGGGAGAGTTAAAGGAGAGAGAGGAAGGAGGCTTTGGTTCTACTAACCTGGCCACTTCCATTATAGCTGCCATCATTACCCTGATCACATTTCAACGGCCCCGTCAGATCATTGTGCTGCAGGGTAAGCCATTTGAGGGAATTTTGGACACTGGAGCAGATGTTTCAGTGATCTCTGCCAAGCAGTGGCCTACCACCTGGCCAACCGAACACTGTCCAGGTGTGTGAGGTGGGGTGGGAGTCATCAAAGTGCATGTCAAAGTGCGCAATTTCTTTCAGCCCATTTGCCTAATTCAGATTTGGTCATTCAGGTTTGCCCCTTTATATTAGATATTCATGTCAGCCTTTGGGGACGTGACCTACTCAGTAAATTGGGTGCCACCCTCACTTTGGAAAACTGAGACTACTACCCTCCCGTTGACTTGGCTGGTTAAAGAGCTGGTGTGTATTGATCAATGGCCCATGTCACACAAAAAATTGACGACTCTCCACCAGCTGGTTAATGATCAGCTGCTTGCTGGTCATGTTATGCCTTCCACTAGTCCATGGAATACCCTTGTTTTTATCATAAAAAAGAAAAGTGGCAGGTGGCGCTTCTTGCACGACCTTAGGGCTGTTAATGCCTGTATTCAACCTATGGGCCCTTTGCAGTGTGGAACACTTAACCCTAATTTGATTCCTCAAGATCATGAAGTAATGGTTATTGACTTAAAGGATTGTTTTTTCTCTATTCCTCTATGCCCCGCTGATCAGAAAAAGTTTGCATTTACTGTGCCTGCAGTGAACCATTCAGAACCTAATAAATGTTATCACTGGACAGTTTTGCCACAGGGAATGCTGAAAAGTCCCACATTATGTCAGCTTTATGCTGCTGCAGCATTAGCCCCTTTTCGCAAACGTTATCCATTGGCTTTGGTATATCATTATATGGATGATATTTTAATTGAAGCCCCAAAGATACAACCTAATTGGCTTTTCAAAATACAAAATGATTTAGGTATCTATGGATTGCAGGTTGCCTCAGAAAAAATACAGCTGCACTCTCCCTATCTTTATTTAGGGCATAAAATGTTGCAATCTTATTCTGTTCCAGCTTTTCCTCGCTTGAGCTTACCCAAAGTTATTTTGTTGGTCAATTTGCAGCAATTGCTGGGCACCCTCAACTGGGTTCACCCATATTTTTCTTTATCTACACATTTACTTAGTCCATTATTTGACTTATTGACCAAAGGAAAACAACCTGGAGATCTCATTATAATTCTACCTGCAGCACTTGCCACGGTTGAACAAATTAATGGCATCTTGAGTATTCAATTTGTGGACTGTATTCCACATAAAGATTATCAGTTAACTCTTTTGATATTCCCTACTAGTAAGCTACCTACAGGAGTATTAGCTGTATTAGAAGCGCAAAAAGTATATTGTATTGAATGCCTTTATTTACCTCATACTCCATCCCAAAATGTTTTGCCATTTATCCAAGCTGTTGCTGAAATAATAACCTTAGTACGCACTCGAGCTTGCTGTAGAAATGGGACTGATTTAATGAATATTGTTTTTCCTATCCCAAAATCTGATTTTCAATTTTATTTTCAGAATAACTTATCTCTTCAGTGCTCTTTAACTGATTATATAGGCTGTATTTCATATCATTTGCCTAAAGATCCTCGGCTTGCTTGTTTAATGACTTCTTCCTTTCCTGTCTGCCCACTGCTTTTTTCTTCTCATTGCTGCAAGCTCCTACTATTTTTTCCAATGGAGGGCAAACGAGAGGAGTGATTGCTTACAAGGATCCTCATGATGATACCTGGAAGGTGTCCTACACTGCAGTGCAATCCTCACAGCAACGCTCAGAATTATCTGCTGCTATTCTAGCTTTCCACACCTTTTCTCAACAGCCTTTTAATTTAATCTCTGACTCTCATTATGCGTGTCAACTTATTTTTAATCTTCCAGGTGCTTATATCTCGCCCAGGATTGACCCCAATCTCATGGCTTTGTTTTTAACTTTGCAGCAGCTGCTACAAGATCAGAAGCATTTATACTTTGTTTCTCATATACACAGTCACTCATCCCTTCCTGGCCCTCTTTCTGAAGGCAATAGTCATGCTGATGCTGCTGTTCATGTTTTACCCACTTTGTTTTCAGATCCTTTTTTTAGTCACTCTTTTTTCCATCAAAACACTAGGGGGCTGGCACAAGCTTGCCATATTCCACTCGACCAAGCCGAGCAGATTGTTTCATCCTGTCCCCAATGTTCTGGGGCATCTCCTTCGGGGGACACGGGAGTTAATCCCCGTGGTTTCACCTCTAATCATCTATGGCAAATGGATGTTACCCATGTTCCCTCTTTGGCTCCCTGGAAATATATTCATTTATCTATTGATACCTATTCAGGAGCACTTTGGGCCACACCTCAAAGAGGGGAAACAGCTAAACATGTTATTTCTCATCTTTTTTTGGCCATTGCAGCCTTGGGTAAGCCCTCTTCTTTAAAAACTGATAACAGGCCAGCCTATTCTTCAGTGGCCTTTTTGCAATTTTGTACAACATGGAATATTGTTCTTACTCATGGTCTCCCCTATAATTCCATGGGTCAAGCCATCGTGGAACGTGCTAATCGGTCCTTTAAGGACTGCCTCCACAAACAAATAAAAAAGAGGTCTCTCGGGTACCCAATTTGTCGTGGGTAACACAACAGGTTAAAAAATTATTATTTACCTTAAACCAATTGAATGTTTCCATTCACAATTTGACCACTTATGAGAGACTTTATACAGAAAACAAGCTTGCCTCCCCCTGTGGTATATTATCAGGCTTTACCAGACAAAGCATGGCTGGGACCGGTCCCTCTGATCACTTGGGATGAGGCTATGCTTCTGTGCTTGCTCCTACAGGGCCTTTGTGGATTCCAGCGTGTTGTGTCCACCCAGCCAAGGATGTTGTGGCACCAGTCCCTGGATCCGGTCCCAGAAATGGCAAGGGTGACTCTACAGATGGCACAGTGACCAATCTGATTCCGCCATGACAGTTGACCAGTAACATGGGGAGATGTGAAGAACTTGACTGCCAAAGTGCAGGCAGTGCTGCAGCAGCAACAAGTAGAGCAAACCCCCGAGAACCTGTGTGCTGCCATTTTTGCGGTTTTAACTGCAAATTCCTTAGCCATCATTTGATTGTTAACAGCTGCCCTTTGGCAACAGCAGCTGTCATCTCACCCAAACAATCATTTGAGCAACGAATGAAGCAAAATCTATGGGTGCAGCTGGCTAACATCACACAAAATGATCTTTTGCTTATTTGAAGTGTATGACATGGAAAATTTGCTTTCTACATGTTTAGTCCCTGTTTGTACCCCTTCTGCAGTAATTCAAAACTTCACTGGCTTGAGCAGATTTTTATTAAATGAGAACTTTAACTATGGGACTATATCTAATTGGGGGTTCACTGCTTATTATCCACCCCCTGAAGCTATTGCAAGGGTGATAGCAATCCTTGTAAATATAACATGTGCAAAAATAGTTAATTGTACTTCTTCAAGTAAAAAACCTCACTGTCGTCATATTAGTTCACCAGTTTTAAACTGCACAGCTTTTGAAGAGACTTCCTTTAACTTTGCCCATGTTTGGCTACCACAAGGATGGTTTTTTATATGTGGTCAAGAAACTTTTAATTATATTCCTGCTAATATTAGTGAAATGCAGTGTTGCCTCAGCCGGCTGATTCCTGTTTTGCTTTCCAAACAACAATTTCACTTGAACCGTTCTCAGTGTGGGGTCACGCTAGATAGCACTTGTGACTCTGAGACAGTCTTACTTAATAAAGTGGAATATGTAGCGCTGACTGTGTCTATGGTGGGTGTGCCAGTACTTGCTGCTCGTGCTCACCTTAACCTTAACGCTGTTGCGTGTAATTTAGCAAAAACAATTAATGCTACTTCTTCAGCTATCTCCGCAATCAACCATGAGCTGCAAGATTTGAGAAAGGCTATTTTGAAAAATCACACTGCTATTGATTATTTGCTTCTGTGCCAGCATTTGGGTTGTGAAAGTTTTAAAGGAATGTGTTATTTCAATATTTCAGATAGGTCACGAACCATCCAGCACCAGCTCAATATTTTACACAACTTGGCCTCTGATTTGAAAATTGATACTTTAGGATCTTGGTGGGAAAGCCTTTGGGCTTGGTTGCCCACAGGATTATTGGGAAATGTCCTACATTATTTAATCATTATTTTTGCTATTTTGATTGATGGGTGCTGCTTTGTTCAGTGTCTTCCTTCCTTTTGCAACATATGTATCACAGTTTTTTGCCCCAAACCCACTCCCACCTTGCCTCAGGGTCAGTTTATGCCCTATATAAACAAATGCAAGGATGTGCCTCTCCTGATTATGATCCTTTCACTAACTGCTCTTACAATGATGCCTTGTCTAACAAAACAAAAAAGAGTGAGATGTAGAGATAGAGGTCATGTAGAGGCTGTGTGCAGCACATTGCCGTGGCTCAAATACCTACATGATCTCACCAAGTTCACACCATCAGGATGTTTCAGAGCACTGCCCCTGGCTGGTGCCCCCTGGCTGGTATATTCTTAAGGATTGGCGAGGAGAATCCACCAATAAAAATACTGTTGCTATTTTAATCTTATGCTGCTTGGAAAAACTGTATAAAAGCAATAAACACTGCGAAGGCAGTCACACATCTTTGCACCTGCAATGACTGGTCTCTGATTCCATCATGCCCTCAAGCCACCAACTACCTTGAGGGTTGTGAAACACTCTCAGACTCTCGTATCAGTTGACAGAGCTAGGTCTTAATGTTTTTCTATCTCTATTAGAGCTCTGTTGTTTGTGCCATTTTGGGCAGAACTGTTACCTCTCTACATGACTATAGCCAATGTTTTGTTATTGCACACATTTACATACTACCATAGAAAAACTATTAAAATAAATTAATTTATCTACCAAAACAAGGCAGTTTAAAAATAGCCAGTCAGATAAATATAATTGAAACTGGCTAACAGTGAGGGAACAATTCAACTCTAAATAACTAATTTTAAATTTGGTTCAATCCAATCCAATCCAATGTATCTGAATGTTTCCCTTTGAAATAAATGATTTTTCAAAGTTCTAAATGAGTGCCAAAACCAAAGGCAGATAGAATAATTAATTAATTAATAAAACTAAATAAATTAGTATGTGCTAGTACCTGACTGATGCTAATTTTAGCCTTTTACTGGTCTTTGTAAACCATCTCTGATTCCTTTTCAGCCAGGTACAATGTAAATTATTACTACAGAATAATTTCATATAAAGCAGTTTTATAAGAATTGAATATGCCAATGAAAGTGACAGGGGAGAAACAGATAGATATATAATTAAAGGAATACATCTTACTTTTTCAACATGAGGGTTGCTGAAAAATGACAAGAAACTATGGAAAAGATCAAATTGAACTGTTTTAGGAGAAAGGAGAGCTGCCCAGCTAGACAAAAGTGATATGATTTTTGAACTTTTGAGATCACACTTGATGCATTCAATAAGCAATGTTTGGTAGGAACAGTTGGTAATTTAGAGTTCTCCAGCATGATTGGATGGAGAACCCACGGATGGGTTGTCTCAATCTATCTGCTCCAATTAGACTATTTGCTCCAATTAGTACCGCCCCCGCTGTGCAACTGCACCCCAGTTTTAGACTTAGTCTCTTTGCTCTAAGACGCATTTTTTCTTTGCTCCTGGAGCAAAAGACTGTGTATTTTCCTTTTTTTGTCTTATTCCTGTTAGCTTAGTTCTAACTCCTCATTTTCATTAATTGTGATTTGACAATATAATTTTTTTTTCCAGTGATCGGAATTCATCTTCAGCCTGACTGCCTGGCCGGGCTGACAGGCTGGGCATATACCGACCCTTCCCTTCAAGGGAACCCCTTTTTTTCCTCTCTTCTTCTGAGAGCTTCCTTAAATTGCTGCCTTAAGAGCCAAGCTCTATTTTGTCTTTTGCGACCTACCGCAGCTTCGGAAGCTCCGAAACTCCAGCCGCCGCCTCGACGATCCCCCCACTGTCAGCTGTTCGTCGGAAAACCCGATCTTGACTCGCTGACTGCCCGCGGCTTCGGAGACAAGGGTAAGCCTTGCCGATCGACTGGGGGGCTCTGCAAGCGGCGATGAAGTTCGTCAGGCCTGGAGGGAGCCTTTTTTAGGTCCCTCGGCCTCAGCAGAACGTCGTAAGATAAAGGAGAGGGTATTGACACGAACTTGATTTCCGAGGCCTGGAGGCCTTATTGGTCCTCGGCCAGCCTCAGCGCTTCCCAGCTGACCCATTTAAGTACCCTCCGCTGCGTTAGGAGCCCAAGCAATTCTGCGGAACGAGGGCTCATCGCAGTTAGGCCTCAGGCTTCACAGGCCTTCTTTCTAACGGCTGTTTTTGGTGTGCAGAGGCTTGTGGCCACCATTTTGAACCACCTCACGGCCGCCATTTTGAAATTTACTGAGGCCCAGACTGCCTGCAGGAACATTCCAGAAGGCAGTTTCTGACAATCTGAGGCAGAGGCCTCTAAATTTGACGAACCTTATCACCAGACAAGACTGATTGGATTGGGGAGGGCAAGCTCATTCCGGAAGGACGCACTGCCTACCAATCCCCCATTGCCCACCCCCCTCCCTGGGCCAGATCATCTCTGCTGGGCTCCCTTAGTAAGCTTACAACACTGAGGGGGACGTTTTTGCTGAGGTTGAGCCCCAGAGCAGATTCATCATGGCAGAGAAGTCTACCAACAAGCCGGCCAAGAGGAAACATCCAACTGAGGCAAGTGGAAAGAATACTTCCAAGCGAGCCAAGTCAAGCAGGGAAACCACTAATCCACAGATGAGGGAAGAGGAGTCCCACAGACTGAGGGCGGCCTCCCCAGGTCAGACGGGCACAACGGGAAGGTCCATTTTTGAACCCCTTTCCTCCCATTGTGCCTCAGCCCCAGGGGCCTGGTCTCCCCCCAGGGGAATTTCCCATTCAGAATCAGCCACAAGAGTGGCTCCAGGGACAGGTGCAACTGGCCAGGACACCCTTAATTTGGGTCCTCAGGCCACATTCACCCCCACTGCAGCAGGGCTTCGCCCTCCTGAAAACCAGACTCTAAATCCAGACCAGCTTCAGTCCATGATAGCCCAGGCTGTGACTCAATTCATGGCTTCCAACGCCCCACAGCCACCCCCACAATCCATGTATCATTCCCAATCCAGATATCATGGATGAACCTTCATCAGATCTAGAATCAACAGGGGCTGAACCATCAGATCTGATTATGTCAGAGGACGAGGGTATCACTCCATCTGACCCCACCCCTCCTGTCGGTCTCTTTGACCATTCACTCTTTAATTCCCTGCTACTCAAGGCCTGCACAACTGCAAACCTCCCTCAAGAACAGGAGACTCCACCTACAACATCCAAAGGTCCCCACGCCATATATACCGAGCCCTCAGTCTCTCAGAACCATATTCCCTGCCCTCCCCTTTTTCTCAATATTGTTCAAAAACAATGGGAGAATTTGGGATCCCTTTCAAGTCCTGGTGCCGTAGAAAAGACATTATTCAATGTTGCCCCTTCTTTGACCTCACTATTGGAAATTCCCCAGATTGATGAGCCCCTGAACTCATTGTTTCCCAATGCTAACATTCCTGGGGATATAAATAAGGCACTTAGGGCAGAAGATAAAAAGATTGAGTCCGCATTACGCAGGTCCCATCTGGCATCAGCCTGGGCAACAAAGGTGGCAACATCCATGGCTTTCTTCACCAGGGCTTCAGTCCTATGGCTACATGAGCTCCAGGACATGGTTCCTCCGGACCAGCTCAGAGCTCACCAAAATTTGGGTAAGTTAGTGGCTACGTCTCAGTACCTAGCCAACGCTTCTCTGCACATGGCCAGATACACTGCCCAGATCATCGCGGCAGACATCTCAGCACGAAGGCTCCTTTGGCTCAGGAATTGGCGAGCAGACACCAAGGCCAAATGGCGTCTGGCCTCTAAACCTTACACAGGTGGACATCTCTTTGGTAAGACACTAGAACCATACTTAACAGAAGGTAAGGACAAACATAAAACTCTGGTTAACTCAGCAAAGAAAGGAGATAAGCACTCGGGAAACAGCATGTCACAGAGCAATTACAGGAGGCAGCCCTTTTGGCCAGCTCCATCCTGGGACTGGGGCCAGGCATCTCGCTTTTCCTTTCAGAGACAAGAACGACAGCAAGATCATTCAGCATACAGAAGCAGACCACAGATCCAGACCAAGTGGTCCTTTCGAGGCGGAGGGGGTCGTTCCTTTAAACGAGGCAAGTGACCTCGCAGTCTCACCTCCCATAGGAGGCCAGCTGGCCCTTTATTCCAGCACTTGGGCAGCCACCACTACAGATGCATGGGTGTTAGGCACCATCACCCAAGGTCTGAGACTAGAATTTTGTTCCCAACCACCTGACAAATTCCGCTCTTACCCTATCCCAACGAGCAGTACCAGAGCTGATCTTATGTCAGAAGCCATAGCTCATTTATTACAAATACAAGCAATTGAACCAGTACCACAAGACCAAGAAGGACGAGGGTTTTACTCAAACCTCTTCGTCATCCCTAAGACTTCGGGGGGCTGGAGGGCAATCTTAGACTTAAAAGGTCTAAACCTTTACTTGAGGTATAAGAAGTTTAAGATGCAATCACTTCAATCAATCCTGGCTAGCATCAGGCAAAGTGACTTTCTTACCTCAATAGACCTGACTGAGGCATATTTGCACATTCCTATTTTTCCTGACCACCGCAAATTCCTCAGATTCAGTTATGCCCAACACCACTACCAGTACAGAGCCCTACCATTTGGCCTCTCATCTGCACCGAGAGTATTTACAAAGGTACTGGCAGTGCTCGCAGCCCACCTTAGATAAATTCCAATTAGAATTCAATGTTATTTAGATGACATACTAATTCAGTCATCATCATTCCAAAATGCTCAGTCAGACCTCGCCCTAGCCATCAAGATCTTTCAGGAGCACAGTTTTTCTGTTAATTTCCAGAAAAGTCATACCGTACCAACAACTCAACTCCTCCATTTGGGCGCTGTTATAGACACAGACAATTGTACGGTCTACCTATCTCAGGACCAACGGAACTCTATTCAGACCCTTGTACGTCGGATCCGAAAGGACAGAGTAGTCTCATTGGCCTCCCTATCACAGCTACTGGGAAAGATGGTGTCCTGCGTACAAATTGTGCCGTGGGCACATCTCCATGCCAGAGAATTACAGTGGCTTTTCCATCCATTTCAGAGATTTCACACCAGCATATCCCACCAGAAGGTCCGAGTTCCACGGTCGGTGTTGAACTCCCTTCAATGGTGGGACTCTCTGGCACTGTCACGGGGAGCAGAATTCAAAGAGCCAGACAGGATTACCATCACCACAGACGCAAGCCTGTTTGGGTGGGGGGCACACCTCCACACACACTGGGCTCAAGGTCGGTGGTCCAAGCAGGATCTAAAGAACAATATAAACTGGCTGGAACTCAGAGCCATACACATGGCCCTAAAGAGATTCAGCAACATAGTACAGGGCCAGCATGTCCTGATTTTAACCGACAACATCACAGCCAAGGCCCATGTCAACAGACAAGGGGGGACAAGGTCCAGGCCTCTCATGCAGGAGGCCAAATTGCTGGGGTCTTGGGCGGAATTAAATCTTGCCTCCATCAGGGCGGAGCACATATCCGGAGTGACCAACCAACAGGCGGACTCACTGAGCAGAGCCACCGTGGACCATTCCGAATGGCAGCTGGATCCGAAGGTTTTCAGAGAGATCGTGGACAGGTTTGGTTCCCCAACCTTGGACCTTTTTGCCTCCCCAACCAACTCACAACTTCCCAGATTCCTTTCCAGGTTCCCGTCTCCATCAGCGGAGGGAACAGATGCACTCTGCAGTCCCTGGTCCAGGGAACTGCTCTATGCCTTCCCTCCCCTACCGCTTCTTCCTGCCACGATCAGGAAGATCCTTCGCGAATGAGCAGAGGTCCTCCTGGTTGCGCCGCATTGGCCGAGATGCTCTTGGTTCGCCAACCTGATGGAGCTCTCTGCATCCCCTCCATGGAGGATCCCAGCAAATTGCATCTCCCTCATTCAGGGGGAACTACACCATCCGGACCCTCAATGGCTCCAGTTAACCGTCTGGCACTTGAGAGGCAGGCCTTAGGCCGAGACTCATATTCGTCAAGGGTCATAGCCATGATCCAGCAATCCAGGCGACCCTCGATGAATAGAATATACGATGCCACGTGGAAAAACTTCTGTAATTGGTGTTCAGTTCACAAAATTGACCTTTTGACCGTTTCAGTGCCAGTCATCTTGGAGTTCCTGATGGATGGTCTGGACAAAGGGCTTTCCACAAGCACCATTCGTAGGAGGTAGCAGCACTTGCCACAGTTATTTCCTACGGCAATGAATCCTTAACACATCACCCTATGATACGCTTCTTCCTAAAGGGAGCCAACAACGCCAGACCACCAACTGTACATAGATATCCCTCGTGGGATCTTCATCAGGTTTTACAGGCTCTTGTTTCTCCACCCTTTGAGCCTATAGACACTTGTTTGTTCAAACAATTATCGATGAAGGTGTCATTTCTTGTTGCTGCAACTTCGGCCAGAAGAATCTCTGAGCTGGCTGCTCTTTCAGTGAGGAAGGACCTGTGTACCTTCCATAAGGACAGGGTAACCCTTAGGCTAGAACCCTCCTTCCTGCCCAAAGTTAATTCCTTGTATCATAGATCTCAGGAAATAGTTTTGCCGGACTTCTGTCCTAACCCAGCTAATGACATAGAGGTTCAGTGGAACAAATTGGATGTGCGCAGGGCTTTATATTGTTATATACAGAGAACCTCATCCTTCCGCAAGACAGAGGCTTTTTAGAAGTAAATTTAAATGTATTAAGTTGGAATTTTCTCAGCTATAAAGTATAGAATTATAGCCTAAAACACTGTTGGTATCATTCAGTAAATCACTGCTAAAGTAAAAAAAAGGCCTTCTTAGTTTTATCTACATAAAGTTGATAAGGTATTTAAAATATTTGCGGCTGAATTTGCATTTAAATTATTTATTTGTATAATATAAAGTTTTTGTGAGGAAATTAATTTTCATGGTTCTTTTATCATGGCCTAACTAAGCATTATCCTAAATCTATTTTTTTTCCTATGATTGATCTATCAAGTGATAAATGTACTAATTGTTATATATTAACAGTTCTATACTTCATTACGAAAGGCATTTATTTATCAACACTCAGAATGTAGAAATCAAAATACTTTTGTTGTTGTTAGTTGCGAAGTCGTGTCCGACCCATCGCGACCCCATGGACAATGTTCCTCCAAGCCTTCCATCTTCTGGAGTCATTTAAGCTCATGCCTACTGCTTCAATGATTCCATCCAGCCATCTCATTCTCTATTGTCCCTTTCTTCTATTGCCCTCAATCTTTCCCAGCATTAGGCAGAACTATAATTTAAAAATTTCATTTTCTCAGTTAGTAGGCAACAAAGATGTCTAATGGATTCAGAACAAAGACAAAATCTTACTTATATTACTATCAAAACTGCAGCTTTCTTACAGACTAGCTGTGGGAAGATAGTAATAGGCCCTTGATGGAATTACTAAAACATAAAGTATATACTGCATGAAGCAATAAATGAATCAGCTGATTTATTTGATTTAAAATGGTTTAACAAGTTACAGAATCACAATATTGACATTTTGTTATTTTGCTGGCTAGAAACATCATATCAAATGTACCATTTTATTTTTAAAAAATATTATATTGATAATCTTAATATTCTGAATATATTTCTTGTATTTGTATATACCTCCCTCTCCTGCCCATACACATACCTTTTAACATTCCTTTTCAGAGTAAGCAGTATTGTGGGGAAAAAAAACCAGAAAATAAATAAGAAATTATAAGCAAAAGGAAATAAAAGCATGGAATAAGACAAAGGGAGGGAGGGACAGAAAACATAGTTATGACTAGTTTGCAACAATACAATTTATCTCCACATGCCTTTCTCTCCTTGTTTCTATCATAAACACATACCATTAATCCATCCAATGCCTTTTATTCTTTAACCTATCTTGTCACTGCTACTGAATAACTCATCAATACATTCAACAATGACTTTCCATCCAACAATAACTTTCCTCTTCTTACCCTTTCTCTTAATCCATTCCTTCTCCTATTTGTTTTGCAATTCAGTTTCTATTCATTCATTCTATATATCCAAACCAGTTCAACATACTACTTTTCTACTAGTCTCTCACTTTTGTATTCAGTCCACATTCATTGAGTCTCAGTCTATCATTTCTTGACTGAAGGCAGGACAAGAAGCAACGGATGGAAACTAATCAAGGAGAGAAGCAACCTAGAACTAAGGAGAAACTTCCTGACAGTTAGAACAATTAACCAGTGGAACAACCTGCCTCCAGAAGTGGTGAATGCTCCAACACTGGAAGTTTTTAAGAAGAGACTGGACAGCCATTTGTCCGAAATGGTGTAGGGTTTCCTGCCTGAGCAGGGGGTTGGACTCAATGACCTCCAAGGTCCCTTCCAACTTTATTTATATTATATTATATTATATTATATTATATTATATTATATTATATTATATTATATTATATTATATTATATTATATTATATTATATTATATTATAAATACTGTTTATTATTTTTCTTTTAACAGATGTTACCAGGATATACAAATATATCTTCATGTTCTAGTTTTTCATAATATATGCCTAAATTATAATTGTTCATCTTTTTTTCTCTGTCAAGCATCCCTAGTCTTTGATACATGTATTTTTACATTCATATGCCTTGTTATATCATATCATCACTTGTAGAAACAATGCATGCACACATATGTTCCCAACCAATATGCTTATCCATAAATGAAACACATCACACATCTTTCCCTTATTCCATATTCTTGGAATAAGATTTTATACAATGAATATATTGGATACAACATTACCAACCATTTTCAACATTCTGTTAAGTATGCCTTCTTTTTCCATCAATGATTTTTCTTGGATACTTAAGTTTTTATCTCTCATTTGTATCCCAATTCAATTCAGTTCCATTTTTTTTGATATATCACCATAACTTCTATACAGATCTTTAAAATACTCATTCCATTATTCTTTCATTGTTCCCTTGGTTCTTGCTCTTCTCACCCACAAAGGGACAACAATCTTATTAGCCTCTATCTGTGCCTGTCTCTTCTTTTTAAGGATTGTTCCTTTTTTACTGCTCCCTGTTCTTTTTTTTTTCTTTGCTGCTTTTTTATATGTTTGCATACATGGCCACCTTTCTCTCATGTAACAATAACACAGATCCTTTGTTTTGTTTTGTAACCCCTCCTTCCCCATTGTGCCAGTAATGGTCTGATAATAGAGTAAAGCAAAGCCAGCAGGTTGTTCCCTTATTCCTTTGTTTCATTGTGATTCCACAGAAGCAAAAGTCCAAGGAACCAAGAACTAAAAGAACTGGTCCATGGAAGCAAATAAGCAGGATTCATTTGTAACTTTGCAGCTGCCTTCCAATGTGCTTGCACAGAAACTTACACAAAAAAAAACTGGGGAAAGGATCCAATAGGCACAGGGTTCAAAAAAGGAGAATATGCTTTGCCCCACTTGGCAAAACCTGAAAGAATGCGTATGGATGGGACAGAGGCATGCTAGCAGAAGAAGTGAACAAAATACGGAGCCAAAAGATTTTACTGAACTCCACAGTCTTTATGGATCATGTACACCAGCCTGCTTTCAAATTAAAAGTGATTTAAAAATAATTTTTATATATTTACTTGCATCCCAAGCAGCTAAAATAATGTTTTTGCCATGAGATACACACTGTCTTATTTCTAAATTTAGTCACAATATACATGGCTATTATATTAATTATAAGCTCTTCCAAATTACCTTCCCTTTCAAGGAAATCTGAATCTGAAAATATTTGACGAAGGAGATAAACATTTATTTAACCAGACTCTATTATAATAACTAATTGATAAGGTTTCCTCCTTGCTCCTTATTTAATTAGGTTGCTTTTTATATTCATTAAGGCTACAAGCTAATAACTACTTAATTGGGAGAAAGCCTAAATGAACACACTAGAATTTAGAGTTGCATGTTAGAGATGTTTAGTTAATTAATTTTTTTGTATCTTACTTTATTTTAAAATTCCATACACTGCAATTTTTGTAGCAATGTGTGTGCATGTGTATGTGTATGTTGTGAATCGAAAACTGATGAAAATGTAATAAATGTAATTTCTAAAATAATAAGAAATATAAACACATATAAACAAATAGCAGAAAAAGGTTATTACATATTTGAGAGATCAAGTCTGACTTTCACCCCAATGTTCAACCTACTAGTATCCCAAGAAACTATGACATCAACACATCCATTCTTTTCATGTCAACGTCAGTATAATTGCTTTAGACCTATTCTGTTTGCCTCTTCATTTGCTTCTACACCCTGATCAATAGAGGTTCTATATGCTGTATTAGAAACCTGAAAATGGGCTCATTACCCTAGAAAATATTTTCAAGTCAGGCAGTTCCCTTGTGTAAAGATAGATCGAGACTATTTTCTTATGGAAATGGGCTCATTTTTAAAGCAAACCTAAGGTATTCATTCACAAATGAGTTGTATGTATTGATTTATTCTTACAGCTTCATGTGCCACATCATACAAGCAGCAATTTTAGCAGAGGAGAGTGTTTTTATTTTCAGTTTATGTACCGATGAACTGAATTTCAGTAATAGAAGGCACAATATATAATATTTTTTTATTGTTTTGTAAATGATAATCTAAAGTAACAAAATAATGCTAATGGGGAAGGAAAATAAACCTCAAAGGATAATTTATATAAAACTACTTATCTGGGCTACAAAAATCTAGATGACCACAGTTTAGGAGTTTATTTGTACTTCTTTGTTGTAATCTAGTTGTCTTCAGCCCAGTTGTGATATTAGAGTGGTCTTTAAAAAAAAAAAGATTTAAACATCAGAGTTTTTATAAATGTATGTTTTATGCATATCTTTTCATTGTTAAAAAATATGAGCACTCCATCACTAGAGATGATTAGGAAGAGATTGAACAACCATTTGTCCAGAATGATATAGGGTCTCCTGCTTTTACAGGGGGTTGGACTAGAAGTCATCCAAGGTTCCTTCCAGTTCTGTTATTCTGTTAAAATGGAAATATGAGAGAAATATGAGAGAATCCAGAATCTTCTGACAAACCCTCCCAGGACACTAAGGGGAGGATACTGATTCAATCTAGGCAGCAGTAGATGGAAGAGTTAATTATTAGAGAGACATCATAAATCAGTCTGGCCAGTAATTAGTAAGAACAGATGGGGAGAGCTGGACTGGAGGACGAAGGAAGATAAAAGCAGCAAAGGAGTTAAAGAGAATGCAGTGGAAAGAATCTCAGTCAGCAAGATTAATGACTACAGAGAAGTTTAAAAATGAACCTTGCAACAGGACAGTGAAGGAGAGACAGAGAGAGAGAGAGAGAACAAACATAACAAGAGTCTCAAGGCAGGTAGTTCAAAGAAAAACCAAAGCCACCAGGGCACTGTACTTCTGAATTGGTATGAGGAAAATCATTGAAGCTAGATAGCTGGTGGCTACCTACTGAGAAGTGTTGCCAATAGAACAGTTATAATCAACCTATAAGGAGAACCAAACAGCTTGCCCTGAAACCAATGAGTAAAAAGTGGTAGAAAAGTAATCACTTTCAACTTTTCCTGGATTAAACAACCAGGAAACACTCCACTCTTTGGGAATGTGGCCTTGATGTTTACTATCAATCCTATGCTACTGTTTGTTTGTTTGTTTATTTATATATAAATATATATATATATTTACATTGCCCCCAACAATCTGGGTCCTCGTTTTACCTACCTCGGAAGGATGGAAGGCTGAGTCAACCTTGAGCCAGTGAGATTTGAACCACTGACCTGCTGAACACAGTCAGCTAAAGTGGCCTGCAGTACTGCACTCTAACTGCTGTGCCACCTCGGCTCATCCATTCCCTGGATTTTGGAGTCATTGTACCTTAGGTGGCCCTGGTTTCCAGATGGTGCTATTTAAAATTAGATTAGCCCATAATAAGGCTTCCTCTTTTATAATTTAACCTTTGATGAGTTGGTAAGTTGGTATGTTATTAACAAGATCTGGTTGGGTACAGGAGGAAAAGGATACCTCTCTTGAAAACATCACCAGCTAGGTTCCAGGATATGATATCACCAGGCACATGCTTGTGGCTTTCATGGCCACATCTCTGCAGATAACCAGATATAATAGATTGTCTGCTCATTTGACCTCTAGGAATCAGATGAAATTGCTGCACTCTACAATGCTGCATAACTGCTTCCACATATAAGTTGATGGATGTTGTAACCAAGTTCAGAGTTCTCAGATTTAAGGTCTTGGGGGAACTTCAGCTTGACTTCCTTGAATATGAAGTCTAAAGTGCCTTGGATCATAAAGGACTCAATGCATATGAAGGGTCACATACTATTTCTAATTTTTAAGCCACCAGAGTCTATCAGAGTGGGTAGTTAAAACAAATTTAAAATTATTATATTCTTGAAGAAGAATATAATATAATGGTCTGGAATTGGAGGATGTTATTATTAGTGCCTTGCAGTGGATAGATCACTTTCTGTTAGCCTTGTGGTTCTCTGTGACTATCCACTCACTGCAGACTGGAAGATAAGGTTTCATCACTCTTCTCCAGGTAGACCCTGGAAAATTTCAGAGGAAGCTTGGGGATAATCCTGATTCTTGGCTCATGTTCAGTTGAGGCCTTAATTACTGCTTGGATTGAGCCTGTGCAGACTCTTGCTGTTGACAGACCCCTCTGGTTTTTGGTCATGATCTAGCAGATGAAATGGCAGAAAAGATACCTAAAGTGCTGCTGGTAGAAGATAAAATGTGTATCTTATTAAGCATAGAAAAAATATTCTAAACAGATATTTGATACAGTATATTGATATGTACAATGTAACCTAGCAAGACTGAGTGGCTATGAGTCTTGAGTTCTCCATGATCTGAAGTTTTTTAATTGGTTCTGGGTGGGTTCGGACTCCTCCATTCATTGCCTCTGCACAGTTTTGGGATCCTCCTGGATTAATGATTCCTGCTTGAAGCATGTGGTAAGCATAACTTTTGTACAACTCCATTTTATACCAACTGCTCTTTTTTCTGGAAGATGCATCTCTACTCATTGTGACAAATGCCTTGATTACCTTTTAACTGGAATTATGCAATTCAATTTACACAGGGCTTTCCTTGAAGCCATCCAGAAGATACAATTGGTCCAAACACATTGAAGTGAATGCATGTGACACCATTAATTCATGGGAGGCTCCCAGATACAATTCAAGGTACAGTCCTGGTTATTATCTATAAAGCCCTAAAGCCACAATGCTAGGTTATTTGCAGGACTGCCTATCCACAGCTACTTCTGCCCTAAATTAGGAATTGGGCAGCCAAATAAATAAGAATTGCTGTAGATTCTTGAAGCAAAGGTCCTCAGCTTATGGAAAATAAGTTTTGGTCTGAAATATTGGGAAATAAAGTAGATTACTAACCACCAGAAGAGTGTAATCTTTTTACGAAAGGTAGTTGTTCTGAAAGAGATAGAGGATGTGTCAGCAAAAGAATCCCACCCAACCTAACAGACAACTCCACCACTGGAGCCTCTAAGATTTATAAAACTCTGTAAATGCAAGAGAAAATAAATTTTCATCTCATCTCCTGCTAGTTAAAAAAAAATTCTCATTTTAGCCAATGGGAAGGAAATAATTCCTGATCAGACATGTGTAACAAAATGTTTTTCTGTTCAGTTAGTTTTTGACTTATGACCACAACTGACCCCAAAATTTCCATTGCTAAGCAAGACAGTCATTAAATGACTTATGCTCCATTTAATGAATTTTTGTCATAGCTGTTAAGTGAATCATTGCAGTTGTTAAATGAATCATGCAGTTGTTTAAACAATCTGACGTCCTCCATTCACTTTGTTTGTCAGATGCCAGTTGGGAAGGTTACAAATAGTGTTCACATTGCAACTGTCATAAATACATGCTAGTAGCTAAGTGCCCGAATTTTGAGCTTAGGACCATGAGGATGTTGCAATGATTGTAAGTGTGAAAACCGGCAATGTCACTTTTTTCAGTGCTGTAATAATTTCTAGCAGCTACTCAATGAATGGTTGTGTACTATCTGCAGCAGCTTGGAGCAAGGTGGAAGGCTGAATTCAGCAGTGTTGCAACCCATGTTGCAAAACTGTTACAACAGTGTTACTTCATACCTTTCCCAAGTGTATGGGGATGTCACATGCATGCTACAAAAATATGGTGGCTTTGACTTCCGGTTTGCCAACGTGGCCACTGTGGATGCTTGGAAGGTGACTCTGTCTTCCATGTCCAATTTTCTTTTGCAAGGGTCTGGAAAGGGTCTAAAGTTGCCCTGTAGGGGCAAAGAGCAAGGATGGAACCCCCACTTGATTGCAGGAGGGCGGCAGCACTTCCGCTTGATCCGGGGCAGCCCTCCAAACTGGCGGAGAAAAGACCAGCCGTAGCAATATAGCTCATCATTAGGCTACAGACAGCCAAAGTCAAATCTACTATCAAGCACTCTGAAAGCAACACAGATGAAACTGGGTGAGACCTAATCTTCTCTTTACCCCAAGTACCTTCTTTTCCTGTAAAGGCTGTTTGAAGTATCTTCCCCCTGTGAGGAGAGAGGGAAGGGAATTTCTATCCCACTCTCTAAGAGCAGCAGTGTCTGACTACCCAGGGGAATTAAAGCTTTAAAAAGAACAACTTTAATCTAATTGGATTTATATGTTCCTGAAACTTGGGGAAAATTGGGAAAAGAATTAGAAAAATTTGGGATTTAAAAAACTCTAAATGCCATCAGTGACATCTTGTGGTGAAGCTTGGTATTGCAATTTGTTATTTCCTAAAAAGAGACCTTAGATAAGACCTTCCTGACCTTGGTACCATCAGTGAAAGACTTAGCTGAGAGAACAGCTGGGCAGCAAAATTGGCTACTTGAACTGTGAATGTAAATCTTTACTAACCTTTTGCTTAACAATTAACTTTTACTAGTAAGATTATTTACAAATAAGTGAAAGAGATGGATGAAGACCAGGAAAAGATTCTTTGTATGTTGAAAGCAATACAGAAAACCATTCTTTTAGCTTGTGATAAAATTAGTGGACCAGAGGAATGCTGTGGATATAATTTACTTGGACTTCAGTAAGGCATTTGACAAAGTAGATCACAATCTACTACTTGGTAAGATAGAAAAATGTGGGTTAGACAGCATCACCACCAGATGGATCTGTAGCTGGCTGACTGGCCATACTCAGCATGTGGTCCTCAATGGAACCACATCTACATGGAGAGAAGTGTGTAGTGGGGTGCCCCAGGGCTCTGTTCTGGGCCTAGTGCTCTTCAATATCTTCAACAATTTGGACAAGGGGATAGATGGGGAACTCATCAAATTTGCAGACGACACCAAGCTGGCAGGAATAGCCAACACTCCAGAATACAGGCTTAGGATACAGGGGGATCTGGACAGACTTGAACACTGGGCACTATCTAACAAAATGAAATTCAATGGTGAAAAAAGTAAGGTTCTACATTTAGGCAAGAAAAACCAAATCTGTAGGTATAGTATAGGGGTACCTTACTCAACAGTAGTAACTGTGAGAGGAATCTCGGAGTCCTGGTGGACAATCACTTAAATAGGAGCCAGCCGTGTGCTGCAGCTGCCAAAAAAGGCCAACACAGTGCTAGGCTGCATTAACAGAGGGATAGAATCAAGATCACGTGAAGTATTAATACCACTTTACAATGTCTTGGTAAGGCCACACTTGGAATACTGCATCCAGGTTTGGTCACCACGATGTAAAAAAGATGTTGAGACTCTAGAAAGAGTACAGAGAAGAGCAACAAAGATGATTAGGGGACTGGAGGTTAAAACATATAAGGAAAGGTTGATGGAATTGGGTATGTCTAGTTTAACAAAGAGAAGGACGAGGGGGGACATGATAGCAGTGTTCCAATATCTCAGGGGCTGCCACAAAGAAGAGGGAGTCAAGCTATTTTCCAAAGCGCCTGAAGGCAGGACAAGAAGCAACGGATGGAAACTAATTAAGGAGAGAAGCAACCTAGAACTAAGGAGAAACTTCCTGACAGTTAGAACAATTAACCAGTGGAACAACCTGCCTCCAGAAGCAGTGAATGTTCCAACACTGGAAGTTTTTAAGAAGAAACTGGACAGCCATTTGTCCGAAATGGTATAGGGTTACCTGCTTGAGCAGGGGGTTGGACTTGATGACCTCCAAGGTCCCTTCCAACATTATGATGATGATGATGATGATGATTATTATTATTAAGACCTAAAATAAAAGATCAAGAGGCCAGCTTAGATGCACAAAGCCAAATTTTGACTACAACCAAATAACCAACAATGCAGAGATAGCAGAAGAAGTGGGACAACCAAATATTAAGACAGAGGACTCAATTGACCAACAAATATAGCTGATGGAAAATCCAGAAAAGAAAGTGACAACACTGAAAATGGAAATGATTTTCTATATAAATCAGAAGAAATTTGAGAAAGAAGTAGAACAGATTGAATTGAAGACAAATATATTAGAGCAAACATGGGGAACTGGAATAACACAGAGATAATTTAACGAATAGTCCTTCCAGAAAACTGGCAATCAAATGGTCTCTTTTAATTCTAATTATATAAGAATAGAGGGAGATCTGTTTGATGATTTAAAGGCTATGGAAGCCTAGTTGGCTAAGGAAGAAAGCTAGAATAAAGTTGAAAAACCTGGGATTTTGACTCATTAGAGGAGAGATGTGGAGACAAGGGGAATGTTGGTTATTAGATTTCAAATATTTGGAAACCAGTTGAAAATAAGGATTTTATTGGTTTAATATTTAAAAATTAGACTTAAAAGGGAAAAGAAATATGTTTGATTTATTGATTAACCCAGGCAATATATATAATGGTTTTGATTTATTAAAGGGGATATTGTGTTATTAAGTAGATGATTTAATATGGTGGGAAATAGATAACTCTTAGGAAATAGAACAAGATTATATTCAAATAGATAACATGTGTATTTTGGATATTATAGTTTGTTATGAAGTGAGATAAAGGAAATTTTGGTTACCCAAAGTCTGAAAATTATAAATATCAAAGGTCAAATTGGAATAGTGACAAGAAATTAAAAATTGAGTAAAAATCAATAACAAGATATGGATTGTTTATGAAGATTGAAGGTAATTAAGATATGTATAAGCTAAAAATTTATTGATAAATGTAATAATGATGTTCTTATTGAGTTGATATAATTAGAAATGTACTAACCTGAATATGAGACAGTAATTGTTAAGGGAAAAAGAGAAGAAATTTTTAATGTTGTAACCTGAGATTTGCACTAAGATTTTGTTATTGAGCTATTGATTAACCCAGTCACCACGTTGCTTTTTAAATATTCAAATGTAAAATTGGAAAATTAATAAAATATTACTAAAAAAATATGGTGGTTTTGCTTTGTTCCAGTATTGCAGCACCACTTTTATCTTTCTGATAAAAATGGATAATTTTTTGGATCCTGCTCTTTTGGGAACTGATTGCTTTGTGCCCATAGGTAAATTTGCTAACTATCCCACCCACTTGCCTTCTTGCCTTCATTGTACAGTTGGAAAGAACTGGGCTGAGAGGTTGGGGGTTGGGCCATTGAGGGCATCTCAAAGTTGAATGTCTTCCTCTCTGATTTTTCACAGTTAAACCTGAAAAATTTGTTGGTGCTGACAAAACAGCAGAATTCTGAAATCACCTGCTCATATAGTCCCTGTTTGGTCCGGTCTGAGAGGGGGCCTACAGAAAGTTCCCTTCCCTTGTGAGATCCATAAGGCCTAAGTGGAATGGCAGACCTGATTGATAGTCTACCTAATGGAAGGCTTTCCCTCCAGAAGAATGTTCATCTCTCACCTTGCTGCAATTTTCAGAGATAAGTTAAAACTGTTGTATTGCAGTCTGCTTTGGGTTCCATGTTTTTGCGATAAATTCTGATTTTTGATACTGGTTTGAATAGTTAGCTACTAAACTTTTGTTTTGGTTATAAATGTTCCAGAATCCTTTGAGATTGGGGGAAGTGATAAGTGCGTTCAATAAATAAATGTTTACTAAATAAATTATATTGCATGCAATGGATCATATTTCCTAGCTAAGAGGGTTTAGTATTACACTGTCAGGAAAGACCTTTCCAGTTGCAAATACAACATGTTAGCATTGTTTACTACTTAGATGGGGAGCATTCCTGTTTTCCAGTCTAGTCCTATACAAAAAACGGAACAATTTCTTTAGCAAAATATTTGTCTAATTGTCTTCAGATTAAAGTTGGAATTAGCTAGAATTTTTAAATTCTGCAAATACAAAGTTTATTTAGATTTCAAATTCAGTATAATGCATTATCACAGTTTTAGCCATTTTATGCCTCACTGGTTTATGCAGAGAACAGCAGAATTTGGAAACAAAATTAAAAAGATCTGGTGCCAAGAACTGGGCTGAAGTTAGCTTGCTAGGGCCCACCAAGTTTGATGCTGGTTATCATAATAGTCTACCGATTTTTTAAAAAAAAACAACATTTATTGCTTCTGTTGATGATCAAAAGGTTGATGGTGTCTTTCTATATTTTTTTCCCCAAATAGCAATCAAAGGTCATCCAGGCAGACATCATCAACTTTATAGATGCTCATTTTAAATGTGAAAACAATCCTTCTTTCTAAATAAACTGCTTATTTGGCACCAAACAAGCAGAAGGCAGCTCCAGATTGCTCTTATTATGCTGTAAAATTAATGATAAAACTGATCCAAACTGGCCACATTATTTTGTTTGTTTTCTCTAACCCACCAGGTACACACCCTTGTAAACAAGGACTGAAGTAGAGAGAGGGAGTTGAAAATCCAGCTACACACCTCATGTCTCCAGCTAAAGATGAGAGGAAATCCTGGCTGTCATGATTCCAACATACCTGTGGGGAAAGGATGGTCTAAAATTATTTAGCTGCATCACTATCAAATTTTGCAGTCTCTCTGTGTGAGAGGAAGTTTGAAAGTGAGTGGGTGTTAGAGATCTTGCAGATATTTTTGTAAGTCTGTAAAAATTCCTACTACAAATTTCTATTCCTTGATTTGCAACAGTTTATTTAGTGACTGTTCAAAATTATAATGGCAGTGAAAAAAGTAATCTATGACCATTTTTCACATTTACAACTGTTGCAGCATCCCCACAGTCACATGATCAAAATTTAATCTTGGCAAATGGTTCATATATATCACAGTTGCAGTATCCCGGCATCCTGTGATTATCTTTTGTGACCTTCTGATCAGCAAAGTCAATGGAGAAGCCAGATTCACTTAACAATCATGTTACTAACAACTGCAATGATTCACTTAACAAGTGTGGCAGAAAGGTTGTAAAATGGGGCAAAACTCACTTAACAACTGTCTTGCTTAGCAACATAAATGTTGAGGTCAACTGTGGTCGTATGTTGAGGACTACCTGTACTGCATTCTATTCTGATAGTTTCATAAATGGAACTTCTTATCCAGTGTTTTTAGCTGATAATATTTGCAAGAAATATTAGACTGACAAAGAAAACTACCTTGTTTTGACTGTGGGTGATCAACTGAGCCTCAAGGTGGTTCAGCAAAAAAGCAATAATATAATTTGCCCTAGTAAGCCCATAGATATAAAACATGGAAAATTCATTGCTTGCTTTACCTAACCCCTCCAGCAAATTTCAGATGTATGTGGTTTTTTTTATTAAATGTCTCAATAGCAAATGTTTGTGTAGTTAGTAATTAATCAGTTACCCTATTCTAAATATGTGACATTTAAGTGCTGAAGAAACCATTTTTTGTAAACAAATGCAAAATGGAGGGTTTTTTCTCTATATATGCAAATTTATATAACAAACAATAATGGAAACTTCATCTGCATTTCATATGAAACATAGTGGTGGAGAAAAATCAAACCATATGCCTGTGATGCATCTAAATCATTCATTTGTGAAAGTCATTGAATCCATTCCTAGTACATCCAGCTGTTAACTTTCCATTAGGGACTGTAGTGCCTTTGCAAATTATAGACACACTGAATCATCCTTGTGTCACTGGCCAGGGAAACAAGGAAAGCCAGGCTACTCTCAGTGTTATGGGGCTGTGTCCATAACATCTGCCATGTGGCTTGCCATTGTTTGGAAGATGGGGGAAGGTGTCTCTTTCAAGACGCTATTTAAGCAGTTAATGTCATGAATGACAGAGGTTATTCCAGGGTCCAAGTTTTAATACCATGAAATGATTCAGGTAGCTCAGTTGAGCTTGCTTTTATGCTTCAGATACTGAATAATAATTTCTGAAATATAGTATAATATATTTTTAAATGCCATATAAATTTATCTAGTAGACATGGATGTAGTTGTTACACTATGCCACTCTGTGACTGCTTGAGGGCTTAAAATCATGTGTAGCATGATTAGCAAGCTTTTTTTGTAGCTTCTCTTACAAAATAGAAAGATCTATGAGAAGTAGAAATATCACCAAAAGTGGCTGGGATGAAATGTTTCATCTGTACACCTAAAGGCTCAGCCTGAGAGCCTATTAAATCATAATCTTAAACAGAACAGAAAGTTCTATTCATAATTAATGTAAATCTATCCTTCAGAGTTCTTAGCTGAATGTACAAAAGGTTGGGAGACTAAAAGATGAGTAAGCTAGGATACAGAGATATTGGGAACAGGATGTTGCAAATATTTCTCTATCATGTACATGTTTTCAAGCATCTGCATTTCAAATCATGCCTTAATCAGTCTATGGCCAATGGAGTTTAAAATAAAGTTGTGCCTGGGAACTGTATACATGTAACTTTGTTGGTGGAATTGTCCCCCCCCCCCAATTTATTACTTTCAGCCCAGTGTACAATCCTGAAATGTTTAAGTACTGCATCATCCAAGAGCTAACTAAAGTTGACCCTGCTTAGCTTCTAATTTCAGGTGCTACCATCTGCCATGGCAAATGGAGCTCGCATTCAGATAAATTGGAGAAGTCTGCAATTGTAGAAGCATACTTCCTTGGCAGTCCCTGGAGGTTTCCCATCAAACTAATTAACAGCCCTGACCCTTTTTAGTTTTTTTAGAATCAACCAATTGGCTAGTTTTTTTCACCCTGTAAATTAGACCAAAATTTCACTGAATAAAAGCACTTTCTTTTCATCTTTTCTTCTTTACAAACTACTTGGATCCAGTCTCGTTTTCTGTGCATCATATTCAGAAATAAATTTGCAATAAGTACAAATAGGTTGTGCCCCTCTTTGGGGCAGATCTTGATTCATTGTTTGGAAACAAGAAGAAAAGAAATTGCACTAAAGCAGAAGGCAACAAATATGACAGATTTTTTTTTCAGGGCCACATGTGAAATTGGAGAGCAATGCAGTAAGGCATATTATAAATTTATTTCTTTTTAAATAAAATATTTTATTGAGTTTATATGAGTAAGAAAAAAAATAGGAACAATATGGGTATGGGAGGGGAAGGGGATGGGGGGAAGGGGATGGGGGATTTAGGATAGAATAAGGATAGGTACAATCACATATTTTAACAAACAAGCTACCGTCCGGATCATAATAATGAGTAAATATCATACTCAACCATTTTTAAAATAAGATTAACTATAACCATATTACTAACAATTAATAAACAAATAAATTCATCTATTTAAATAAACATGAATAATAAAATCTCAACAAGTCATGACTATCAACATTAATGATTAAAAATCACTAAATCACTATAACTATAAATTATAACTCAGTTAAAGATCAATCATCTATTCTGAAATATTAAGTCCTTTTCAGATTCTAATGCATCTCTAACCATTGATAGAATTTTTCCTAAATTTTAAAATAAACTGAATCATCTTTTTCTTTCATCTCCAATGTTAATCTATCCATTTCTGCACACTCTAACATTTTAGTAATTATAGCCCAGTCAGATGGTAGATTCTCATTTTTCCAAAATTGGGCAAATACTATCCTTGCAGTTGTTAAAACATGCAGTATCAACTAGTCATTCTCTTTACCATAATTAGGTTTTAATATTCCTAACAAAAACAATTCTGGTTTAAATTCTATCTGTATTTTCATCATCTTTTCCAACCATCTATGGATCTTAGACCAATATTTCTTAGCATTAGGGCATATCCACTATGCATGGTAATAGGTGCCTGGCTGTTGTTTACATTTCCAACAAGTATTTGAAACGTTTTTAAACATTTTCGCTAAGCGAACTGGTGTCATATGCCATCTGTAAAACATCTTGTATAAGTTTTCTTTATATGCTGCAGCTTTTGTAAGCTTAATACTTTTATCCCAAAGTTTTTGCCAGTCTTCTAAATCTATAGAATATCCTAAGTTCTTTGCCCATACTATCATTGCTTCTTTCACTTGTTCTTCTTCCATCTTCCAGTTTAAAAGAAATTTATAGAGTTTCTTAATCAAATTCTCATCTGTTTTTAACAAAATTTTATCTAATGGAGTCTGTTCTTTGTAAAATTCTGTTGATTTTATATCTTGTTTGAATTTGCAAATAGGACCACCATGTTCAGTCAATACCTTGTTGTTGAAGAGTTTGCCTGTCCTTAAGTTTTCCCTCTTTGTCCAAAATATCTTTATAACTAACCAGTTTATCATAATTAATCAGGTTTGGGTAAGCAAATGCTTCCATTGTTGAAAGCCACTCAGGTATTTTCATATATATTTTATGTCTGATTTTCTCCCATTCTAAAAGTAGTACGTTTCTTATGGCATGATTTTGAAAGTATTTATGCACTTTAGTTTTCTCATACCATATAAAAGAATGCCAACCTAGTTGAAGATCATGGAAACTAATCAAGGAGAGAAGCAACCTAGAACTAAGGAGAAACTTCCTGACAGTGAGAACAATTAATCAGTGGAACAGCTTGCCTCCAGAAGCAGTAAATGCTCCAACACTGGAAGTTTTTAAGAAGAAACTGGACAGCCATTTGTCCGAAATGGTGTAGGGTTTCCTGCCCGAGCAGGGGGTTGGACTAGATGACCTCCAAGGTCCCTTCCAACTTTACTACTATTATTATTATTATTATTATCTCCCTCTAAATAAAGCAATCTTTTATTTCTCAATACAATCCATTCTTTGAGCCAAAGCAGAATAGCTGCTTGATAATAAAGTCTCCAATCTGGAAGTCCAAAGCCCCCTCTTTCTTTAGATTCTTGTAACAATTTACATTTGATTCTAGCTTTCTTTCTTTGCCATATAAATCTTAGAATCATTGCATTTAGATCATCAAAAAAATTCTTACTTAGTTTAACAGGAATTGTTTGAAATAGAAAAATTAGCTTTGGTAAAATATTCATCTTAACCGTTGCTATTCTTCCTAGGAGTGATAATTGAAGATTTTCCCACCTTTTCAAGTCTATTTTTATTTGTTTCATTAATCTCTCCTAATTATCTTCTTTTAATGTGGTATATTTTGCAATTAAATAAATGCCCAAATATTTGACTTTTTTAACTATTTGAAGGTTTGTCATTTTAGCAAGTTGAATTTTCTGTTTATCTGTTAGGTGACGTCGTTGGCAGTAGACCCTGGAATATGACTTTCCATTTCCAGGGTCCAAATTTCTTTTGCTGGCAGGCCCAGCAGGGCTGAATGCCACCTTGGAGGGGTGGCCACCGAGAGGTGAACTCTTTGAGGAAAGGGAGCTGGCAGTAGCCAGCTCTCTGAACCCAAAATAGCCTCTGGAACTGGTGAGAGAAAGATGGAGAGCTTCACGTTTGCCGTTATCTTCAGCAGATCATCGGAGACAGGAGTCAGCTGTTTCAGGAAGCAAGCAACTAGTCTGGGTGAGATGATATTAGTTTTTGTTGCAAAGTGGACCTTTGAGAAAATTGCCTGCCTTTAAGTAAAGCTGGAAGCCTAATGGGAGGAAAAGGAGGGGATTTTTGCTTCTCCCCCCTCCCGAAAAGCAATGGTTTCAGCATTTTAAAACTTTTGAAAACTTTTTGAATTTAAGCTAGATTGAAGGAATCGGACTGTTTTATTATAGAGGGGAAGAAGACTTATTACTATCCTACTTGGGAAAAGCCGCCTTAATTGCTCTTTTTTAGAATTTTTTGGAACATTAGTTTTGTGTATTTACTGCTGGAACTTTCTCTTTTTCTTTTAATTTCTCCCTATGTAAATGGCAGGGGAAGAAACAGTGTCCCCTGGTGGTTATTTTGCAATTTTTCTCCTTTGTTCTTTTGTTACACTAACTTTGTTGATTCAGCTGTGGAGTTTGGCTCAATGCCCAGAAACTTGGCTGTCTGTCCAGACATTCCTATCTTTCTTGGAGATTATTAAGAGAGACTGTTTTTTGGGGTTGTTTTTTTTTTTTTTTTTTTTGCTTTGTGTCTGGTTCCCTTTTTTGAATTTACTTTATTCTTTTCAAAACAAGGGAAATTACAGAAGAAGATTTGTATGTCTCTAACTGGATTATAAATTGGATACTGCTTTTTTTTCTATTGTTCCTTTTTTTTGCTGTGTGGATATAAACATATCCTTTATGTTTCTCTTTTTCTATTTGTTTTCTTTGTCTAGAGACTTTGTATTCCTTTTTATATTTTTTTCCTACGTTTTGACAATACTTTTACTGGATATTCTCACTTTTATTTTTTACCTTTTTTGGCTTTTATATATTTTTTTTTTTATTAAAAGTTTTATAAATTTTACAAGAAGAACAAGAACAATACAGAACAAAAAACAACATATACAAAAGAAAAAAAAATTAAACAATACATATTAAAAAAAAAACCCCACCCCACACCCCTCCCAAAAACCCTCGCTTCCCCCCCCCTGAGCTTCCCAGAGCAGAATATAGGCTTAAGAAATAATAAGAAAAAAATAAAAATTAAATTAAAAACTTTATATTTATATATATAAAAAAGATATCTATAATATATATAAAAATAAAACTTATGAAAAAGCTATATGATATTTTTGTATACCCAATCTAAATTGTATAAATTTTATCCATTTGTCCCAGATAGCAAAAAACTTCTCTTGCGTTTGTTGCTTTAAGAAAGCCGAAATCTTTGCCATTTCCGCCAGATAAGCTACTTTAAAAAACCATTCCTGCAATGTAGGCAAAGATTCCTTCTTCCAATATTGTCCAACTAACAGCCTCGCGGCTGTGATCAAATTTAACATCAATACAACCTCCTTTGTATCACAATCTGTAACAATACCTAACAAAAATAATTGCGGAGTAAATTTTACCCTCCTTCTAAAAATTCTCTGGATATTCCACCATATTTTGATCCAAAATGCTTTTATCTCTCTACATGACCACCAAATATGATAATAGGAAGCCTCCTTATAACCACATCTCCAACATTTAGGTTGCACGTCAGGGTACATGTAAGACATTTTTTGTGGATCAAGGTGCCATCTATAAAACATTTTATAAAAATTCTCCCTTAAATTCTGTGCTTGAGTAAATTTGACATTTCTCACCCAAATAGTTTCCCAGGTGTCCAATGAAACTGGCTCACCAAAGTTCTGCGCCCATCTAATCATACAATCTTTAATTAGTTCCGTTTCTGAGTCCAATTCAACTAAAACCCCATAAATTCTCT
Source organism: Crotalus tigris (assembly GCF_016545835.1). Lineage (NCBI taxonomy): Eukaryota > Metazoa > Chordata > Lepidosauria > Squamata > Viperidae > Crotalus > Crotalus tigris. The sequence goes on from NW_024096718.1 coordinate 766,527, forward strand.
TAATGTGGGTTTGTCTTTGATCCTTCAGTTGCTTAATAAGATTTTCATCTTCTCTAAGAAAACCCACCTTACAATCCATCTTCCATCTATCTAGTAGTTGCCTATATTGGAACCAAGAATAAGTAAAATTTTCTTGTGCTAATTCTTCCCGTGATTTTAATTGCCAGTTTTGTCCATCCCATTTAAGTAACTGTCTATAAGACACCATATCCATTTTAACCCCTCTTTTTATTCCTTCTATCGCATGCCAAGGTATAGCCCATAATGGTACTTTAAAATCACTTTTATAATATTTTCTCCAATCCTAAGTAAAGAAATTCTTAAAATATGAGATTTAAAAGCCCAATCTATTTTTTTATTAAATATTAAATAGGCATGCCACCCATAAAGTAAATCCCATCCCTCTAAATAAAGTATCTCAGAATTTGTCAAATTTACCCAGTCACTAATTAATGTTAAAACCACCGCATCATAATATAATTTCAAATTTGGTACCTTGAGTCCACCCCTCTCACGGAAGTCTTGCATAATTTTGAACTTAACCCTTGGTTTTTTCCCTGCCCAAATAAATTTATTGAGACCCTTCTGCCACTCATTTAAATTAATCTCATTTTTCAAAATTGGTAACATTTGAAACAAAAAAAGAAACTTGGGTAGAATATTCATTTTTATCACTGCAATTCTTCCCATGAGGGATAATTGCAGCTTTTCCCAGTTCTTCAAGTCTTTCTGTACCCCGACCCACAACCTTTCATAATTGTTTTTAAATAATTTTGCATTAGAAACAGACAGCATCACCCCCAAATATTTTACCTTATTAACAATCTCAAAACCCGTCGAGTTAACCAAAATCTGCTTCTCCTGACTCGACATATTTTTAGGTAAAATTTTAGTCTTATTTACATTAATCTTAAAACCCGAAACCAAACCATAATGGTGAATCAACTGTAATAAGTTTACTACAGAATAATCAGGTTGCGACAAAGTAACAACCAAGTCATCCGCAAAAGCTCTCAACTTATATTCTTTTTTATTAACATATATTCCTTTAATTTCCTGAGACTCTCGAATTTTGATCAATAATATTTCCAATGTTAAAACAAACAACAATGGCGATAAAGGACACCCCTGTCTAGTACCTTTCTCTATTGTGAAAACCTCCGACAAACCTCCATTAACAATAAGTTGTGCTGTTTGTTTTTGATATATTACCTTAAGGGCTTGTAATATGTTTTCACCAAAATTCATTTCTTCCATTACTCTTAGCATAAAATGCCAATTCAGTTGGTCAAATGCTTTTTCAGCATCTAAAAATATGAGCCCTGCAGGAACTTGGTTGTTCTTATCTAAGTATTCTAATAAGTTAATAATTTGTCTAACATTGTTTTTCATATACCTTCCTGTTATAAACCCTGATTGATCTTTATGCACAAGATGATGCACCACCCTCATAAGCCTATTTACCAAAATTTTTACAAATATCTTATAATCCACATTTAAAAGAGATATAGGCCTATAATTTTTTGGTAAAGTAAGATCTTGATCCTCCTTTGGAATCAATGATATAAAAGCACTACGCCATGAAGGAGGAATCTCTAAACCCTGTAAGATACCATTAAAAAGATCATTTAATGGTTGAATCATCTCCTCCATTAAAGGCTTTATAATAAACAGCTGTTAACCCATCCGTACCCGGTGCTTTCCCTAATTTCAATTGTTGAATTGCTGAGGCAATTTCCTCCTTAGTAATTAAACCATTAATTTCATATTTCTGATCCTCAGTCAGTTTAGGAAAACTTGCCTCAGCTAAATATTTATTTATATCTAACAGTTGTACATTAGTAGATTTGTATAGGTTTTGATAATAATCCAAAAAAGATTTTTTAATTAATTCCTTCTGAGAAACTAGTTTACCCTTATAATTTATTTTCTCTATTATTCTCTGTCTCTGTTTCTTTCTTAATTGATAAGCCAACCATCTCCCCGGCTTATTAGCATTACAAAATGTATTTTGTTTCATAAATAATAAATTGGTTGCAGCTTGATCTGCTATCAACATATTAAATTGTGACCTTAATAACTTTACAGATTCTTTAGTACTTTCATCAGAAGGATTTAGAATCAAAGCCCTTTCTTTTAGTTTAATTTCATCTTCAAGTTCTCTACGTTTCTGAATCTGATTTCGCTTATAAAAATTATTCATTTTTATCAAAACACCGCGCATAAATGCTTTACCTGCATCCCATACCATTGACATTGAAGTCCCCTTGTACATATTCAAAGCAAAATAGTCCTTTAAACACTCCTTTAGTTTTTGAACATTCTTCTCTTGTCTAAACAAATTTTCATTAACTCTCCAGGATCTTCTTTCCTCTTTCTCTTGAATCAACTCCATCCAAACTGGACTATGATCCGTCAGTGATCTAGGAAAAATCTTTACATTCTTTACTTTATTATACAAATCCGTGGTAATCAAGAAAAAGTCAATTCTTGAAAAAGATTGGTGTCTGTCAGAAAAAAAAGTAAAGTCTCTCTCCTCTTGATTACGTTCCCGCCAATAGTCCCTTAATTCCCAGTCTTCTTTCATATCAAAAAAGGCTTTAGGTAGCCTTGCTTGTTTAAGAAAAGGAGAGGAACCTTTCTTATCCCTTTGTGTGTCTAAGACACCATTCCAATCACCCATTAATACCACTGATCTATAATCAAGCAAAGTTATTTTTTGGTGTAACCCTGTTGTTGATTTGGAGCTAAAGTAAGTACTTTCTTACCATAAATACCAAGTTCAATCATCACATATCTCCCCTGGGGATCTGATTCTACCAGACAAGCTGGCAGGTTTTGTTTGACATATATAACAACTCCCCCTTTCTTCCCAGGTGCAGGAGATATAAAATGAGATCCCAAACGAGCATTAACTAAATATTTCTGATCTTTAAGTAGAATATGAGTTTCCTGTAAACAAATAACATCATTGGTATGTTGTTTCAAATAATAAAAGATTTTTTTCCGTTTCTGAGGAGAATTCAATCCATTAACATTCCAGGTCAAAAACTTTGCCATCTCCCTTGGCACGCAGCCTGGAGAAGACACCATCAAACTCTGACAGAGCTGCGTGTGTTGCATAACTCTTGGGTCTTGCTCCTCCCACCGGCGGTGATGCACTTCCAGGAGAATTCTCTTTGGGCTCTTTTTTACGTTGCTCTTTCTCTTTACGCTTATAGGCTGCACGAGTCATCCTCTGCTCTTTAGCCTCCGTTTGGCGTTGCTTTGCCACTTCTATCATCCCTGCGGAAACCAAATCTAGTGCCTCAGATTGCTGCTCAGGTTCCTTAGCACTCAAAGATTTCCGACCAGATGAAGTTGAGCCTGCACTCAGGACCGAAGTATAAAAATCTCTAGCTTTGTCAACTGTATTCAATCTGTAACGTGTCCCAGCATGGCTCAAAACGATACCCATCGGAATTTCCCATCTGAATGGCATCGATCTAGCTTTAAGCTCATTGGTTAAAAAAGCAAAGTCTTTCCTACTTCTTAAAATTTTAGATGGGATTTCCTTTAGAATGATGACATCTTGGGCGGCAATCTGAAATCTTTTGTTGTAAAAAGCTTGTATAATCTCATTCCGCAGGGACTTCTTTGTAAAGTAAATCACCACATCTCTGGGCAAATTCTTCTGCTTAGCAATCCAGGAGTTGAGTCTATAAATTTTTTCCACTTCTCTCTGTAATTCTCCTTTATCCATATCCAAAGCCAGCGCCAGATCACTAAGAACCACCTCCATCAAATCTTGATTCATATCTTCCTTGAGGCCTCTAATCCTCAGAGCATACTCCATCTGTCTGTACTGAAACATCAAAATATCTTCTTGTGAGGAGTCCACCTTCCTTTCCACGTCTTGAATTTTGTCATCTAAAGAGTCAACTTTGTCTTCCACTTCCTCAAGCCTTGCATCGAGCTTAACCACCACAGTAGCCAAACCTGAAACAGCTGCCAGTATATCTTGTCGTAATTCATTATTATTTTCTTGCAATTTAGACTTTATCCCCGTTATCTCTTCTTTGAGATCAGATTTAATTTCTGATTTAATCTGTGAAACAAATTGAGTCATTTCCTCTCTCATTTGAACTACAATCTCTCCCATTATGCCTCTAACCTCTTGTACTGAAAGTCCAGGTAGAGGAGGGGAGGGTGGTGGCTGAGCCGGTGGTGCATGTTTAGATTGTTGTTGTAGCTGTGCAGTGGAAGTTATAGGAGAAGAAATAACCTTGGGTACTGAGGAAGGCTGCTGCCTCTTTGAAGCCATTTTAAAAAGCACAATTGTCACTTCCCTTTCCCCTCCAGCCAAAAAGGGAGGAGGAAAAAAAGAAAAAAAGAATTTTTAAAAAGAGACAAACTATAATCATTAAAAGTCCAGAATAAATCCCAAGAATAAGTAGTAAAAGAGCAAACAATTCAAAAGAAAAAATTCTAAGCCAAAAGCAAAAGCAAAAGCAAAAAACAATCCTTAAAAAGGGAAAGTAAAACAAAAGAGAAAGGAAAAAAAAACTCCGACACTTTCAAAACGCCATCTTAAGTCCTTTCACTAGTATAACAAAGAAAAGGAGGAAAAATAGTAAAAATCAAAAGATAAAAAAAAATAAACACCTAAAATATAACAAAAAATCCTTTAAACTGCTCCGTCCGTTTAAAAATTACTCACCAAAATGCTGTAAACACGGAGATAGAAGCGGCGGTTTCTTTTGCTTCCAGGAAGCAAAAACAGCTGGGAGGCGGAGATCAGCAAGAGCTCCGAGGGAACACTCCTTTCACCCCCTCTAGAAATAAATCCAGAGGGGGTTCAGGGGTTCTACCTCTACTCTTGCGTTCTCTATCCCTTCCCTTTGCCCGGGAAGGGATTTCCGAGCCGCGGGCCAGCTGATGCGCGCTGCGCTCCGCGGCTCTGACACTTCCCCAGCTGGACGGCTAAAAGCTAGCCGCCATCGCCGTCGCCTCCCACCGGAAGCTCGGCTTTTATATTTTTTTTAAACTACTTTTGACCTTGATATTTGATAATAGGAGAGTTTTGGATTATAACTTTTCTTTTTTATTTCTTTCCTTTTTAGCTTTTTGATGGATTATAATTAGCCATTGGGCCCTATTTTTGGATTATAACTAGCTGGGCCATCAGGCTTGATGATGGATTATACATAAATACAATAACCAAGATGAGTGTTTCAAATTTGGTGAAAGGAGTGAGGAAGGGCTCCTCAGCTCCTGCATCAACCTTAATGAGTCCATCACTTCAAAAATAAATTACAACATTTTTACAACTGGACACTCAGCAGAAGGATATGCAAGCCATTCTTCAGGCAATTGTAGATTCTAAAATGGAAATGAAAAAGGACTTTGAAGACTGAAAAATGATTTGCTTAAGATGGATCAAAAAATGGAAGCCTTCCAACAGGCTATGTCAGATACTCAACAAAGAATGCAAAAAACTGAAGACAAGTCAGTAGTAATGGATCAGAAATTAGAAGCTCTGCAAGATGAAAACCAGAGATTGGTGCAATCTAATTCAGAGTTGGAAGAAAGTATGGCGATGATGGAGATGGAAAGGGCACCATACTTTCTAAGATTTCAAAATATGATAGAAGAGAGTGATGAGAACCTGTTACTATTGATGAGTGAATTATTGGCAGACTTGCTTGGAATTGAAATGGATCAAATCAAAAGAGAAGTCAATCAAGTTTTTAGAGTGAATTCAAATTATGCAAGAAGAAACAGAGTGCCTAGGAGGTCCATGCTAGATTTAGTAAAAGAGCAGTATGGGATGAGATCCTGATACTAATAAGGGATCAACCACTGAAATATAAAGATAAAGAACTGGTAGTTCTCAAACAGATTCCAAGAAGAATCAGAGAAGCTCAAAGAGAAAATCAATTCTTAACAAGGAAATTAATTAGTAGAGGTGTGAATTTCAGATGGTTGATCCCAGAAGGATTACTAATTTTTTGGGACTCTTTTTGGATTAAATGATTTAAACAAAATTTCTTTGAAAATACTAATAAACCAGGGAGATGGCTTGCATATTGATTAAAAAAAGAAAGAGAAAAAAGATTAATAAGTAAGCTACGGGACTCAGAGGGTGAGCTACACTGCCACAATGACTTAATAAAAAAAATTACCAAGGCTTACTATGAGACACTTTGTAAGGCAGAGATGGTCTCTAAAGCGGCAATCCAGGCTTACTTAAAAGAAGCAAACCTCCCAAACGTTCCTGAGAATATGCGGCAGAGGCTAAATGAGAATATATCAATGATGGAGATTACAGAGGCAATAAAAAAGCAAAAGAAAGAAAAAACACCAGGACCTGATGGACTTTCTGCAGAATTTTATGTAGCATTACAAGATATTATAACTCCAACTTTGAAAGATTTATGTAATGAAGTCTTCACACAGACAAAAATATTGGAATCATGGACTGAAGCTAATATTACTTTGATACCTAAAGTAGATACTGATCTTATACTAATTAAAAATTATAGACCAATATCGCTACTAAATGTGGATTATAAAATCTTTGCTGCAATAATGGCAGAAAGAATGAAAAACCTTTTGACTGAATTCATCCACTCAGACCAAAATGGTTTCCTTCCAAAAAGACAGATAAAGAACAACTTGAGGATTATTTTAAATGTCTTGGAATATTATGAAATCCATCCAGGGAACCAGATGGCACTTATATTTCTTTTTTTATTAAAAGTTTTATAAATTTATTACAATATAATCCCCCACCCCTTCCCCCCCTCAGCCACTTCCCAGAGCTGATTACAGGGTAAAACAAAATAATAAACAAATATAATCCAACTAACATAAACCAACTATACTATCAATCAAAACCATAAGACACTTTAACTCCTTCTCAATACAAATATTAACAAATTAAGTCAAAAATAATAATATAATTAAAACTATTAATAATTATCTAAAATCTACTCAAAAGCAAGATAATACTTTTCAACTTCATATTTCTTCTGAATATAATCAATCCATCTTCTCCAAACTATAATATATCTTTCTTGTGAATGGTCCTTCAAATAGGCGGAGATCTTTGCCATATCTGCTAAATTAGACACTTTAAGTATCCATTCTTCCAAAGTAGACAACAAATTTTTCTTCCAATATTGCCCCACCAATAATCTTGCAGTGTTATAAGGTTCAACATCAAATTAGTTTCTTTAACATCAAAATCTACAGTAATACCCAACAAAAATACTTGCAGAGTAAACTTAATCTTTTTCTTAAAAATCTTTTGAATATTCCACCAAATCTTAATCCAAAAAGCTTTAATATCTTTACAAGTCCACCAAATGTGAAAATAGGTTGCATCTAGGTTTCCACATCTCCAACATTTAGGCTGTAAATTCGGATACATGCGGGACAACTTTTGGGGATCCAAATGCCATCTATAAAACATTTTATAAAAATTTTCTCTCAAATTTTGCACGAGTAAATTTTACATTTCTAACCCAAATTGTCTCCCATGTATCCAATAAAATTGGCTCTTGAATATTTTGCGCCCATTTGATTATACAATCTTTAACCAACTGTTTCAGAATCCAATTCTATTAAGACATTATAAATTTTTTTATATGAGCTCGACTTTGATCTTTAATCTGTTTTACCAAATTCACATCTTCTAAAGTAATTCCAACCTTTTGATCTATACTCCACCTCAATAACAATTGGTTATAATAAAACCAAGAATATACAATATTTTCTTGCTTCAATTCAGTTAAAGGCTTTAATTGCCAATGCTGCCCAACCAAACTAAGTAATTCCTTATAAGAAATCTTATCCAAATTTACTCCCCTAGATACTCCCTCGATCATGTGTCCTGGAATCCCCCAAACTGGGATTTTATAATTTAACCTATAATAATATTTCTTCCAGACATGCAACAAGGCACTTCTCAGAATATGGGTTTTAAAAATCTGATCAACCTTTTTATCATAAATTAAATACCCGTGCCATCCATATAATAAATCCCATCCCTCAAGAGAAAGAATATTTTTATTTGTTAAGTTGAGCCAGTCACTAATCAACATTAAAGCTACCTCATCATACTACAATTTTAAATTAGGTGCCTTCAATCCACCTCTTTCTTGTATATCCTGCATAATTTTGAATTTAACTCTTGGCTTTTTCCCTGCCCAAATAAACTTATTAATCCCCTTCTGCCATTCCTCCAGATTAGCATCTTTTTTCAAAATAGGTATCATTTGAAATAAAAAAAGAAACTTTGGAAGTATATTCATTTTAATTGCCAAAATTCTTCCCAACAAAGATAATTGTAATTTTTTTCAAATTATTTAAATCTTTCTGCACTTTTATCCATAATGTCTCATAATTATTTTTATACAACTTAGCATTAGAAGCTGTTAAATAAACTCCTAAATATTTAACCTTTTTCACTATTTCAAAACCTGTTAATATAACCATGATGTCCTTTTCCTTCATAGACATATTTTTTGATAATATTTTAGTCTTCTTATTATTTACCTTAAAACCTGAAACCTTCCCATACTGAGTTAAAATTTCAACCAGATCTCTAACCGAATCTGTCGGTTGAGATAATGTCACAACCAAATCATCAGCAAAAGCTCTCAATCTATAATCACTCTTATTTATTTTTATTCCCTTTATTCTGGGTGACTCCCGAATTTTAATAAGTAAAATCTCCATTGTTAAAACAAATAACAATGGGGATAAAGGACATCCCTGTCTTGTACCCTTTTCAATTTTAAACGCTTCTGTTAAACCTCCATTAACTATAATTTGTGCAGATTGTTGTTGATATATTGCCTTAAGGGCAAGTAAAAATTTATCCCCAAAATTCATTTCCTCTACTACTCTGAATAAAAATTGCCACTCTAATTTATCAAAAGCTTTTTCAGCATCTAGAAAAAATCAAAGCAGCAGGGATTTGATTGTTCTTATCCAAATACTCAATTAGGTTAACAATTTGTCTAACATTGTATTTCATATATCTTCCAGATATAAATCCAGATTGGTCACTATGAACCAATTGCTTCAAAACTCGCATTAGTCTATTTGCCAATATTTTTGGAAAAAAATTTTTATAATCTGTATTCAAAAGAGATATAGGTCTATAATTTTGGGGCTGGGTCAAACCTTGATCCTCCTTCGGAATCAATGATATAAAAGCCCTTCACCATGATGGAGGTACCTCTGCTCCTGACAGAATATTATTAAAAAGTTCCTTCAATGGTTCTATAATTTCTTCAGATAACATTTTATAATAAATTGCTGTTAATCCATCTGTACCTGGAGCCTTACCAACTTTCAGTTGTTTAATTGCCCAAATAATCTCATCCGAAGTAATTAAACCATTAATCTCATCTCTTTGATCAGTAGTAAATTTAGGAAAATGTGATTCCTGTAAATACTTTTCTATATCTGACACTTGTTTATTTTCACTAGCATGTAACTTTGAATAAAAATCTAAAAAACTCTTTTTAATCAAATTTTGTTGATAAACTTCTTTACCTTTATAATTTATTTTTTCTATAATCCTAGATTTCTGTTTCTTTTGTAGTTGGTAAGCCAACCACCTACCAGGTTTATTTGCATTACAAAATGTATTATGTTGCATATACCTCAACATATAACTTAATTGCAATCTGATCAGCTATTAACATGTTAAATTGCTCCTTAATCAAACTAATAGAAGCCTTTAAATTATTGTCCAATGGATTTATTATAAGAGCCTTTTCCTTAGATTTAATCTCTGCTTCCAAATCTTTACGTTTCTGCATCTGTTTACGTCTATGCATATTCATATAAATCAAGACCCCTCTCATATAAGCTTTACTAGCATCCCATACCATTGGCATCGAAGTACCCTTATGCATATTCAAAAGAAAAAAATCCTTTAAATAATCTCTACATCTCTGTAAATTCCCCTCATATCTAAATAAATTTTCATTCAATCTCCAAGTCCTTCTGTTCCCATCTTCAGTAGATAACTCCATCCATACAGGACTATGGTCTGATAATATACTTGGGAATATCTTGACATTCTTCACCCTAGAAAAGAGATCATTAGTAATTAAAAAAGTCAATTCTGAAGTACGACTGATGCCTGTCCAAAAAAAAGTGAAGTCTCTTTCTTCAGTATTCCATTCATGCCAAATGTCTCTAAGTTCCAAATCCTCCTTCAAATCAAAAGAAGCTTTAGGTAATTTTGTATGATTAGGAGATTTAAAAGAACCCTTCTTATCTTTAATTGAGTCTAAAATACCGTTCCAATCTCCCATCATAATTACTGATTTGTAATCCAATTAAGTTATTTTCTGAAATATCATCTTATAAAAATATTTTTGTTGCTGATTAGGCGCATATAATCCAATGACAAGACTTCTCTTGCCATTTAATATTAAGTTGATAATAACGTATCTTCCTTGTGGATCAGAATCAATTAACTTTGGTGATAAGTCTTTGCTCACATAAATAACTACTCCTGCTTTTTTCTGCGGAGCAGAGGCTGTGAAATGTACTCCCAGCCAGGAGTTAATCAAATATTTTTCATCCTTTAAAGCAATATGAGTCTCTTGCAAACATATAACATCGTTCTTATGTTGTTTCAAATAGTATAATACTTTCTTTCTTCTCTGTGGTGAATTCAAACCATTAACATTCCATGTCAGGAACTTTGCCATATCTAATGGCTTGAAGCCTTTGGAACACTGCATCTAAATCCGCAGTTGAAGACTTTTTTGGTCTTGTTCCTCCCACTGGCTCAGAGGTAGTAACCTGTGTAGTAACTCCAGCATCTACCTTTTGTTGTTTTTTTTCTCTACGTTTATGGGCTGCACGAGTCATTCTCTGTTCCCTTGGTTCCTCTCTTATCTCCAAACACTGTTGCATTGATTCAACCAACAACTCTTTTCCTGTTGGTGACATTGCTCCTGCAGCCAACTGTCCTTCATTTCTTCTAGATCTTGGAGATGGTGGTGCACCTGCCTTCAGAACAGAAACATAAAAATAATATATTTTTCAGACCAAGTACATGGCCAATTTAATCTGACTTTGAACAAGTAAGCAGGGGCAAACCTGTTTAATATCTGAATGTGAGACCAAAGATTCCAGTGCATTAGACTGGGGAATATATTCTAGAAGATGACAGTGATAGAGCACTTCTATATTATTTCCCAGAAAACATTCTGGATATATTTATGAAAGGAACATATCAAGATTGAAACCAGTTTTACAGGCACACTCCACAATAAATAAAATGACATCCTTCTGTATTTAATCTAATGTAAGTAGACTAATAGTTCCTTTTGTTTCTTTCTATTTTTCAAATGCAGTAGAATTTGGTTGCTTTTGGTGGTTCTTCCAGTTTGGATTTTCACTCTCTGTCCCCTAAATTGCTTTTTCCACTTTAATATTCTAGCACAGGTAAACTACTTATTCAAATTTATCTCCCAGGACATCTAGAAGGGACAGTGATATGCCTATTATTTAGGTTTATGCCTTTTCCTCAAATCAATAGTCAGGATAAATGTTTTACTGTAATTTTTCAATAGAAGAAATAGCCGCAGCCTCCAGATGAGTAATTAAGTGAGCATTCTATACTGTTTCACTTCTCAAAGAACTTGTTTTTCTTGTTTCTTCCTCCCATTGCTTATGTAATACATACGTATCTAGAATGTACCTTCAGAGGGGGAGAAAAATAACTCTCTCTTTTGCTTATGTCATGGCAAGCCAGTGCCTTGATTTCATGGAGGAGGAGTAATGCCATCTATTTGAACTACTTGAAGAAGAATGGAGTGTTAATGTCTATGGCCCTTTTTTAGTTTTAGTTTTAGTTTAGGCAGTCTAAATCAGGAGCTGGGAAATAAACTCCATTCTCCTCTTTCAATCCATCTGCCAGAAACCCCTTCAATCCTTCTTTTTGGGGCTCTGCCATTCTAGTGGGAGGGGGAAGGGTTTTCTTCTGCTGGGAGGAGGGCTTGTACTTCCTCTGCTTTGTCCCTCCTCAACTCTGATGTATCTTGTGTGAAGTGGAGAATGGAATGTGCCGGGGCTATTTGCCTTATCTCTGGTCCATTGCGAGATCCGGTGAAGTACCTGTGAACCGTCCCTTACCAGCTCCGGTTCCCATAACAACTTTGCAACTGTGGATTGGCTGGACGCGAACTGGACAGTTGGACTCTGGAGTGGGGTTTTTGAAATAAATGTTTTAATGTGGCAATTTATATGGGAAAACTTTAGATCTTGCTTTGCTCTCTTGCCATCACTATCTCTCAATAAAAGTTCCTTTTGAAACAATGCCTGTTTCAAGAATTCTGCTTTCTTGGGAGAAGTAGTTGAGGGAAGACCTCATACTTTACTGGCGACAGGCCAACTCTGTGAAAGAAGCTATTTTGGCTGGAATTCATAGGAGAAGAAACCAAAGTAGCTACTTCATGGGCATTGCCTACGTGAAAGATACAAGAAGAAAATGTACTAAAGTTCCCATGGAAGAATCAGATTAATACATAGAAAATAGGAAGTTCCTCTAAGTTCTAATGATTGAATCCAAAGGTAAAATTTCCATCATTTTTTAAAAAAGAGAACAAAAATGTGTAACAGTCTCTTGTACCTACAAGGCAAGATACCAGATACTGTAGCTTGAGGGTTTTGTTTGAAATGGTGATGTTTGTGCTCCAGAAGTAGGCAGGGCCAGGGCCAGGGCCAGGACCCATTTTGGAAGAGGTTTCAGTAATTGTACAGGGTAAAATAAATGTATTAAGTGCCTGCAAAGCTTTACATACCAATTTTGCCCATTATTATCTCAATTTCTGATACTGGAAAAAAGTCAAAATGTTTGCTGAAACCCACCAGAATTCTGGTGAGTCTGGGGGTCACAGAAGAAAAATTTGTGGATATATTTCTTATGACAAAATATGATCTACTGGAGAAGGAAATGCCAACCCACTCCAGTATCTTTGCCATGAAAACCCCATGGATAGTACCAAAAGGCAAAAAGATATGATGCTGGAAGATGAGCCCCTCAGGTCAGAAGGTGTCCAATATGCTACTGGGGAAGAGCAGAGGGCTAGTACTAGTAGCACCAGAAAGAGTGAAGCGACTGCACCAAAGCTGAAAGGACTCTCAGCTGTGGATGCATCTGGTGGTGAAAGGAAAGTCCGATGCTATAAAGATCTTTTCTCCATAGGAATCTGGAATGTAAGATCCATGAATAAAGGCAAACTGGACGTGGTCAAACAAAAGATAACAAGACTGAACATTGACATTTTAGGAATCAGTGAACTAAAATGGACAGGAATGGGTGAATTTAATTCAAAGGACCATCAGGTATACTACTGTGGGCAGGAATCCCTCAGAGGAAATGGAGTAGCCTTCATAGTCAATAAAAGAATAGGAAAAGCAATACTGGGATACAATCCTCAAAATGATAGAATGATCTCAGTGTGAATCCAAAGCAAACCATTCAATATCCCAGGAGTCCAAGTCTATGCCCCAACCAGTGGTGCCGAACAGGATGAAATTGACCAGTTCTATGAAACCCTACAGCATCTTATAGAATCAACACCAAAAAATGATGTCGTTATCATCATGGGGGAATTGGAATGCTAAAGTAGGAAGCCAAAAGATAACTGGAATAACAGACAAGTTTGGTGTTGGAGTACAAAATGAAGCAGGGCACAGGCTGATAGAATTTTGTCAAGAGAATACGATGGTCATAGCAAACACTCTTTGCCAACAACCCAAGAGATGGCTCTACACATGGACATCACCAGACAGTCAACACAGAAATCAGATTGACTATGTGGTCTGCAGCCAAAGATGGAGAAGCTCTATACAGTCAGTAAAAACAAGACCAGGAGCTGACTGTGGCTCAGATCATGAGCTTCTCGTTGCAAAATTTAGGCTTAAATTGAAGAAAGTAGGGAAAAACACTAGGCCACTCAGGCATGAACTAAATCATATCCCTGATGAATATACAGTAGAGGTGACAAATAGATTTAAGGAATTAGATCTGATAGACAGAGTGCCTGAAAAACTATGGATGGAGGTTCGCAGCATTGTACAAGAGGTAGCAAGAATAACCATCCCAAAGGAAAAGAAATGCAAGAAAGCAAAATGGCTGTCTGAGGAAACTTTACAAATAGCTGAGGAAAGAAGGGAAGCGAAAGGCAAGGGAGAAAGAGAAAGGTACACCCAATTGAGTGCAGAATTCCAGAGAGTAGCTAGAAGAGATAAGAATGCCCTCTTAAATGAAATAGAAATAGAAGAGAACAATAGAATAGGAAGAATCAGAGATCTCTTCAAGAAAATTGGAGATATAAAGGGAACATTTCATGCAAAGATGGGCATGATAAAGGACCAAAATGGCAGGGACCCAACAGAGGCAGAAGAGATTAAGAAGAAGTGGCAAAATTACACAGAAGAACTATACAAGAATGAGTTTAGCATCCCTTATAACCACAATGGGGTGATCACTGACCTCGAGCCAGAGATCCTAGAATGTGAAGTTAAATGGGCCTTAGTAAAGTTGAGCAACAACAAAGCTAGCGGAGGTGACAATATTCCAGCTGAGCTATTCAAAATCTTAAAAGATGATGCAGTAAAAGTGCTATACTCAATTTGCCAGCAAATTTAGAAAACTCAACAGTGGCCACAGGATTGGAAAAAGTCAGTTTACATTCCAATTCCAAAGAAAGGCAATGTCAAAGAATGTTCAAACTACTGCACCATTGCACTCATTTCACATGCAAGTAAAATTATGCTTAAAATCCTACAAGCTAGACTCCAGCAGTATGTGGATCGAGAAATTCCAGAAGTACAGGCAGGATTTTGAAGAGACAGAGGAACTAGAGATCAAATTGCTAACATATGCTGGATCATGGAGAAGTTCCATGATCCAGCATATGTTGGATCATGGAGGGAGTTCCAGAAAAACACCTACTTCTGCTTCATTGACTATGCTAAAGCCTTTGATTGTGTGAATCACAACAAATTGTGGCAAGTTCTAAAAGAGACGGGAGTACCAGACCATCTTATTTGTCTCTTGAGAAGTCTCTTGCAAGACTATATATTCCCTTATCACACTTGGAGGAACATGTAGGTTTTTTTTTTCTTTATTGTTAAACAGCACAAATCATCACACATCAAAGAAAACAATCTGAATATTTGCCATCACAATTTTAGCACTGTCTATTATGAGAAGAGTTAAGGTAAGGCATTGAGACAATGCAGACGAACAACAGATACTTCTTTGTTGAACCTCCAACAGAACCAAAACAAAATGGCGTGGATTCCTTTATATATCCCTCTGCAGGGACAGTGTCAGCCAATCAATGTAACGGATTCTCCCGCCTTGAGCATGCGCAATAGGCTGGAGACAGCCTATCTGGTCCCGGGCAACCACGTAGTCTGCCTGGGGCTCTCTGCAGCTTCCTGCACCTGCTGAGTCACTCAGCAGGCCCAGGACATAACACCCTCCCCTCTTGGTTCGAAACAAATGAACACTTACTATTTTGCACTACTATAAATCTAACACTTATTCTTTTGAGTGTGTTCTGATTTCTAAGTACCCTTAAGCTTGCCCACCTACTGACAGGAATCTTACATAGTCCTGTAAATGCTTGGGTGGACCTCTGGCCCACTCTGATCTTCTTGGAGCAGTTGTGATTGCCTGGTCTGCATGCTCGCCTGCCAGGCTCGGCAGACAAGGACTTGGATGCCCTCTAGATCCAGGCGACCATCCATCATGCTGACTGGCCAGATCCTGTAAACCCAGACCAGAGTTCCTTGGTGAGGTGGAATTCCCCAAGTCCACAATTGACCCCTCTTAGGAACACTGTCCCGTGAGCCCAAGACCAGCAGACGGAGTGGCCTGAACAGCCAGTTGTGTGTAGTATTGCATGGACCCAATGCCAGAGTCAGGAGCTGCCCTTCTGGTGCATGTGCAATTCCACTTTCACAGAGAGACTGAGATCCACGATCGTGATCATGGTCCTCCTCCCCCCCGAGAGCAGAATCAGGAATGAAAGGGTGACTGGGAAGCCTCCAGTGCAGTTGGTCAATATGCCAACGTAACACACAACCATCTTCCAAGGCCATTTCGTAAACAGCGGCCCAATGACTTTGCAGACCACTGCTGTCACCCAAAGATGTCCAGGTCCATAATTCCTTGTCCAAACTGGATCACCCACCTGTAGTCTCCTAGGTGCCTGCAGCTGTGACACCTGTGAAGCCACCCGGTCTGGGTGCAACCTGTCCAGTTTAGTAAGGAGATGGCGACTCCAGTGGAGTTCGGCTGGGCTCTTTCCAGTAGTTGTACAAGGTGTGGTGCGGTGACAAAGAAGAAAGTCAGCTAACCTGTGATGCCAGCTTCTGTGCATGAGCCTCTTCAAGGTGTCCTTGGTTGTGCGCACCATGTGCTTAGCTTGGCCATTGGAAGCTGGATGAAAGGGTGCCGAAGTAGCATGGCAGATCATGTTGGCCTGTAGAAAAGCCTGAAACTCAGAAGTGAATTGAGGTCCATTGTTGGAGACAAGGACATCTGGGAGCCCATGGGAGGTGAAGATCCCTCTCAACACCTGGATGGTCCTGTCAGCAGTTGTGGTGGACACTGGAGCAATTCCAGCCACTTGGAATGGCTGTCCACAACGATCAGTTAGAATTTCCCCTGAAAGGGGCATGTGTCCCCTCCCACTTATGTACAGGAGCCTGAGGCATTTCAGGCCTAGACTGTTGGCAAACATGGCACTCATGGATCTGGGTCTCAATCTCTTTATCGAGCCCAGGTCACCAAAGATGGTTACGCGCAAGCGCTTTCATCCAGACTATTCCCAGATGTCCCTCATGCAGAGACTGCAAGACTGTAGTCCTCAATGAGGTTGGGATCATTACCTTACTTCCCCATAGGACACAACACTTAAAGGTGGATAGCTCATGCTTCCTCTTCCAGAAACTCTGGAACTCTGTGCCAGGACATGTGTCCGGCCATCCTGACAGTACCCATGTCAACACGCATGTTAACGTTTCATTATTGGCTGTTTCTGCAGCCACATCCCTTGTATTGAGGGGGGACTCAGGCAAATTCTGAATAGATAGTATATGGGTATCTGGAGCAGGATCTGATTCAATAAGCTTTAAAGGTAACCTGCTAAGGCCATTTGCATGGCCCATTTCATATGCAGAAAGGAAAATTGACCATCTCAACATTCTAGGAGAAATTATGTGTGGGGTTTGCTTGTTGGTTGTAAACAACCCCAGCAGTGGCATATGGTCTGTAAAGACTGTGAAATGGCGACCATATAAAAATTCATGGAATTTTTTTATACCAGCCACTATGACCAAGGCTCCTCTATCTATCTGTGCGTAATTAGATGATAGAGTCCTAGAATAGTAGGCTACAGGGACTTGTGTCCCATCAGCCTTGAGGTGACTTAAGCCAGCCCTGATCCCATAAGGGGATGCATCACAGGCTATACACACTGGCAGCTGCTCATTGAAATGTGCAAGAACAGCATTTGAAGACAGCAATGCCTTGACCTCTGCAAAACTCCTTTTGTGGACTTGTGTCCACTTCCATGGAGCCTGTTTGTCCAAGACCTGGTGTAATGGCTCTGCCACTGCAGCCTTGTTAGGAAGAAAGGAATGATAGAAATTTAGAAGCCTAAGAAAGACTTGAAGCTCGCTCTTCGACTTGGGGCTTGGGGGCCTGTTGAATCGCTTTGAGCTCAGATTCAGCAGGATGGATGCCTTCTGCATCTATGTGAAACCCCAGAAATTCAGTGGAAGTTACTCCAATTTTGCATTTATCTTTCTTCAGCCCCGCTTCGCGGAACTGCAGCAAAACAAACCGAAGCCTCTCAGCCAAGATTTCTGGTGATTCCCCTGCGATGAGGACATCATCAAAATAAGGGCAAACCCCTGGAATATTGCAGAATGTTCACTCCATCACACTTTGGAGGATGCCAGGGGCTACGTTAACCCCAAACTGCAGTCTTCTTACTTTGAAAGCTCCCCGGTGCATTACGATTGTCTGGGCCTCAGTTGTTGCTTCGTCCACTTGATAGGCCTGAGCCAAATCAAGTTTGGTGAAAACTCGGCCTCCCTTGAGTGAGGCCAAAATGTGGCTCACCACAGGCACCGGATAAGAGTGCTGCTGTAAAGCTTTATTTAAGGTGCATTTATAGTCAGCACAAATGTGGACTTCACCATTGGCTTTCAGTGGAGTAACTAGGGGTGTTTCCCATGGACTACTATCCACAGGTTCCAAGATACCTTGCTGGAGCAACTTGTTCAGCTCTGCATTAATCCTTTGCTTGAATGCAAAGGGCACCCGACAAGGCTTAATCCTAATCAGTGCAATGGATGGGTCTAACCGCAAGGAAATTGGAAGCCCCTTGTACGACCCTAGTTCTGGGCTAAACACATCAGAAAACTCCTTGCAAACTTCTGCAAGTCTGGCTGTTTGCACGCTGTGCAGCCCAGTCACTTGAATCCCAAGTGCCTTGAACCAAACGAGTCCGATTAGGCTCGAACGGTCACCCTCAACCACAACAATGTCCAAAAACCCTTCAAAGTTCCTACACTGCACTCTGAGCATGGCCTCCCCCTTCATACTGACTTGGAAATTCTGAAAATTGGTAAGAACTAGATTCGATGGCCTGAGTTTAACTTGCTGGCCGCTTCTATAGCAAATTTGTTTCAAGGTATTCTGGGATATGATTGACAGAGTGGAACCCATGTCCAGCTCCGTCGTTAAGGGGACCCTCTGCAATTTGACATCAATTCGTAGCTTCTTCTTAAGTGGCTTGTGGGCCCCTGTTTTCAAGATGCTCCTATGGGGACCTTGGCTGGGGACCTTGATACCTTTCCGAGATAATTCTTCTGAAGACCAGTCTGTCATTATCCCGACTAATGAAACACTTCAAAGAACTTCCAGGCAATGTTTACCCTAAAAGCCTTTATTAACAGTGGAACAGATTGACAGCACGTCAGATGGATGGATGCCAGAATCTGAATTTCTCTTGCTTGCGTCTAACTTTTCTTGCTAAACCCCTCCCTTATTTTGCAGTCATAAGTTACATCTTCCAATTAGCCCAGAGGGCAAAGATTCACTTCCGTTCCTTTTCCTGGGCTTTCCTTATAATTCTCCTCCCTTTCTCTGTCATCTGAAGTAACTCTAAAAATACCAGACAGTTCTGTATATTTTGTCAAAGCAATAATATCTTATATTAACAGCGTTGACATCTGGCCCCCTTACAAAAAGGACAGATCCTGTAATGTAAACAAAAGCATATGTTAAAGACTAGTTTTCGGTTTGTTGGGGTATTTCGCATGAAACCTTTTGATGAGCCTGTCAGCTTTCACCTCACTGGATTTCACCCACGTGGCTTCAGACAATGGGTATCCCTTCCATTGTACTAGGTACTACAATTTCCCTTTAAAAATTCTAGAGTCAAGAATACATTTCACTTCATAGTGGGTTTGTTCTGCAACTACAAGGGGCCCAGGTGCCTTCTTTGGGGGAGGTCTTAAAGTGGAGCCCCAATAAGGTTTCAACAAGCTGCAATGGAAGACTAGGTAAATTCTCCCTAAAAGTCTAGGGAGTTTTAGTTCTACAGTGACTGGATTGATGATCCTTACTATGGGGAAAGGCCCCAAGAATTTTGGTCCCAATTTCTTGCTGGGCAATTTGAGAGGTAAATATTTAGTTGACAAATAAACCTTTTCCCCATCTTGGAATGTTCTTTGGGGAGCCCTCTTTCTATCAGCCTGCTTTTTATAGGTTTCAAAAGTCTTTTTTAAAGCAGTTTTTGTATTTCTCCAAACTTCTTCCCACCACCTCACCCATTGGTCAAGTGTCTGGGAAGCAGAGAGCACCTGAGGTATTCAGGTATTGGGCTGAACTCTTTTCCTGTGGCCATGCTGAAAGGCGTGTAGCCGGTGCTGCTATGCACAGAATTATTGTATGCCACCTCCGCAAAAGGGAGGAGGTCAGTCCAGTTCATCTGCTGGTAAGAAATGTAGCATCTAAGATATTGCTCCACCATTTTGTTAGCAGATTCTGCAGCCCCATTGGTGGCCAGATGAAAAGCAGATGATAAACCTTGAGATGCTCCAATTAATTTAAGAAAACTCCTCCAAAACTTCGCTGTGAACTGCACCCCCCTGTCTGAAATTATTCTCTTAGGGCCACCATGCAGCTGGTAGATATGTTTCAGGAACAATTTGGTCAGTCGTTGGGCAGATGGGAATCCTTTGCAGGCAATGAAATGAGCCTGCTTCAAGAACAGGTCTATCACAGTCCAGATGACAGTATTTCCTCTACTTTCAGTTAGGTCTACTATAACGTCCATAGCTATTTCTTCCCAGGGTTGAGAAGGGTCTGCCACCAGCTGCAGTAACCCGGTGTTTTTCCCTGGGATTCTTTTCATTGTGGCACATACAGTACAACTTTTTACATAGTTTTCCACATCCTGTTTCAGCCCCGGCCACCAAAATTGCCGGTGGGTGAGGTGTAGGGTTTTCAAATATCCAAAGTGTCCGGCCTGTTTTACATCATGGCTGTGGTTGAGAGCATTAAGATGGACGGCTTCTGGCAAATCTAGTTTCCCCCCCCCCTTTTTTTTTTTTTTTTTCTATCTTGAAAATTTTTATTTTTTTAAAAACATACAATCATTTATAAAAATACAATAAAATTTTAAAATAGAGAACCCCCCCCTTACCCTCCCTCCCAGGACCCCACTTTTGTTCTTTTGCAGTAACACAGCTCCAACTGCCACATCGCTGGCATCGGCTTGAATTACAAAGGGCTCCCCTGGGCAGGGGTGCTTTAGGACCGGTTCAGTAACAAATACTCTCTTTAAATTCTCAAAAGCTGTTTGACAGCCCATCATCCATGCTAGTGGTTGGCCCGGTCATGGCTTCCCTCCTCCTTTGCCTGTTTTGAGTAGTTCTGTAAGGGGTAGGACAATCCCGGCAAAAGAGGGGATGAATTGACAATAAAAGTTGGCAAAACCCAGAAAGCTCTGGAGCTGTTTGCGAGTCTTTGGGGGCTGACATTCGATTATAGCTTTCACCTTGGCTGGATCCATTTCAATACCCATTGGAAATTCTGGAGCCAAGATAATCTAATCGGGTCTGGTGAAATTCACATTTTGACAATTTGGCATAAAGCTTGGCATTCAATAGTTTCTTTAACACTTCTCTCACCAGCTTTATGTGATCAGTCATATTCGTGCTGTATATCAGGATATCATCAAGATACACCAAAACCACTTTGTACAAGTGATCATGTAGGAACTCATTAATCAACTGCATAAATATGGCTAGGGCCCCCTGTAGTCCAAATGGCATGACTTTGAACTGATAGCTCCCCATAGGACAGTTGAAGGCAGTTTTTCACTTGTCTCCCTCTTTTATTCTCACCCAGTAATATGCCTCTCTCAGGTCTAATTTAGTGAAGACACTCCCCTTAGCCAGATTGGTTAATAAGTCCTTTAGGAAGGGAAGGATGTATTTATTTTCCACACTCACAGCATTGAGACCCTTATAGTCTATGTCAGTGGTTCTCAACCTTTTTAATGCCGCGACCCCCAACCAGTCGTAAGTCGAGGACTACTCAACCGGTCGTAAGTTGAGGACTACTCAACTGGTGCAG
This sequence comes from Crotalus tigris, assembly GCF_016545835.1. Taxonomy (NCBI): domain Eukaryota; kingdom Metazoa; phylum Chordata; class Lepidosauria; order Squamata; family Viperidae; genus Crotalus; species Crotalus tigris. The sequence goes on from NW_024096718.1 coordinate 788,221, forward strand.
CACCATTTGCAGAATGGGACTTTTGGCGGGCTCAGCAGGGCAGAGACAGCCTGGACAATTTCTATTGGCTTTTGAAAGCCAATAGAATTAGACTCTATTCAAGAGAATCTATTCTATTGGCTTTCAAAAGCCAATAGAATAAAAGGGAGTAGCACAGCTAAGGAAAAGGGGAAAAAAATGGTGGACTGAATTGTTTGGCGACCCCTGTGAAATGGTCGTTCAACCCCAAATGGGGTCCTGACCCACAGGTTGAGAACCACTGGTCTATGTAGAGATGAAGAGACCCATCTTTTTTCTCTTTGAACAACAAAGGGGCTCCACGGTAGATTTGGCCCATTCAAGGAAACCCCTCACTAGGTTTTTGTTCACGTATCGCTGCATCTCCTCCATTTCGAGGGGGGACATAGCATATATTCTCGGTAGTGGGAGTTTGGCTCCTGGCACCAGTTCAATGGAGCAGTCATTGGGTCTGTGAGGGGGTAGAGCATCACATTCTTTTTCACTAAATGCCTCCACCAGGTCCCGGTATTCATTGGGGATGAGTGGTTCACCTGGCAGCAGTGAGGCAGCCATGTGCGCTTGCTCATTGGGTGGCCTAACGTGTCCCGCAACATCAGTTGAATCAGCAGGAGGTTTAGGTCCTATAGGTAGTCTCACAGTTCTCATTCCTTTCTCCCACCAGATAAACGGCTTCCATTTGTCCAATCAGGTTAGCCCTAGGATCACAGTTTCAGTCATTTTTGGAGCCACTAGGAAACGAATAAACTCCCAGTGCGCACTTATTTCTAGGTGTAAGGGCTCAGTTAATTTTGTGACAAGAGTCCCTCCCATCAGGGAGCCATTGGCTTGCTCAAACCTCAGAGGTCTGGAAAGCTGTTTTGCCCATATGCCCATTTTCATGGCAAAGAGCAGACTAATAATGCAGTGGGTGCATCCAGAATCATTTAGCACGTTTAAGTCCATTTGTGCCCCAGACTTAGGGATTATAAGTTTGGCAGCCAGTGAAAAAGGCGGGATTTGTCGACTCACCATAGGGTCATTCTCTCCTTCATTGTCACTGTCAAATGAGGGTAGAGCAGGGGCGGGTCCACCTGGAGTCCCGGCATCCTTTTGTGTGGGGTGTGTAATCTGGGCAACAGGTTTTTATGTGTCCCGGTTGAATTTTTCTCTCGTTAGCCCTTGGGCAGGTTTCCTTCTCACTGCTGGTTCCGGTCTGCTCTGCAGTTGGGGATAGGGACCGGACAGTTTGCTGTTCGATGTCCCTTCTGTCCACACTGAAAACACTTAATTGATGGGCCTGCAGGTGGCCTGGTTCCTTCAGCCATTGCAGTAAGGCAGGGTTTCGTGTGGGTGATTATTGTTCGGGTTGCTCTGGCTGCTGCTCAGATTCAGGTGGGTGAGGCTTCTTATAGCGGGTGAGCTGAACATCTAGCTTCACTGCTGCCTGGTACCATTCTCGCAGCTGATCAGGTACTGCTCAATAGATGCAGGCCTGAGAGAGGTGATTGTCTAATCCCTCAATGAAGTGATGGATTAGGGACTGCTCTGGCCACCCCTCCATTCGACCTGCTATCTTGCGAAACTCTCGCATGTACTCCAGGGCAGGCCTGCCGGCTGGTTTTATTTTTTGGATTTGTTCTCCTGCTTTAAGAGCAATAGATGGGTCCTCAAATCTTTCTCTCAGCCCTAGGAGGAAAAGGTGGGGGTCCTCCAATTTGGGGGCTTGCTCATTGTATAAATTGTTCAGCCATTCAGATGCTTCTTCCTCTAGACTGGACACAATCACATCCACCATGGCCCCCGGATAGAGATAGGACCAGCAATTCAAATGAGAACGCACTTGGTGGAGGAAAAAAAACAGCTTCTTTGGGTCCCCATTGAAGGTTGCTCTGAAAAGTGGTACAATTATAGGCTGTTGGGGCCCCCATGGTGGCTGTTGCTGCTGGCCCCATCTTGGCTGCAGATTTATGCCCAGGGGTTGCATATTTGGGAGCTGTGGCCAATCTCCTTGCTGCTGGCCCCATCCTGGCTGCAGATGCATGCCTAGGGGTTGCACGTTGGGGGCTGTGGCCAATCTCCTTGCTGTGGCCATTCTCCCACCAGCTGCTGATCTCCTGGCTTCTGTACCACCCCAAGCTGTTGCAAGGCCTCTGTTAGCTATGGCAAGTTCAGAGTAGTGGAACATCTGCCTGCTGGGTTTGCCAGTCTCCCCATTGCTGCAGAGGCCTCAGACAGGGATTACCTCTCTCTTCATGGCTGGAGTACCTGGCAAGGGAAGACAGGGTCTGAAAGGCTTTCTGATTTACAATAGAGGGGCTGCAAGCTTCCCTCTGCAGGAGTGGATTTCTATTTCTCTCCTCTGTGGTTTGAAATATTTCCAGTAACTCATCCAGGCTTTGAGTGGCAGTTTGTCCATTCTCTGTCCATCAACCTGCATTTGTCTGCCAAAATTCATCTTCCCACAGCATGCTGTCTGTTACATCCCCCTCTGGGATATCAGCAGCTGCCGGGCTGTATTCAACAAACTCCCGTTTATCATGATAGATTGTCCTCCTCCTGAACTCTGTTATTCTCACTCCAGCCTAGGAGAAAGAGGTGGGGGTAATGCATCCCCAGTTATTTGAAAAGGTTTTTGATTCTGGCATGATGTCATGGTTCCAACTAATGAAACACTTCAAAGAACTTCCAGGCAATGTTTACCCTAAAAGCCTTTATTAACAGTGTAACAGTTTGACAGCACCTCAGATGGATGGATGCCAGAATCTGAATTTCTCTTACTTGCGTCTAACTTTTCTTGCTAAACCCCTCCCTTATTTTGCAGTAATAAGTTACATCTTCCAATTAGCCCGGAGGGCAAAGATTCACTTCCGTTCCTTTTCCCGGGCTTTCCTTATAATTCTCCTCCCTTTCTCTGTCATCTGAATTAATTCTAAAAATACCAGACAGTTCTGTATATTTTGTCAAAGCAATAATATCCTATATTAGCAGTGTTAACATGGTCTTTCTGGTGACCCAAACAGATGGCAGCTATGTGGCCTTGCCTGCCACATGCCTGGCAAATGGCAGAGTGGAAACAGCAATCAGAGTACTTGTGGCGTCCTCCACATCCAAAACACCAAGGGAATAGAGTTGCCTTGTCCTTTTGCTCTTGAGGCCTTTTCTCTGCTGGCTGCTGCAATTGGTCAACCTCCATCTCTGAATCCTGTTCGGATACCTCTCGAGCGACCTCTTGATGGACTGTGCTTGAAGTTGGAGGGTTCTTGGTGAGCTGCAAGGCCTTCACAGCTCTGCCTGCTGCTTCATCGGCCGAAATCTCCTTCAGGGCATCCTGGAAGGAAACGTCTTCTCTCGCAAATATCTTTTGCTATAGCTCACGACTTCTCAGCCCACAAACTAGATGATCACGAAGTCTTTCTTCGAGGTCCTTAAATTTGCATGGCCTCACTGCTTGTCGCAATGCGCAATAAAATACGCAGCAGACTCTCCAGGATGCTGGTGCCTCTGCTCAAATGTGTGATGCCATGAAATCACCGAAAGCTTCAGTTTGAAATGTTCACTTAGCATTTTCTTCAGCTCAGAATAAGCGATGGATTCAAGTAGTGCTGGGGTGACCAGATTTTCGGCAATATCAAATGTGTCTTGCCCACAGACACACAGTAACGTTGCGGCCTTGTGACCATCCTCCCGAACTTGGTTTACCTGAAAATAGTTTTCTACCTGGACCATGTACGAACTCCAATGCTCAGGATATGCTGTGTCGAATTCTGATGGCCTAGCTTGGACATCGTTGCTCCTCAGTGGCCTCATCAACACCTCATGCTGCTTCACTTGAGAAGGGATTCCTGGACGAAACTTGCCGAGCTCTCCTCCAGTGTTTTCGTACTTGCAGGTAGAGTCACGCTCTTCAGAATGCCGAACTTCCCAGCACTTCAGGCCTTCTGTGGTGAGTCAGCCTATCTTCTTTCATTGTTTTCTTTCAGCACGATCCCACCTTCATCGCCAATGTTCTGTTCTGTGCATTGGTAAGGCATTGAGATGAGGCAGACGAACAACAGATACTTCTTTATTAAATCTTCAACAGAACCAAAACAAAATGGTGCAGATTCCTTTATATACCCCTTTGCAGGGACAGTGTCAGCCAATCAATGCAACGGGTTCTCCCGCCTTGCATGTGTGCAATAGGCTGGAGACAGCCTGTCTGGTCCCGGGCAACCACTGGTCTGCCCGGGGCTCTCTACAGCTTCCTGCACCTGCTGAGTCACTCAGCAGGCCCAGGACCTAACAGTTATGTTCCTTTAAAATCAAGGGAAGCATATAGATAGTTGCAGGCCAAGTATAGGCAAGGTTGATTTATTCCTTCTTATTTGACCTGCCAGAGATAAATTCAGATATTATCTGTATTGTTATCAGTAAGTGTGTATTCATAAATTGTAGTGTCCTATTATCTACTATGTAAATTATGGAATAGATTTTAAAAATGTTTTTTGATTGTTAAATAGCAGAGACTATTAGAAGTCCAAAAAAGGGAATATGCACATTATCTAAGAAATTATTTCACCTCTATACTGTATACTCTGGACAGAATATTGTGAGAAACCCTCTTCAGAAACAGCTTCCACTTCTCACTAAACTATATCTGAAATAATGTCTATTATTTATTTTCCTCATGTTAGCATTTTCTTTTGGTACCACTTTCTTTAATCTTGATATTCTTGTATTTACTTGAATGTACCCCTACTGCTGTCATGGTTCCAACATGAAACTCTTCAAAGAACTTTGAGGCAATGTTTACCTTAAAGAATCTTTATTCGAGTAGCATAGCATTGGCACGTACATATGCAAAGCTAAAATCTGAATTTGTGTCCTCTGAACACATAGTATCAAAGCACAATTCCCTCCTCTAATTAACAGTCATAAATCACATTCTCCAATTAGTTTGAAGTGCAGGCTTTCCCTCTAGTTTTTCAACCCACCATTTTTTATCATCTCTTATTTCAAAAAACCTTGGTTCTCACAGTAGTTACAATATTGTTATGTCTAACTAAACACCCATGCCCATTCTTCCTCCTCTCCCCCAGTATCATCTAATTCTAACTCTAATTCTAAGAGTAAAACATAAGAAGGAAAATTGCTGCATCTCCATATGTTCTCAAAGCAAGAACATCCAATGTTAGCAGCATTGACAACTGCCTTCTGAGCAAATAATACATTTTGTGGATTGATACATTGCTATATTATTCCTATCAACCAGTGATCATATAAACATCAGTGAAGTACTTGGTCTAATATGGAGACTGGCAGAAACATTTCTCAGACTGGACTGCCATCTGTCAGAAATGGTGTAGGGTCTCCTAGTTGGGCAGGGGATTAGACTAGATGAGCTACAAGGGTCCCTTCCAACTCTGTTATTCTAATTCTAATTTCCTTTCAATATCTTTTCTTATCCATTAAAAAATATGACAGGTCTTCTCCCACATTGCAAATAGGTAATTAATTTCATGTTTCTTTCCCTAAAGGTTGAAGCATTATCTTGTTGCAATCAAGGGTGGTAATTACTTCATAACTGCTATGACAACCATGGTCTGCTCAACATGTTAGAGGTCCAGCACATGCAGCTGCTCACACAAAGAATTAAAATGTCTATTATAATAAAAAATGCACAAAATGCTTAAGCTTATTAGCAACTGCACTGAATATAGTGTTCCATGAAAATCATACTGTAGTTTCATCCTCAAGTGAAAGAATAAAAGTGATGAAAGAGCAAGATGAGAAAAAAAAAACTTCTAGCATTAAAATAGAGTTATTTTTGGTTATTCCTCCCTCCTACTTTATTTTTTCAGTGATAAAAGTTTCCAGGAAAGCTAATTCTCCCCTAGATGTACTTCACATGTGCTAGATTCCCCTCCCCATATTAGTTTCAGTAATATGATTGCTGAGTGAACAGAATAGAGGACTTTTGCCTAAGTTCTAAACATGACATTTGAAGAGCACATTACAAAATTTAAGTCTCACTGAAAATAATGGCAAACTATTATCGATGTTTTGTTCTGTTCTTTAAAAAAATTGGGATAAGTTGATTACATCTCCTTTAGTGTGATTCTGCCCCAATATGAAATCATTTTTACAATTTATTAATATTCCTATCTTTCATAGAGGAATGTTTCTATTAGGAGAATTTTTTTGTTTGTGCTGGTTAGAAAGTTGAGATTAGAACCTGGTTTTATACAGTTTTAACACATAAAAAGGAGAAATGTGTCCCACTTAATTTTGTTACGTTATCTTACAAGGCACAACCCTACCCTTAATGTCCTTGATTTATGCTAGTCTCTTTGAGGGAACAGTACAATGTTACCCTCTGCCTCATTTAAGAAAAAAGAAGCCATAATTCTAATATAGCTGGCAGCTTTTATGCTTCAAGGTCCCTGTAATTCAGTTGGCTTTTCTAATAGGGTTATATTTCATAGATGTTGAATATACCCTTTATGCTCGTGTTGCTCCACAGAGAACATATAGATCAGAATAACGTTGTTTATTGCATAAAGTATGTGGCTGGTGTTGCCCATTCTTTTCAGAACATTATTGTACTGAGATTTGAATAAGTACAGCATTCCACCATGTTGAGAGATATAAATGAAATGAAGATCACTAGTATTCAGATCCAAGGGTGCCATCCATTGATTGTGATCATTGCGATAGTGTGCTTGAGATTTGAATAATATGAATCATATATATTTTCTATGATGTTTTAAAATTTCATATTAAGTGGGCTGGATAGAACGATGGTTCAAGAATGTGAAATTGCAGAAAAAAGATTTCCTCTTTTATAACTATATGTTGAATAACCACAAAGTAATTATTATCTGTACTTAAAAATTTCAATTTCAACCACTGTAAAATATATGGGTTTTGTATAGCTCTGGAAAAAGTTTTAAATTATTGTGAGAATTCAATGTAAAAATTATTCAGTTAAAAAAAGATATACACATAGAAATGGGATTCAAAAGACCATCTCTTGAATAACTGCAGATCACAGAGATTTCTGTTAATTTTATGCACTACACTGCATTTTGCTACGCCATGTGAAATAAATAAACAAGGATTATTTTATTCTCCTGAGACCTACTAGTTGCCCATTTTGTGTGAATAACTGCTCCCTGCTGAAGAAGCCCAAGGGCTGCTAGACAGACTAAGAATAATATACAGCAGCCAATTTCCAGGAAGTGGATTCACTGAATGTCCTCACAGAGAAACTTCTAAGTCAACATTGTGTACTTGACTAACATAAGAGATTAACAAGGAGGATTGTTTGTTTATTTATTTAGGATTATTTATTAAATTTATATGCCACTCATCTTGCTGCCAAAGGGACTCTCGGTTGCTTACAGTGTGATAAAAATAGAAATATAAAAATAAGGAGAAACTTCCTGACAGTTAGAACAATTAACCAGTGGAACAACCTGCCTCCAGAAGTGGTGAATGCTCCAACACTGGAAATTTTTAAGAAGAGACTGGACAGCCATTTGTCTGAAATGGTATAGGGTTTCCTGCCTGAGCAGGGGGCTGGACTAGATGACCTCCAAGGTCCCTTCCAACTTTATTATTATTATATATATATATATATATATATATATATATATATATATATATATATAGTAGGTCTTTGGTTGTTCGGGTTTTCTCCCGCGTAAAATTGGAAGTGTCTTGGCGACGTTTCGACGAAGTCCCATTCGTCATCTTCAGGCTGGTGTTTTCAGCTTCGTGCTTCGAGCAGCAATGTGTGGTCTTAGCTGTTTCTTCCTTTTAACTGCCAGTGGGGGTATGAACTGATTGGGTGGGAGCTTGGCTGTGTTCTGATTGGGTAGAGGTGTGTTCTGATTGGTTAGGGGCGTGGCTGTGTTCTGATTGGCTGGGGGGGTGGCTGTGCTCTGATTGGCTGGGGGGTTGGCTGTGCTCTGATTGGCTGGGGGAGTGTTCTGTTTGGTTGTGCTCAGGTTAGTCTGAGTTGCAGAGGGGTTTAAGATTTTGGGCTGCCTTGCTATTTTTTGGCTTCTGGTTTGTGGTCGTGCCTCATCATCGGTGTGGCTTTGGGTTTGCTTTTTGCGTGGATGTGTGGTGGTGACATCCTGTGTGGTCGTGCCTCATCATCCTGCCACACCGATGATGAGGCACGACCACAAACCAGAAGCCAGACCAGAGCTGCATCATTAGCCACTTTAAAGCCCTCCAATCCATACATGAAGCAAACTGACACCCTCCATGAAAATGAGGCACGACCACAAATGCAAAGCCAAAAAATAGCAAGGCAGCCCAAAATCTTAAACCCCTCTGCAACTCAGACTAACCTGAGCACAACCAAACAGAACACTCCACAGCCAACCCCCCAGCCAATCAGAGCACAGCCACCCCCCCAGCCAATCAGAGCACAGCCAAGCCCCTAACCAATCAGAACACACCTCTACCCAATCAGAACACAGCCAAGCTCCCACCCAATCAGTTCATACCCCCACTGGCAGTTAAAAGGAAGAAACAGCTAAGACCACACATTGCTGCTCGAAAGCACGAAGCTGAAAGCACCAGCCTGAAGATGACGAATGGGACTTCGTCGAAACGTCGCCAAGACACTTCCAATTTTACGTGGGAGAAAACCCGAACAACCAAAGACCTACATACAAATACCCGCGAAAATCTCAGAATATATATATATATATATATATATATATATATATATATATATATATGCTGGAAAATTTGCATAAAAATATGACTCCTGGGCATGTCTATGGTACGAATAAAATACGAACACCAGGAGAATATAAATATAAAAATATACTTTACTAAAAGCTGCCAAGCTTTTGTTTGGAAACTCCAAACATCATCAGGGCTAAGGAGCCAGTAAACAATGATAACTTAAATGAGTTTGGCTGGCATTTGCACCCGGCTCGTGGACCGCGTCACCGGTCCTGGATGGTTAATTAGTGTTCCAGATGTTTCTTTATTACTCTCCTTGCGCTTCCTTCTATGGTTCTTCCGGATCATTCCTCCCACCATTCCATTACTAACATTCATCTCCTCCACCACCCCTTTATCCTTATTTCCTTCCATAGTAATGACCCTCATCCCCTTTTTGTTTTCATTTTCCACCCTGGGGGCATCCGTTTCTCCTCTATCAGTATTACAACCTCTCTGGGATCACAGACACTCCCCCCCATGCTTTTCTCAATCCCTGCTCCACACCCTCTCTTCTCACCCCTCCACTGTCATGAGTAACCTTCATACGGGTGTTGCATGTTTGGGGGTCTATACCCTCCTCCTCCGTCCTGGCAATCTTCGTGTTAACAGTTCTCCACCGTTCCATTTGTTTGCTGCGTGATCGGGTGCTTACTCCGCCTCTCAATTCATCATCCTTCCTCCTCCCTATCACACGCTCTTCCCCATTGCTAGTAGGAGTGGCATTCAGGTGGACACCAGGTCTCTGGATCTCTGCATTCTGATTCCCTGCGTTCTCACTCTCCTCTCTTGTGCTCATTTTTGGGGGGATTTCAAAGTGTTCATCCCGGGGGGGGGCTGGATTGTTGGTGGGGGCATTCCTTGTCTGCAGAGGGTCTAGGCAGAACACCGTGTCTCTCCCTTTCACCGTATGCCTAGGCAATCGAGCCTTGCTTTCGTTCTTCTTCTCCCCCCCTTTTTTCTTTTGATCTCCGTCGACGTTCTTCACAGTGTCGGGCTGTAAACTCCTCATGCTGGATCTTCTACACTCTCCATAGTTGTTGTTAAGTTCCAGGGGTGGGGGTTTATCGTGGTGATATTGGGGAAGCGGGAAGTCTTCCATCGGTGAATGATTACATGTGTTTAGCAGTGGTGGCCTCCCCAGACGTTCATTAGAATGGTATTGGTGTTGATCGGGCGAAATGGGGGTGCCCCTGGAGTGTTGAGGGTTAGCCAAAGTTCCATCTATCTGAGGGATCCTTCTCAAATATTCTATAGGCTGTTCTATCATTGAGGAGTTCGAGCGCCTTGGTGGATCCCTCAGTTACACTTAGGAATAAAATCAACAAACTGCTTAATAACCTTAAACGCAGTAAGAAAATTGGAGATGATACCCTAAAGAAGATACGCCCCAGTGACACGGCACTCGCAAGATTTTATGGGCTTCCAAAAATCCACAAGGAAAGCATCCCACTTTGCCCTATCGTATCATTTATAGGTACCCCTACATCGGGATTAGCAAAGTGGCTTAGCACTCGTCTGGGCCACCTTGTGGAAGGCAGCCCCACAACAGTCAATTCTGCAGAAGAATTCCTCAACAGAATTAAGACCCTTAGGGTGGAGGATGATGAGAGGATGGTATGTTTTGACATTACCTCCCTCTTCACCTCCATCCCCCAGGACTTAGCCATTTCAGCCCTGGGAAAGCGCTTGAGGAATACAGAAGGGAGCCACCACCAGGACTCCCTTCAGACAGACGACCTCCTGCGATTAGTGGAAATATGTCTCACCACCTATTTCACCTTCCAGGGTACCATCTTCGAACAAATTAAAGGGACACCTATGGGCTCCCCCATTTCTAGCACTATAGCGGAAATAGTACTCCAACAGCTAGAACACAGGGCTATGGCCTTATACCAACCCAAATTTTGGGTTCGGTACGTGGATGACACATTTGCAGTTGTTAAAAAGCAACATATAGCTACCTTTATGAGAGCACTAAACTCGATCTCCTCCGACATCCAGTTTACAGTGGAGGAAGAAAAACAAGGTCACCTAGCCTTCCTGGACGTGTCAATATACCGCCAGTTGGATGGGACGTTACTTACAGGGGCATTTCGTAAACCCACCCACATGGACAGAATACTCCACTATAGGAGCAACCACCCCGTGTCTCATAAAGCTAGCTGCATTAAAGCATTGTTTAAGCGCGTGGACTCCCACTGCAGCACTGAGGAGTTTAAGAAGAAAGAAAGGCAATACCTTTTCTGGATTTGTCAGCGTAATGGGTATCCTTTGAAGTTTATCAGACAGTACGGTCTTACACCCCAGTCCCGGAACAACCAAAAGAGAGAGGAACCATCATTACCAAAAATGTGTGTCTCTTTACCATATATTAATAACGTCTCGGAAGCAACAGCCAGACTGCTGGTCCCCCATGGAATAAAATTTGGATTGCTAGCAAAGAATTAAGGGAGAACTGGAATAGCTATTTCGAACTCTATAGCTCTTTTCAACTAGACATACCCTTCTGAGATTCGAACCTGGGCTGTCTGCATGTTAGGCAGCTATATTAACCTCTAGGCCACAGGCTCTGTCTCACTTTTGCCAGCTGTGTTAGGGAGGGAAGAAACAGAGGAGGAGTTATCTAGAATATGGGCAACAGGGTATAACATACAGCATTCTAGATAACTCCTCCTAAAGAGTTCGAAATAGCTACTCCAGTTCTCCCTAAATTCTTTGCTAGCAATCCAAATTTTAGAAATGTATATGATGTCACAGTTGTGACTGCTGCCTGTGGATGGCTCTAGTTTGAGCTGATACAAGGCAAAAGATTTCTCTCTCCCATATTTGGGCAACAGGGTGTAACATACAGCATTCTAGATAACTCCTCCTCTGTTTCTTCCCTCCCTAACACAGCTGGCAAAAGTGAGACAGAGCCTGTGGCCTAGAGGTTAATACAGCTGCCTAACATGCAGACAGCCCAGGTTCGAATCTCAGAAGGGTATGTCTGGTTGAAAAGAGCTAAAGAGTTCGAAATAGCTAGTCCAGTTCTCCCTTAATTCTTTGCTAGCAATCCAAATTTTAGAAATGTATATGATGTCACAGTTGTGACTGCTGCCTGTGGATGGCTCTAGTTTGAGCTGATACAAGGCAAAAGATTTCTCTCTCCCATATTTGGGCAACAGGATTATATATATATATATATATATATATATATATATATATATATATATATATATATATATATATCCTGAGAAAGGAAGAAAGAAACAAATGGAGCTTTTCTATTACTTTCAAAATCAGTGCTTGTGGAAAATTTGTATTCCTGCTTGAAAACAAGCTAATATATACTTTCAGATACTGTAGGCTTGTATTGGTGCTTGAGGATACATGGACTGGAACAATAAATGGTCACACTTCAGCTCATGTGAATGAATGGAGATTTAATAGGCCAAAAAATGAGGTTCCTCAACAGGAAGCTAAGAGAAGAAGCAACCATCCATAATAAGGAAATTCAAACAAAGGAGAAAGTCCAGTGGATGAGAATGACAGCTAGAAACAAGTAATGTAGAATACATTCTGCACTGCTGGAACTCTGTAAAACTGAACTTTAAGTAAAGGTCTCCATCCAATTGAAAGGTGAGTGAAGAAAAAGAAGTACAGCTGAATAGGAAACAGGATGATAAATTCTGAAGGCCAGAGAGAATGCAGCTTTACACAGCAGAAAGAAGAAACATATTGTGGTAGTTCTTCTGTTAATTAATAGAAGAAGAAATTCAGTATATACAGACTGAATCTATCTGCTTGTGAAGTGTGCTGCCTGCCAAGAGCATGGATCAGGAATAGTATAATTAATCTATTGAAAATTCTTTCTTTTTGCTACACTGTGCATGGAAAAACAATGCTGCTAAAATAACGTCAAGCATCACACCATGGATGTTGATGATTTAGCTAGGAAACCCACTTGGGTGGACTTGGATAGAGTTCTTATTCATGAGACAGAGGTGGGAAGTGAAAGAATATTGCAGGGTGGAATGACTAGCTATACAAATGATACTGATAGCAGAAATTCTCTTTCTGTGACCACTGCATGTATCATGCACTGTTGGGATACGATTGCACTCATAAGGACTGGTAAGAAAATATGTTGAACATGGCAAATTCAAGATGGCATTTAACAGAATCCTGATGTAATTGGTGATGAAACTGTTGAAATGAGAGATGTACATTTGTGTACTATAGAAGAAGGTAAAATGTTGCTATAATTAGGCTTAGTCAATAAAACATTAAGGAGAACATTGCCTCATAAATTTCATGGCATTGTTGTATAACATTAGAGCATGGTAAATACACAAGATAAGCTCAGAGTATTAAAGAAAACTAAATATGATTTTATAGATAATAATGGACCTAGGGAATATGACAACAAGGGTACAGCAATAGAAGTCAAAGGAAGAAAGAAATCATGCCAGATTTCATAAGTGTCCACACCTGCTACAAAATCCAAGTGAATGAGTTTGTCAATGTGGTAGAAAGAATCTGTGTTTATAAGTGGATAAATAAATAAAAGCAATACCATTATGTATACAATTGCTCATTAAAATAAAATATGTGAATTGTTTTCAAGGGCAAATTACTGATTATACAAAGGGTTAATGCTGGCTTTCCTTCTAAAGGTCCTTTTGGGAGATACAGTCAAATTAGCATGTCCTTCAAAGAAAATAAAAAGTAACACCACCCACAGCTTAATTTCAAACTTATACTTGAAAAAATCTTAGAGGCTACTGAGCTAACGAATTCTAGAATGAAAGATACACGTGCCACCTTAAAGCTATAAAACGCAGCTTTAACTTCAATAGATGAACCTACAACCCAAAAAGCAACAGAAGAAGAAGGAATTAATAACAAAGTGGATTTTAAAGAATATCAGCTACAATTTACTCAGAACTCCGACACTTAAACTTTGATCTCATTTAGAGACTCTACAACTACAACAGCAACAGAAACTGAAGAAAGCAATACTAAGATGGAACTTGCAGAGTACTTATATACACAATATACTGAGAATCTAGACAATCCAGATGATCCAAAAACAATTATAACACTGAACATGACTTTTCATTTAAACCAGCTGAAACCAGAAGAAGAAGAAGACCAGCCTGAACACATGACAAATACATTAAGTCAAATATGGAGACTTAAACCTTTTGGCCAACAATCTAATGATTGTGAAGGGACTAGCTTCCTTGATAGGCTGATGATTGGATGGTCTCCCTTGATTCAAATGATATATGCAGGAATGAAGGGAGATCCACCTGAGTTATCCGAAACTTAAATACCATGGACATTAAGCCAACTGGAATATTGTAATTGAAATCAGATAAAAGTTTAAAACAGGATCTGGAGACATATAAGTTAAAAGTTGTTGATAAATGTTTTAAATGATTGAGTTATAACTAGAAATGTATTAATTTGAATTTGGTATAACAATTAAGGGAAACAGAGAGGAAATTTTTGATGATGTAAACTGACATATGTATGGATAAGTGTGTTATTGGACTATGTATTAAGCAACCACCATGTTGCTTCCTTAATACCCAAAGCTTTGTAAAAATGGAAAATCAATAAAACTTGTTTAAAAAAAAGAAGATAAAAAGTACCATGCTGGGTCATACCAATCCTATCTAATGAAGCATTTTGTCTCCAGCAAAGTCAACTTAATGACTCTGTCAAGCCCACAACAGGACATGACTGGGCATGCTTTTCCTAGAAACTAAAACAGAATAAAACATCATGAATAGTCAGTATTTCTTTAGATACTGTGTCTTCACACTGTTTGCTATTTGCAACTATTTTGGTAGAATAATTTTATCAAATTATAGCAGTTTGGAAGCATGATTTAATTTTATCTCAATGGGCTGGATCCAGATTTATTCATGCTTATAAATAGATATGTTGAATCTATGGTACATGTGACAACATGACCCATGGATTTGAATGAGTTTATATTAAGAGTGATCCATGTTTTTAATCTAATCAGAGCCATATACAGTAGCACCATTGGCTAGCTGTTCCCCTACTGTTTCATCTCTTGCATCAGTCATACTTCCTCACAAATCCTGACATAAAACATAAAGGAAAAAAATGGAAAACAATACAATTTACAATAAATCTAAGCTTCCTCATAGAGCAACAATTCAATTTAAGCATCTTCCTTCATTCTGACTTTATTGGTCAGAAAAATGGAGGAAAAAAAATAAAGGTCAGACCTTAAATTGTAAAGTGTAAATTAAATTTATTGTAAGCACAATTAATTTATGCTAGTAGTGTTGCAAGGCAATTTGCTCTGCCAGATAGAAGGCATAAAATTAACTTGCATCACTGCTCAATGTATCAGACTATCCCATCTGACCTTGTTATTGATGAACTGCAGTGCATGTTTATGTCAAAAGTAAAATCTTAATCTACGAACACCCTGGTGGGAGAAATATATAGATTAAGTTGTCTTTGACTTATTGAATTGTATCTGTTCATGAAAACCATGTATCTAACAGTTTTATTCTGGAGTTTAGGACCAAAAATGTGTAAAACAGATAACCTATAAAAACAAAGTAATTTTTGCACAGCAAAATCTCAGCAAGAAATCAGATTTCAAAGGGGCTTTTCTACTCAGTTCTATTTCCTTTCCTCTTCTAGAATGTTGATTGAGATAAACTACCATACAAAGTCCACAATACTTTTTTATAGGAATATTAGAAGTTTAAAATTTTGTTTATAAATTATTTTTTTCTCTATGTTCTTCTCTATGTATATTCAGAATCTGAGCATTTTCACTACTCATGAGAAAATTGTGTAATCTTGATCTAACCTTGATTTTCAAGGGGAAAAATATACATGTATTGCCAGAGGGTTTTGCCTGTGAACCATCGTTTCACAGCACTATTACTACTGTAATTTTCTTTGGTCTTTTCATAATTTGTTGATCTCTTTAGCATGTTTCATTCATCCACTAACACAAACAACTCAAAAGTTTATAATTAAGTGCACAGGGCATAGCTTCAGTTTATGTGATTATGTAGTGTGATTACCTGGTCAACGTTTTGATTTGTTTATGCAGTTTCAACTTGGAAGCACTGAACCTTAAGCTAAGATCTCCAGCCAAAAGACTCTCTTTAGCTTTTATTTAAAAACAGAAACAGATCTGCAAAGATGCACTATCATTTAATTTGTAAATATAAAAGCCAAAGACACATGCACATACAGTCCACACATAAACACAGCTTCATAATTCTCTAGCTTCCTAAATGCTAAATTATCAGGAATACTCCATTTCATTCACAAGAGTAGAACAATAAGTATCTGTCAGTTGTCTAGATGCTGTGGTAGATAATGTCAGGTTTCTGCTCTGAAGATTCACAGGGCAATGCTTCACTGTATTCTCTCTTCATTACAGAGCTGCTTAGATGGAACCACTATAGACCACTGCCACTCTATCAGTAATTTTGTTATGACCTCAGAGGAGATGGATGCTTTGCTACCAAATAGATACGGTAGCAATCTGCCACCTGAGATTTTGATTTAATTTTTAACTGTTTAATTTTTGATGTCTGGATTGTTTTTTCAGGTTTTAATTTCACAACTGATAAAACCTAAAATATTTGTGTTGTACGATTATTTCTTCATAAGTATTGGATTTTTTTAACCTGTTGGCTACCTCCTGCCTCCATAATTTTGATTCTTGTGCATCAAAATGATCTTATGAAATAAAATTAAAACTTTCAGAACTTCAGTGTTAAATCATTATTTACTATGCTGGAAATACCCATTGATTTTCTGTACTTGCCAATCCTGAATATCCATATGGTATCAATATTTTGGCATATTTATATGCCTCTGAATGTTATATTTATTTTATATATTTAACTGTATGACTTTGTATGTGCAAATTTAAGATTTGGTGATTTTTTTAAAAAAAATGTGCCTCCAAGGGTATTTAAATAATACAGTCTGATTTTCATTAAGGCCACTATTTAAAAAGTGATTGTTTAGTTTTAAGTATTGAAGTATTTTAGACCATGGATTCTGCTTACAAGATATATCACAATGTTTTCAGAATATCAATATACCATATAATCACTTGAGTTTTTCAAATTTCTGTTAGTATAAAATTTATTTTTGGTTACATCATTTTGTGATGTAGGTTATCTGAAAGTGACAAAATATTTGATAAGTTATGAATGCAATGTTTAAATTAATATTAAATGTAATATAGAACTGCATAAAATATTTAATCAGTTTATCAGCAAACAAGCCTGCATTGTTTAAGTCCTATATTAGGACTTATTTAGTGGCGATACGAGCGGCAAAATGTTCGCATTTTTCCGCACTTATTGCATCTGCAGAATCTCGCCCCACCACCCTGTTTAGGGTGACCCATTCCCTACTTAATGTTCGGGAAGCCGGGGAGCCCTTACAGGGTAGGGCAGAAGAATTTGTGCAGTTTCTATCAGACAAAATTGCTCGGATTCGGATAGACCTAGACTCCAATTGGGCAGGGCCTTCTGAGATGACCAGGGCAGGTCTTAGCCCAGTTTTATGGGATGAATTTGAGTCTGTGACCGCTGAGGATGTTGACAGAGCAGTAGGAGCGATGAGCGCCTCCACTTGTTTATTGGACCTGTGTCCTTCCTGGTTGGTCTCGGCCGCCAAGGAGGTGACACGAGGCTGGCTCCAGGTGTTGATCAATGCTTCATTGAGGGAGGGGCCTTTCCTGCAATCCTTGAAGGAAGCGGTTGTGAGGCCCCTTCTCAAGAAGCCTACCCTGGACCCGGCTGACTTAAATAACTTCCGCCCAGTCTCCAATCTCCCCTTTTTGGGGAAGGTTATAGAGAGAGTGGTGGCGCTCCAGCTCCGATGGTCTCTGGATGAAGCAGATTACCTAGACCCTTTTCAATCTGGCTTCAGGCCCGGCTTCAGCACAGAAACTGCTTTGGTCGTGCTGATGGATGATCTCTGGCAGACCCGAGACAGGGGTTATTCCTCTGTCTTGGTGCTATTTGACCTCTCAGCGGCTTTTGATACCATCAATCATGTTATCCTTTTGCGACGACTTGAAGGGGTGGGAGTGGGAGGCACCGTTTTACGGTAGTTCTCTTCCTACCTCTCTGGCTGGTCACAATCAGTACTGGTGGGGGGGCAGAGATCAACCCCGAGGCCCCTTGAATGCGGGGTGCCACAGGGGTCAGTCCTCTCCCCCCTCCTATTTAACATTTACATGAAGCCGCTGGGTGAGATCATCAGACAGCACGGGGTGAGGTTTCATCAGTATACTGATGATAGCCAGCTATATATCTCTTCCCCGAGCTCCCTCAGTGAAGTGGCTGATGTGATGGGCTGTTGCCTTGAAGCCGTGAGGGTCTGGATGGGGGTTAACAGACTCAGGCTCAATCCTGACAAGACCGAGTGGCTTTGGATGTTGCCTCCCAAGGATCATGTTAACTGTCCAGTGTTGACTCTAGCAGGGGAAAATAAACCCCCTTCGGAGTGGGTTTGCAACTTGGGTGTCCTCCTTGATCCACAGCTGAAATTGGAACATCATTTGACGGCTGTGGCTGGGAGGACCTTTGCACAAGTTTGTCTGTTGCACCAGTTGCGACCCTACCTGGACCGGGAGGCTCTCCTTACAGTCACTCATGCCCTTGTCACCTCACGTCTGGACTACTGCAACGCGCTCCACATGGGGCTACCCTTGAAAAGTATTCGGAGACTACAGTTGGTCCAGAATGCAGCCGTGCGAGTGATAGTGGGTGCTCCTCGGTACACCCACATTACACCTGTCCTCCGTGAGCTGCACTAGTTGCCTATTGGTCTCCAGGTCCAATTCAAGGTGTTGGTTATTACCTTTAAAGCTCTATATGGCTCAGGGCCAGGCTATTTGCGAGACCGCCTACTAACTCATAGTTCCCTTCGTCCGGTTAGATCCCACAGGCTGGCCCTCCTTCAGGTCCCGTCGGCCAAGCAGTGCCATTTGGCGGGGCCGCATGGGAGGGCTTTCTCTGTGATGGTGCCCACGTCTTGGAATCAGCTGCCCCCAGAGATTAGGACCGCTCCCATCCTGTTGGTTTTCCACAAGCTGCTTAAGACCTGGCTTTTCCGGCAGGCCTGGGGTTCATAAAATCCGACCCCTGGATGAATGTTATTGTGTTGTTTGTTTTGTCATGTTATATGGTGTTTTTATTGTTAGCCGCCCGGAGTCCTGCGGGAGTGGGGTGGTCTATAAATTTAAATAAATAAATAAATAAATAAATAAATAATAGCAGACCAAGTGGTCTGCTAACCCAGATAGACTGTCTACAAGTTAATTAGTATGCATTTAAGTGGGAAAATATGCTGCATTCATTGGCTGACACTACCCCAAGCTGCATGTATAAATAGGGGTGGAGCCATCTTGTTTTGAGTTCTGTTCAGCCTGAAATAAAGAAGTACCTGTTTGTTACTCCTGCCTCTTCAATGCCTACCAACGCAAGAAACAGAACATTGGTGACAAGGATGGGATCATGCTGCCGCAAATTCAAAGGTTGACTCACCACGGAAAGCCTAGCAAGTGCTGAGAAGTACGGCGTTCCAACCTCCTTTGCTCTGCCTACCAGTACGAAAATGCTGGATGAGAGTGCCTCAAGGAATCATTCTGAAACCCCTTCGAAAGCCTGCACAGCATGAGGCATTGAAAAGGCTGCCAAAGATTCACCATGGTGAAGATTGGTCGTCTTTCAGAATTCAGCATCATGCATCCAGAACGATAGAGCTCCTATGTCGCTAGGGTCGAGAATTATCTGAGAGTCAACCAAGTTTGGGAGGACAGACTGAAGGCCACGACGCTGCTATGTGTTTGCAGTCAAGAAACTTTTGATATTGCAGAAAACCTGGTTGCTCCAACACCCTTGGAGTCCATTGCTTATGCGGAGCTGAAAAGAATGCTCAAAGAACATTTTGAGCCAAAGCTGTCAGTCATCGCGTGGCGACATGCTTTTGAACAGCGGGACCAACGTCCTGGGGAGTCCACTGCAGATTTCATTGCTGCTCTGCGCCAAGCTGCAAGGCCTTGCAAATTTAAGGATGTGGAAGAACGGTTGCGTGACCAACTAGTTTGTGGTCTGAGGAGCAGAGAACTTCAGCAAAAGATTTTTGCTAAACAAACTGTCTCCTTCCAAGATGCGCCGAGGGAGATAATGACTGAAGAAGCAGCAGGTGGAGCTGTTAAGGCCTTGCGGCTCTCCAAGAACCCTCCTTGCTCGGACACAGTCCATCAAGAGGTCACCAAGAGGGTTGAAGACTCTGAGTCAAATAATGAAGTCGATCGGTTGCAGCAACCTCCAGAAAGAAGGCATCAAAGGCAAGCAGACAAAAGTTTTGACAAGGCAGTTCCCTTCTCTCGGTGTTTTGGGTGTGGAGGCTGCCACAAATGTACTGACTGTCATTTCCATTCTGCCACTTGCCAGACATGTGGCAGACAAGGTTATATCGCCACTGTTTGTTTGGGTTGCAGGAAAGAGCGCCCATTGGAAGAGTTGCCTCGGAAAGTTACCGGAGTCCCCAGTCAGAACAGGGTGGGTTTTTGCATGACTAGGAGGAGCGTACTTAGGACAGGAGCCCACCGGCCACTCAAGAAAAAACTTCATCTTGAAATCAAGCTGCAAGGGGTCCCTTCAGACATGGAGCTAGACACAGGTCCAGCTTTGCCTATAATCTCCCAAAGAACCTTGAAACAGATTTGCTGCAGAAGCAGCCAAAGAGTTAAGCTCAGGCCATCAAATCTCATTTTGACTGACTTTCAGAATTCCCGAGTCAGCGTCAAGGGGGAGGCCACACTTGGGATGCAGTTCAGAGATTTTGAGTGCCCCTTTGACGTCGTAGTTGTCAAGGGCAACCACACGGATCTGATTGGACTTGATTGGTTTGATGCGCTTGGTATTCATGTATTGATGTGTTGTTTGCAAACTAGGCTAAACAGTTTGCAAATGACGGGACTTTCAGAGGTATGCAAAGAATTTGCTGATGTTTTCAGCCCAGAGCTTGGGGCATACAATGGGCCTCCAATCGCTCTTAGGTTAGACCCCTCTATTGCACCGGTCAGGATTAAGCCTCATTGGGTGCCCTTTGCCCTCAAGCAGAGGATCAATGCTGAGTTGGACAAACTGTTGCAGCAGGGCATTTTGGAACCTGTGGAAAACCATGGGAAACCCCCATTGTTATGCCACTTAAGGCCAACGGAGAAGTCCACATTTATGTTGACTATAAATGCACGTTAAACAAAGCTATCCAGCAGCACTCTTACCCTGTGCCTGTAGTAAGCCATATACTGGTGTCTCTACAGGAAGGGCGCATTTTCGCCAAATTAGATTTGGCCTAGGCCTATCAGTAGCTGCCAGTGGATGACGCCAGGACAGAGGCCCAAACAATTGTGACTCACCAGGGAGCTTTCAAGGTGCAAAGGCTACAGTTTGGGGTGAACATAGCTCCTGGCATTTTCTAAAGCATGATGGAGTGCATGCTCCGCAACATTCCAGGCATATGCCCATATTTCGATGATGTCATCACAGGGGAATCAGTTAAAAACCTGTCTGACAGGCTCCGGGCTGTTTTGCGGCATTTCCGCGAAGTGGGGCTGAAGCTCAAACAGGAAAGTGCAAAATTGGAGTCACTTCCACAGAATTCCTCTGGTTTTGCATAGATGCCAAAGGCATCCATCCTGCTGAATCCAAACTCAAAGAGATTCAGCAGGCACCCAGTTGAAGGGAGAGCTTCAAGCCTTCCTGGGACTTCTAAACTTCTACCATGCCTTCCTCCCTCACAAGACCACAGTGGCAGAGCTGTTATACTGGCTCTTGGACAAACAGGCCCCATGGAAATGGACAAATGTTCACGAAAAGAGTTTTGCTGAGGTCAAAGCATTGTTGTCCTCTAATGCGGTGTTGGCTCATTTCAATGAGCAGTTGCCAGTGAGCATAGCTTACGATGCATCCCCTTACAGGATTAGGGCTGTCTTAAGCCACCTCAGGGCTGATGGGACACAAGTCCCTGTAGCCTATTACTCCAGGACTCTGTCTGCTGCTGAGCACAATTACGCACAAATAGATAGAGAGGCATTGGCCATTGTGGATGGCATCAAGAAGTTTCACGACTTTTTGTATGACCACCATTTCATGGTCTTCACTGACCACAAGCCACTTCTGGGTGGCATGCCTCTGTCCGAGCCTGACTCTGAGGATGACATGGAGTTCCCTGCTGAGGCCCAGGAGGGGGTGTCTGTGGCTTCGGAGGACTGTGGGGAGGAGTAGGCTGAAGCAGACCAGGGCCCTTCAAGTTTGGAACAGGGAAGGCATAGCTCAGGCAAGGAGCAAGGCCCCTCCCCACCAGATCGCAGAGCAAGGAGAGCAGAAAGGAGGAGGGAACAACAGAGGCAGGTTCACTTGATCGGGAGGAGAGCATCACGCCCCACTCCACAAGGCACACCTGGGGAGTAGGATTTAAGGAGACGCTGTGGGGTGGGGCATTTGCCAGGAACAAATGTGAACTCTTGTGATGTGAGCTCTTGTACCTGGACTCTTTGTATTTTGGATCAAGTTTGTTTCCTGCTGAGTTCTCCTTGCTGTCCTCAGTTTTGCAGTTTGCAGGTTACAGGCAAGCTGGGTGTTGAAAAGATCATACTTTGTTATCTGTTTTACTTTAAATAACTGTTTAACTTTGTTGACTGTTTTATTGAACTTGTGCTAGCATATGTGGGGGCTGTTGGGTGAACGTGGGCAGTGCTTACAAAGACAATTGTTCTGACCAGCTAATTGCTTTGCCTCTGATTGGGGCCCTGGGTCATCACACTGGGCTTTCTCATGATGAACAAACAGACACCCCAAATCATCTCTCCTAGAATGTTGAGATGGTCAACATCTGCTTTTGACTATTGCCTGGTTCACAAACTGGGTAGAGAAATGGGCCACGCAGACGGCCTTAGTAGGTTGCCTCTAAAGCAACTAGAGCCAGATCATGCACCATCCAACCACATCCTGTCTATCCAGGATTTGCCAGAGTCTCCCCTCCATGCAGGGGATGTTGCTGCAGAAACAGCTACCGACAACACGTTAACATGCGTGTTGAATTGGGTGCTCACAGGATGGCCTGACACGTGTCCTGGCACTAACTTCCAGAGTTTCTGGAAAAGGAGGCATGAGTTATTCACCTTTAACGGTTGTATACTGTGAGGCAGCAAGGTAGTCATCCCAACTTCACTGAGGACTAGAGTCCTCATTTCTCTGCATGAGGGACATCCAGGAATAGTCTGGATAAAGGCGCTTGCACGCAGCTACCTCTGGTGGCCTGGGCTCGATAAGGAGATCAAGGCCGAGGTCCAAGAGTGCCACATTTGCCAGCTGTCCTGGCCAGAAATGTCACAGGCTCACATACATAGATGGGAGACCACACATGCTCCTTGGTCGAGGGTTCATATCAACTATGCTGGCCCCTTTCAGGGGCAGCTCTTACTCATTGTTGTGGACAGTCACTCTAAGTGGCTGGAGGTCATTCCAGAGTCCACTACAATGACTGCCAGGACCATCCAAGTTTTGAGGGGCATTTTCACCTCACATGGCTTCCAGACATCATCATCTCTGATAACAGGACTCAGTTTACTTCATCAGAGTTCCATTCCTTTTTGAGGGCAAATATGATTAGGCATGCTGTTTCGACACCATTTCACCTGGCCTCAAATGGTCAAGTGGAATGCATGGTTCACACCACAAAAGAAGCCTTGAAACAAATAACTCTGCCACTGCACAACACCATGCACGTCTATGGGCAAAAGCCCAGCTGAGCTCTGATGGGGTTGCCGCCTTATCACCAAGTTTGATAGATTACACCCTGATAGGGTTGTGTCGCAGGTGTCACAGCCACAGGCACCAAGGCAATTGAAAGTGGGTGATCCAGTTTGAGCACGCAATTATGGACCTGGGCAACTGTGGGTGGTAGCTGTGGTTTGTAATGTTACTGGGCCACTTTCTTACGAAGTGGCATTGGAGGATAGTCATGTGCTGCGCAGGCACATTGACCAGCTGCGATGGAGGTTACCTAGCCACTCTTCTGCTCATTACTCTGCTCTTGGGGGGAGGAGGACCACGATCACGATCGTGAATTCCTGCCACTCAGCAAAAGTGGGACATTGCATTCATTGAACGGGGGGTTTGCCAATGAGGCAGCTCCTGACTCGGGCACTATGTCCATGGGACATTGCGCTCAACTGGCTTTCTACACTGCTCCTTTTGCAGGCAATGTGCCAATGGGCCATTGTTCTCAATCGGCTTTTCATGCCGCTAATAATTCAGGTCTTGAGCCAATGGGAGATTGCTCCCAACTGGCTTCTTACGCTGATCAGGGGAATTCCACCCCACCTCAGAACTCTGGTTTGGGCCTACCGGAATGGGCCAGCCAAAGCCAAATAGACAAAGGCTTGGGTCTACCAGAACAGGCCAGCCTTCACGATCCGGTCTCACCCGTATCGAATGGGTCCCAAAGTCCAAGTCTGACAAGCCTGGCAGGCAAGCTTGCAGATCAGCCACCAGCAGAAGCTCTGAGACGATTGGAGCGGGCCAAAGGCCCACCGAAGTTCTTAAAGCTATATGAGGTTTCTGTCATTGCAACCTTAAAATTCTTATGTATTTTATTGCAGCTGAAATGCTTGTGTAAGTCTTTTGGACTGGATTGTTCTTGTACTATAATGTTGTGTTTGTATGACCTATAATGTTTGTATTTAGAGACAGTGAAAGTGTAAGACTTGTATTATTAAATGTTATTGTGTGTTGTGTAAAGGGGTGTTGTATTGAACAACAAGAAATATTGTGCAGGTATCAAAGAACCAGGAGGGGAGGGGTGTCATGTATTGAGCTTAAATGTGGAACAGATGCAGGGAGCTGCACTGAGAATGTTAGCAGACCATGTGGTCTGCTAACCCAGACAAACTGTCTACAAGTTAATTAGTATGCACTTAAGCGGGAAAATATGCTGCATTCATTGGCTGACACCGCCCCAAGTTGCATGTATAAATAGGGGTGGAGCCATCTTGCTTTGAGTTCTGTTCAGCCTGAAATAAAGAAGTACCTGTTTGTTACTCCTGCCTCTTCAGTGCCTACCAACACAAGAAACAGAACAGTATTACATTCCCATTTTAATTGTATAGATCTTTTGAAGATGGGGAAGAAAAGTATCACATATCATACTCACTCTTGCTAAAGCTGCTGCCAAACAAAGACCTCAAGTAGATTAGGAGCTTCCATTTGAACTCAGTTTAAACAGCATAACTTTTCTTTAAAAATAACATTTGATTTACATTTTTGTTTTATTTTATTTTAGAATGTTTAACCGTTTTCTCTAAGATTGTTAAAATTGTTCTTTATTCTTTTGTAAACCATGCTGGATTATGCTAGACTGCTCCAGAAAGAGCATTTGTAGAGAAATAAAAATAATTGTATCATTGGAAGAGCAATGTGAAATTGCCACATAGGTGTTATAGCCTGATAAATATGTCAGCCAAAGGACCTCAGTATGTGCAAGGTTCGTATCAAGATTGAGGTTCCCCCTGAAATCCAGATAGCGCCTTCCTCTGCTGTTCTTTAGAACAGTAATAATAATAATAATAATAATAATAATAATAATAATAATAATAATAATAATAATAATAACAACAATAATAACAATAATAATAATAAAGTTTGAGGTCATTGAGTCCAACCCCCTGCTCAGGCAGGAAACCCTACACCATTTCGGACAGATGGCTGTCCACCAGGCCTTTGGCAAGAGAGAGTGGAGCCCATTTTCTTTATTCCTGTACTTCTCATTGTCTTTTACTTTTTTTTTTGAATTTGTTATAATTATATTTTTCATTTTAGTAGTTATGAACTGCTCAGAATCATTGAGTCGGGAAGAATGTAAATTTTATAGTTAGGTAAATAGATAAACAAATAGGTAAGTGAAGACAGATTTAGTCTGACCTGTGTCTATTATTTCAATGTCTTTGGTCCTTTGTGCAGGTAATCTATGCAGCAAAAAGATGCAAAACATATATATTTTAAAAAGAGTGCATTTTTACCCCATCCCTTTTCCTTGGCTTGTGTGATGAGTATCATGAAGAACTCTGTATTCTGCTATCCAAGTGAGTATTTTTAATGAATATTATCTGGTTGTCCAAAATTAATCCAATTAATTTGACATTGTAACAGCCTCTATAGGATGTACAGCCTCTATAGTGTTGTCTCTGGGACTGAAGAAGCTTACACTAAGATGTTCTTGAGAACTCCTTCCTTCCTTCCTTCCTTCCTTCCTTCCTTCCTTCCTTCCTTCCTTCCTTCCTTCCTTCCTTCCTTCCTTCTTTCCTTCCTTTCTTTCTTCCCTCCCTCCCTCCCTCCCTCCCTCCACATATATATTCCAAAACAGATGGCAAATATGAGATTTAAAATATCTGAATAATAAGGTGACCAACTATTTACAATGAAAAGGAGGACACAAATAAATTGAAGAAAAAAATATCATAAAAACTGGCTCGGCCCATGGAAGGTCAACCACCTGCTGTGCTCCAGCCAGCAGCTGCCCCGCCATGTAGAGCAGGCCAGGCAGCTCCCAAAGCACCAGCTGTGCCAGCTCTGGCCCTGGGGGGTAGCCTGCCGTCAACACACCCCACCTGCAGCTGCCCCGCCAGCACCACCGCCCAACCTGTGCAGCCCCGTGTAGAGAGGCCCCCGCGGTTCCCACAGCACGGTATCTTCGGAACTAACTAGGAGATGGTGTCTGATTCTGAAAATAATAAAATGACTCCATTATAGCTACTGCACTCAACATGCCCACAATAACCAAAGGAAAAGAAAAATGAAACCTAACACTTATTACTACAAATGCTCATTCCCTTCAGGGCCTTATTAGCACCTCTATATATCAACCTTACACGTTATTATGAAATTTATTTCAAAGGCATCACAATGTATAATGATCATTATATTCTAGCTAAAAAGAGACAACAATTCATATCTGAGGTAAAATGTAAAACAAAAAAAAAAAAATACAGCTACAATAGCCAGCCTTATGAAAAAGCTCTAAATATCTTGCAGATTGATTTTTCTTTATTTCTTCTCATTTGGATCTACCATTTATTTCTTTCAAAGGGAAATGAAATGGCACACCTGCTGTTTGGATAATTACTAATCAAGATAATTACTTATCTTAATAAGCTTGATAGTTCTAATAGTGTCATACAAACATATGTATTTTTTCCATACACATGTACACAATAATAATAAATGAATAAGGATTGGTTTTTAAATAGACCTTAACATAGACACAATCATTCAGTAGAGAACAAATCTCTACATTCATTAAAGAAAACTGTATGTGAGCAATGCCAAGTGTGACATTAGTCTTCCATAATTTAATGTACTCCAGGGGTGTCAGAAGTTCCATCTTTAGCCAATAACAATGCTAGTTTAAAATCCTTTATGATTTGTCAAGGAAAAAATCCATATAACATTATTTTATAAATATATAACATATCTTTATTTCTTAAATGCATATGCTTATTCCTTTAACGATGGGCATTTGAATTATTTGCTTTTCAGAGAAGAAATTGTAGGTATCAGTGCTAATGCTAATAAGATATACACAATTAGATGTTAGAAAGCAATCCCAAAAGTACACACACTTGTTCTTATCAAGTTATAAGAAGGAAGCTATAGAAAGGGTATATTTTTCAATCAAAATAGAAACCTATTAAATATTAAAATAATTCTGGGCATTAGAATTAAAGGCCTTTGCTCTTTTGGGGGAAAATGAATAAAAATGAGTAATTATCAATGAAGAAAATGTTATAGTAAACTCTTTCATCTCTATCTTTTCACTATTATTATTTATATATCTGTTTGCAATGGTTGTAACTAGCATTATCCATTCTCAGATTGGCAATGTTTAATGCTGCAAAGGCATGTGACCATGAAATGGAAGATAGGCAATTCTTGCTGATTTGCTTCTTCTGAAACATCTCTAGTACTACAGACTTGAAGAAGAAAATAAAAATTATTCCCCTCCCTGTTACACTGCTGAAAGCTTTCCTAAATCAAAGAGCCTTCTCAATCCAAGATGAGAAATGTCAATTAAAATATTACCCCTCCCCCTCCTCCCAAATGGACCCATATGGGGAAGATTTTTTCACACAAGGACATCTGTATTAGGAGATATGAATAGGTTTTTAAAATATATGCTCAGCAGCATATATTACTGCATGATCTTATTAGTTTTTTTAGGGTTGTTTGTCAAGACTGCGAAAATATTATCCCCCATTCTTGAATTTCATATTGTAAATTATGTGTCAATATAGTTTCAGCATATTTTTTTTAAAAAACTACTTTGTTTCCTAATCTCTTACCTATTCCATTTAAGCTAATATTTTTAAAACAAAATTGGATTTGAACTCCAGAAATAACTTGTTATTATAACTTCATATGCTCAGGACATGAATTTGTGCTATCAGATGGTTCAGTCAATTGTGGTTGTTACATTACTGCAGTTTAATTTTACACACAGCTGAAAAACTAAATTAAATCTAGAATGTGTATATTAAAATAAGAAAGAAGATTTAACAAATTGATTAACTATCACTAAAAAATATTTTATATTCCCTACCATTACTTGCTGAAAAAATTAGTCATATTGTTTTTAGGAGACATACATTGTATATACTTGCTTTAGATTTTCTAACTGGGCTAAACATTCAGTTTTCCTGTTGAATTATTTCCAACCTTTCATTTGTCTTTTCTATCATATAACTTGTCCTTATTCAGAATAAGCAACATGACTGGAAGAAAAGGAGAGGATAAGGATTTGCATTTGATAATAACACAAATCTTTTAGTGAATTATTAAACATGGGTATTGCTCCAAGGAATACTTCTAGTTTTCAAGATCATATTGTGATGGCCTTGGATGGACATATGTACATTTGCTAAAGGAAGAAGATTTGTAAAGATGAACCATTCTCAGCATCTTCCATTTTGCAATAGCTCACAACAGCTACAGTATAACAAAAAGTTCTGGAAAAAGCCTTGCATTCACTGAAATACTGGAAATAGGAACCCATACAGGTCACATACAGAGCAGCCTTAGCATTGTGTGAAGTGATGGGTCCTTAGCAGTTATCCAACAATCTCTTTTATTCCTGCCTAGCAGAATTATTACAATTTGTTGCTATTGTTATTGTTAGGAAGTACTGTAACTATGTCAATAAATAATGGAAATACAGACAAAAGCTCAAGCAAATCTTCTCATACAAATCTGTCAATAGAGATTTGACAGAAAAGGTGCTACCAGACTCCTGATTTTCCTTTTCAATAGGAGGGCCAATCCAAATTTGCAGTTGGTAAGAAACTAAATTTGATGAAAACAACGTTGACAGGATATTCCATTCCTCCTACTATCTTCTTTTTGGACAAACAGTTTAAATGGAAGAAGTGTAAGTCTGAGTTGCTGATAAATATATTTTCTCATCTCTATGGGATTAAAGTAAAAAAGCTCTAGTTTGGAGATTGGTGGATTTACTTGAAAACAATCTTAGGGCATCTTTCATTTCCTAACAACATAGTCATCCTCTGCCCATAGGATAACATTTCCAGACCCAGGGAAGATTCTGAATTCTATAAAACATTCCATGCTCTTTTTCAAAGTTAAACAGTCCCTGCCTAGTTTTGTTCCTTTGTGAAACACGGTGACAACTTTTTAATGCACTAAAAAAATGTTAACTGAGGTTTTTCAGAAACCTGAAAACAAGCAAAATCCTATTTTTTTTTCATAGCAAGTGAGCTGCCACTGTGGTTTCTTCAAATCAATATAATATATAGACCAACACATCAGCTGTGATAATGAGAGCAAAATATCTCTACAAATAAACCACTTCCCTCTGTTAATATCAATATTAGTTATAATAATAATAATAATAATAACAACAACAATAATAGTAAAGTTGGAAGGGACCTTGGAGGTCATCTAATCCAACCCCCTGCTCGGGCAGGAAACCCTACACCATTTCGGACAAATGGCTGTCCAGTCTCTTAAAAACTTCCAGTGTTGGAGCATTTACTGCTTCTGGAGGCAAGCTGTTCCACTGATTAATTGTTCTCACTGTCAGGAAGTTTCTCCTTAGTTCTAGGTTGCTTCTCTCCTTGATTAGTTTCAACCCGTTGCTTCTTGTCCTGCCTTCAGGTGCTTTGGAAAATAGCTTGATTCCCTCTTCTTTATGGCAGCCCCTGAGATATTGGAATACTGCTATCATGTCCCCCCTTGTCCTTCTCTTTGTTAAACTAGACATACCCAATTCTAGCAACCGTTCCTTATATGTTTTAGCCTCCAGTCCCCTAATCATCTTTGTTGTCTTCTCTGTACTCTTTCTAGAGTCTCAACATCTTTTTTACATCGTGGTGACCAAAACTGGATGCAGTATTCCAAGTGTGGCCTTACCAAGGCATTGAAGAGTGGTATTAATACTTCAAGTGATCTTGATTCTATCCCTCTGTTAATGCAGCCTAGCACTGTGTTGGCCTTTTTGGCAGCTGCAGCACACTGCTGGCTCATATTTAAGTGATTGTCTACTAGGACTCCGAGGTCCCTCTCACAGTTAATACTATTGAGCATGGTGCCACCTATGCTGTACTTGTGCATTTGGTTTTTCTTGCCTAAATGTAGAACCTTGCTTTTTTCACCATTGAATTTCATTTTGTTAGTTAGTGCCCAGTGTTCAAGTCTGTCCAGATCCTTCTGTATCTGAAGCCTGTCTTCTGGAGTATTTATCTGTAGGAGTACTCTATTTTTACTGAAGTGAATATCTAAATTTAAGTCTGTTGGGCCTTTTGGCATCTGACTAAAACAGAAAATGTTAGGCAAAGTTTTCTGGCATAATCCTTGCAATCTCTTTGGTAAGATTTATTAAGAAAAAACAATTTCCTATAGCAGAGTGATACATACAACATAGATATTTTAATTTCCATTCAAACTGCATTCCTGTGAATTAGAGTGAGGCAATGAGTAACAGAGAAACTTGCAGCTCATTATTTACATAACATCTTTACATTTACATAACATACAAACATTTAGATAAATGTTTCTCCGAGAACCAATTCTTATACCACCTATTATGCTACGATATAGGGAGCATTGGAATAGAGGAATCCATGTATGTCTTACTCTCTTTTTCTCTATCTTTCCGTTTTTTACACATTTACTTTTTTGTCCCTCTTCTTTAGGACTTTATTTTCTTCTGGTTTTGTTACTAGATCTTACTCCTTTGAACTGGCCTTGACTTTACTTGTTTCAGTAATTTTGCAAACATCCATCGAAAAGCTTCATCCAATCTTTTTTGTTGCATATTGTTTAGTTTTTGATACAGAAGTGATTATCTGGGTAACTCAAAAGCACTATTGGCTACAAAATGTTACAAGCTCACTGGTACCAGTTGATTTCTCTGAGGATGGAATTTGATGTTTTTACTAGTTCTGGAATACAGTCTCTTCTCTTCGCCAGCCTATCTTCTTCTAATCAAATGAAAAAATGAAGGATATATATATTACATATCTCAATCCTGACAGATTTCAGATATGTGGGCCAACTCCCAAAATGGCTGGCTGGGGAATTATGGGAATTGAAGTTCACCTATTTGAAAGTTACCAAGGTTGAAAAACATGATATAACATGTAGCCAGAAAATTTTAAATCACTAAAACCTAGTAATTTGGATGTCTTACTGAGGGTTCTAGTAATCAGCAGCATGTCAATTCTCACTTTCTTAGTTGCATTAATACTCTGCTGGAGGCTTGCAGTGCTGGGTTCATTCTTACACATTTTATCCTTGATTCTATTTCCCATCATGTGCAAGGTGAAAAGGGAGCAGTAAAGGTGATAAAGATCTTCAAACAAGCTGTAATCACATGAAACAAAGATAATTTCAAGTTAACTTAGCACTATATTGGAAAACACTCCGGTTTAATGTAGGTGCCTAATTCATAACCAAGTAAACATTGTAGTAAGGTTCAGATCTGGACTGTTTTAGAAAGTCCTACTTAACTTTTTATAGTGTAGATAATAGTGTGGATTGAAGGAATGGTGGCTGCAATGGAAGTTATAATTTTAATATAATGTAAGTTTAACCCATAAAGATATTTAACCCATAAAGTTAGGTCAGCTTTATTTTTAGAAGATTTTATAGAGTGTTTTTGTGAGCCAGTATAATACTAAGTTCTCACACAGTCTGAGGCAAACTGCCTGATGCCAAGTCTGATGGTTACCAGTGATAGTTACAGTGCTAACAGGATGAACAAAGTTAACCTGAGCTGAGGTATCCGTATAGTACATCACTGACTCTAATCCTTCTTCTTTTCCCTCTTATTACCATTGTGTTGCATTATACAAGTTAGCTTTTCTTTTAAATTCCACAAGCTGAATAATTTTCTTTTGTTTTAATAGAGTTACCACAGTGCTATTACAGTGCATGATACAAATTAAAGGGTGAGATAAAACTATCAACTTTCCTTCTGCGAAGAGATGAGATAATGATTCTGAATTCAGACTCCATATGCTTTAGAGAGGGGTGTCAAACTTGCAACATCATCTGACGTGTCATGACGTATCGCAACTTTTTTTTTCCATTGCAGGCAATGGGATGGGCACGGTTTTGGCATGACGCATCTGGCCCACAGGCTGTCAGTTTGATACCCCTGCTTTAGAGCATAGTTATTATTATTATTTATTAAATTTATTGGTTCTAGGGAACACATCACAGCGACCAAAACTCTGACTCAATATAGACATGCTCTTGTATTTGACACTTCATGTTGTCAGAAATCGTACTGTAATTTTAATATATTTCTAAAGCAAATCAAACTCTATACTGGAAACTTTTGATTTTAAAAAATCTACTTCACCCACATCTTCATTTTTCCAGTTTTATCTTCTGTCCTGAAAACCATGTACCCTCTTTGAATTTCCAATGTGATGTGGTTTTTTAGAACACTCTTTTTCCCCTGAGTATTCTTCCAGTCATTTCTTTCACCACTAGGGCAAATAAGGTCAAGCTACAACAGACTTGTACAGTAGAGAAAAGAGGGTAGATGAGATGAAGTATTCAGAAGCCGCTTCCTTTTTCAATGCATATTGTTTCTTTAAAAAAAAAACTATTTATAGACATGGCTGCAGTTGTTTTCTAAATCTGAAATATCATTTCTTTTTCTTTTTTAAGGAGATGCTTCCCTTCCAATAGGCAGCAGAGACTAAATACTAAGGCTGTTCTGTATGTGACCTGAGTTGCTTTGAGATTCTTACACATAATGGTGGATACTGACTTATCAACTAAGCTGAAATAAAATTAAACTTCCAATCTGATTTCTTTTTGTATAGATACTCAGGCAGTGGAAAGAGAGGATGTTTTCATTGCCTTGAGTTTTCACATATTTATAGTTTATGGCATATAAGGATTCACATTCCTTTAAAAACTAATTATTGCCAGGATAGCAACTATATGTTATATTTTCTATATTTTGTTAGACGGATGGTACAAAGGTTCTTACATAACTCTTTCCAAGCAACTCTTTCCTTCGGAAAACTACCTGCTACTATCAAACTCCTACATATTTCTCAATTCTGAAAAAATGGGTGAAAAGCCAGATCTTGTTCAAATTGTCTTCAACCTAATACTTCTTACAAAACAGAAGAGTGGCAGTTCTGCTTGTTAGACAACTCCAGGAATTACTGTCAAGCCATTGGCTATATTCCTAACTCATTATCTTTGATAGTCTTTCATGTGTCAGAATTAAAAAGCTGAGATAGGCATGTAAGGCATTTAAGACAGGGATTGGTGGTTATCCCTAAAAACACCAGAAAAGAAAAGAACCATTTATATTATTACAGATAGCTGAAAATTATAATCTATGATTTACACCCCAAACATTTACAGACACAATGGAATATTATTATTGACAATAGAAAGCAAAGAGCTACAATAAACTACTTAGCCATAGGAGGGCAATCTCACAATCTCTCCTTTAACTAGAAAAACTGCGCTAATCAGAATTCAGCATCTGGCCTCTTTATTGTAGTGCTGTCCCCACTTCTTTAGGGACATCTAGTCTGCCATAAATCCTCACCATGAAGCACTACAGATGACTGCTCCTCACAAGTAAAAGCAGGAATTGAGATTTTTTTTGTGGTTAGTTCATGAGATGAGTGGCCTGGAATCAAGAGATTTCATTCAAGCTTACAGCTGTACTGCAGCTTATATGAGTGCAAGGTTTGCACAAGTCTCATTTTCTTAAACACTTTTGGATGCAATTAATTTACACCCAAAGTTGATGAGTCAATATTTTTCTGGATTAAAAAGGAAAAAAAAATGGGGGGGGGGAATTAAAGATTTTTAAGAATTTGATAAAAAAACTTAATAAAGAGTGGATGTAAGAAAGTTTAAAACAGATAAAGGAGATAATTATTTTGAGAGATTAGTTTTGGTGAAAGTGCTTTTGAACAACTTGGAATTAAAATAAACAAACAAGAAATTTGCAGAAATATTTGTTTACTATTAAACTATTACTAAAATTTATTACTATTTATTATTAAAGAGTGCAGAAAAATGGTGGATTTTATAAAACAAAAGATAAGGGAATATAAACCAGACTTATGTTGATTGTAATTATAGAGTGCTATTTGAGACAAGTATATTAAGAGCACCGGAAGACAAAATACAAAAAAAAAAAAAAAAAAGTTTTGGGAGCTTGCTTTTTACTTTGCAATTGAGACACTTTCACTTTTGGATTACTATATTACAATGGCAATCACCAGAAAAGCAACAAAACAGCAGAGAGGAAGAAAGAATGGTTAGAGCAGCCCGCAGAGAGAGAAATTACACTAAATTTATTTCAGATAATGTTTGAGGAATTGGGCAATAAGTTAACTGAATCTAAATTAACAACTTTTGAAAAAAGAATGGATCAAAGACTTGTAAAGATAATAAAAGAGGATATAAAAGAAAAAGTAAAGAAGATGGAAAGATCTGTAAAACAAGAGCCAGAAAATAGACTTCATAAGAAATATATTTTATTGAGATAGACTATTGTGACAGAATCTTGCATTTTCTCTTTCTTCTGTCTAATACCCCAATGAACCAGGCAGAAGCTGGGTCTCTTCATAACACTTTATTTTCTTCCTGTGTTCAACACATATTTTTGCATATTTTGAAACATTAGTCTCTAAATAGTTTATCCAAGATTATCCCCATGGCTACCTATAGCAGATGATGAACTACACAGTGCATGATATAATTAGGAAAAAGACCATTTTTGATGAGGAGCAAGAAAAGATGAGTAGTGGTTACTTGGTTTGGTATCAAGTTGGGGGATGAGTTGAAGATGACATTGAGTGTGTCCATCATTACAAAATGGTTAATAGTTCATACTCATGCCGAAGCAGGCAGGAAGTAAGAAAAAGCCCACTGTCTTGCTTTGTTTAATATAGCTTTTCAAGTAACATCTATTTCTTTCTATTTATTCTCCCCCCATTTCCAATGATTCCATATTAAGAATGAAGTTTGATTGTTCCTCTACAATTTCAAGTAGTAACTAAATTATTTTGAGTACTGACCTGAAGATATGAGAGCTGCAATCAAGTAGACTTATACCATAGAGCAGGGGTGTCAAACTCGCAACATATTGCAACTTTTTTCCATTGCCGGCAATGGAGTGGGTGCAGTTTCGGCATGACGCATCCGGCCCGCAGGCCAGCAGTTTGACACCCCTGCCATAGAGGAACTTCATTTTCTGCACATGCTCAATGTCTCCAAGTTAGAAACATTGCATTTGAAGAGGCAAAATCTGAGAGAACTTCTACTCAAGTTCAGTTGACACTTGTAGAATATTCTTTGTAATCATAGATCCCGGTGAAACTGTCTTTCTTTCCATTCCTTTAAGGGATAAATCAGTTCTAAGGAGAAAAGTGGCCATGGAATAGTGATCTAAAATATATGCCTATACTGTTAGTTGTAGTCTAGTATATTTTATATTGCTATATGGCTTCTATGATTCTGTTATACTGTATATTTTATGATTATTGGTTAATGGATTGTTATCTGTTTTAGGCACTTTTTGAAAAGGAGAATATAAATCTTTGAAATAAATAATACTAGCTCACATAGTTTAAGGGTTGCCCTGGGATGGGGAAATAGAAGTAGACAGGGCTACACTGAAAGTTCTGTCAAGCTTCCCAACAGTTATTAAAGAAGGCATTGTATCAAAATAGTAGCTTGAATTTTCACACCCCAATGCTTTCAAAACAGTCTTTTAAATATTCTAAGCACTTGCATAATTCTTTGAAAATTAAGACTAGTTTCCTTTTTAATCCTTATAAAAAGTGTCAATTTTTCTGTTTAGCTCTTATTCCATTATCCCAAATTTATGTTTTTGTATGTGCAAAGTAGGGTTGTTGAATGACACTTTCTCCAATGCTTCCTGTTTTGAACACAACATGACAAAATATATTCTTTTTTACATGACATTTTGTCAGGTGTAGGCATTTTTGAGGCCAATTTGTGAACTGAGAAAAATTTTCAGCTGTATGCTACTGGATTTAGTGATATTTCTGAAACATGTAGGTTTCATTGATGGATTACTTTTACATCTTGAATTCATATATAATGATCTTACTCTTCCAATAGTCTACCAACATTTGAAGGGAATGAAAATTATAAAAATAAAAAACTCTCTCCACATCTTATATTAATCCACCAAGGATGATAGTTTTTATAGGCATTTTCACAATATGCCATATGAAAACCTCTGCAGTCAAAATTCTGAGGAGTGCAGTAATTAAGGAGCTGTTACAATTGTGAGGCTGTAACATGACAAGAAGAGTGTTGGCACTATTCTCCTAGCAATCATTACAGCTCGATAAAAGAGAGCAAAAACTGTAAAGTGAATAGCTAGCAACCAGAATAATGAACATAGAGAGGACCATGTCACATTCTGCTGTATGCATCCTCCTTGGAGTATACCTTTTCATGTACAGGTTTATAGAGTTTTTGTGTATGTGTATGCATATCCATTTCTACCATATCTACCTCTACCTCTATATCTCTAACACTATCCAGCCAGCCAGGAGCCAGCCACACATACACATTTACAGATACATAGGCACACACACATACACACACAGAAAGAGTTTTATTTATTTATTGTTTTTATCATGGTTCATTTTACCTTTATGGCTCTAAGAGATATTTTCAGGGAGGTTAGAAGACCTGCATTCTGAGCACATATCTATAAACCTGAACCCACGTGTTTTTCAACTATTGCAGAAGAAAAATGTGCTCTTTAATATTTTCCATCTCAGTAAGGTTAATTTCATTTAATAAAATCCACTGTAAGAATTATTCAGGGAATTATTTCCAAGTATAGTTTCACTTCATAACACTCTCAAATATTATACCTTAGTTTCCTCCTGTCTTTTAAATGGAGATATTCTTCTCTCAAATTGCTAACATTTTCTAGTAATATATATATATATATATATATATATATATATATATATATATATATATATATATATATATATATACAGTACAAATATTTGATAAAAAGAATATATGCTTGTATTCTGTATACTGTTATTCCTATTTAGAGGAATTTTACTCTTCTAAATGATTACTAAACTAAAAGTCATATTCTCATATTCAGTCATTTTCCTCTCATTGTTTAGTTCATATTGTTCACATGCCTAAATAGTGGAAAGAACTATTAATAAACTGAATATTCACATATTTATTAAGTGATAGATACAGAAAAGTCCACATTTTGAGCATCATCCAAAAATGATTGGCTTCCTATGAAGCCTGTCTGGAAATAATAAGAGGTACTGTGAAATCAGGGAAAAAATTCTACAATTTATCTGAAAGAGATGGCAGGCACCTTTCTCGAGCTGGTAATATCAAGGAAAAGTTGATTTTAAAAAGGAGAAAATATAGAGAGAGGGAGAGAAAGAGAAAGATGGGATGAAAAAAAATAGAGGAAAAAAGTTGGATGGAAAAGACAGAGAAAGAATGAGTTTGTAGTAAAGGGATAAGATTCATGGAACATTCACCTAAGGAATATTTATTTGAGTATTTATGAATGAAAAAATATTATTTATTGTAAGTTCCCAGACCTGGGATTGCAAAAACACTGCAATATAATGACCAATGCAAGTATCTGTTCAGAGATTCACTGTGAAGGACACTAAATCTCCAAATCAGAAAATCAGCTTGATTAGCTGAATTGTTGTATTATTGGGTGCCTTTAGTTTTATTCATAAACGTCAGATGAATAGTATTGAATAGAATAGAACAGAATAGAATAGAATAACTTTATTGTCACTTTAAATGTACACTAATCAGCATACATTAAAATGAAATTTTATTGCATTCAGCTCTCCAAGGGTAACCACCTCCAATATACACTACATAAACATGACAAAAATTATGCATATACTCACATATACACACATATATGACACAGAGAAACAACACAGTCTAGTTCAGATATATACATGGTGAGAAAAAAGAATCCTGTGAATTTACAAGACAGATGGCATAAGGAACAAAGCTGTTACAAAATCTATGGTAGTAGTATGCTAGAAATACTTTGAAACCTCCTCCCAGAGGGGAGCAACAGAAACAGACCATGAAGTGGGTGTGTGGGATCTCTAACAATGCTTTGTAAGTGCTTTGTACTGCGCTTGTAAGCAGTATCCTGAATAATGGGAAGCAAGCTTCCTATAATCTGCTCCGTTGTCCTTACCACTGGACCTTCTTTCTGAGGCTCTGCTACCACCAAACCAAACAGTGATGCAGTTAGTTAAAACACTGTCAGTCATGCCTCTATAAAAAGTAGCCAGGACAGAAGAAAGAAGATGTGCTCTCCTCAT
Source organism: Crotalus tigris (assembly GCF_016545835.1). Taxonomy (NCBI): domain Eukaryota; kingdom Metazoa; phylum Chordata; class Lepidosauria; order Squamata; family Viperidae; genus Crotalus; species Crotalus tigris. The sequence goes on from NW_024096718.1 coordinate 826,934, forward strand.
CCAATGCAGGAAATGCAGTCACTGGTTTGCACACTTCACTAAAGATGACATATGAAGAGACCAAGTCAGATTGTTAGTTATCTGTACTCACAGATACTTAATACTGTTGACCACCACCACAACTGCAGCCTTGATACAAAGTGGAGTGTGACTATGCCAGTTCTTTCTAAAATCAACAATGATCTCCTTTGTTTTATTAACTATAAGCATCTTCATTGTTGTCCTGGATAAGACCCACCACTGCTGCTTCATCTTCTTACTTCACAATATGATTCATAGCAGACTAGGCACAGCAGTCATGGGTCATCAAAGTGAACAGTAACAGACTCAAGAGAGAGCCCTGTGGGGAACCTGTATTTAAGGAGATGGAACTGGAAACTTTTCTTCCAACTCGCACAAACTGGGACCTATCAATAAGGAAATCCAGTATCCAGTTACATAAAGGAGTATTAAAACCTAATAAGCCCAGTTTGTTCACCAAATGCTGAGGACTTTGATGCATCTCCTGGAATATTTCCCAAGTTTTTTTTCAAAGGTGAAGAGACTCATATCTAGATAAGTGATAATGTAAATATCTATTTACACATAAAATAGTCCAAAACACACATTCTGCTAAAGCAGAGGTCCCCAATATTTTGGGCACCAGAGATCAGTGCCATGGAAAAAGGTTTTTCCGCAGACCAGAAGGAGTATGATTTTGAATAATACCTGCATCCCAAGCCTGGAGCTTTGCTTGTTTGTGTGGCCCGCTTGCTGGCATGCTGCGGACTGGTGCTGGTCCATAGACCGGGGGTTGGGGACCCCTGTGCTAGAGAGAAGTTTTCTGAGGATGGGCTCCAACACGAGTCTGAAAGCTTGGAAGACTAAACCTCCTGTCCAGCTGACCAACCCAGATTGGATCCTGCGATATTGTAAATTTTTACCAATAGTTTAGATAATAATATGATTGATTGGCAGTAAAATAAGATTATAAACATAATCAGGCTTATTATATTTATATACAATTAGAATTTGAGCATGTAAAAGGGAAAAAAAAACCCACTGCTGATGGCTATGTTTTGTTCCCCCCACTCAGATTCAATCTGGATATTTTCAATTTTTGTTGACATGTTAAAATGTTTGAGTCAATTTAAGCAATCCATTAATATGTGAATACCTCTTCTAGCAATGTCCAGCAGTCACAAAAAGGTAGAAACAGGAGTTTCTTCTGGCTATTGATCAGTATTGGAGGAGGCAGCAAAAACAGTGAAGAAGAATAAAGAAAAATAATAAAGGTTTATTTTACCTTTTGAAATTTCCTGAAGAACCTTTCAAAGGGCTCTTCACTTGAAGTTTCCTTGAATGAAATAGTACCCTTGAAAAAATTGCATATACCTAATGTAACATAATTCTAAAATTACAAATTTCACAGGCAAGGATGAGTATTTTAAATTATCTTAATTGTATATTATGAGGTGGAATTCATATTGTAAGTGGATGCTTTCAATTTCACTAATAAAATTAAAATGAGGGGGGTCTCTATATCATCTCTTCTGTGCATCAGCAGTAAGGTATACAGACATTCTAAATAGCTTACTGCACATCATTATTACTGATTGCTTTTCATGGAAGTCTTGCCAAAACCTAAATCCACTTTTAGAAAATCTTTCAGCTACTAGATTTTGAACCAGTTGTAGCTTCCAGATAGTCTTCAAGGGCAGCCCCATGAGAGCACATTGCCGTAGTGTAATTGTGTAGTGTCCAAGGCCTCCCATTGAGGAAAGGGTAAATTGGTGCACAAAATAAATTTGCGTATAGGCATTCTTACACACATTTGTGACTTGTTCTTTATGCAGTAGCTGCAAGCCCAAGAGAACCTCTAGGTCATCAGTCTAGAAGGGGGAAGAGCAACTACATTCAAGACCAATAGTGGAAACATTTTTCAGAATGTTGTGATAAATCTTATAAAGAAGATTCAAGGAATATTAAGAAATATTGCTAGGAATTTTAAGAAATGTTAGCAATAGCACTTAGACTTATATACCTCTTCATAGTACTTTAGTTCCATCTCCTTTCTTTTTTTATAACAAGTTTTATTAATTTTTCAATTTTACATCCAAGTATTTAGAAAGCAGCATGGTGATAGGGTAATCAATAGTCCAATAACAAAATATTTCGTGCATATCTCAGGTTAGGTCATTAGAAGTTCCCTCCCTCTTAATTATTATATCACATTCAAGTTAATACATTTCTAGTTATAGCTCAGTCAGTCAGCACATTTGTCAATATAATTTTACTTATACATGTCCAAGTCCTGTTTCTAAGTTTTACTTAATTCCAATTACCATGTTCCAATTTAATAACCATAGTATTTAAACTTTGGGTAACCCAAATTTCCCTAATTTCATTACAAAATAACTATCATATCTAAAATACATATATTGTTTGGAAAGTTAAATTCTTACTTTGTTTCACAAATATATTCTATTTCTCGTCGTAATAGCTCCTCATTTACTAGTAAAATATCTTCCATTGTCACAAACCCACTTCCATGTTACAATTCAAAACTATAATCTAATAGCTAATTTTCATTTCCTTTATAGATTTGAGTCCTAAATATTAAATCAATAAACATCTCTAAAAATCTCCTTAACCCATTAAGTAAACTATTCAGCAAAAAAGAGAAAAAGGAGAAGGAAAGTCCCATTTTTAAATCTAACTCTAGCTTTCTTTTTGTGCCAAGCAGGCTTCCATACCAGTGCCTTCAAATCCTTAGATGAGTCTCCCTTCATTCCTACACATGTAGGAATGAACAGGGAGAACATCCAGTTACCAATTTTTCAAAGGAACTGGCCTCTTTGTAGTTATTAGATTGTTGGCCTAATAGTTCAAATTTCCATGTTTGATTTAGAATATTTGTCATCAGTTCAATATGGTCTTCTTCTTCTTCCAGTTTCATCTGGCTAGAATGAAAGGTCATGTCCGGTGTTGTAGTTGTTGTTTGATTGTCTAGATTGTCTAAGTCTTCAGTATATTAGTTTCTGTTGCTTTTTGAGTTACAGGTACCTTAGTTAAGGTCAAGGATTGATTATCAAAGTTCTCAGTGAATTGTGCTTGTTGTTGTGTAGAATCTTTGATGTTAATTTATTCCTCTTCTGTTGTTTTTGGGCTTGTAAGTTCATCAGTTGAAATCTGGCCTTCAATATGCAATTTTAAGGTGGCATCTTTATCTTTCACTCTGGAGTTCATTAGCTCAGTGGCTTCAAGGATTTTTTCGAGTATAAGTTTATAGTTAAGTTGTGAGTAGGATTCCTGAATTTCTATGGTGATTAGAAATAGTCTTTTGGTGGAGGCTATGTTTAGTAAAAGTCAGCAAATGTCCACCTCCACAATTCCTAGAAGTTGTTTTCACCATCCAGCTTTTTCAAGTTCTTATCTTTTTTAGATAGTGTGAAGGACAAATCTAGGGAGTAAGCAGGCCTCACAAAGAAATTCAGTTGCTGTACCAGACTTCACCACACGATGTCCCCAGTGGGCTATGAAATCTTTTTCCAAACACCAGTTAGGCTTTTATCCAGTTAAAAATTTTTTTTTCCAACTTAACAGATAGATAAGATGATAGGTCCCTGTAATAGGAACTTTTTGGGACCCCGAAGTATCCAAAAAATAGAAGTCCAGTTATCTAGTTGTTTGGATTAGTTATTCTTTTTTTTTCTTTTCAAAGCTTAGTTTCCCAAAGTAGGCAGACACCGCTGTGTTAGAAGCGGGGAAGAAATTTCTGAAGGCTTTCACAGGAAGGTAGTTGGGGTAAAAGAAAGGTAAGGAAAGGTCTCACCCAAATCCTCCGTGGTGCTTTCGTTGTGCTTGGTAGTAATTTTGGCTTTCAGCTGGCACGGCTTAGTGATCGGCCCTGTTGATGGCTGATCTTTTCTCTGATGGTCCAAAGGAGCTGCCACAGATCAAATGGAAGGGCTGCCACCCTTCCACGATCTGTCAAGGGTCCTCCTCATGGTTGTCACCCCTCCAAGGCGACTTACGACTCTTTTTAGAGTCGCACGATGAAGGGAAACTGGGTGGCGGAGAGAGTGCTCTCATTGTGCATTCGACAGCACTGCGATCCAGAATCGGAAGCCCTTTGTAGCCCTTTCTAAGCAGTTTACACAGTCAGCATATTGCCCCCAACAACCTGGGTCCTCATTTTATCTATCTCAGAAGAATGGAAGGCTTAATTTTGAGCCCGTCCTGATCGAACTCCTGGTAGTGAGCAGTGAGTTAGCCTGCAATACTGCATTCTAACAACTGCACCACCACATGTCTTATGGGAATTTTCATACAGGGTGTTTTGGCTTTCTTCTTCTTCTCTTTCCTCCCTCCCCATTAAATCTGAGAGATGCAATTGAATCTGTTTTTCTTACTGCACCCACTACACACATTCTGATTTAGAATTTTATGAAATTCTCTGTGTCTTAAACAAGTTTATAGTGTATCTACAATCACTCAATAAGTGCTCTGGTGCTAAGTATATTTTTAAACTCCTTTTTCCTATTTCTCCCTATCATCCAATTCCATTGCTTCCTGAAAACTGAGAGGTAATGCCCTGTTTTGTCACATTTGATAGGCAATTTCCCCACCCAAACATCACAGCAAGAGTCAAACTGAAAAACTAACATTTATACATAAGTGAAATAAGGCACCAGACTAGAAAGCAGGAGACTATGAGTTCAAGTCCTGCCTTAGCCATGAAAGCCAAATGGGTGATCTTGGGCCACTTACTGTCTCTCAGCCCAACTCACTTCACAGGGTTGTTGTGGGGAGGGTGGGAGTTTGAATAGAGGGAGGACAGTATGTTGGATATATTCATCATCTTGAGTTATTTGTAAAAAAAATAATAAAGGCAGGATTCAAATAAAAAAATAAATGAAAATTAATAGATGTATGTATCTTAATGAAATATATGAATCTGGAATACCCCCCCCTTTCCTGGGAAACCAGACTACCTTCCACCACCATAAATAATTTGAATAATTTTTGAGCTGGTTGGTCTTCTCCCCCCCCCCCCCCATACATTTCTCCCATGGGCTTTTAGAGGTATGGAAATGATGTTAATGCTTGGAATTTTAAGGCTAATTTTTCCACATTGTGGACATAGGGAACTAGACAGATGAACACTATTATTATTTATTGAGGGAAAATAGAAAATACTTCGGCAGTTTCCAATGTTGTCACATTTAAGGAATACAAACTTGGAGGCATTTTGAGGATGCCATGAAGGGATTTTAACCTGCCCCTATAATGTATAAATATAGGGTAATATAAAGGGTAGGTTTTTTTTTTCTATCATCCATAGGCTAAGAAGTTGCAATGCTGAACGATTTATTCAGTCAACATGTCAGTCAAATTCTATTGACAAACAAGTTAGGATGTTTTGCCTCAGGTGGCAGACAAGACTGTGACTAAAAGCATGTGAAAGACAGTAGGCATTTTCTTTCCTTGAAACTGTCCATGATGCATTGGGGCAGCATTAGAAATGGTGTTGAACTTTTAGGTCAGTATTGGACATAAGCAACACTCCTTGAAAATTAAATGGAACAAAGTAGGGATAATTTATTATGTTGGTACTTAACAATATTCTGCTATTCAGTTCTCTAGATCGCAATCTTTACTTTAATTAAAAGCTGGGGTGTGTTGTTGGGGTGGGAACAGGTTTGACCTTTTTTTTGATGGTGGATTCTAAGCCCCTCATATCATTTTTTTCTGATTTTTTAAAAATGCAATATGAATGTGTGATATGTGTGAAACTGGTATAGTTTTCCAGAAAAGATTGGTGACTATTGAACATCAATAATGTAGCTAAAGATAGTTTATTACATTAATAGAATTATTGCATTAAGCTATTATTATAATCCCTTTTAGCATATTGTATGTTTTCTTAAAAAGTTGTAAACAGAGTGAATGCAAGATTGAACCCATTTTTCTGTGAGGAACAAAATAGTATATTGTTTATAGAATCAAAGAAATAATAAAATTATTAAATAATAAATCAAAGTTCTAATTATTAGCTATATCACTAATGATCTTTGAATGGAATATATTTTCTGAACTAAAATTATGTTTATTTGATGCAAACACTGAATTTGCATGTTAATTGCTGTTATTATACTATCATGTGTTCATTCATTTGTGTATGAAGCTGCTCTAGACATAATACTTACAATGTATTGAATTCAGTAATATATTTCCATCACTTAAGATTTTTCTTCATCCAAAATTATATGCCCATTCCCTGAGTGCTTCAGGGGGCATTCACACAATATTGGGGAGGGCCTAGGATGGACCTGCTGGGAAATAAATGCCTGCTGAAAGAATAGATACTTTTGAACTTGGGTGTTGGAGAAGATTCCAGAGAATATCATTGATAACCAAAAAAACAAACAAACGGATCGTTGAACAAATCAACCCAAAGTTCTCACTCAAGGCACAAATGTCCAGCCTCAAATTATCTTATTATAGACACATTATGTAAACACCTAGCTCTCCGAAGAAGGCTCTAATGCTGGAAAAGGTGCTGGGAAAAAGAAGAGAATGTCATCTGAAAAGTGGATACACTCAGTTACAGAAATTATGAGTGCAACATTGAACTAGAGCTGAAGGACCAAGTAAAGGACAGATCATCATGAAGAAAATTTATCTATATGGTTGCTAGGAGTCAACAATGACTTGATGGTATAAAATCATAATCATCATAATCTGTCTTACCTTTTCAGCTACTGTGAAGAAATAGAGGCTGGGCCATGCAAACTTCATTCCCATCCTTACCTGCTCTTCTTCATCTTGGGACAAATCCCTGACTTCTTCCAGAATCAAAATGAGCATTGAATATTCTAAAAAATTGATTCTGTGAGAATTGCTTTAGAGATCAAAGGAACATCAGAAAAGGAGCTGTTGCAATTTATTCTCAAACTCTTAACAACATTTCTGAAATTGCATTACTGGCCCTAAGAAAAGGAAGTATTACAATCTATACTGACAAAGTGTATTTCACTTGAAAAAAAAATTACAGAAAGCAATTAGATTATAAGCAATTGGTGTAAATTATAGAAACAATTTTTGTCAATCTTAAGCTGTGTGTTAATTAAAAAAGAGGAAAAATGAGAAAATAAAGTGAATTCTTTGTTTATTAATGGAAATGATGACATATTCAACTACTTTTATGCTTTCTCAGAAATCAAAAGGAATTAACTTCCATGCATATAACAGTACATCTCTAATTGACTTTGAGAATGTTTATAATTATGAAAAATAGTGTGCTTCAAAGATGTGCAAAGAAATTTGAAGTAATCCCTTTCATATCATAAAAATGTACAGTGCAGAAACGTCTTGAATGATATGAAACTTTCTGCACGAGATTCAAAGTAAATACCTGTCTGCTGTTCCATTACTAGCTTTTATTTGATTTGGAGATTCAAAAGAGAACAGTACAGAAAACTTGTATGGATGACAATCTCGTTGTTATTACATTTGTAACAGACATTTTACATGTAAATTGCTATACACTCCCCTAGAGGTAGAGAATGGGAATCATGTTTCATAGTTCAGGATGATACAAATTTTATCCAACAGCAAATAATCTTGACAATTTAAAATCTTAGGAAGATGAATAAGTACAAAATTGAATATCAGATATTCCATCTTTTAGTTTCTATCTTTAGTACTGACGGAAAAGAACAAGTATCTGTATTGTTAACTAAACATCAGATTAAGTAGAACAGTATATGTTTTTTAAAAAAACCCTGGGGGTTTGCAACTAAAATGGAACAAGCAATTGCCATCACCAACACAACAACAAATATATTTAGTTTTTTAAATTCAATATGCCTCATGGGTGTTTAATCCTTACAATGGTTATGCCCCTCTATAACTTGCTAAAATTGTGAGATAAGTTGTTTTTTTTCTACTAAAGCCTGTTCAGCACTTTTTACACTGTTCCTTAGGTAGACATGATGATATTCAAATGTTTAACTTTCTAATTATGGTATTCAATAATGCTATTTTTCAGTTTACAATATTTTACTAATGGAAATAAAATAGGTACTATGTTTCAGGTCATTGAAAAAAGATAGGGAATATATAAATAGCAACTGTGATGAAAATAGCATTTGCACGCAGGCACACACACAAACATTGAGTAAATGAATCAAAACTTTTGTATGTTTAAGTATAAATAACCTGTCAGATATTATCATTCCACAATCTACATGAAGCTGCTGGTGAGATCTAGGACACTATGGGGTGAAATTTCAACAATATGCTGATAATACTCAGCTGTATATCTCAGTCCATGGTGAGTTAAGCTATGCTTTGACCTCTCTCACACAATGTCAGGAGGCTGTTAAGGGTTGGATGCGGAGCAGTGAGTTGAAACCGATCCTGAGAAGACAGAATGGCCCTAGGTTTGGGATTCTTTGGCCCATAAAAAACTGCCATCTTTGCTCTTGGATGGAGTTGCACTGCCCCAGATGGACATGAGGTATAATCTGGAGATTCTGCTGGACTAGTAATTCCTGCTTGAGCAGCAGGTGGCAATTGTGGCCAGGAAGGTTTTTGCACAACTGCAGGTTGTGCATCAGTTATGCCCTTTCCTGGACCAAGAGACCCTGCTCACTGTTACCCTCACAGTAACCTCTCATCTTGATTACTATAATGTGCTCTACATGAGGCACCCCTTGAAAAATATCCAGAAGCTTCAATTGATTCAAAATATGACAGCCTGCACGATTTTATGCAAATCTAGATTTGCAGACATGTCACCTGCTTTGGTTGTCAATCTTCTTCCAGTCCAATTCAAGGTCCTGGATGTCATCTTTAAAATCCTACATGGCTTGGGGCTAGGTTATTTGAAGGACCAACTTTTCCCACTTACATCTATCCAATCCACCAGAGTGGGGAAGCAGGGTATGTTATGGCTCTTCCCTGTTAAAGTGGCCTATCTTTTTGGACCAATTACTAGGGTCTTCTCCATGGTGGCCCCCTTCCTGTGGAATATCATCCCTGTGGAGATAAGATTAGCTCCCACCTTGATAGTCTTTCAAAAGATCCTGAAGACAAGAGTTTGCCAGTGGTCCTGAGGCCCCCGTGATGAACAGAGCAAATCAAATGGTTTGTCTAATTATTGTCACTAAGGGTTTACTGGGTTTTGTATTTAGGATTTTGTATAGATATTTATATGTACTTATATTTATATTTGTTCCATAAACTACTTGGAGTCACCATGAGTTGAAAAGCCATATAGATTTTCTTAAGAAATAATAATAAAAAATAAATTTGACTACAGCAATTTGCTCTATATTGGTCCCCTTTTGAATACCAACCTGATGTTTAAATTTAGTACATTGCTTCCTGGATAGCTATAGGTACCTGTAAATATGACTAGATAACACCATTTCCTTGAGAGTTATGTTCGTAGCCATCCAGCTTCCAGGTGCAATTTAAGGTGATGCTCATTATTTTTAAAGCCATAAATTGTTCAGGGATCATCTACTTTAAAATGAGTTTACTCATCCAGTGAGATCAGTGAGAGGTCAGATGAGTGTCCCATCCAATATGATGAGCTTCCTGCAGAGACTTTCTGTCAACCCTTCTCAATGGTGAACCTCCCTTCAGTGGACTAGGTTGCTATCACATTGGCAAACCACTGCCTACCTGATGGGTTTCCATGGGAGGCAAAAACAAGGCTTTTGACAGAGTAGTGTGGGGGGGATTAAGTTTGGACCTCACAGTAAAGAATGATGTCTTTATTATAAAATGTATATGTGTATATATATATATATATATATATATATATATATATATATATATCCAAATTTCTTTTTCTGACAAAGAATTAAAAAATTAAATTGGGAGACTAAGATGGCCATTTCGAGCTCATTCTGCTCTCTTCAGTTAGCCACACCCTTTATGGGATTCGAACCTGGGCAGTTTACATACTAGGCAGTGATTTAACCACCAAGCCACAGGCTCTCCTCCCTCTTTGCCAGTACACCTTGACATTTTTTTAACTGCTATACTGCAGTTTTACTTTTTACAATCTCTTTTGCCTTGCAGCCCCCAACTAGGGGCGTTAAGCAGGCTCAAGTCGCAACTGTGAAACATTACAAATCCAAATTTCTTTTTCTGACAAAGAATTAAAGAATCAATTAGACATCTGTCTGAAAAACTTCCTGCATATATATATATATATATATATATATATATATATATATATATATATATATATTCATAGTTAAAAATATTAAAAATATGAACCCTGGGGGTATTCATGACAAAGAATAAAATAAACACCAGGGTAATAAAACTATAAAAGTTTAATTAAAAAGCGCCAAGCTTTCGCCGTCACCTGCCGGCATCCTCAGGGCTAATGCGCCAGGGAGTGAGAAAATCTTTTATAGGCATGTCAGAGTCTGCGCCCGGCTCCTCGATCTCGTCATCGGGCCCAATTGATTCAACTGTACATGATTGGTTTGTTCCTTCCTATTCCTTTTAGTTACGTGTCCATCCTCATCCATCCTCCTTTCCCTTAATCTTGGGATGGGTGGGGTGAAACCCCTGTTATTCTGGTTACATAAGAGGTGAAAGCATTAAAATTGGAAGAGAAAGCTACCGCAAAGAGAACAACCGAGCAGAGGAAGGTTGGGAAGGGAAGGTGAAACGCACATTCCCACTCGAACCCGATGGGGGGGGTGAGTTAAAGCATAGGGATAACCAGAATAACAGGGGTTTCACCCCACCCATCCCAAGATTAAGGGAAAGGAGGATGGATGAGGATGGACACGTAACTAAAAGGAATAGGAAGGAACAAACCAATCATGTACAGTTGAATCAATTGGGCCCGATGACGAGATCGAGGAGCCGGGCGCAGACTCTGACATGCCTATAAAAGATTTTCTCACTCCCTGGCGCATTAGCCCTGAGGATGCCGGCAGGTGACGGCGAAAGCTTGGTGCTTTTTAATTAAACTTTTATAGTTTTATTACCCTGGTGTTCATTTTATTCTTTGTCATATATATATATATATTCTAGCTGTCATTTTCAATTTTGAAGCAGTATATGCTAGTAATAATTTTGTAATATAAAGTCAGCCAGTTATCAATACAAAACTATTGTATAGAACACAAATTTTTCTCAGAAGAATAATCAAATTATCCATGCATGATTTGGGCATTTGTTTCTGTAACTTTTACTGTCTGGAAAACCACCAACAATTTAACAAATGTAAGGCTATCTCCACCAGGTTTCAACTCTTACACAAATTAATCACTATTTTGGCATAATGTTTAAAACATATTTTTTTAGCATATAAATAAACTAGGCCTAGTTAAGAGCAATAGCCCCAAACAGAATAATGGAATTATTCCTCAGTCTTATACACATTATCACAGGAACTGTCCTTTCAGCATCTGTTTTTGTGGGAGTTATGTGGTTAAGCCTACCCTTTATCAATTATTTCTTTAATTTTTAAAGTTTATTTTTATATTTCCCAAAACAATCTTTTGGCATTTATATTGAAATGACATATACTGACCAGGATATCAGTGATTCTTTAAACATTCCCAGAGCCTGTTTCTTTGAATTGTGTCTCTATATCCCTTACAAAATGCAGTGTAGTTACATACTGGGAGCTTCCTTACTGTTATTTGATATGTCTTTGATGCAAGAAAGAGCACACATATTTGCTGGACAATCTATTGTTGAAACTAGTTTTTTTTATTCACTTCCAATGCATCCCTCTCTAATGAGACAGCCCATCAGAGCATTCATGTTGACAGTAAGAGTAATAGCTTTACAAAGGCAGTAACCTGTTGTCACATAATACTATATTGAAAAATGAACACATTGGTTTGGGGCACATCTTTTTATTGAGTGAATAGAGCCCGTGATGGAAGATATGGATGAGAGAAATGCTTTCCTAATCGCTAATGCTTGGATAAAAGTCCCAATTAATCTCTGTCTCTTGGAAATGACACAGTGGAATTAGCCCTCTGGAAAGCTGACAAAGTTCACACTAAACTTAAGTTATTAGTGTTCTGCAGCTCTCTAGATCAGCTCAACAATTTTACTTATTTTCAGTTGCTACTGAGAAATTTTAAAATGTGCAGAGGCATTGGGATGATTGAAACCCAAACCAAATGAGGCATGTAGATGAGAACTTAAAAATCAAAAGCAGCTTACACATGAATAGGGGGGAGTAAGAGACAGTGAAGTACTGAATAAAACACACATTTTTTCTTTGCGATAAAAAGATCTTATGGTAATTGATTTAAAGATAATATAGCTAAGAAAAAGCTAAGCTATTATTTTATTCCAATCTGCCATTTCCTATGCTACTTCTGTTTTAAAAATAGACAGAGAGAAGATGCATTGAACTGCATATCATTTCAGTTTAGAGTTGAGGTCCATCTGGATTGGTTTATCATTGATGGGTGGAGGTGAGGTTAATCAGAACATCTTTAAATGGAGAAATTGTAAAAGTGATCCATCAAGAAAACTTAGCTGAAGCTGCTTCTGTCCAAAGCAAACTGCAACTATTATTTCACAACTAGGATTCATGGATTTTTTTTAGCTCATTTTTGATAACCGAACTTAAATGACCACTAGCAGAGTTCAATGCATGTCTGTTCAGATAGCAGTCATATTGAATTTTTTTATTATTCTGTTCAATTGTGTCCAGTCACGCAGCTGGCTTTGTGCCTAAGGTGAGACTAGAACTGCTAGTCTCCCAATTTTTAGCCTAATGCCTTAACCTCTACATTAAACTGACTCTACAATTTATGGAGTCTAGAGAGTTGTATATAAAGATGTAAAATATTTAATCTATTCATAATTTACATTTGTTGAACTGATATACAACTAGAATGAAGTTAGCATATTTCTCCCATATAGCAGTTTTTCTTTCAACAACACAGATCTGTTTCCAAATTTATATTAGGGAGGATGTATTTGCAAATTCATCTTTTTTTTAAAAAAATGTGAACATTCTTAAATTAAAAAAAAAAAAAAGATGTGCAGGTTGAAACAGAAATTGAATAGAAAAGTCATGTGAACCTGGCAAAAATCAAAGGAATAGAAGAGGGTGAGAGAAAAAAATAGCAGCTTTGTTTTCAATCCTGAACTGATATGTATACATTGCTGTCTGTCAACTTCTATAGAGCCATGCATTTAATACATTCCCACTCAATGCTATTTGGCAAACAGGGCTATTAATTAAATGCTGTAACTATTCAGTGTAACCAAAAGCAGAAGAGGATTAAAGGAAAGAGAAAAAAATCTCATGCTTACGGTATATGCTTCTGCCAATTTGTTTTAATGATCAAGCTCACAAAATACTTTGAAAATTTTCTTTAATTAGCATCTTAGTGTTTTGTTTTGTATGTGTCTGTCTTTTATATCTCAAAATAGTATTATTGTTTTAAGTTCCCATGATGTTTCACGCACTAAACACCAATTTACTGCTCTTGTTTCTTGTTTTGCTTTTGATTTATGAATCAACTTTATTAGATGCAGAAAAGGCCTTTGACAATTTGAACTGGGCTTTCTTGTTCAAAGTTTTAGAAAATATGAACTTTTATAAAATGGGTAAGACTGATTTATACTTCATAGTAATGGAGATCTAATAAGGCCTTGCAAAACACTGAGAAAAAACAAGACAGGGTTGCCCACTGCCTCCTCTTTTGTTTATTTTGGTTCTTGAAATACTGAATAGAGATATCAGTCAAGATGAGAGGATTGTGGGAGTAAAGATTAAAAAAGAGGCTTGTAGTTAAGGCCTTTTGTGTATGACTTGGTTTTGCAAGATCATTTAAAGAGAATTGAAATATTAATGGGCAAATTAAAAGAATTTGATGCATTAGAAGGTTTCAAGAGAAATAAATAGAAGATAAAGAAGTTAACAAAATAGAAAACAGAAGAGCAAACATAACTGATGAATAAAATGTTTTTTTAGACTGAGAAGAAGGTAAAATATTTGGGTTTATCAAAGGGAATATAAAATAAAATCAAGAAAAGAACTGGTGGCAGAGAGGTATAGTTGTCAATGGTTCTTTTACATACAATGATTAGAAAGATTTACAGTAGACAAAATAATTCATGGGTTTGGACATTGCAAGACTGTGTTTGAAATACAATTGTGTACAAATGATGAACATGTAATTACTAAAATGTTATAAACTTCTATTGAAATATGAAACAGAACAAAATAATGTATGATAAAGTGGACCCCAAAATTTTGATTATATTACCCAGATGCAACAATGAGAAAATATGTGGCAAAATGATTGAAATTTACACTGTTATAATCTTAAATAGAATTTTTATAAAATAATGTATTGTTGGTAATTGTCACCAGAGATATTGTCTAGAATGTATACAGACATTTCAAGTCCATAATATGTTGGAAATATGAACAACAAAACATTTCATTTTATTTGGTGGATAAGTAAAAAAGCTACAAGATTCTGGATTCAAATACGTACACTGATTCAGAAGATTTTGAACACATATTCAGTTGAGAAGAGAAGGCTTTCTTTTGGGACTGATGGAAAAATAGTTGGAAAAGGGTTATGGAACTTCATTTTTGTGCATGATGATTGCAGCAAGATTATTGTATGTACAAAGTTAGAAATATTTGGCACTACCCACAATGTTGGTGAAGATGATAGAGCTTGCTGAGACAATTGGTTTCGCAGATCAGAGAAAGGACAATATCTACCGTATTTTCCGGTGTATAAGACGACTTTCTAAAGCCTGAAAATCTTCTCAAAAGTCAGGGGTCGTCTTATATGCAGGAATATACCGGTAGCTGTTCTCTGAATTTAAAACCAATCTGCCCCCTAGTGGCCAGCCCTATTTTTTTACAGAAATAAGCACTAACAGGACAAAGCTTTCTAGCAGCAAAGGAGCTCCTATTGTGCTCATCTATAAACAGAAATTCAATATTGTACTGTATTTTCTGGTGTATAAGATGACTTTCTAAAGCCTGAAAATCTTCTCAAAAGTTGGGGGTCGTCTTATACGCCCAGTCATCTTATACGCCGGAATATACGGTATGTTTATTGCTCAATGGAAATCCCTTATAGACTTTTTGCATGAAACAGAAAAAAATAAACTTATGCTTTTGATTATTAGACAGAAATAGAAATAAGAGAGTTATGTTGTAACCATAGAGTAAGAGGTAAATTTATAATTATACTTATAACTGCTGTAAAGAAGATTGAAACCTACATCTTACTCTCCCCCCCCCCCATATTCTTCTTTTACTTTTTTTCCTCTTTCTTGAACATTTAGTTTTCTTTCTTTTTCTTTTCTTTCTTTTTCTTACTTTACATTAGTGAAGTGGATGTTGGCCAGTATAACTGAATCAGAAGTGACGTGTTCAATTACAGGCGGGCAGGGGCGGGAGGACCTATAACACGCTCAATGGCCAAATCAACAGCATGTAAAGAGCTATAAAGGCGAGGCTTACCTAATGTAAACCTACACCTTGATAATGACAGCAGACACTGACGAAAACTTAGTTTGTAATGTCTTTTTAATTAATGTACCTGTGACTCAAATTTTTAGAATTGTTGCAGATTTATATACATACACACATACACACAGCACTGCTGTATCATTGAAATGTAATTCCTGGAGCAAGGAAGAAAGCAGTTCAATTCAGAATATAATTCACTTTGAGAAAAAAAATTGGGAAGAAAAGAAAGCCAAAAGAACATAGAAGTATTACAATTTGATTAAATTCATTCCCTGAACCAGGTAGCTTTGATTTTGTTAACATAATATCTTATCATGTAAATTCAATCCATCTTTTCTTGGAAATAAACTTCATTAAAATTTATGTATGAGTTGGTTTTGAGCATCAACCTTAACTATACTTTTAAAATATCTTTTTCAACACTATTTTTTAATTAAATGTGTACATTGCCTTACTCCTATGGATGGTTCCCAAAACGTTTCTGTAAAAACACAGAAAAATAACAGTAAAATGTGCTCAAATTGAACATCAAGAGATGTACAGGTAAGTCTTTGACTTACAATAGTTCACTTAGTGACTGTTCAAAGTTACAACGGCACTAGAAAAAGTGACTTATGACCATTTTTCACACTTAGGACCATTACAGCATCCCCATGGTCACGTGAACAAAACTCAGATGCTTGGCAACTGGTTCATAGTTATGATGGTTCTAGGGTCATATGATCACTTTTTGTGACCTTCTGACAAGCAAAGTCAATGGGGAAGCCAGATTCACTTAATAACCACATTATAATTTAACAACTGCAGTGATTCACTTAACAAATATGGCATGAAATGTCATAAAATGGGGCAAAATTCACTTAACAAATGTCTCCCTTAGCAATAAAAATTATGGTTGTAAGTTGAGGACTACCTGTATCCATATGACTCAAAAGGTCTTCAAGGGCCTTCAGAACACCAGTAAGGTGGGAATCATTTGTATCTTGGGGACAACATTGCCCTCATTCCAGAGGGCAAGTGCTTGGACAGAGAAGGTGCATTTTTGATGTCGCAATAAATGGTATTATTTAACTGAAAGAACCGGGAGTATGCCAAGTCTGTGGATCAAAGAGCTTTATAGATAATAACCAATACCTTGAATCGCACTGGAAACAAACTGGCAATCAATGCAATGCAATGTTGTAATTAGAACCCTGATTTTTTATACAGGTGTGTGAGAGATGTTCATATGTGTATTTTGAAGTAGCACTAATATAAATCTAGTGTTATACCTTACAAATATAAAGAATCAGGCCATATACTTCAATTTTGCTTATATCTTAGAAAAAATGTATAGAAAAAGAAAACTTAAATAAACCTTCCTCAATGAACTAACAATCACTGTGGATTACAATTTTGTTTAAAAAGGGCTGAACAACTGTCTATTTACAGAAACAAGTTTAGAATAACAATGACTAACTATTGATTTTTAACTGTTTTATTATGTTTTAAGACTATGCTCAAATTTACAGCCTTTGCACTTCCTTTCAGAATTACTTAGAAAGAAGTTTTAATACAAGAGCTCAAAGGATTTGTTTTGAGTAATTTTTTCTTTAAGAGGAAAAGATGCTCAGTTGTTCTTGATTGAAGAAAATAATGATGCTAACTCTTTTAAAAATGGGACTTAGAAACTGTTTGTATAGCATTCTATCAATCAAGGGTTTTTAAAACACACAATGAGAGATGGGAGGAAATGCCTGAATGATTGCTCATTTTTCTTGTTTACTTTATTGAGGCCTGTTTTTTAGCCAAAACATCTTGGCAAATCTACTGTACATTCATGTTTTCTAACAATGTGAACATGTTGTTTAAACAAGTTTTGAAGCCACAGCACAAGAAAAGATAGAGTAGGGGTGGCGGATAAAATATCACTTAAGCTGATATATTTGACTTAACTCTGATTCTGCCACAATTCATTTAATTGCAATGTTTTGGTTTAATGTCATTAATTAATTAATTAATTTACTGAGTTTGTGAGCTATTTCAATTGCTAATAAGCAGCATACATATCCAACTTTTGTAAATCAGGCTGGAACATAAGAAATAAAAAATAAAATCGAAACCATGTGTGCGTATTTGTGTATGGGAGAGAGAGAGAGAGAGAGAGAGAGAGAGAGAGAGAGAGAGAGAGAGAGAGAGAGAGAATCTAACTGAGGATATCAATATATATATATATATATGTGTGTGTGTGTGTGTATATTTATCTATATGTATGTATGTATGTATGTATATTTATATGTATGTATGTATGTATGTATGTATGTATATTTATATGTATGTATGTATGTATGTGTATATATATATATATATATATATATATATATATATATATATATATATATATATATATATGCTATAAAATAATCCAAACACCAGGATAATACTAAAAACAAAACTTATTTAATTAAAAGCTAAGTCTTTCGTCGGTCAACACTACCGACATCATCAGAGCATGATGCAAGATTGCTGGGAGTCCTTCTTATGCTGCTGGGCGGCTTTGCGCTCGGCTCCTTGACCTGGTTACTGGTCCATCCATTCTCTCCATCTGGTTTCTTAAAGGGCTCATGTCCTTTATTTTGTTGATGCCCTCCAAAGTTGCTGTTTCCTTCCTCCTGGATCCAACCACTCTCCGTTTCTGTTCGCCCACTCTCACATCTGTCATCCTCTCTAGCCCCATTCCATGGTCCGTTAGATCCTCCCCGGACTGGCTATGTTTGTGTGCGTTCGAGGGAGGGTGTGTGTCAAGCAGGTCCGGACGTCTATTGGCGCAATCCCTGGCGGCTGCATTCCTGCACACATTCCTCCACCCAGGGATGCTGTTTTCCTCCTCAGGTGTCTGTGAGTATGCTGTACCACTTCTAGTTGTCCCCCTCCTCTTGAGGCTCCTCATTACTTGCTCGCACGTTGGGTTCATCAGTTCTTTTGCTCTTTTTGCACATGTGCGGGGCCTCACCACATCACTTTCCATTGTAGGTCTCTGTTTTCCTTTCCTATTCACATCAGTAGGATAACCCATCTCTCCCCTCATGCTGGCGGGCATCGTGAAACAGGTGTCCCATGGGCTATCATCCAACCCCCTTTGTTGTTCACCCCTATCATTGTTTCCTCTTTTTTATGGGGTGATTTGAAGTATGCTTATCTGGGATACCTGGGGGGGGAGATGTTTCTTGTTCCTTCTCTGTTCTTATAGGTTCTTTATCCTGTGGATGGGTTATCTCCTCTATTCTTTCTTCCGTCTGATTTTGTGAGGGATGTGCCAATTGTCTTTGTTGTGGATTCAGGTGTTGTTGTTGCCATAGATTAAATGTTTGGTATGCTGGGAAAAGCTCTATATGGCGATTGATGGAGTTGCCATCAGAAAGCCAGTCTTCTTTAAGTAGATGGCCTCCCCTTACTAGTGGTCAGAAGAAAGGAACAGCATTCACAGGTTTGGGCCCACATGAACGATCATGGGCATGAATTTGACCTTAATAGTGCACAGTCCATATCTAGGGACACTACTAAGGGGGGCCGTCTACTTAAAGAAGACTGGCTTTCTGATGGTGAATAGGAAAGGAAAACAGAGACCTATGATGGAAAGTGATGTGGTGAGGCCCCACACATGTGCAAAAAGAGCAATAGAACTGATGAACCCAACATGCGAGCAAGTAATGAGGAGCCTCAAGAGGAGGGGGACAACTAGAAGTGGTACAGCACCTGAGGAGGAAAACAGCATCCCTGGGTGGAGGAATGTGTGCAGGAATGAAGCCACCAGGGATTGCGCCAATAGAGGTCCAGACCCGCTTGACATACACCCTCCCTCGAACACACGCAAACATAGCCAGTCCGGGGAGGATCTAACAGACCACGGAATGGGGCTAGAGAGGATGACAGATGTGAGAGTGGGCGAACAGAAATGGAGAGTGGTTGGATCCAGGAGGAAGGAAACAGCAACTTTGGAGGGCATCAACACAATAAAGGACATGAGCCCTTTAAGAAACCAGATGGAGAGAATGGATGGACCGGTAACCAGGTCAAGGAGCCAAGTGCAAAGCCACCCGGCAGCATAAGAAGGACTCCCAGCAATCTTACATCATGCTCTGATGATGTCGGTAGTGTTGACCGACGAAAGACTTAGCTTTTAATTAAATAAGTTTTGTTTTTAGTATTATCCTGGTGTTTGGATTATTTTATAGCATGGATTTATCCAGGATTCGCATTTTTAGCATAATTAGAGAATATATATATATATATATATATATATATATATATATATATATATATATATATATATATGTAGGTCTTTGGTTGGGACTTCGTCGAAATGTCGCCAAGACACTTCCAATTTTACGCGGGAGAAAACCCGAACAACCAAAGACCTACATACAAACACCCGCGAAAACCTCAGAAAACATATATATATATATATATATATATATCTATATATATATATAATATATATATATAGGTCTTTGGTTGTTTGGGTTTTCTCCCGCGTAAAATTGGAAGTGTCTTGGCGACATTTCGACGAAGTCCCATTGTCATCTTCAGGCTGGTGTTTTCAGCTTCGTGCTTTGAGCAGCAATGTGTGGTCTTAGCTGTTTCTTCCTTTTAACTGCCAGTGGGGGTATGAACTGATTGGGTGGGAGCTTGGCTGTGTTCTGATTGGGTGGAGGTGTGTTCTGAATGGTTAGGGGCTTGGCTGTGCTCTGATTGGCTGGGGGAGTGTTCTGTTTGGTTGTGCTCAGGTTAGTCTGAGTTGCAGAGGGGTTTAAGATTTTGGGCTGCCTTGCTATTTTTTGGCTTCGCGTTCGTGGTCGTGCCTCCTCTTCATGGAGGGTGTCAGTTTGCTTCATGTATGGATTGGAGGGGTTTAAAGTGGCTAATGATGCAGCTGTGGTCTGGCTTCTGGTTTGTGGTCGTGCCTCATCATCGGTGTGGCTTTGGGTTTGTTTTTTGTGTGGATGTGTGGTGGTGACATCCTGTGTGGTTTTTGTGAGTGTGGGTATGGTATCATTTTTTGTGTTAGGGAGTCGTTTGTCAATAAGGGCGGGTTTCCAAATGGCTGGTAGGTGGGAGGTATCATCTCGCTTATTCATGCTGTGTGGGCGTTTTTCTATCTCGATGGTTTCTCTGATTATTCTGTTATTAAAATGTTCACTTTTGGCAATGGTTCTGGTATTTTTAAAGTCAATTTCATGTCCTGTGGCTTTAAGGTGTTGGACCAGGGAAGATGTTGGTTCCTCTTTTTTGACTGAGTTCTTATGTTCTTCAATGCGTGAACTTATTCTTCTGTTGGTTTGTCCGATGTATGTGGTGGGACAAGTGGTGCATGGGATTTCGTATACTCCTTGATTTTCTAATTCAATTTTATCTTTGGGGTTTCTAAGGATGGTGGATATTTTTCTGTTTGTGCAGAATGCTGTTTTGATGTTGTGTTTATGGAGGATCTTACTGATTCTGTCTGTGGTCCCTTTTATGTATGGGAGGAGGGCTTTGCCGTTTTCTTGTTCTTCGTCTTGGATTTTAGTGGGGGTTTCTTTTTGGATTAGGTTTGTAATCTTATTTCTTTGGAATCCATTGGATGTTAGTACATTGGTGAGAGTGTGTAGTTCGGTTTTTAGGTGTTGTTCGTCAGCTAAGCGTTTTGTTCTGGAGATGAGTGTCTTGGCTACAGAGTTGATCTGTGCTGGGTGGTGGTGTGAGAGAGCATGCAGATAGCGGTTTGTGTGTGTTTTCTTCTGGTAGATGGTGTGTCCTAGGGAGCCATTGGATTTCTTGTAGACTAAGACATCCAGGAAGGGAAGTTGGTTGTTAGTTTCTGTTTCCATGGTGAACGGGGTGTAGGCTGTTGAGGTGTGTGAGGACCAGTTTTTCTTTCCCATGTGGCCAGATTATGAAGGTGTCGTCTACATATCTGAGCCAGAGTTTGGGTTTGTGATCCGATTTTTCTAGAGCTTGGGTTTCAAAGTGTTCCATGTAGAGGTTGGCAATGACAGGTGAGAGGGGTGATCCCACGGGTGCTCCTTCTGTTTGTTTGTATTTTTGTCCATTATAGATGAAGTATGTGTTGGATAGGCAGAATCAGTAAGATCCTCCATAAACATAACATCAAAACAGCATTCTGCACAAACAGAAAAATATCCACCATCCTTAGAAACCCCAAAGATAAAATTGAATTAGAAAATCAAGGAGTATACTCCCTAAAGGAGGCCTGGTTCTCCAACACAGACTCCCTCAACCGATGTATAGAACTGCCTTCGGCATACCAGGCACTAAGAGTGCAGGAAGAGCATGTCAGGAGACGGATGCCGATTGTCAGAGGCGAAACCAGGACTGGTGGGGGGGGGTATTCACCACATGACTAGACATAGGGAGGATCCCATAGACACATCACAGGTGGGGACAGATAAGGGAACATTAGGGTTCAGATAAGGGAACAGACAGGTAAGGGTAGTAAAGGAAGAGGAGGTGGATATGATGGGGGATTGCAAGGAGAGGGGGAATCAGGGAAGACTCTTGGGAACAGCGGAACTGATTGTACGGCCCAGAATACGGGGGAGGGGTATGCCCGACCCCAGGAGACTGATCAAAAGAGAAGGGGAGAGAGAAAAGAACAGAAAAGATGAGGCACGTAAGATTGGAAGCATATTCACGGATGGAGAGGGGAGATTTGAGAAGGAAGTAAGAATGGAGGAGAATAGCCAGGAACAGCAGGTAGAGCTGCAGATTTGAGGGGGGGAGGAAATAGGAGAGGGTGGGGTGGATAAGAATGGAGAAGGGCAGGCAGGAATAATAGGCAGGACAGCAGTTTTTTTGGGGGGAGGGAAAGTTTGGGAAGGAGAGTCCCACAGGAACGCAGGTTGGTAGATGGGAACAGTACGTAGGACAGCAGGTAAGGGAAGGAAGAATGCTGGAGGCAACAGCAAACATAGCAGTGGATTGGAGAGGGGGGGAGGAAACAGGAGAGGGGGGACTGACAGGAAAGGAGAAGGGCAGATAAGAATAGCAGGCAGGATGGCAGATTGGGGGGGAGGAAAGCTTGAGAAGGAGGGTTTAACAGGAATGGATGTTGGCATTTGGGAACAGCATGTAGGACGGCAGGTCAGAGGAGGAGGAATGCTAGAAAAGAGAGGATGGACAGAAATGGATGAACAACAGGCAAGTCAGCAGATGATGGGGAGGACATTGGAGAGGGGAAGATGGACAGTGGGGGAGGAGGGTAAACAGGAACAGCAGGTAGAGCAGCGGATCAGGAAGGAAAAGATATTGAGGAAGAGAACATCAATAATTATGGTTGATGAAAGGCAGGAGCAATATGTTAATCAACAGGTGGCAGGGTTGAAGGAAGGGGGGGGAAGGATGACAGGAATGGATAACAAAGGGTGCATGAATCGTCAGGCTGGGAGAGGAGGGGGGTTGGAGGAGGGAGTTGAAATAGAAACCAGCAATGGTATGCAAAAACGGCAGGCAGATTATCAGCTCAATAGGATTCGGGTAGTGCCGAGTCGGAGAAGGCACCTTGCATTGGATAAGGAGGAGGGATTGGAGAGTGTGCTAATGATAACAGCGCAGGGAGGGGGAGACAGCACAAGGATGACAAAGCAGGAAAATACAATGTTAGAGTGCAAAAAAGAGAGGGCGGAACAGGCAAGGCAGTCACAGGCAATCAGGAAGAGTGGCCCTGTCACGAGGGCAATGAATAGGCAATTGGATCAGCAAGGGGATAAAAAGAACTTCCCACCCCCTAAGCCCCACTCTGAGGACGCTGGCAGAGGACCAGCGAAAGCTAAGTTGTTTTAATTCTTGTATATAACTGTTTTTATTGTTTTAAATGTTGTTTTAACAATAAATAACTGGAGTATACTCTTCCTGGAGATCGAAGATTGCATCATTGAACAATATGCCCGGGATTCATATTTTTATAACTATTAAGGACATGTATGTATGTATATATATATATATATATATATATATATATATATATATATATATATATATATATATATTTTGTTTTCTGAAGGCAGCCAAAATCTCAACCCCTCTGCAACTCAGACTAACCTGAGCACAACCAAACAGAACACTCCCCCAGCCAATCAGAGCACAGCCAAGCCCCTAACCATTCAGAACACACCTCCACCAATCAGAACACAGCCAAGCTCCCACCCAATCAGTTCATACCCCCACTGGCAGTTAAAAGGAAGAAACAGCTAAGACCACACATTGCTGCTCAAAGCATGAAGCTGAAAACACCAGCCTGAAGATGACGAATGGGACTTCGTCGAAACGTCGCCAAGACACTTCCAATTTTACGCGGGAGAAAACCCGAACAACCAAAGACCTACATATATATATATATATGCATGTAGGTCTTTGGTTATTTTTTTTTTTAAAAAAAGGAAGAAACAGCTACGATCACACATTGCTCCTAGGAGCACGAAGCAGAAAACACCAGCCTGAAGATGACGAATAGGACTTCATCGAAACGTCACCAAGACACTTCCAATTTTACACAGGAGAAAACCCGAATAACCAAAGACCTACATACAAACACCCGCGAAAATCTCAGAAAACCAATATATATATTCTTCCCTCCCTAACACAGCTGGCAAAAGTGAGACAGAACCGGTGGCCTAGAGGTTAATACAGCTGCCTAACATGCAGACAGCCCAGGTTCGAATCTCAGAAGGGTATGTCTGGTTGAAAAGAGCTAAAGAATTCGAAATAGCTTTTCCAGTTCTCCCTTAATTCTTTGCTAGCAATCCGAATTTTAGCAATATATATATATATATAAATCAATAAATAGTCGAACACCAAGATAATAAAATTATAAAATGTTAAAATTTTATTTACTAGACCTAGCTTTCGTCAAGAGCTCTTGACATCATCAGGGTGTAAACGGCAGTTGTTGGGAGGGCTTATATGCAGCCTCCAATCATTTGCACTCGGCTCTTGGATCGTGTCATGGGTCCCAGCTGTATGCATTGTGATCTAATTGTGTGTCCTGCATCGGGGTGTAGTTGTTTCTCACTCCTTCTACATATGCTGTTACGTGTGTCTTTCTCGCTAGTTCTAAAATTAGCTGGGGTATTTCCCCTTTCCTTGCAGTTAGTGGATGTTTCACTAGTTTCCCATTTGTAATTCTGTCTTTTACGGGTGGTACATGCTGTTTTCTGCTTCCTTCTAGTTCCTCCAACCTATATATATATCAGGAACATAAAACCCATAGGAAACAGCATTTCAAAATCCCAAGTACCAAGGCCTGCAGGAATAACAAATGGTAATAGCCTTCCTAAAAAAAAAAACAGTAGGATAGCAGCCACCAACTCTCCAAGGGAAGTCTGTTCCATTTTGGGGATTCCTACAGGTAATTCTCTCTGAACATTTTTATAGAGGGAGCTTTCAGTTATTGTATGGGTAGATACTATTGAAAGTAGAAAGTACATAGTCTTGCAGAAACCCAGGACCCTGGGACAAGTAGGCTTTTAAAGATAATATATAGGCTTTAAAAGGTAACAGCAGCTCCTTGAAGTGTACCCTGAAACTACTGGTGATCATAATAGCTCTTGAAGTTGTGATATAATCTAGTCAAATCAAGACGTACTCATAACTATTTAAGCTGATACATCCCATGTAAAGCACATTGCAATGGCTTAAGCATACTGAGCTGTGGTGCAGTGTTAGGAATGAAGTATCGCAGGCTAACTCTGCTGACTGCCAAGAGTTCGATCCTGACCAACTCAAAGTTGACTCAGCCTTCTATCCTTCCAAGTCAGTAAAATGAGGATATAGATTGTTGGGGGCAATATGTTGACTCTGTAAACTACTTAGAGAGGGCTGTAAAGCACTGTGAAGTGGTATATACAGTAGTCTAAGTGCTATTTCTTCTAGTAAGCAATTGCTAAGACCTGAGTGACATGAAAAGAGCCCCTCACTGTGGTTTCTTGGCCTTTCTTATTTTAAGCTTTCACATGTTAAGATTTTGGATTAAAATACAGCCTGCTTTGCAAATATTTATATATGTATTTCTCAATATAAATATAATAAAAGCAAAAACTAGAAAGGCAATCACTTGCAAGGGAACAGTTCAAGACGCCAAGTGAGAACTTTAAACTTCTATAAGCCAACAAAAATAATTTCTACTTGTTTCCAGAAAGTGATTATTTAACTTTCATTGTAATAATTTAAGGGGTAGGGGGAGAGAGTTGCAAGAAAATAAAGATCGAGAACCAATTTGAATAAATCTGCCATGGTCTTTAAATAAAGTTGATTGTACTGTAGGAATTATGTTGAACTTCATTTCTGAGACAGTCTTTCCTCCAAGAGATTTTCTCATTTTAATTCTCCAGGAAGTAGCATAACACTACTGATTTATCTCCATACATATAATCCTTTACAGTTCTCATATGTGCCTTATGAGAATGTTTATGTCTCTTCTTTCATTTGCTTTTTTGTAACAAATGACCTGTATTTGATGCTGTTTAATGTAATTGCCATCAATAAATTATCCTCTTATAGTAAGCCAGCTATCAGCACAGGATGCAGAAGAACTTATATCAATCTCTATTTTCTCAATTATATTAAGTAATAATGATTTTGTTAGAGAATTTTACTTTCTCTAATTGGTGAAAAATAAATCAGAAGCTCTTACAGTTGACTGCATTTAGCTGATTCAAATAACTTTATATTTATATAAAAATATTTACAATACCATTCTTCTTTACAGCAACATAACTTAATGAATACTTCTTACAGAGACAGACCAGAGACAGACATGAGACTGGAAATCCAGCTCCTAACTCAATACTCTTTTTGCACAGACTCAGTAGCACTTTCTTCCCATTGGCTGACTGAGTTACCATATGACTCTTCCTATTCATGAATATTCCAACACTCCTCCCTTCATGACAGGAAGAGACATCAGACCTATTGACTTTACACATTTTTTTAATTGTAAAAAACTTTGTGCCACTAACCTGGCCTTATACTGTATATCATTATTTGGCAATACCTTTTTCTTATATACCCATTTACAACCCACAGCTTTGGTTCCCTGTGGCAAAGTCACTGATTTAAATACTTCATGGTCTCCCGTGGATTTCATCTCTTTATCCATGGCCTCCTTCCATTTTTCTTGTTCAGCTTTTGGTAATGCCAACACCTCTTTATAACTTCTTGGCTCATACCACACATTGCAAACCTTTACCTTGCTAGCAGAATACCTGTCAGGCGGAATTCCTTTATTACATCACTCTGACCTACGAGGTATTAACTGCTCCTGTGTCTCAAGTCTTTCTGGCTTCATGTCTTGTTCAGCCTCTCCTCCCTGAACATGGACATCTTCTATAATCATTTTTTCATCATTAGATGAGTTATTGTCACTAAACAGATCACCATTGTTAAGTGAGACATACCCAGAATTTGCATTAATTCTGTCCCAATTTTGTTCTGCAAAATTAGCAGACCTTGAAATTATAATTCTTTTACTTCCATCGCTAAAGCGATATCCTTTTGACCCTGGCTCATAGCCCACAAACCTGAGCTTTCTTGCCTTTTGCTGTCCCTTTCGTCTGATTGCCTTTGGAATATGTACCCATGCAGTATTTCCAAAAATTCTCAAATGTGCCAGTGATGGCTTTCTCCCATATAGAATGGTATATGGAGTATTATTAATGGAGGAACTCCACAGCCTGTTAACTATATAATTAGCAGTCAATATGGCTTCTCCCCAATATGACCTGCTCAAACCAGAATCCTCCAATAATGAATCTTTCATTATTTGCAAAACACCATTCCTTCTTTCAGCTACACCATTCTCTGCTGCTGTGTGAGGATTTGTACGTCTGTGTCTTATTCCCAACTGCCCCAACCATTGTTGGAATTTAGTTGACATAAATTCAGTACCTCTGTCAGTTTGCAACTGACACATTTGTTGTCTGTACCTTCTCTCTACAAAACTTACCCACTGTTTGAATTGTTGTAGCACCTCTGTCTTTGCTCTAAGCAAATAGCAAAATGAATACCTGCTAAAATCATCAACAATTACCAGTGCATATTTTGCTCCTCCCAAACTGGCTTGCATAGGTCCCACCAGATTTGCATGCACCAGCTCTAGAACTCTTTTTGTTTGTCTTGTGCTACATTTACTAACTGGGAATGACTTTGATGCTTTGCATACTGCACAGTCCAAATATGTTTTGCATCTCTTCAAATTTAGCCCTTCTGCAAAATTTTGCATTTGCTGCAAAACTTTAAAGCTTGCATGGCCAAGTCTTCTATGTAGAAGATGAACACATGAATCATGCTCTGCAACATTCTTAAATATATGGGAACATTGAACCTTTTGTCCCTGCAATACATATAGATTATCTTCCTTTATGCCTTCTGCACAAATATTCCCATTCCTTTTGATGAGACATTTCCCATTTACAAAAATGACCTCAAAACCTTGTTTGTCTAAATTAGACACACTTAACAAATTATGTTCTATCTCAGGTACACAAAGCACATTGGTAAACTTTGATTCCAAATATGGAATTTTTACATCGCCTTTTCCAATGACTTTTGCTTTCTGGCCATTTGCCAAAGCCACAGCTTCTTGTGCTACTGGAACAAACCTGCAAAATAATTCAGAGTTATTAACAATTGTTTGACTTGCACCACTATCAATTAGCCACTTGTCTCTGTTGTTACTATTGCCAACTTTTGCAACACCAAAATGTTCCTTTTCAAAGTAGTCGTTTTTGCATGCACAAATGTCCTTTGCTTCAAACAGTTCCTTTGCAAACAGTTCCTTTGCAAATGTGTACTGGCTCCACAAATGTAGCAATAAGCTCTCTGCTTGCAAAATCTCTCTTTTGTTGCAATTTGGTCCGGGTCTGATCTGCTTGTTTCTTCTCCTCTGGAGACTTGCAGTCTGGACCCCCCCTCAGGAATTTCTCCTCCTCATGGCTGCTTCTAAAATGGTGTTTTTCCTCTTCATTAAGCAAACATGCCTTTAAAGCCTCAAACTTTAAGTCTTGCTCTTCTTTGCACTCAAATATTGCAGAAACTGTGTCCCAGGTTTTATCTAAACTGTTCAACACCAATAAAACCTTCTGGGACTCAGGGAATTTAATCCCACGTTGTTCTAAGTCCAAAAATAAACTTTGCATTTTATTTAAATGCTGTTCCACAGATTCACCTGGTTGCAAACAGGCTCTGTAAAGTTTTCTTGACAATTGCACTATATTGCATGCAGAAACATTCACGTGCACAGCTCTCAACTTCAACCAAATCTCTTTTGCAGTCTTTAAATTTGCAACATTTAGAAATTGATCATCTAAATTCAAGATAAGATAAGCCATAGTTTGATCATGGCTTTTCTGATCTGCTGCTGCAAACGTGGTGGATTTTCAACAACATACCACAGCTCTTTTGCTTTCAGCAAACATTCCATTTTTGCAGCCCATATAATGTAATTCTTCTGGCCCAAACGAGGCACAGAGTTTTCCTCAAATTCCATTGCAGCCATTCTGCTAATTCTGCCTTGTTCTTATACTTTCTAAACACAGACAATTTCTTCCAGCTTTAAATTACAATGCAGTCCTTAGTAAGCTCTGGGCCCATAACCTGTTAGAGAATTTTACTTTCTCTAATTGGTGAAAAATAAATCAGAAGCTCTTACAGTTGACTGCATTTAGCTGATTCAAATAACTTTATATTTATATAAAAATATTTACAATACCATTCTTCTTTACAGCAATATAACTTAATGAATACTTCTTACAGAGACAGACCAGAACCAGACATGAGACTGGAAATCCAGCTCCTAACTCAATACTCTTTTTGCACAGACTCAGTAGCACTTTCTTCCCATTGGCTGACTGAGTTACCATATGACTCTTCCTGTTCATGAATATTCCAACAGATTTTGATCAAAATGCATGCTTTTTAAGGCTATGGTATTAGAATGAAAGATAATAACTCACAAAAACAGGCCAATAATTTAAACCAAGATAGTCTGCATAATAAGTTTACTTCCAAGTAAACTGCTGAATTTTTGTTGTATTCCATATACGCATTGCATTTGCT
This sequence comes from Crotalus tigris, assembly GCF_016545835.1. Classification (NCBI taxonomy): domain Eukaryota; kingdom Metazoa; phylum Chordata; class Lepidosauria; order Squamata; family Viperidae; genus Crotalus; species Crotalus tigris. The sequence goes on from NW_024096718.1 coordinate 856,527, forward strand.
GTACTTACCTTTTCCAATAAAACTCAATATACATTAGAATTACTGAATGATTACTGAACAATTTTAACCATATTAATCTCTGTTAATATCATTAGAGATTTTTTAAGCTTAAGTCTTATTGATAGCTTTAAGAATTTTCGCACACATATACAAATTGTATATAAAAATACTATGAGTCATCAGAATGGTAAACATCTGTATCTTTTGTTGTTGTTGTTATTGAACAGGTGATTTGAAAATATATCTAAAGACCCACATAAGAACCAAAAATATCAGTTACGTATAAAACATAATTTACATACTTTTTTCTGTTTTTGTAACGGGAGTTAGGAAATATGTTATCAGCAAATAAGACAATGTTATACTGCTTAATTTCCTGGATATTATCATTCAACCAAATTTTGTTTACTAAGGGTTCAATTGCAAACCTGAACAGTAAAGAAGATAATGCAATACCCTGCTTGGTGGCTCTGTTTGCATTGGATCCCCTTATAGAGCCATAAATTTTAATTCTGGTTATATAATTAATGTAATACATGGATACATTTCTTACACATCTGCTGAGCTGTCACTAATTCTTTCAATATCTCCATACCAACACATCAAAGGCTTTAGTATCATCATCCAATGATATCAGAATAGAGGATATTTATATTTCTGACAAAATATATGCAACTAAATGCTCTCCCAATAGGATTTGTTATTAATCTGAAGGTATGCAATATGAAGATATACATCTTATTTTCCTTGCAAGAATGCAAATGGGCTTAAGAGGGATTATAGTCAAAAGAAAAATTATTCAAAATTGTTTCTAGTAATCTGGGATAGTATTTCCTTCTAAGACATTTTAAAATAATTTTAGTATATAAGGGTAAGGAGATACCCATAAAATAGTTATAAAATTTCCCAATGATTTCAATTTCCCCCCTGAAGATTAGTATTTATATGTTTTATTATACCTTCAGTTGATGCTTCAGTAATAAGCTTGTTGAGCTATTCACTATGCCCTAAAGCATGGATTTTAATACTGACATTTTATCACTGCTCTCATATCTCTTCCATATATTATTAAAATCCTATTTGTTTATCACATAATATATAATTTCTCTCTGTGTGACACTCTACTTCTGTCTTGTGCTTCCTTTATTCATCCCCTTTTATTTCTCTCCCCTCTAATTCTTTGCATTCCTATTCTACAACAAATTAAAAAAAACATTGTTCTGTTTTCTGATATTTGTCTGTTTGTAGGGAAGCAGAGGAGCTTTCCATCTGGAAGATCATATCAATGATAAAGAAAGAGCAATTGACAGAAGAGGATAACATAATGAGGGGATATCATAGCAAATTCTCACCTGAGATTTGGCTGGCTCCAACCCTATTAGTCATTTATAGACTTGGCTTTTTTCCTGTGTATTGGCTCAGATTGTGTAAGGACCCACCCCACTTTGCATCTTAGAAGACAGAACTCTTGGAATAGTTCTTCCAACAGGCATCCTTTATTAAGAGAAAATGGTTGCAGGCATTCTAGACAGGACTTCAGGTCCAAGCTCTCCCATTCAAGGTTTTAAGGGGTTCCCAGTAGCCCCACCCAATCATCCCCTTCTTCCAGCGACAGTCTCAGGTATTACACTCCCACCCCCTTTTCCTTTACTGCCGGCTGGAGGGAGACTTCAGAGGAGTACATGAATGGTAATAGCCCCATTGTTATGGTTAGTCCTTTTGGTGTTATCCGCATCCAGTCCCTTTGAAGTGTACTGAAGGAAGTGAGGGCCATAAAGCCCCTTTGTTCATCCCCTTCCCTTCATCGTATGACAGAATCCAGAGAAGGCAGAAATGGGGTTTTCTATAGTTGATAACTAGAGATGAAATATGATTGGATTCTGACATCTTGCCCCCTTAAAAATAAGACAGATCCACCTGAAAGAAAACAAAACAAGTATAAAAGTTAGTCAGGCTTGTTAGGATACTCTGTGTGAAACTTCTTTAATAGCTTCGGGGCTCTGACATGATGTTTATGGACCCACTCATTTTGTGAGGCAGGGAGATGTTTCCATGCAACTAGGTACTGAGTCGCTCCATGATATCTCCTAGAGTCAAGGATTTTCTTTATTTCGAAATGTTGTTCGCCCTCCACCATGATTGGAGGTGGTGGGGGGCAGATTTTTGGCCGTAAAGGTGACTGATGCTCTCTTTTCAGCAAGCTGCAATGAAAAATTGGGTGTATTTGCCTGAGATTTTGGGGTAATTCTAATTCTATGTTACTGGGTTTATGATTCTTTTAATTGGAAAAGGCCCTATATATTTTGGTCCAAGTTTTTTACAGGGCTGTAGGGACTTTAGGTATTTTGTAGATAAGTACACCATTTCTCCTATAATGAATGGTGTAGGCTCAACCCTTTTTTTATCGGCTTGTTCTTTTTATGCCTGCCTAGCTTCATCTAGTGCTTTTCTAACTATTGGCCAGGTGTCTCATAATTGTTCCATCCATTCTTTCAGTGATGGGATCGTTGGTTCGTTTGGGGTTAATTCTGGCATGGGGTTGAAACTTTGACCAGTGGCTATTTGAAAAGGAGTGTAACCAGTGCTGGAGTGGACTGCATTATTGTAGACAACTTCTGCAAAAGGGAGTAAGTCCATCCAATCATTTTGCTGGAAATTAAGAAAACATCTCAAATATTGCTCAAGTACAGAGTTCATTTTTTCAGCCCCCCCATTCCCTTATGGGTGATGGCTAGATGTCAGTCCCTGAGTGCTTCCTAAAAGGGATAAAAATTCCTTCCAAAATGCAGACGTCAATTGCACTCCCCTATCAGAGATGACGCGTTGGGGTGCCCCATGCAATCTGTAAATGTGCTGCATGAAAAGTTTCGCTAAGGCTTTTGCAGTAAGAATCTTTTGGCAAGGGATAAAGCGTGCTTGTTTGGAAAACAAGTCCGTGACCATCCAGACAACAGTATTCCCATTGCTTTCTGGCAATTCCACTATAAAATCCATGGCTATTTCCCTCCAGGGGGCTGAGGGATTTGCTACTGTTTGTAATAGTCCTGGAGATTTCCCTTGCAACCTCTTTGCAGTCGCACATTTTGGGCAGCTGGCCACGTAGCTTTCTATGTCCTTTTTTATGGATGGCCACCAAAATTGCCGTTTAATTAAGTGTAAAGTTTTTAAAAATCCAAAATGCCCTGCTGATTTTGTGTCATGGCAAAGCTGCATGAATGTGACTCTTTGGGTTCTTGGTATATATAACTTTTCCCCTACCCAAGGCAACCCGTCTCTCTTTGTGCACACATTTTTGTTTTTCTGGAACAATTCATCTGTTTCCAAACTTTTCTGGAATTCAATTCCAGTTTGGCTGTCCAGTTGTGGTTTTAATTTAGCTTGGGTTCTTGTGGTTACTGGTGCTGCCAGTTGTGACTCTGCCATCATTGGTTTAGAGTCTGTGGCTCGCGTGCTGTTATATTGGGGAGTGCATCTGCCAGGAAGTTCTTTCTCCCTGGTAAATGTTTGAGCTTAAATTGGAACTGATGAAAATGCTGGGACCAGCGGGCTTGTTTGGGATTGAACTTCCTGGGCACTTTCAGGGCTTCCAAATTTTTGTGATCAGTCCACACCTGGAAGGGGATTTTGTTGCCTTCCAGGAACTGTCACCACATGAGTAATGCCCAACGTATCCCGTATGCTTCTTTCTCCCATACGGGCCAACGCTGTTCTGTTTCTGTGAGTTTCTTGGATGTGTATGCACAGGGTTGCAATACCCCATCATTGTTTTCTTGTAATAGAACAGCCCCCACTGCCACATCACTTGCATCCGCCTGTATTACGAAGGGCTTATCCATGTCTGGGTGCCTCAGTACTGGTTAGGCAGAAAAAAGTCTCTTTAATCTCTCAAACGCTGCTTGGCACTCCATTGTCCATGTTAGTGACTGCTAGGTTTTACTGAGGATGCTCCCTTTGTTTTTAGTAAGTTAGTGAGGGGAAAGACTATCTGGGCAAATGAGGGGATGAATTGGCGGTAAAAATTTGCAAAACCCAGGAAACTTTGTAGTTGCTTTCTTGTGCGGGGTGGTGCCCAATCTAATACTGCTTTGACCTTCTCTGGGTTCATTTCAATGCCCTGGGAGGATATGCGATAACCTAGGTAGTCTATCCTTTCCTGGTGGAATTCGCATTTTGAGAGTTTGGCATATAGGTGGGCAGCTCGTAGTTTCTTTAAAACCGCTCTGACAAGGTTGATATGTTTCTCTTTTGATTCGGTGAAGATAAGAATGTCATCCAAGTAAACAAGGACCCCCTTAAACAGGGGCTCCCTTAGAACGTCATTGATTAATTGCATAAATACTGCAGGGCCCCCTTGTAATCCAAATGGCAAGACTTTGAATTGATAGCACCCCATGGGGCAGTTAAATGCGGTCTTCCATTCGTCCCCTTCCTTAATTCTCACGTGATAGTAAGCTTCCCTTAGGTCTAGTTTAGAAAAAAAATTCCCTTTCGAAAGGTGTGACAGCATGTCTTTCATGAGGGGCAGAAGGTATAGGTTGCTTTCATTGATTGTATTCAGGGCCCTATAATCCACGCATAAGTGTAAAGAGCCATCCTTCTTCTCTCTAAAGAGGACCGGGGCAGCCACTTTAGGCTTGGCTGTCTCAATGAACCCTCTTTCTAGTTTTTTTTAATGAATCTCTCCATTTCCTCCTTCTCCTTTGGGCTCATGGAGTATAATCTGGGCTTCAGGAGTTTTGCCCCAGGCTCGAATTCAATGGCACAGTCTGTGGGTCAGTGGGGGGGAAGCTCATCCGCCCTCTCCTCACTGAAAACTTCAGCAAGGTCTCTGTATTCCTCTGGTATTTCTGGTGGTCCCTTTTCCTCTCACCTGGATGCTTTTTCTATTCTTGATTCTGGTAGCCACCCTTGAGATTTTAAGTCCATAGGGTCCCCCTTCGGGAATTTGATTTCTGTTGTCCTCCAATTCATCCAGGGGTTCCATTTTTTTAACCATTCCATCCCTAGGATCATTGGGCATTCCATGCCTGGGGTCACCACAAATGTTATGTCCTCCTCATGTTTGCCCAGGGAGAGGTGTATTGGTAAAGTGGCTAGGGTAGCTGGCACCCCCCCTGCTATGGATCCATCTAACTGGCCAAATGAGATTGGTTGTTCCAGTCTCCTCCATGGAATGCCCAGATTCCCCACTAGTGTCGGGCTAATGAGGCAGCGGATGCAGCCAGAGTCTATTAAGGCTTTCACCTTCACGGCTTCGGGCATGGGGGGAATTAATATAGTCACTGTCTCGAGGATGGGTGTGATGCGTCCACTTACCAGGGGTTCACCCTCTGAGCTGTTGTCTGAGGCATCCACCGGCCCTGCGGTATAGGCTGGAGTTCTTTCCCCCTGATGAGCAGAGGTGGGGGGGTTCCACAATTTCCATCATTCTCATGGCAGTTTCTTTTGGCTTAGCTGAAGACTTTCTGGATTTGCTGATTGGGGATCTGTCTGAGTTGTGCAGGGGGGCTTTGGGGCGGTATTCTACAGCTCGATGCCCTTCTCTTCTACACTTGAAACACCCCATTTGCTTCTTGGCTGTAGCCAATGGTTTCACTGGTTCGTGTATCAACTCAGGCGGGAAGCGGCTCCATTGTTTTCCTTGGCAGTGTCTCTTCAATATGTCGATCTCTGCTTCCTCTGCTAAGACGTACCATTCCTCAAGTTGGTGTGGGTCCCCTCGGGGCAGGCAAGCATCATATAGGTCATAATTTAGTCTGTCTTTGAAATGGCTAAGGAGGATGTCTTCTGGCCAGTTCAGTTTGCTGGCAATGGCCCGGAATTCTTGCGTATATTCAGCCACCGGGCGTTTGCCTTGCCTCATTGTTTTTATCCTTTCGTGGGCTTTGCGATCAGCCAGGGGGTCTTCAAATCGCCTTCTCAGAGAGGACATGAAACGGTTGAAGTCATTGAACTCTGGGGCATTGGAGTCATGCAAGTTCACCACCCAATCTGCAGCCGGTCCGTCCAGGCAGATTGCACGATCTGGATGTGGGCTTTGTCGCTGGGGATTTCCCGCCCATATTCCTCCATGTAGCTGAGGACTTGGATTAGGAAAAACCCTAAGCGTGTTGGCTCCCCTTTGAATTTCACCTCCAACGGCAGACGTCTTGGAATGGATCGGTGCCTCCGTTGTTGGTGGTAGTGTCTTCCGTCCAGATCGCCATCTGTGGTTTGGCAGGGGGTGGGGACTACTGGATCAGCAGATGTCCCCGGGGCTGCAGGTTCCACTTTCCCCTTGGTGTCTCTTCCTTTGCGGCTCCAGGAGCTGGGGCAGCTGTAGGGCTCAGGATTCTCCTCTCCTAGGGAGCTGAGAGTTCTCTTCCTCAGGTCAATAGCTTTCTCTAGGATCCAGTCCGAGTACGGTGCCCAGCTTTCTCCCTCTTCACTTGCATGCAGGGATTTCTCCATCTCCTGCTTCCATCCTGGTTGCTTGGCCCCTGTCTCAGGGTCACCTTTCTTGATTTCTTTCCCCACTCGCTTTTCTTTCCAACGCCCATTGACCAGCGAGGTTTGTGGTCCCGTGTCTCCACCACTTCTCCTGAGGAATCTTACCTCTCGGATCCCGACATCCGGCAAGGTTCCAGTCGGGGCAGTGGCTCTCTTTCCAGGGAGTTTTCCCCCTTTCTTGTTCCATTGTCTGACATGGTAATTTTTTGCCAAATCCCCCGGCAAGGGTCTCCCTTCCAGGTGGATTAATTTTGCAAGTTCTGTCTAATGTAAGGACCCATCCCACTTTGCATCTTAAGAAGACAGAACTCTTGGAATAGTTCTTCCAACAGGCATCCTTTATTAAGAGAAAATGGTTGTAGGCATTCTAGACAGGACTTGGGGTCCAAGCTCTCCCATTCAAGCTTTTAAGGAGTTCCCAGTAGCTCCACCCAATCATCCCCTTCTTCCAGCGACAGTCTCAGGCATTACACTCCCACCCCTTTTTCCTTACTGCCAGCTGGAGGGAGACTTCAGAGGAGTACATGAAAGGTAATAGCTCCATTGTTATGGTTAGTCTTTTTGGTGATATCCACATCCAGTCCCTTTGAAGTGTACTGAAGGAAGTGCCATAAAGCCCCTTTGTTCACCCACTTCCCTTCATCGTATGACAGAATCCAGAGAAGGCAGAAATGGGGTTTTCTATAGTTGATAACTAGAGATGAAATATAATTGGATTTTGACAGATTGGTAATGTAGCCCATTCTGCTGTACTTCATGTTTGAATTGAGTTGGGTTGGGTACTTTATACATTCCATAGTAAACAAAAAAGCAAACAAACCAGGAGCAATGTTCTCCTTCTATTTATCCTGAGCCTTGTAGTTTATATATAAAGAGGAGGGCATAATGTGAGCAATCCCCTTAACAAAGGTTAGGAGGGATGCTGGCATAAGCTGATAAAAAGTGTTTCTCATCTAATGGAGATAATTGCTCCTGAATGTACTATATTCTCTTGCACTATCTTTAGTCAAACAACGTTGGTCTCCTTATTCACTGTAAGCAGACAGCGATTAAGCAAGATATTGCTGGTTGCAAAACTATGCACATCCTTGTATTTCATGTTTGAGATTTGGAGCAGCAGAAGTGGAGGTCATGTATATATTTCCATCAAGATTCTGATAAGAAAAATATTGGAATGCAGAAGACAAACCATCAATGGGCACATCTATATGCCAAAATGAAAGATAGGTCCCATACTGAGCTGAAGCATGCAGTAAACCGTACTACAGAGAAGTAGCTTCCAGGGCAGGAGAAGCTTTCCATGATTCCATGGTAACAAACAATAATAATACTTGTTACAGATGGTTTTCTAACTCACCTGATTTGATTATTTGAGATGCCTTTGAGGGACAAGGATACTTGAAAACTGTAGCATCTAGCACTGTTTGTTTTTTATGTATTTGAATCAGTGTTGACTTCTGCTGACACCCTGGACCAGTTCCTGCAGTTTTTTGGCAATGTTTTTGGATATGGTTTGCCATTGTGTCCTTCCTAGGACTGGGACAGAGTGACAGGTCCAAAGTAATAGTTGTCTTCATGCCCATTTAGCACTTTAGATTACTTATTTTTGAGCCATGGATTAACATTACAGCACGTTTGACATCCGCTTGTGGCTGTGGAGAAAGCAGGGATTAGTGGGACTCCTACTGCACTGACTTATCAAGGATTTGATGATTCAGTAAAACTCCATGTATCTGAGCTCAAGTGGCTAGGTTAGAAATCCACAAGTGGCTTTTTTAAAAAAGAAAATTTTATTGGTTTTCTAGTTTTACATTTAAGTATTGGAAAAACAACGTGGCAACTGGGTTGGTCAATAATTCCATAACATACAAATATCTTTAGTACAAATCTCAAATGTTTACATTAAGTGTTTCCTCTCTTTTCCCATTAGTATTTACTTTCTCATCTTTAAATTAGTACAATTCTTATTATATCAATTAAATAAAAAATACCCTTCTTGCATTTATTAATAATTTTTAATTTATACATATCCTAGTTGTTTTAACATTCAATCTTTTTAGACAATCAATGTCCTGATTAATTTTTCCAATTTTTTTGTTTCCCATTAATATTTATATTTCACATTTGATATTTATAATTTCCAAATTTTAAATAACCCTAATTCCCTTTATCACAGTTCATCACAAAATCTAATGTTCGAAATACATGTTTTATCTATTTGAGTTCTCACCATCTTACATCAACTAATTAGTAATACAATATAATATTCTTATTTTCTGGTAATTTCCATATATCTTAAATTTAGTAATCAAAATTCCTCCTATTTCAACATTTAATACTTCTGTCCTCTTTTCTTAATATCTACTATCTTATATTTAAGCTAATAATTCTTATTATTGCTGCTAGGTAAAAAAAATATTTATTACATTCATCAATTGATTTTTAGCTTATATATATATATCTTAATTACCTTTACATTTAACCTTTATAAGCAAATCAATAATCAAATTTAACTATTAATATTTATATTTCTAAGTTATAAATAACCAAAGTTTTCTTTATCTCATCTCATAACAATATCTAATATTTCAAAATACATGTCTTATCTATTTGGGTATATTCTATTTTAAATTGCACAAGTAAGTCAAAACCCCAATTTTCTTCAGTCTTAGTCTAGCTTTCTTTCTTTGCCAAATCGTCTTCCATGTCCATGCTTTAGAATCATCAAACAAATCTTCCTGTATTATTATATAGATTATTTGATGTAGAAAAAAACCATCTGGTCTCCATTTTTTTGAGAGGACTAACAAATCATCTCTTTATTTTTTCATCTCGACATAGTTGTTCTGAACTGTTTATCTTCTCTTCAATCTGTTCTTCTTCTTGATCCTCAGGTTCTTTCTGATTTATGTATAAAGTCTTTTCCTTTTTCCATATTGTCAGTTCCTTTTCTGGGTTTTCCCATTGACTGTATTTGTTGATCGGTTGAATCTTCTGTCATACTCTTTAATTGTTCCACCTTTTCTGTTATATTCTGTGTAGTTCATTTTTCAGATGTAATCAAAGTTTGAGTTTGTATATCTGGGCTGATCACAAGTGGCTTTGATTGGTATGAGTGAGCCACTCCACAGTGAAGACTATTTCATGAGGCCACCAACATTATTATATTGCACTGTCTTCCTCAGCCAGATGTTTTTTGTGAAGCCTTCCATGGAAAAAGCACTAACCTTTGGTGACTGAAAAATGGATTTTGGCAGTGGTTTGCCCTCCAAGCTTGTTTCAATTTAGTTTCTGAACATTTCATTACTATACTAGGTAACCTCATCAGCAGGATTTTCAGAAACTAAACTGAAACATGCTTGGAGAGCAAAACACTGCCAAAATCTAAAACTTGAGCTACAAGTATTTTCTATTATTTCGCTGAAAGATGGAATTGAGAGACAACTGCAGCCAATGTTTTGCAAAAAGTTTTATATATGTTAACATTAATGTATGACCTTATTTGAAATGAAATTTGTGTAAGTGCAGCTCTGAGGCTCTGATGGTCTCTGAAGCAGTAGGAAGATGAAATAGTCAGGATTACATGAAAAGTACAGGACTGGCAATAGGCAAGAGAGAGGAAAACCAGCACCACTTTTATAAGGCCACAGTCCTAGCAGGAATGATTCAAGCTGAACTCTCAGAAGTTGTCAAGTTGTCAAGGGCAAATAAGGTTCTTTTTCAGCAGCAATTTACAAATGCTACCAGCCCCAAACTGAAGGAGAGTTGAGGCATCTTTCACTAGAATTTGGAATTCAAACAAAGAAGGCACATAATATATAAGCCTCCATTGCACCTGTCTATCACAAGACATGGAGATTGCATCCATTGATTATCTGGAGTGCTGGGTAGCCAAAAGAGAAGGGGTGGGAGAGAGAGAATGAATTCCACAGGGTAGGCAATGTTGTAATACTCCATTAGTCCCTGGAATCTGAATTGCCGACATCTCTGTAGTTCTCACCTTAGATCTGCAGACTGATTCTGTTCATTAAATGAGACTCAATTTGTTTCTTAAAAAACATCAAAGATAGAAAATAAAGATTAATCTTTGTATGTTTGGAGAAGGGATAAAATTCTTATCACTGAGTGAATGATTGATTCCCAAATGTATATTATTGTGATAAGCAGTTGTGTGAACTGTGAATGTCTCTTAATTGCTGATGTGAATGATTTTCTGTGTTTAGGGCAATGATTATTAGATGTAAAAATCTGCTAAAGTTAGAAGATGATTTTGTCAAGAATGTTGTTTCTGAAGCCAAACACATTTGCTTGGGAATGGCTTGACTAAAGTTACTTTACTGCTTAGAACAAGAAGTCATAATTATCTCCAGTGTGCCAGTCCCCTTCTCTCTAGTCTGCCATTCTTTGCATATACAGTGCCATGAAAGGCTATTCACTGTATTCGTTAAGTTGTCTCCCTGTTATTCCAATTCCCCATGCTTGCCCTGATATGTTTGTCTTCCATTCAATCTGTTCTTTTTCTTTCTCAAATTTCTTATGATTTATATAGAAAGTCATTTCTATTTTCAGTATTGTCACTTCCTTTTTTGGATTTCCCCTCAGATGTATTTGTTGGTCAGTTGAGGCCTCTATCTTAATATTTGATTGTCCCACTTCTGTTATCTTCTGTATTGTTGATTCTTTGGTTGTAGTCAAAGATTGGATTTGTATATCTAAGCTGGCATCTTAATCTTTTATGTTAGGTCTTATTTTATCACAAGCTGAAAGAATAGTTTCATGTATTGCTTTCAACATGGAAATAATCTTTTCCTAGTCTTCATCCATCTCTTTCACATGTTTATGAATAGTCTTTCTAGTAGAAGTTGTTTGTCAAGCAAGATTTTATAGTCCACGGTATTTCAACATCTCATATAGTGACCAATGTTCCTCAAATAAAGAGATAGGAAAGCAATTTCACACATATAACTCTAAGAGTCAGTAAAGGTTTACATTCACAGTTCAAGTAGGCCAGTTATGCCGTCCAGCTGTTCTCTTATCTCTCACAGGTAGTGCCAAGGTCAGAAAAGTCTTATCTAAGTCTGGGCTTCAAGCCAAGTCTCTTTTAGGAAATAACAAGTTGTAATGCAATACTTTGCTACAAGATGTCACCAATGCCATTAGGTTTTTTAAGTCCAAAATTTTTATGATCCTTTTTCCAATTTTATTTCTTTTTTGTAAATAAAAGCAAGAGTCTCCAATAAAAATAGAGAAACTTTTGGTCCCCAAGTTTCAGGAACATATAAATCCAATTAGATTAAAATTGTTCTTTTAATGCTTTGATTCACCTGGATAGTTACATGCCGCTATTCTTAGAGGGTGGGATAGAAATTCCCTTCCCTCTCTCCTCACAGGGGGAAAGATACTTCAGGCAGCTTTTACAGGAAGAGAAAGTACTTAGGGTAAAGAGAAGATCCGATTTCACCCACTTTCATCCATGTTGCTGTCGAAGTGCTTGATAGTTAGTTTGACTTCAATTGTCTACAGCCTAATAACAGGCCATATTACTATGGCCGGTCTTTCCTCCGCTAGTTTGGAGAGCTGCCCCGGATCGAACAGAAGGGCTGTCACCCTCCCACGATCAAGCGGGGGTCCCCTCCTTTCTCGTTGCCCCTACAGGGTGACTTTTGACCCTTTCCAGGGTCCCCCAGTGGTGGGAAATTGGATGTGGAAAACAGAGCTTGACTTCCAAGCATCCATGGCGTCCGCAGCAGCAAACCGGAAGTCCATCAGCAAACCGGAAGTCCATCAGCAAAACGGACTTCCCAAAAAATGGCAATTAAATGGTGTCCTTTATTTCAAATAACATATATAATAATAGAGGGAGATCTATTTGATGATGTAAAAGCACTGATATGGAAGCCTAGTTGGCAAAGGAAAAAAGCCAGAATAAGGTTGAAGAAAATTGGGTTTTTTACTTATTAGAGGGGATTTCATATTATTAATTAGAGGGTTAAAGGGAGAAATTGAGATAAGGGGAATTCTGGTTATTAGATTTAAAATACTTGAAAATTAGTTGAAAATAAGAACTTTATCTGTTTAGGTCTTAGAAATTAGACCTAAAAGGAATAATAATAATAATAATAATAATAATAATAATAATAATAATAATAATAATAATAATAACCCCCAGTGAGGCACTACCTTGACGTGGTTGTGGGGCTTGTGTACTCTGAGGAAGATGAGAGCTATGCCAGAGGTTCAACCATACTGGACAGGTCTCATCAGAGGAGTCAGACAAAGAGTGTCTCTCCCATAAAAAATATGGTGAGACGTAAATTTCAGAATGCCATACCGGCTCGGACGTCGCCCGGGTTAACAAGGTCCGCACTAGATATTGGAGTTCCTGGATATCTGGTGAAAAATGGGTTACAGGACTCAGGACTGTTGGCTGAGCAACCAGGGCCAGCAGCTGCAGAACTACTGGAAGAAAAGGTGTTTACCCGTCGCAGATACACAGTGATGGAAAACAAAGAAATAATGATCTGTTACTACAGATCAAGTCCAACAAGAAGAGGATATCTAAAACGAATGCACCAGTTCTGGAAAGAACAACATCCAGAATCAGAAATAACAGAACAGAGACTAGCAGATCAACGCCGATTTATAACACGAAATAAAATATTCACAGAAACAGAATTGGACGAACTGCAAAGGTTTACCCAGGGCAAAGAAATCAAAGCCTTACCAGAAGTAATTCAGAATGTAGAGGCAAACCAGGGGGAGTTGGCAGTGAAGGAATCTAGCAGAGATATACAACTGTTCTCATTTGGAAACCAGGCACCTCTACCTCAGGAAGAACAAAACCCTCTAACTAAAGAAATAAAAGAATTGAAACAAAGAATAACTGAGCATCTAGAACAGCACAAAAACAACAGAATAAGGCTACCTGCATTGAAGCTTGTTCCAAAGAAACAGCTAGCACAAGCATTAAAAGATGCAAATACTGCAATATCAAGTATAAGCACCAATTCATTGCAAGAAACAAACCAACTAATGTACAGCACAGCTGCAGTTATAACAGAATACCTGGGATGCAAAATCAACAAAGAAGAAAAACAAACAAACAGTGCACCAGAAAAATGGAAGGTTAGACTAGAAAATAAGATCAGCAAGTTAAGATCACATGCAAGCAAGCTAGAACAGATGAAAGAAAAGAAGCTGAAGAACAAGAAGACCAAAGAATACCTAATCAAGAAATACCACTTAGAAACAAGGAAGATCAAGGAAGCACTGGAAATAATAAAGCAACAAATAACAGCTATAGCCAGGAAAATCAGTAGATATGAAGCTCGAATTGCAAACTATAGGCAGAACCTCCAATTTCAATCCAATCAGAAACGTTTCTACCAATCCATCAATGGAGAAACTGCAAGGAATCAGTCAGTACCTGACAAGGAAGAAACAGTGCAGTTCTGGAAGCAGATATGGGATAACCCAAAGAAATACAACAAGGATGCGGCTTGGTTAAAAGAGGTGGATGCAAATAAAACAGAAGTTGAAATGAAAGAACTAGTAATAACAACAAAAATGGTAGAAAAAAGAGCAAAGAAAATCAAAAATTGGTCAGCACCAGGTGAAGATGAACTGCATGGGTTTTGGTTGAAACATCTAACTGTTATACACCCACTCATTGCCAAGCAGTTCAACAATATACTACAAGGAGGAGAAATTGAAAAGTGGCTAACAACTGGGAAAACCTACCTAATAATGAAAAATCCAGCAAAAGGGGCAACACCAGGTAACTACAGGCCAATTACCTGCTTACCAACAACTTTCAAATTACTAACTGGTGTAGTAGCTGATGCAGTGCAACAGCATCTAGTTGAAAACAATCTCTTTCCACCTGAGCAGAAAGGAAACCGCCCCAACAGCAGAGGAACAAAAGATCAACTCCTAATAGACAAAATGATCTTGGAAAACTGCAAGAGAAGGAAGACCAACCTGAATGTTGCATGGATTGACTACAAAAAGGCATTTGACTCTCTGCCACATGATTGGATAATAAAGTGCCTAGAAATAACAGGAGTCAGTAGAAACATCAGAAAATTTGTGCAAAGATCGATGGCACAATGGAAGACACAGTTGCAGATCAATGGTGAGAGGCTGGGAGAGGTTAATATCAAGAGAGGAATATTTCAAGGAGATTCATTATCACCATTACTATTTGTTATTGCACTGTTTCCTCTGTCAACAATACTGAATAACTCAGGACATGGCTATCAAACATCAAAAACATCTGCCAGACTATCCCACCTCCTTTACATGGATGATCTGAAGCTGTATGGAAAAACATCATCTGAAATAGAATCGCTGCTCAACACTGTCCGTATATATAGCCAAGATATTGTAATGGAGTTTGGCTTGGACAAATGTGCCACACTTACTATCAAACAAGGAAAAATAATGAAAACTGAAGGAATCAAGATGCCCCACGAAAATAACATTAAGAGTCTGGATGAGGAAGAATACTACAAATACTTGGGTATCCTTCAAGCTGACAACATCAAGCACACTGAAGTCAAGAAAAAGATTAGAGGTGAATACATCAAGAGAGTGAAGAAGATCTTAAAATCCAAACTCAATGGAGGAAATACCATAAAGGCAATCAACACCTGGGCAATCCCAGTCATTAGGTACACAGCTGGAATAGTGGACTGGACTCAAGCAGAACTAAAAGCAATGGATAGGCAGACCAGAAAAATAATGACAATGAATCATGCCCTTCATCCACGCAGTGACATTGATAGACTTTATCTACCAAGGCAAATAGGTGGGCGTGGAATGCTACAAGTACATCAGATGGTTGAAGAAGAAAAAATGGCTTTGGAAGAATATCTGAAGAACAATGATGAAGATGCACTGAAATTAGTATATCAGGAAGGCTTACTAACTACTGGAGAGACCAAACTGGCCTACAAGAAAGACCAAATGAAGAACAGAATAGAGGCATGGGAAGACAAAGCACTACATGGCCAATACATGAAAAAAATAGCTGGGAAAGCAGATAATAATAAAACCTGGCAATGGCTAAGAGCAGGAAAATTGAAGAAAGAGACCGAGGGACTAATTCTGGCTGCACAAGACCAAGCCTTAAGGACAAATGCATACAAAGTCAAAATTGAGAAGACAGCAACAGACAGTAAGTGCCGCCTATGCAAAGAAGCTGAAGAAACAGTGGACCACTTGGTAAGCTGTTGCAAGAAGATTGCACAGACTGATTACAAGCAGCGGCATGACAAAGTAGCAACAATGGTGCATTGGAAGATCTGCAAAAAATATCATTTGCCTGTAAGCAAAAACTGGTGGGATCATAAAATAGAGAAAGTCATAGAAAATGATAAAATTAAACTGCTCTGGGACTTCAGAATTCAAACAGACAAGCACCTGCAACATAACACCCCAGACTTAACAATTGTCGATAAGAAAGACAAAAAAGTCTGGATAGTGGACGTGGCAGTGCCTGGAGATAGCAGAATAGAAGAGAAAGAACTGGAGAAGATAACAAAATACAAAGACCTACAAATAGAAATAGAAAGACTGTGGCAAAAGCAAGCAAGGGTAGTACCAATAGTCATAGGCTCCTTGGGTGCAATCCCAAAACAACTGGAGCACCACTTGAACACCATTGGCATTGACAAATTCGCTATTAGTCAATTGCAAAAGGCAGCCTTATTAGGAACTGCTTCCATCCTGCGACGATATCTGTAATACCATCAAACATCCACATCTGCCTATCCCAGGTCCTGGGTAAGGACTCGATAGGTAGACAAAATGCCAAATCCAGTCTGAACATCTGGCTGACTGTGCGATGATCCATAATAATAATAATAATAAAAACAGACAAGCACCTGCAACATAACACCCCAGACTTAACAATTGTCGATAAGAAAGACAAAAAAGTCTGGATAGTGGACGTGGCAGTGCCTGGAGATAGCAGAATAGACGAGAAAGAACTGGAGAAGATAACAAAATACAAAGACCTACAAATAGAAATAGAAAGACTGTGGCAAAAGCAAGCAAGGGTAGTACCAATAGTAATAGGCTCCTTGGGTGCAATCCCAAAACAACTGGAGCACCACTTGAACACCATTGGCATTGACAAATTCGCTATTAGTCAATTGCAAAAGGCGGCCTTATTAGGAACTGCTTCCATCCTGCGACGATACCTGTAATACCATCAAACATCCACATCTGCCTATCCCAGGTCCTGGGTAAGGACTCGATAGGTAGACAAAATGCCAAATCCAGTCTGAACATCTGGCTGACTGTGCAATGATCTATAATAATAATAATAATAATAATCCCCCAGTGAGATACTACCTTGACATGGTTGTGGGGCTTGTGTACTCTGAGGAAGATGAGAGCTATGCCAGAGGTTTAACCATACTGGACAGGTCTCATCAGAGGAGTCAGACAAAGAGTGTCTCTCCCATAAAAAATATGGTGAGACGTAAATTGCAGAATGCCATACCGGCTCGGACGACGCCCGGGTTAACAAGGTCCGCGCTAGATATCGGAGTTCCTGGATATCTGGTGAAAAATGGGTTACAGGACTCAGGACTGTTGGCTGAGCAACCAGGGCCAGCAGCTGCAGAACTACTGGAAGAAAAGGTGTTTACCCGTCGCAGATACACAGTGATGGAAAACAAAGAAATAATGATCTGTTACTACAGATCAAGTCCAACAAGAAGAGGATATCTAAAACGAATGCACCAGTTCTGGAAAGAACAACATCCAGAATCAGAAATAACAGAACAGAGACTAGCAGATCAACGCCGATTTATAACACGAAATAAAGTATTCACAGAAACAGAATTGGACGAACTGCAAAGGTTTACCCAGGGCAAAGAAATCAAAGCCTTACCAGAAGTAATTCAGAATGTAGAGGCAAACCAGGGGGAGTTGGCAGTGAAGGAATCCAGCAGAGATATACAACTGTTCTCATTTGGAAACCAGGCATCTCTTCCTCAGGAAGAACAAAACCCTCTAACTAAAGAAATAAAAGAATTGAAACAAAGAATAACTGAGCATCTAGAACAGCACAAAAACAACAGAATAAGGCTACCTGCATTGAAGCTTGTTCCAAAGAAACAGCTAGCACAAGCATTAAAAGATGCAAATACTGCAATATCAAGTATAAGCACCAATTCACTGCAAGAAACAAACCAACTAATGTACAGCACAGCTGCAGTTATAACAGAATACCTGGGATGCAAAATCAACAAAAAAGAAAAACAAACAAACAGTGCACCAGAAAAATGGAAGGTTAGACTAGAAAATAAGATCAGCAAGTTAAGATCACATGCAAGCAAGCTAGAACAGATGAAAGAAAAGAAGCTGAAGAACAAGAAGACCAAAGAATACCTAATCAAGAAATACCACTTAGAAACAAGGAAGATCAAGGAAGCACTGGAAATAATAAAGCAACAAATAACAGCTATAGCCAGGAAAATCAGTAGATATGAAGCTCGAATTGCAAACTATAGGCAGAACCTCCAATTTCAATCCAATCAGAAACGTTTCTACCAATCCATCAATGGAGAAACTGCAAGGAATCAGTCAGTACCTGACAAGGAAGAAACAGTGCAGTTCTGGAAGCAGATATGGGATAACCCAAAGAAATACAACAAGGATGCGGCTTGGTTAAAAGAGGTGGAGGCAAATAAAACAGAAGTTGAAATGAAAGAACTAGTAATAACAACAAAAATGGTAGAAAAAAGAGCAAAGAAAATCAAAAATTGGTCAGCACCAGGTGAAGATGAACTGCATGGGTTTTGATTGAAACATCTAACTGTTATACACCCACTCATTGCCAAGCAGTTCAACAATATACTACAAGGAGGAGAAATTGAAAAGTGGCTAACAACTGGGAAAACCTACCTAATAATGAAAAATCCAGCAAAAGGGGCAACACCAGGCAACTACAGGCCAATTACCTGCTTACCAACAACTTTCAAATTACTAACTGGTGTGGTAGCTGATGCAGTTGAAAACAATCTCTTTCCACCTGAGCAGAAAGGAAACCGCCCCAATAGCAGAGGAACAAAAGATCAACTCCTAATAGACAAAATGATCTTGGAAAACTGCAAGAAAAGAAAGACCAACCTGAATGTGGCATGGATTGACTACAAAAAGTCATGTGACTCTCTGCCACATGACTGGATAATCAAGTGCCTAGAAATAACAGGAGTCAGTAGAAACATCAGAAAATTTGTGCAAAGATCGATGGCACAATGGAAGACACAGTTGCAGATCAATGGTGAGAGACTGGGAGAAGTTAATATCAAGAGAGGAATATTTCAAGGAGATTCATTGTCACCATTACTATTTGTTATTGCACTGTTTCTTCTGTCAACAATACTGAATAACTCAGGACATGGCTATCAAACATCCAAAACATCTACCAGACTATCCCATCTCCTTTACATGGATGATCTGAAGCTGTATGGAAAAACATCATCTGAAATAGAATCGCTGCTCAACACTGTCCATATATATAGCCAAGATATTGTTATGGAGTTTGGCTTGGACAAATGTGCCACACTTACTATCAAACAAGAAAAAGTAGTGAAAACTGAAGGAATCAAGATGCCCCACAAAATTAATACATTAAGAGTCTGGATGGGGAAGATTACTACAAATACTTGGATATCCTTCAAGCTGACAACATCAAGCACATTGAAGTCAAGAAAAAGATTAGAGGTGAATACATCAAGAGAGTGAAGAAGATCTTAAAGTCCAAACTCAATGGAGGAAATACCATAAGGGCAATCAACACCTGGGCAATCCCAGTCATTAGGTACACAGCTGGAATAGTGGACTGGACTCAAGCAGAATTAAAAGCAATGGATAGGAAGACCAGAAAAATAATGACAATGAATCATGCCCTTCATCCACGCAGTGACATTGATAGACTTTATCTACCAAGGCAAATAGGTGGGCGTGGAATGCTACAAGTACATCAGATGGTTGAAGAAGAAAAAATGGCTTTGGAAGAATATCTGAAGAACAATGATGAAGATGCACTGAAATTAGTATATCAGGAAGGCTTACTGACTACTGGAGAGACCAAACTGGGCTACAAGAAAGACCAAATGAAGAACAGAATAGAGGCATGGGAAGACAAAGCAATATATGGCTGATACATTAAAAAAATAGCTGGGAAAGCAGATATTAACAAGACCTGGCAATGGCTAAGAGCAGGAAAATTGAAGGAAGAGACCGAGGGACTAATTCTGGCTGCACAAGACCAAGCCTTAAGGACAAATGCATATAAAGTCAAAATTGAGAAGACAGCAACAGACAGCAAGTGCTGCCTATGCAAAGAAGCTGAAGAAACAGTGGACCACCAGGTAAGCTGTTGCAAGAAGATTGCACAGACTGATTACAAGCAGCGGCATGACAAAGTAGCAACAATGGTGCATTGGAAGATCTGCAAAAAATATCATTTGCCTGTAAGCAAAAACTGGTGGGATCATAAAATAGAGAAAGTCATAGAAAATGATAAAATTAAACTGCTCTGGGACTTCAGAATTCAAACAGACAAGCACCTGCAACATAACACCCCAGACTTAACAATTGTCGATAAGAAAGACAAAAAAGTCTGGATAGTGGACGTGGCAGTGCCTGAAGACAGCAGAATAGAAGAGAAAGAACTGGAGAAGATAACAAAATACAAAGACCTACAAATAGAAATAGAAAGACTGTGGCAAAAGCAAGCAAGGGTAGTACCAATAGTCATAGGCTCCTTGGGTGCAATCCCAAAACAACTGGAGCACCACTTGAACACCATTGGCATTGACAAATTCGCTATTAATCAATTGCAAAAGGCGGCCTTACTAGGAACTGCTTCAATCCTGTGACGATATCTGTAATACCATCAAACATCCACATCTGCCTATCCCAGGTCGTGGGTAAGGACTCGATAGGTAGACAAAATGCCAAATCCAGTCTGAACATCTGGCTGACAGTGCGATGATCCATAATAATAATAATAATAATGATGTTGGAAGGGACCTTGGAGGTCATCGAGTCCAACCCCCTGCTCAGGCAGGAACCCTGCACCATTTCGGACAAATGGCTGCCCAGTCTCTTCTTAAAAACTTCCAGTGTTGGAGCATTCACCGCTTCTGGAGGCAGGTTGTTCCATTGGTTAATTGTTCTAACTGTCAGGAAGTTTCTTCTTAGTTCTAAATTGCTTCTCTCCTTGATCGGTTTCCATCTGTTGTTTCTCTTCCTGCCTTCAGGTGCCTTGGAGAATAGCTTGACTCCCTCTTCTTTGTGGCAGCCCCTGAGATATTGGAACACTGCTATCAAGTCCCCCCTCGTCCTTCTCTTCGTTAAACTAGACATACCCAATTCCAGCAACCGTTCCTTATATGTTTTAGCCTCCAGTCCCCTAATCATCTTTGTTGCTCTTCTCTGTACTCTTTCTAATGTCTCAGCATCTTTTTTACATTGTGGTGAAAAAAACTGGATGCAGTATTCCAAATGTGACCTTACCAAGGCATTGTAAAGTGGTATTAATACTTCACTTGATCTTGATTCTATCCCTCTGTTAATGCAGCCCAGCATTGAGTTGGCTTTTTTGACAGCTGCAGCACACTGCTGGCTCATATTTAAGTGATTGTCTACTAGGAATCTGAGATCCCTCTCACAGTTACTACTATTGAGCAAGGTACCCCCTATACTTTACATTTGGGTTTTTTTGCCTAAATGGAGAACCTTACTTTTTTCACCATTGAATTTCATTTTGTTAGATAGCACCCAGTGTTCAAGTCTGTCCAGGTCCTCCTGTATCTTAAGCCTGTCTTCTGGAGTGTTGGCTATTCCTGCCAGCTTGGTGTCATCCGCAAATATGTTTGATTTATTGATTAACCCAGGTAATATATATAATGGGTTTGATTTATTAAAGGGGATATTGTATTATTAAGTAGATGATTTAATATGGTGGGAAATAGATAACTCTTAGGAAATACCTAAAGCCTGCAAATTATAAATATCAAAGGTTAAATTGGAATATTGATGAGAAACTAAAAATTGGGTAAAAATTAATAACAGGATATGGATTGTTTATGAAGATTGAATATAATTAATGATTATGTTTTTACTGAGTTGATATAATAAGAACTGTACTAGCTTGAATACGAGATAATAAATGTTAAGGGAAAAAGAGAAGAAATATTTGATGTTGTAACTTGAGATTAGTACTAAAGCTTTTGTTATCGAACTATTGATTAACCCAGTCACCACATTGCTTTTTAAATACTTAAATGTAATATTGGAAAATTAATAAAATATTATTATTAAAAAAGGCTGTTGGCTGCAATGGTCCAGTAATGTGTGCATATTATAATTTCTGCTCCTCAAATGTGAGCCTGCCCAATACTTTTCCATTGGGTCATATTATTTCAACTATGATAGACTGGTACAACTTTCTTCTGTTCCAACTTCCCTCTGCCAGCTTCTCCTGACTGCCTTTTTCTGTGCCCACAGTGCCACCTGCTCTTCAAATGCCCCTTGCCAACCTAGTTGCCTGCCAAGCGTTCTCCACCTGGGCACCTTATTTCACTTCTCCTGATGTTATTTTGGCCAAGAGCCAAAGTCTGCCTGTTAGAACAGCTGGCATTTATCTACATTTTGCCAATATTGTTACTGGGGGATAAGTTCTCTCAGGGGAATCCTTCAAATCACTAATGTTGAATACTGCCAACCAGGCACAATCACTGAGTTGAAGGTTAAATTATATTGGGCTATTACCACAAAGAGCTATGATGGTCAAACGTGAAGCAAATCTTCCAATTGTGGCAGCCCCCAAAAATAAATGCTCAAAGAATGATAGAAAATACTAATTTCATCTTTAAAATCTTGGTTTGGGGAACTCTAACAATTGAATCTTCCCAGGAACCATTTAAAGCATTGCCAGCCTACTCATCCAAGACATTAATTTTAAAGTGCCAGTTCAGGATTGGCTTGGGGTACCTTTAAATCTCAACCAACAAGAACTGAATAGGCAAAAGACACGTCATAACTGTGAATGGGTAGGAATTGCTGAGTATTTGCTAACCCACTAGCAATTTGCTAATTGTTTTATTGATTAGTGCCCAACCTCTTAGTTGTCTCTCCAAAATCGTATTGCTAAACAAGGCTAGATGTGGTATGGTAGCAAAGTCAAAGTTGATTTGGGTTTCATTCACTTTCTTAGGCTCTCAGATTCTTTTAACTTTTTTATCTCTTGTGTTTCACTTCTATGATGGTCCTGCCAACACCAGTGGACATTTAGCCCTGTTCTCAGGACTCTGAAGCTAAGTTCAAAGCACATCAAGTCATGTGAGCTGGGGGGGGGGAATGTTCCTGTGACATTTCACATGATATGATTAGGACATGTTGAAGTCTCTCCCTATTGCAATGATTGAACATGTTCTATGCTCACAAGCTGCTATTACATTAGCTGCTTTTCAAATCTGCAAGTTGGGAGGGAGAAAGGAGGCAAATTATAAATGCCACTTGTTCTTTTTCTCTTGTTTTGTTTTATTATCTCTATAATTTTATATCCTACTTTGCCAGACTGCTTTTATTGCTTTGGACAATTCACATAGTACATTAACAGCAAACAAAAATACTAATAGCATTAAAGGGGTCCGTTGAAGGGTCTAAGCTTGCCCAGAAGCAATACTACCCACCTAGCCTCCCAGAAATTAGATGGTAGGTTCCTACAGAAAACAAAGTCCTGTTCCAGTAGGACAAATCAAATTTTATTTTCTACAATCTTTCCCTGAGGAGATCACATGCGGTCAATGTTCCCTGTCCAACTTGGCACCTTATTGAGATCAGTGATAAGGGAGTCATTCTTGGGAATGTCAATCTGTCAAGCAGCTATGTCAGTTCTCTTGGCATATCAGAAAAGTAGCAAGGAAGGGCATCAAAGTACACTTTTGTGGCACCCCAGAAAAAAAAAGTATAGTACAAAGTAAGAACTTATTTTTGAAAATACAGCTGAAAGTTTGGATTTGAAAACTATTCAGAACATTTCAATTTTTAAGGGTGTAGCATTAGTTCAGTCACTTTCTCAATACACTGTATTTGTATTGGGAAATGTGGAGGCTTCTTGTGTGCTTCAACCCTACTATATCTTTTATATAATGAGTTCAGGAAAATATTTTTGTAACATGCAGCATGACTCTTGAATCTATAAAGCTAAAAATTGGGCAGGGTTAAATTCCTTCCAAGAATTACCACTTCTGGCATTATTGAATATTGAATATAATTATGCCATCTTTGATTAAAAGCAAACAATGTAAATCAAATAAGAAACAAGAACAGAGGTTGAACTGTTTCCCCCTATAAAGTCCCATGTAAGTATTCTTCTTCAGCAATAACTGGAAGAAATAGTCTCAAGATGGAGATGGAGTTTCTTTATTAGAAATTTATCTTTAGATTGCTGTCCTAACGGTTCTCTTAGGATCACTGGAACAATTATCTCTTCATTATCACCCAGTTGATAGTATGTGGGGAAAATTTGTTGGATCCTCATTCCACTGGATCATATATTGCAACTTTGCTTGTTCCATTGATTAAAATGATAGCTTGTTATTCCTAACTAATAAATTTGAATATATTCCCTAGAAACAGATACATTTTGGCATATATTGAAAATTGCAGCAAAGAGGAAATTTCAAGTACACTTTTCACATAAAAAGAGTAGGATTATTATTGTTGTTGTTGTTGTTGTTATTATTATTAATATTATTATTATTATATTTTGGTTTGTTGTACAGTCAGATGTTCAGACTGGATTTGGTATTTTTGTTTGCCTATCAAGTCCTTCCCAAGTACCTGGGATAGGCAGACGTTGTTTGATAGAATTAAATTGTTGCAGGATGTAAGTGGTCCCAAGTAAAACTGCCTTTTGTAATTGACTGGTGGTGAATTTGTCAATGCAATGGTGTTCAAGTGGTGCTCCAATTGCAGTATCTGGAGACAGCAGAATAGAAGAGAAAGAACTGGAAAAGGTAACAAAATACAACGACCTGCAGTTAGAAATAGAGTAACTATGGCAAAAGAAAGCAATAGTAGACACCTTGGGTGTAATCCCAAAACAATTGGAGCACTACTTGAACACCATTGGCACTAACAAATTCACCATCAGTCAATTGCAAAAGGCAGCTTTAGTTGGAAAAGCTTTAATTCGGTGACAATACCTATAACATCCACATCTGCCTATCCTTGGCCCTTGGGAAGGATTCAATAGGTAGATTAAAATGCCAAATCCAGTTTAAACATATGACTGACAATGCGATTAACCTATAACAACTTCACAGCAAAATAGATCTACTTGTGGTGTAGAGCTATAGGTAGTCCTCAACTTAAAACAGTTCATTTAGTGAATGTTCAAAGTTATAACAGCAGTGAAAAAGTGAATTATGACCAATTTTTACACTTACAACCATTGCAGTATCCCTTGGTCACATGATCAAAATTCAGCCACTTGGCAACTGATTCATATTTATTATTTTTTTATTAAAAAGTTTTATAAAAATTACAATATAAACCAAAATCAACCCACCCCAAACCCCCCCTCTCCCTCCCCCACTTTCCAGAGCTGAGTACAGGGTTACAAATATGATAATCATAATCTAACTAACATTAACCAACTATATAAATAACAAAGTCCATAATGCGCTTTAACTCCCCTTTATCATAAATATAAACAAATTGAAAATAAACATAATAATAATAATAAAACATAAACAAGTTGATATCCTAATTATTGAACAATACAATCTCCAAATTGTTAAACAATACTAATACTAAAAATAATAATAATATCATAATAATACTCTAAAATTCACTCATAGGCTAAATGAAACTTTTTAGTCCCATATTTATTCTGAATATAATTTATCCATCTTCTCCAAAACGAAATGTATCTTTCTTGTGAGTGATCCTTTGTTTGCGTGGGAAGAAAAGTGCCAAATAAAAGGACAGAATAACTAACTTTAATGACTATATTTTACTTCTAACTGGGGTCCCCCAAAAAACCCTTTTATAGAGCTTTTTTCTAAAAAAAAAATGGAAAATTCATTTTATTGGTGTCTGGGAAGATTCTGTAACCCACTGAGGACATCTTGTGGTGAAATGTAATACTGCAATTGCCTGCTTCTGTTTGGAGATGAGGTTGCCTTGACCTTCAAACTATTATAAAAGGGAAAAGATAAAAAAGTTGATGCAGCTGTTAGAAACTGTGGGGGTTGACATTGGTTAACCCTTATTAAATATAGCCTCCACTAAAAGATAAAAGGACTGCTTCTAACTATTATTGAAATGAAGAAACCCTATTCACAACTAAACTGTAATCTTATATTGGAAAAAAATCATGAAGCCACTGAACAAGTATGCGCTAAAATAAAAGAGATTACTACAGAAATAAGAGTCAGAAACCTAACTACAAACCCTCAATCTGATTTCCAAACTTCAACTGATTATCCTATAGGCCAAAATACACCAGGAATTAACTTATATTAAAGAGGAATTTATATTACCTCATAAGCATCCTATTGAGATTTCTGAGGATCAAAAGGTAACCTTAATCAAACTACATACAACTCCAAAAATAACAGGAATTGATGTACAAACATGACTTACTGAGAATGATGACAACTTTGATAACCAACTACTAACCATAAAACTGGATACAACTGAATGTTTTACTTAGCTGAACCAAACATTGAGACTTGAATTTCTAAAGCAACAACGGTCTAACTACAAAGGAGTCAGGCTCCTAAAACAGAGAATGGGATGTCTTCCATTGACCCAAATGACATCACAAGGAATGAAGGGATACCTATCTGCTGAAATAGAGGCTCTGTTATGGAAACCTGTTTGGCACAAAAAGAAAGCCAGAATAAGACTGAAAAAAGAGACTTAAAATTACATGTAATGGGTTAACAAGGTCTTGTAAAGATATGGATTGATTTAAGGTTTAAGATTCAGATTTAGAAGCAAGAGGAAAACTTGTGATTAGTAGAACATATATGTGAAACAGAGTAAGAATGTACTTTTTGAAATAATATGTTTATTTTATATATGAAAATTATTTTGTAATGGAACGAGAATAAGAAAATGGAAGAGGCTTGAGAGATTTGGACTGATCTAACAATTAATTGAGTATGTCAAGTTAGTAAGATGATATTTTGTGTAATAATATGTGTGTTTTAGATATGATAATTATTTGGATGAGATTTAAATCCCACCTAATGGATTGAAATGATTTTGTGTTTCATTTTGTTTTGTTCTGTTATAGAAACAGATTGACTGATAGATTATATATACATAGAGTAGAGTAATATTTTTATCTTAACTAGGATAATTATTTTGTAGTGGAAGAAGAAATGAGAGAGATTTGTGATAAAATTAATGATTTATTAGATTAAGAATTAGAATACATCTGGAAATATTAGAATGTTATTGCTGGAATGTTATGTGTATTTTAGAAGGGGAACCTGAAGTGCTAATAATATGTTTATTTAAGATTAAATTGGATTATGGTAATTGTAAATTAGTAAAGCTTAAAAACAGGATTGGATCTATATAAATGTAATCTAGAAATGGATTATTTTAAATATGTTATACTATTTGAGGAAAACAGAGAGGGAACGTCTAATGTATTAATTTGACTTATATATATATGACTTTGTTTTTGGATGATTGATTACCCCATCACCACAGTGTTTCTCAAGCATCTTGTTGTAAAAGTTAAAAAAACCAATAAAACTTCTTGTTTTTTTTTTTAAAAAAGAATGTGTCAGCTTGTCGGAGAATAGTGTGAGGCCAGCTGGCCAGGTGAGCAGAAGATTGGAGAGAGGGAGAGAGAGGGGGGGAGGAGAGAGAGAGAAAAAAAAGAGAGAAAAAGATAGAGGGGGAGAGGAAGAGAGAAAGAGAGAGGAAAGAGAAAGAGAGGAGAGAGAGAGAAAGAGAGAGAGAGGAAAGAGAGAAAGAAAGACAGAGAGGGAGAGAGAGAGAAAGATAGGGAGGGAAAGAGAGAGGGGGGGAGGGAGGGAGAGGGAGAGAGAGCAAGAGAAAGAGAAAGAGAAAGAGAGAGAAAGAATATGAATATATGTTATCCTTACTGGACTTTTAGTAAAGAACGTTTAATGAAATATTTTGATTTTTTTAAATTAAGAGATGAGGTATGGGGATAATTATGCTGTATTTAAAGAAGGTAGATAAGCTGCTAAAATTGTTTTCACCTGTTGGGATGAAGGAGAAAGTTTTGGTTTTTTTCCCCTCTTTCTCCGGCATAAAAATTTGTTTTCTTTGTAGCAGTTCATTGATTTCATAAATGCAACACACTATAGTTTTTTTATACATAGCATAAAAGTAAAAAAGGATATATGCAGTGTTATTTTCATTTTAGATGTCAAAAGGGTTTTGTGGCTCCCAATGTTTTCTTTTCTGTGAGAAACAGGTCCAAGTGGCTTTTTGAGTGTTTAAGGTTGCCGACCCCTGGTCTAGGAAAACATCCCAATAATAGCCACCATTCTTTTGCTAGTGGAGAGATCTCATTTGCTTTCAGGCTTGATATTTTTGCTTTAGTAGGAAGACCCTTATGGTGGGATACTAAAACTTACTCCTTTGATTCCTCCTCCCTCCTCCCTAATTCTCCCTAAGACCAGACACTTCCACCCCACTTTCTTTTCTCTTAGTCAAGCCACCCCTCTCTATTGGCCCTGCCTGAAGAGCCTGGAGTCACGTCAGAACTGATTAAAACAGCAGGCAGATTTTCCTGAGGACCTGCTTGGCTTAGAATAACTGGTCTCACTGTTCCCAAAAGATCTGCTGAGGCAAGCAGAAGTAAGCCATTAGACTGCTGTCACCATGCCACTCCTTAGAACCCACAGATAATTGCTGTGGGCTACAGAAAATGACTTAGAGACTTATCCTATGAGTTTGATACTCTTGTTATAAAGATTCCAGACAAGGCTGGGATCTCAATACTTTCTGCTTGCTACTGGCCTGCCTTTGACTTGATTTATTGGCCTTTGACTTCACTAAATTCTTTTTTTTCTGATAATCATAACTCACATATCTGTTCTTGCTATTTCAGCATAACATGCAAGGACTCTGCATTGTTCACAATGACAAAAATGACATTTGACATAAATGGAGCTTTCCTTGTATTCTGAAATGAAATGCATATTCATTTAGAGCTGTTCTGACATGAGCACATTAGTCAATACTGCAGAAGTTTAAACATTATTCTTATTATTCTTATTATTCAAGAATATTGCCACATTTTCAACATTATTTTTTCACATGACAATTACTTTCATCCTCTGATGAAACAAGTATAGTACTATGCATGGACTTTTGGAATGGTAGTACTACAGTAGAATAAACTTTTCAGTTAAAAAAAGGAAAATAGTAAGAATGGCATTGTTGTGTCCCAAGCCTGCAAAGGCAGGCTCGGGACATTGCAACAGTCCCGGGCAGTTGCAAGCTGCCCGGGACCAGACTGGCTGGTGCCTGCTTTGCGCACATGCGCGAGGAGCAGAGGGCACCAAATGTTGCCATTTGGTCCGGGGAATGTTCTTAAGAGAGGCAGAGAGGCCTGCGTGCCTCAGAGCTGAAACGGAGCTGAAGAAACAACAATAAAAGCTTCTTAACTCTACGAGATGCTCTGTGATTTATTGCCATTAAGCTGAGGACTCAACAACTGGCGACGAAGGTGGGATGCCTTACAAGCAATTAAAAGAATTGTAAGCTTACCCAGGAGTCTGGAGGATAGCTAGGAAGACGGCATTAAATTCAGCACCTGCCTGCCAATACAGCGTGGTTGGAGGTAAGCTGGCTGATCGACCCTTTCCTTACAAAAGAGAAAATGGCAAAGATAGGAAAGATTTATGAATTTGATGTCAAGCACTCAGAAAGACGGGAGTCTTATGTGGCCAGAGTAGAAAACTATTTGAAAGTAAACCAAGTAAGAGAAGATGGCTTAAAGGTCGCTACCTTGCTCTGTGTTTGTGGTCAAGATGCATTTGAAATTGCTGAAAACTTAGCAGCCCCTGCGCCTCTTGAATCTGTTACCTACACAGATTTTAAAAAATTACTAAAAGAACATTTTCAGCCCAAGTTGTCTGTTATTGCCTGGAGACATACCTTTGAACAGAGGGATCAACGGGCTGATGAATCAGCTAAAGAATACATTGCAGCTTTGAGAAGAGCAGCCAAGCCTTGTGAGTTTAAAGACTTAGAAGACAGACAGAGAGACAGATTTGTATGTGGGCTTAGCAACAGAGACTTGCAGCAGAGACTTTTTGCAAAGGAAGACATATCGTTCCAAGATGCCTTGAGAGAGGTTACTGCAGAAGAGGCAGCAGGTGGGGCAATCAAGAATATGAGGCCTATCAGAAGTACTCCAGAAGCTGTTTCCATGCACCATGAGGGAGTCCAGAAGAGCTCGGAAGAGTATGCTGAAGAAGAGGTGGATCATCTCTACCCAGCCAAAGAAAGGAAGCAGAAGGAAGGCAAAGAAAAGTCTTCAGCTGTACCCAAGTGCTTCGGGTGTGGAGGTCGCCACAAGAGGACCGACTGCAGGTTCCGTTCTGCAATCTGTAGAGCATGTGGAAAGCAAGGCCACATAGCAGCTGTGTGTCTGGGCCATCAGAAGGTACAACCCCGAGAAGAATTGCGCCTGAAAGGTATCAGGGTCCCCAGCCAAAACAGGGTGGGTTTCTGTGCTTCACGAAGAAGCATTTATAGGACAGGCACACACAAGCCACTGAAAAAGAAACTGTCACTTAAAGTGAAGTTGCAAGGAGTTCCATTGGTCATGGAACTAGACACTGGGTCTGCACTTTCAATTATTTCCATTCACACATTCAGAAAGATTTGCTCTAGCAGTGGTTTCCAGGCCAAGCTTAGGCCATCCAATATAGTTCTAACAGACTTTCAAAACTCCAAAGTGTGTGTTAAGGGGGAGGCCACCCTTAACGTACAATATAAGGATTTTGAAGGTCCATTAGAAGTATTGATAGTGGGGGCTGAGCGCACGAGTCTCATAGGACTCGATTGGTTCGAGGCCTTGGGGATACAAGTTATAGGGCTCAATAGCTTGCAAACAGTAGGTCTACAAGAAGTCTGCAAAGAATTTGCAGATGTCTTCAGCCCACAGCTGGGTACATACAAAGGGCCCCCAGTTTCCTTAAAATTGGACCCCACTGTCACTCCTATCAGAGTAAAAGCAAGTACAGTACCTTTTGCTTTAAAAGGAAAAATTAATGCTGAATTGGACAAATTGATTCAGCAAGGAATCTTAGAACCTGTTGACTCCAGTCCTTGGGAAACTACCATAGTCACGCCTCTTAAGGCTAATGGGGTCATTCGCATCTGTGCAGATTACAAATGCACCCTAAATAAGACATTGCAACAACATGCCTATCCTATACCTGTAGTCAGCCATATTCTGGCTTCCCTCAAGGGGGGGCATGTTTTTGCAAAGCTAGATTTAGCACAGGCTTATCAACAGTTACCTGTTGATGAAGCTGCTGCTGTAGCACAAACCATTGTTACACACAGGGGGGCATTCAAAGTCAAAAGACTACAATTTGGAGTAAATGTGGCTCCTGGAATTTTCCAAAGCATAATGGAAAATACCTTGAGGGGTATACCAGGGGTTTGCCCCTACTTTGATGATGTCTTAATTGCTGGAGATTCCACTCAAAATTTAGCTGAGAGATTGAGGGCTGTCCTGCTGCGGTTCTGGAAAACAGTCCTCAAGCTTAAAAAAGACAAATGTAAAATTGGGGTGCCTTCTACAGATTTTCTGGGATTCAAAATTGATGCCAATGGGATTCATCCTGCTGAGTCCAAATTAAAAGCTATCATGCAAGCTAAGCCTAAGTCCAAAGCTAAACTACAAGCTTTTCTGGGCCTCTTGAATTTCTATAATTCATTCATTCCTAACAAGGCTAATGTAGCTGAACCACTTCATAGGCTTCTGGACAAACAGGCAGTGTGGCAGTGGTCACAAGCACATGAAGCAAGCTTCAATGAGGTTAAGGCTTTACTCACATCCAATAATGTGCTTGCACATTTTAATGAAACTCTCCCTGCGTGCATCGCTTGTGATGCCTCCCCTTATGGAGTGGGAGCAGTACTTAGCCACCTTAGACCGGATGGAACTCAGGTTCCTATTGCGTATTACTCCAGAACCTTGTCTTCTGCTGAGCGAAACTACGCCCAGATAGACAGGGAGGCCTTAGCTGTTGTTGCTGGAATTAAAAAATTCCATGATTTTTTATATGGCAGACATTTCACAGTCTACACTGACCATAAGCCTTTGTTGGGTTTTTTTTACTACAAACAAACAACCCCCACATATCATCTCCCCCAGGATGCTGAGATGGTCAATCTTTCTGTCAGCCTATAATTTTTCTTTAATTCACAAACCTGGCAAAGAAATGGGCCATGCTGATGGCCTCAGTAGATTACCCTTACAAGTAGTGGAGGCTGATCCTGCCTCTGCCATCAACATCCTTTCCATTCAGGCACTGCCTGAGTCACCTTTAAATGCCAGGGATGTGGCTGCTGAATCAGCCACAGATCTCACACTCTCTCGTGTTTTATCCTGGGTTTTGTCTGGATGGCCAGAGAGTTGTCCAGGCACTGAGTTTCAGAGTTTCTGGCTTAAGAGACATGAGTTATCCACTTTTCAGGGTTGTCTGCTGTGGGGCAGCAGAGTTGTTATTCCTACCTCAATGAGGTCTAGAGTCTTAGGTTCCCTTCATGAGGGTCATCCTGGCATTGTAAGAATGAAGGCGCTTGCGCGCAGCCATTTGTGGTGGCCTGGGTTAGACAAGGAAATTGAGGCTAAGGTGCACACTTGCCACCTTTGTCAGCGCTCACGCCTAGAAATGCTCCAGGCTCCTGTGCATAGATGGGAAGAAACACAGTCACCTTGGTCTAGGGTGCACATCGATTATGCTGGGCCCTTTCAGGATCAATTCTTCTTGGTCCTGGTTGATAGCTATTCAAAATGGCTTGAGGTTGTACCTGTCTCTTCAACCACTGCTGCCAGGACCATTCAAGTACTGAGGGGGATTTTTGCTACACATGGGCTCCCAGATGTGTTGGTGTCTGACAACGGCCCTCAATTCACCTCTTCCGAATTCCAAGCTTTCTTACAGGCCAACATGATTCTTCATGCCACCTCTGCACCTTTCCACCCTTCCGCCAATGGTATGGTTGAACGGATGGTCCACATCACCAAGGATGCTTTAAAGAAACTGACCTATGGGACTGGCACCACGGTTGGCAGACTTTCTTCTTGCGTACCGCACCACACCTTCAACTTCTACTGGGAAAAGCCCAGCTGAACTTCGCTGGGGGCACAAACTGATTACTAAACTTGACTGGTTGCACCCGCACAGACTGCCTCCTAAGGTTACACAACCCAGGGCACAGAGGCAATTGAAAGTGGGTGCCCGGGTATGGACCCCTAACTACGGGCCAGGTCACTTGTGGGTTCCTGCTATAGTTTGCAAGGTTACAGGTCCCTTGTTGTATGAGGTCTCATTGGATGACGGTCGTGTCCTTCAGCGGCATATTGACCAGCTGCGTACAAGACTGGACTTACCCTCAGAAACTCCTGGGCCTTTTCCAGGGGGGGAAGAGGGACTTCAATGGGCAAAGGGATGGGTGTTGGCAGCAGCTGGGCCCCAACAGAGAGGCCACAGAAGGCCTACTCCAAGATTCCGTGAGTGTTCCAAACAGGAATCCATGGGAACTAGGATGCACACAGGCACCAGTGCCTACTCCAGCCAGGGAGTCACCCAAGGGGCATACTCATCATTCACCAATACCATTCAGCACTCCAGTCAGGGGGAATAACAGGGAGCATCCTAATAACTCAAACATTGCAAGAGAGCTGGCAAACAACCAGTCTAGTTGGCCCAGTACTGCTACTGCTTCCAGAAGGAGGTATTCACACAGGGAGGTGGCCAGAGAGGCACATCCCACTTCTGACACCTCCGGCATAGATGGGGGGGGGCAACTGAGTTTTGGGGAAATACTGAAGCCCCAGACAGTCCCATTATGGAACTGGGGAGCGAAGGAATGCAGCCCCCTGATAGGTCCAGTGTGGGCCTGGGAGGCACTACAGAGTTGCCTAACAGTGGCAGTTATATAGAGGGGCCAGAGAGCCTGCAACTAGGCAGATCAACCAGGTTATTGGGAGAACAAAGTCCTGGTCTGACGAGCCCGGTGGGCAAGCAAGCAGACCAGGCAACGGGGCACGGTCCATGGGACCACCAGGGTCTGATAGAGGGGGCAAATCCATGTCATCCTCTGGGCAAAATGGAATTGGGAATTCTCAGGGTCTAAGGAGGTCACAGAGAGTCAAGAGATCTCCTAAGTACCTTGAGGACTTTGTAACTCTGTTGGCAAAGCAGAAACAGTGAGAAGGTGTCTGCTGTTGGGAGCAATGGGAATATGGGCGTTGGGTATTAATGCCCAGAACAATAACCCAGTAACCTTGGAGCATGGGTTGGTACACCACGCTTGTGTTGAGGTCGCATGTAACTATTCATATAGTTATTAGTCTTAGCCGGGGGGGGAAGGGGTGTTGTGTCCTGAGCCTGCAAACGTAGGCTCGGGATGTTGCAACAGTTCCGGGCAGTTGCAAGCTGCCCAGGACCAGACTGGCTGGCGCCTGCTTCGCGCACATGCTCGAGGAGCGGAGCACGCCAAATATTGCCATTTGGTCTGGGGAATGTTCTTAAGAGAGGCAGAGAGGCCTGCGTGCCTCAGAGCTGAAACAGAGCTGAAGAAACAACAATAAAAGCTTCTTAACTCTACGAGATGCTCTGTGATTTATTGCCATTAAGCTGAGGACTCAACAGGCATCATTAACACAAATGGACTAACTGCAAAAATAACTAATAAGAGCAAAGATGAATGAACCAAATCAACTTAAAATATAGGTAGTCTTACCTATACAAAATGGTTATATTTAATAAATTCTGAGTATTATTTACTAGTTTGTGTGACATTTTTTCTTACTAAAGTTTCTACTACTGCATTGCATAGATCATTATTTACTGTGTAATACTTGAAAACTTCCCATCACGGTCACAACTTTCTATTAATTTAGAGTTATAAATTATATATTACTATTACATCAAAAATTCACTGCTGCCAATTTCAATTTTTCTGAATAAATATCAATAACTGAATGTTATCAACTACTTAATGACCCTTCCCATTTCATGAGCATTTCGTTTCACGGAAGAGAAAATCAGGAAGTGATAGAAAGATTAGGCTTAGTTTACACAGAGACACATGCACACACATACACACACACATATACACAAACAAACAAACAAAAAACTATCTTTGGAGAAAGCAAGAAAATCTTGCACAGGTTAAGAAGATCTCATACCCATGCCATCAATCTCCTTGGTTTTAGTTTTGTATGTAGTTAACATTTTAATTGCTTTTATATTTATATTTTTCTTATTTGTAAGTCACTCAGAGTCACCTTATCAGTGAGAGTGGTGCAAAATGGCATAAATTAGCTAGGAAAATTATGCCATCATTATTTCTGGAGATTTTAATGTCTGCCAACAATGTTTCATAATTTATATTAAACTCAATGTCTCTGAGATTGCGGTACTATGAAGTTAGAACTTACTGCTATGACTGGATTCTGTTATTTCATGTTATGACTAAACTCTAATGACCTCTATATGTTTATAGTGTGTGCCTTTTAGAGGACTTAGATGGAAAGTTTACATTTCTTTTAGATTTTGAAATAATGGTGGAGAACCTGTGTGCTCACCTAGTTATTCCCAATGATAAGAAATGCTATAAATTTTAGCTGTGCAGTGTCTGAAGGCTACATGGATACTTAAATGTTACTGAGGTATTTGGAGGCTGGAACATCAATACCTCAAAAAATAATCCTTTTTCATTAACTGATATCCAGTACGCTGGGGGGGGGGCAGTCAGAAGTGTATAACTGATGCATCAATGCTTTGTGTAACCTCTTTCCCCAAATATTGTATAGCTGTCAGTTTCCAACAGCTGCAATTAACTTGTGATATTTTATGTAACAGAAGGGAAACATTTTTTACATATGTGGGAAACAATAATCTTACATGTATTTAATTTATCAAATATTATTCAAATGGTAATTAAGTACTATCAAATGTATTTTTCCAGTCCTCTCTACTCTTTTGTTGGATCTCTGCTTACTTTCTGCAATATGGCTCTTCACTATTCAAAGGCCAAATGTGGTGCTCCTCTTGAAAATACAAGAATTTGAAGCTGGGGAGGAAAGGGAGAGAGGTTATATTACTTCAAAGGGAATTCTATTTCAATGAAATTTAACTAGGTGACAAAGCAGGAAATATTGCATAGCATAATCAGCAAGTCTCATTAAAAAATAACACTATACAAAATAATGACCCTATAATGTTTTCTTAAGTTTTAATCGTATAAAAGAAAGATTGAAAGACATGAAATCCTATTGATTTAAAAACTGTTCTATGCTAGGCCTGGATTAATTACATCAATTATTTCTATACTTTGGGTGCTAAAGCTATATCTTCAATTTCCTCAGTATCATTAGTCAGTGATCAGAGTTTCAATGAACCAAATTAACATGATAAATTTGCACAAAGCTGCAGAATGAATATAGGGAACTAAGTATTCCTTCTAAAACAAGTAATTTGGTGAAAACACCGACAAGTTGGACAGTCATTATTAATAATTACTTCATTTGATTATTGCTGCTGTCTGAACGTAGTAATTGGAGGATGGTAATCAGGATATTGGACTAGGGATCTTAAATTTTATAAATTTTATAATAATAATAAGATTATGTTTAACAATAAGGATATCCTTAAAACAATAATAATTTTAGCATTGGGATATTTGTTTATAATGTCTCAAACTTAGATTGATACCAACCTTCTTAGAGACCAGGAACATTCCCTTTTCAATCTAAAGAAACCCAGGGCAAATTTTGCATTTGAATGCAAGTTTTATTCTTCCCAACCCAACCTAAGGTTGGGAGAAAATTATGTAACTAGAATTGGGAATCTGTCTTCCTACATGTCTGTCCATCAATGGGATAAAATTCTAAAACCAGAGGACCAAATGTGTGGAAAAAAAGACAAAAGAAAATGGAGTTCAAAAATGGGCAGATCCAGCTGGGATCTATGCAGGCGAAAAAAAAAAAAACATTTGAATCAGATTCCCCAGTGCATCCTTAAGACAGTGGCTGCTGGGCAGCAGCTTGAAATGCTATCAACTGCTCCATTCTCTCCTTCTTCTTGATCATGTGGACCAATAAAGTCAACACGAGGTGGGCAGAAGCAAACATGCAGAAGGCAACCCAATTATATAAGTTCTAATCAGATCCTAACACACACAGACATTCAGCCAGATGCACACACAGATGCATAGCTTGATTAATTGCTGGAGAGGAGATTCACATAGACAGAAACAATATGTTACTTTATGACAGATGAAACTCCAGACAATCCTACACCCATTGCTCATAAAGGAATTGGAAAACTTCCCCACAAAATCAAGATGTAGTTAAAGCCAAGAGAGGTTTATTGTTGGACATTGATTTTTTATATGAAATGCCAATAGCAGAATGAGATAGTTTATGATTGGATGCAAAATAATTAGTATGAAGTTCTACTAAATTATGTTCTAAATCTTTCATTGATCAAAGACATGTTCATAATGATATTCCGGTGATAAAATGTTAGCTTCAATAGGATTCTTTATGCAATTACATACTGTATTTAAAAATCCCTTGATCATGTTATTTTGCTTTGCCTTCATATCAGCTGATTTTATTCTCTTTTGCCTCCAGCACTGGTTAGCCAAAGCTCCTGACCATTGGTCTTCCTCTGGGACAGGAAGACCAATGGGCAAATGGCAATATGCAAACCCCTGGTCAATACAGAGGAGATTTAGCAGTGGGTATTAGTGGGAGTAGATGGGCAGAAAAAAGCTGCCTGCTTACCCCTTCTGGCATCATTGGCCAAAGCTCCATGTAATTTGCCTCAAGGGCGACAAGCCAGTAGAAATTCATCAGTCAGGCAAGTATGTTTATGGACAGGGTGTCTTGCCTGCTCATCTTTATCCAGCTCTAGCAGATGAAATCTGCTGACCAGCACATCCTATCTTGCCTCCTCTTGATGAAGACCTTTGGCCAGCCTCTTTGGGGGAAATGCAACAAGGCAGAGCAGAACACCCTCACCTGGAGTAACTTCAGCAACATCTGCTTATCCCTTCTGGTACTCAGTGGCCAAAGCTTTTTGCCAGTACATCCAAGAAGTGAACCTGCATTCAATGGCTGGGAGATCTTGCTGGCTACTTGAAGAACAGACATAATAGTGTTTCCATTTAACTCCCCCATCCAATTTCTCTGGGGGTCTTTATTAACGAGATCTCTGTTTTGCAATGCAATTTTGCAAGGATCCAGTCTTTCAAAATTCAAAGTTTGCATAGCACCAATACCATAGCCATCCTAACATAGAGAAAAACAAAGTAAATATATGGTACCAATAAAGGAGAATATTTGTAGCTCAGATTGAAATGCAGGATTTTGGGTGCTCTCTCACTAGCATTGATGATGTTAACTAGTTTGGGTAATGAAACATCTGCAAGAAAACAAGCAAGCTCAAAGAGCACCAAGGACCCCTCAAAGTGAAATGTATCAGTGCATTCTCCTCCCCAAACAAAATAGACTAAAAAAAATAGTTTTCATTGCTGATCATTTTTTGTTGCAGCTCTGCTGAGCAAAGTAAGAGAGGGAAAATTATTTAAGACATTGAATGCACATGTCAACTTGCAAGAAAATTGTTGCTTCAGGCTTTCCAGTTATTAATTCCTTGCATCTAGATAGAAAGCAATAGGGATGCATGTTTCATACCCTCTTTAATGGTCTCATATATATCTCTATAGATATGTCACTGTGTGCAAACTATGGATAAGATTAATATGTTAGAATAAGCAGTCACAAAGTACTTTTTTAATTATATAAAACAACTCGAAACACTGGAAGATCTTTTGGACAAATTCATTGTAAAAAAAATAATTGGGAATTTTGTTTGCAGAACAAATCTAGTTACTGAAGCATTATGCTGGGCTTTATGACAAATATCCCAAAGATTGCTTTATGCACAAATGAGTTTAGCCTCTAATTCATACTGTTTTTTCAACAAAATGTACTTGGAATATAAAACAGATGGTTTACATTGCTTTTGGATAGAAGGATATATTTAATAAGAAGTTCTCTGTGACCCTGGTGTGGATTAAAATATGGCCAGTTTGAACTGCTCAGTGTTCATTTATTTAATTTTCAACCATCTTGTGTAGGTATGGCAATAGATAA
The DNA here is from genome assembly GCF_016545835.1 of Crotalus tigris. Taxonomy (NCBI): domain Eukaryota; kingdom Metazoa; phylum Chordata; class Lepidosauria; order Squamata; family Viperidae; genus Crotalus; species Crotalus tigris. The sequence goes on from NW_024096718.1 coordinate 895,471, forward strand.
AAAAATCTTAGAATCATTTAAAATAGGACTTTTATTCTTAAAATAAGAATTTTATTTTTTTAATATAAATAACACAACTGAAGAGGAAAAGAATGCTAGAGAAATCTAAACTGAGAGTTTTGTCAATTTGGGCAGAATGCTTTACATCCGTAGGGGTGAAAAAATTGTGCTTCATTATTATAATGAAATGAATAATGAAATGTAATTATAATCACATTGTGTGTTGACAAATTCTTTATCCTAAACAGAAGTATGGTTTCTAATATTGCTGTTTCTTATATTAGAAATAGCACCTATTGAGTTTAACTATTATAAATTTGTTTGGCTTATTTTTATAAAAGCTACAAAATTTGCATTTTAAAAAATAAAATGAATTTTATAAACCCAGATACCGAAATTATTAGAATTTGTGAATCAGTGAAACCCATTTATCTATCTCGGTCCCAATGATTTAGAGGAATTATCCCACTCAAGTGTTCTCTGCATATCTTTTGGTTCCTTTAATAGTGTGTTCATATGCCTTGAACATATAGCCTGACCAGAAATTACTTGATGCCTTGTCATGGCGAAGAGGTTTGCATAACTCAATGAAGATATGAGCTATGAGCAGGGCCACCCAAGACAGACAGGTCATAGCAGAGAGTTCTGACAAAATGTGATCCATTGGAGAAGGAAATGGCAACCCACTCCAGTATCTTTGCCATGAAAACCCCATGGACAGTACCAAAAGGCAAAAAGATATGACGCTGAAAGATGAGCCCCTCAGGTCAAAAGGTGTCCAATATGCTACTGGGGAAGAGCAGAGGGCTAGTACTAGTAGCACCAGAAAGAGTGAAGCGACTGGGCCAAAGCCAAAAGAACGCTCAGCAATGAATGCATCTGGTGGTGAAAGGAAAGTCTGATGTTGTAAAGGTCTTTTCTCCATAGGAACCTGGAATGTAAGATCCCAGAATCAAGGCAAGCTAGACATGGTCAAACAAGAGATGACAAGACTGAACATCGACATCTTAGGAATCAGTGAACTAAAATGGACAGGAATGGGTGAATTTAACTCAGATGACCATCAGGTATATACTATGGGCAAGAATCCCTCAGAAGAAATGGAGTAACCTTCATAGTCAATAAAAGAGTAGGAAAAGCAATACTGGGATATAATCCCCAAAATGACAGAATGATCTCAGTTCAAATCCAAGGCAAACCATTCAATATCACACAGTAGTCCAAGTCTATGCCCCAACCACTGGTGCTGAAGAGGATGAAATTGACCAGTTCTGTGAAGCCCTACAGCACCTTATAGAATCAACACGAAACAATGATTTCCTTATCATCATGGGGGATTGGAATGCTAAAGTAGGAAGCCAAAAGATAACTGGAATAACAGGCAAGTTTGGCCTTGGAGTACAAAAGAGGCAGAGCACAGGCTGATAGAATTTTGTCAAGAGAATACGATGGTCATAGCAAACACTCTTTTCCAACAACCCAAGAGACGGCTCTACACATGGACATCACCAGACAGTCAACACAGAAATCAGATTGACCATGTGCTCTGCAACCAAAGATGGAGAAGCTCTATACAGTCAGTAAAAACAAGACCAGGAGCTGACTGTGGCTCAGATCATGAGCTTCTCGTTGCAAAATTTAGGCTTAAATTGAAGAAAGTAGGGAAAAACACTAGGCCACTCTGGTATGAACTAAATCATATCCCTGATGTATATACAGTAGAGGTGACAAATAGATTTAAGGAATTAGATCTGATAGACAGAGTGCCTGAAGAACTATGGATGGAAGTTTGCAACATTGTACAAGAAAGCAAAATGGCTGTCTGAGGAAGCTTTCCAAATAGCTGAGGAAAGAAGGGAAGTGAAAGGCAAGGGAGAAAGAGAAAGATACATCCAGTTGAATGCAGAATTCCAGAGAATAGCTAGAAGAAATAAGAATGTCTTCTTAAATGAACAGTGCAAAGAAATAGAAGAAAACAATAGAATAGGGAGGACCAGAGATCTCTTCAAGAAAATTGGAGATATGAAGGGAACGTTTCATGCAAAGATGGGCATGATAAAGGACCAAAATGGCAGGGACCTAACAGAGGCAGAAGAGATTAAGAAGAGGTGGCAAAACTACACAGAAGAACTATACAAGAACGAGCTTAACGTCCCAGATAACCACGATGGGATGGTCACTGACCTCGAGCCAGACATCCTAGCATGTGAAGTGAAATGGGCCTTAGAAAATCTGAGCAACAACAAAGCTAGTGGAGGTGACAGTATTCCAGCTGAGCTATTCAAAATCTTAAAAGACAATGCAGTAAAAGTGCTACACTCAATTTGCCAGCAAATTTGGAAAACTCAACCGTGGCCACAGGATTGGAAAAGGTCAGTTTACATTCCAATTCCAAAGAAAGGCAATGCCAAAGAATGTTCAAACTATCGCACCATTGCACTCATTTCACATGCTAGTAAAGTTATGCTTAAAATCCTACAAGCTAGACTCCAGCAGTATGTGGATCGAGAATTACCAGAAGTACAGGCAGGATTTTGAAGAGGCAGAGGAACTAGAGATCAAATTGCCAACATACGCTGGATCATGGAGAAAGTTAGGGAGTTCCAGAAAAACATCTACTTCTGCTTCATTGACTATGCTAAAGCCTTTGATTGTGTGGATCACAACAAATTGTGGCAAGTTCTTAAAGAGATGGGAATACCAGACCATCTTATTTGTCTCTTGAGAAACCTATATGCGGGTCAAGAAGCAACAGTGAGAACTGGACACGGAACCACGGATTGGTTCAAAATTGGAAAAGGAGTCCAGCAAGGCTGTATACTGTCACCCTGCCTATTTAACTTATATGCAGAGCACATCATGAGAAAGGCAGGACTAGATGAAACAAAAGTTGGAATTAAGATTGCCGGGAGAAATATCAACAACCTAAGATATGCAGATGATACCACGCTAATGGCAGAAAGTGAAGAGGAACTAAAGAGCCTCTTGATGAGGGTGAAGAAGGAGAGTGCAAAAGTTGGCTTGAAACTCAACATTAAGAAAACCAAAATCATGGCATCCAGCCCTCTCAATTCCTGGCAAATAGATGGGGAAGAAATGGAGGTAGTGACAGATTTTATTTTCCTGGGCTCCAAGATCACCTCAGATGGGGACTGCAGCCAAGAAATTAAAAGACACTTGCTCCTGGAGAGGAAAGCTATGGCAAATCTAGACAACATACTAAAAAGCAGAGACATCACCTTGCCAACAAAAGTGCATATAGTATCCTTTAGATGAAAAGGTGAAAGGAGCTTTAAAACTGTTAAAAACACAATTTAACATGTTGATGGCTGATCAAGTTGCAACCAATTTATTATATATGAAACAAAATACATTTTGTAATGCTAATAAACCAGGGAGATGGTTGGCTTATCAGTTAAGAAAGAAACAGAAACAGAGGAATATAGATAAAATAAATTATAATGGTAAATTGGTTTATCAGAAAGAATTGATTAAGAAATCCTTTTTAGAATACTATCAAAAATTATACAAGAGTGCCAATATTCAAACTACAGATATAAACAATTATTTAGGTAAAGTTAACTTTCCTAAATTAACAGAAGATCAGGAAAAAGAGATTAATGGCTTAATTACTAAAGAAGAAATTGTTACAGCTATTAAACAATTGAAATTGGGCAAAGCGCCGGGTACAGATGGGTTGACATCTATCTATTACAAAACTTTAGTAGAAGAGATGACTCAACCATTGTGTGAATTGTTTAATAACTTATTACAGGGTTTAGAGATCACTCCATCTTGGCGTAATGCATTTATATCATTGATTCCAAAAGATAATCAAGATCTTACATTGCCTAAAAATTATAGGCCTATATCTCTTTTAAACGTGGATTATAAAATCTTTGCAAAAATTTTAGCTAATAGGTTTATGGGGATTTTGCAGCAGTTTATACATAAGGATCAATCGGGTTTTATAACTGGAAGGTATATGAAAAATAATGTTAGACAAATTATTAACTTATTAGAGTATCTAGAAAAGAATACCCAAGTCTCTGCAGGCCTGATATTTTTGGATGCTGAAAAAGCCTTTGACCAAGTGAATTGGCAGTTTATGTTATGTTTAATTAAGGAGATGAATTTTGGACAAAATATATTACAAGTATTATCTAATATATATCAAAAACAGACTGCTCAACTAATTGTAAATGGGGGTTTGTCAGAGGCTTTTGTAATAGAAAAAGGAACAAGACAGGGATGCCCGTTGTCTCCGTTATTGTTTGTTTTAACACTGGAATTTTTGTTGATTAAAATTCGGGAGTCTCAAGAAATAAAAGGAATAGAAATTAATAAAAAAGAATATAAATTAAGAGCCTTTGCAGATGACTTGGTTGTTACTCTGTATCAACCTACCTGTTCGGTGGTAAAATTATTACAATTGATTCAACAATATGGATGTGTTTCTGGTTTTAAAATTAATAATAATAAGACCAAAATATTAGCTAAAAATATGACTAATGGTGATAAACAGGTTTTAGTTAACTTAACAGATTTTGAAATTGTTGATAAGGTAAAATATTTGGGGGTCACATTATCTGCTTCTAATGCAAAACTGTATAAAAATAATTATGAAAAGCTGTGGATGGAGGTACAGAAGGATTTAAAAAACTGGAACAATCTACAGTTATCTCTTATGGGTAGAATTGCAGTTATTAAAATGAATGTCCTGCCAAAGTTTATTTTTTTGTTTCAAATGTTACCTATTTTAAAGAATGAACGTAATTTAGATGAATGGCAAAAAGGTATTAATAAATTTGTTTGGGCAGGGAAAAAAACCAAGGGTGAAACTTAAAATAATGCAAGATTTTCGTGAGAGAGGTGGACTCAAGGTACCAAATATGAAATTGTATTATGATGCTGTAGTATTAACATTGATTAGCGACTGGGTGAATTTAACAAATATAGAAATACTTCATTTGGAAGGTTGGGACTTACTTTTTGGATGGCATGCCTATTTAATATTTAATAAAAAAGTGGATTGGGTTTTTAAGTCTCATATTATAAGAATCTCTTTGCTTAGAGTGTGGAGAAAGTATTATAAAAGTGACTTCAAAATACCATTATGGGCTATACCTCGGCATGCCATAGAAGGCATAAGGAAAGGGGTTAATATGGATATGGTCTCTTATGCACAGTTACTTAGATGGGATGGCCAAGATTGGCAGTTAAAATCTTTGGAAGAATTAACGCATGAAAATTTAACTTATTCATGGTTCCAATACAGACAAATAGTGGACAGATGGAAGATGGATTGTAAAATGGGTTGGCTTAGAGAAGATGAAGCTCTTTTAAAACAAGTAAGAGATCAAAGGCCAACCCATATTAAGAGAGTTTATGGGGTTTTAGTGGAATTGGACTCAGAACCTGAATTAGTTAAAGATTGTATGATTAAATGGGCACAGAATATTGGTGAAACGATTTCAATGGATACCTGGGAACTTATTTGGATAAGAAATGTTAAATTCACACAAGCGCAAAATTTAAGAGAGAATTTTTATAAGATGTTTTATAGATGGCACCTTGATCCAAAGAAAATGTCCATTATGTACCCTAATCTGCAGCCGAAATGCTGGAGATGTGGACATTTGGATGCTACTTATTATCATACTTGGTGGACGTGTAAGCATATAAAAGCTTTTTGGATTAAGATATGGTGGAATATCCAAAGAATTTTTAAACGGAGGGTAAAATTTACTCCGCAATTATTTTTACTAGGTATTGTTACTGATTGTGATGTTAAGGAGGTTATATTGATGTTAAATTTGATTACAGCCGCTAGGCTGTTAATAGGGCAATATTGGAAGAAGGAATCCTTGCCTACTTTGCAAGAGTGGTTTCATAAAGTTTCCTATCTGGCAGAAATGGCAAAGATTTCGGCTTTTTTAAAGGAGCAATCTCAAGAGAAATTCTTTGCAGTATGGGAAAAATGGATAAATTTTATACAATATAATTTGGATATGGAAAAATATCATTTAGCTTTTTTATAACTTGTAATGATTGTTTTTTCCTTCTTTCTTTCTTCCTTTTTTCTTTAAGTATTATTACTTATATATTTTTTTATATATATATGTTCTATTTTTCGTCTACTTTTTTCTTTTTTCTCTCTCTCTCTCTTTTCTTTTTCCTTTTTTTTTCTCTCTTTCTTAGTACATATTATTCATTTTAAAGTTTATGTTATGCATATTATTATTATACATATTATTATATATATTATTATTAGGATCTTTATTATTTTTACTAATTATCTTATAAATTGTAAACGTTATTTTTTAAAATTTGTTAAATAATCCTATATTCAGTTCTGGGAAGTCGGGGGGGGAGGGTGGGGTGGTTTGGGAGGGGGGGATGTTTATTTGTAAAATTTTTGAAAAATTTCAATAAAAAAAAAAAAAAAGTGCATATAGTCAAGGCCATGGTTTTCCCAGTTGCAATGTATGGCTGTGAAAGTTGGACCATAAGAAAGGCTGAGCACCAAAGAATTGAGGCCTTTGAACTATGGTGCTGGAGAAGACTCTTGCGAGTCCCTTGGACTGCAAGGCATCCAAACTGGTCAGTCTTAGAAGAGATGAACCCCAACTGCTCTTTAGAAGGGCAGATCCTGAAGTTGAAACTCAAATACTTTAACCACTTAATGAGAAGGAAGGACTCACTGGAGAGGAGCCTAATGCTGGGAAAGATTGAGGGCAATAGAAGAATGGGATGACAGAGAATGAGGTGGCTGGATGGAGTCACTGAAGCAGTAGGTGTGAATTTAAATGGACTCCAGAAGATGGCAGAAGACAGGAAGACCTAGAGGAACATTGTCCATGGGGTTGCGATGTGTCGGACACGACTTTGCAACTAACAACATTGAAACTATGTGTTTACTCTTTAAATAGCCTGGATTGAAGACTTCCATATAGATGTTGTTGTTAAAAAAAGAAATGTGAATGACTATGGTCAGACGATATGAGCCTGAAATCAGACAGGTCATTTACAGCAAGAACAGGCAGCTGCAGGATAAGGTGTTTTTTTAAAAAACAAGATAGTGACCGCAATCGAAACACTGCCATTTTTTTTTGCACCTTGGAGATATTTCTGATAATAATATACAGATGCCAATTGTCCCTTCAACAGAGAAATGGCCTGCAGTCACTCCATTGGGCACACAGGTCAGAAACAAAGAAATCAGAGAGAGAGAGAGAGAGAGAGAGAGAGAGAGAGAACTTCAGATTGACTGTTATTATGAATTTTGTTCTAAAATTAGAGCTCTCCTATTATCTGTAATAAAATTAACTTATCATATTGTTATGACTTTGAATCTCTGTCTGTTAGTTTCAAGGGCAAATAATGGTTTGGATTAAGTATTAACAAGTATTTTCTTTCTTGGAAAAAAATTCCATAAATGGATTACTGTGATTAAAACAAAGAAAGAATTGTTTTTAATCTTTAACAAGACAAACAATGCTTCCCCATACCTTGACTTTCAAATTCTTTTATCTAACTACAGTCTGGTTCCTTTCAAACACTATGTATTGATGATACCAGCTTAAACATTCAGATAGATTTATAAATTCATGCAGTCCATATTTTCTTCAAAATGATTGGAAGAAAAGTCTAGTCTTCTGAGATAATATAGAAAAATGCTATCTTTTTTATGGCGCGTAATTGACATGGTTTTCACAATAACCAACAATGAAATAAGAATTGAGATAAATAGACAGTAATAAACTTGATGTAATGCAGACAAAAAAGATATATTGTTCTGAATGGGCTATTATCATTTTTTATCTTGTAGAAAATAGATAGCTTACATAAGCTGAAAATCTCATCTCATCTTATAAATATTAATGGGCCACGACCAACCTAAACCAATGATCATAAGAACCCAATTAAACAGCAAGTGGTTAAAGAAATAAACTGTATACAAATGGGAAAAAAATAAAATGGGTAGAAGCAATTTTTTATTACTTGAATCACACTTTTTTCCTTTGCTTTGTATATTAACTGCTTGTATCCATTTATAAAACCCAAAATCTCATTGCTGAATCAGGATAAATTCTCAACTTAAGGCTAGGTGAAATAGGCTACACAATAAACATTAGTATATAAACATAAAATTAATTTATCTGCAGAAGCTGAAAAATGTTTGGTAAACAGCAGTGCATCAATGCACATTTTCTCTGTGTTTAGTCAAAGCTGGAAGGAAGCTGGGCCTAGAGTAGCTCAAGTTTAAGAATGCCTATGTAGAGTCAGTACAGACAAAGCAAATTACCATAGCTTTTTCTTCAGTTTTCAGATTGATGCAGAAATCCTTCATTTATTTTATATGGATAGTCTATTTCATAAATGTATCATAAATGTATCTTTTATGAATAACCCTGTTATTGGTTAGCTGTTGAACTGAAAAGTATGCTCAGAAAGAAAAGTTCTTCAAAAAAAGGAAAAAAAAAATTGAAATGCTTTAAAAACTGCTTGAAGAAGAAAACATATCCAGATGGTGGCTGTGACCACAGAAGTGTGTTATAATTGCTTCTCCAGGTATATATTTGTGGATGACTGTTCTAATCAAAGCTAGTGGAGCAGATACACGATGCAAACCTCTGTGGTCTTGTTCTCCTAGTTTCCAGAAAACACAACTGTATATTTTATACATATCTATCTCTATATAAAATCTATCTCTATATTTATACAGCAAATTATATAAAGCATACTGAACAAGTAAGTAAACCTCCAAGCTCCTCTTAACCCAAGAGGGCCAAGTAAACTTAAATAGGGCTGGCAGGCAGCTCTCTGCAGATGCAATATGAGTGGAGAAATATTGATCTTTCACCACTGGTATCACCATGAGGAGGGCCTTAATAGCAGCTCTAACTCTTGATCAATTTGATTCATCCTTTGTCTTCCTCCAGTGGTGCTCTAAGCATCTCTTGATCCTTTTCTGCTCCACTAACTTCTCCACAAACCATGGGGAATGATGAGAATGATGGGCTAAGAGATACCACATTATCTTGATTCTGTTAAGATCTTGGTAGATTCATACAGAACAGATATCCTGCTACTGGCCCAGGTTAGTGCAAAGTTCTTGTAGTGTTTCAGCATGCACTGTCAGCACTGTTGGGAACCCTATCCACTAACCCCACTCCCATCCATCTAATTCATTTAATTTTACAAAGTATTCTACTGAGAGATAGCTAGTTTCTTCTGTATCTTATAATAGCAAAATAGTATAATACTATATCTGGATGCTGATATGATGTTCGGGTTCAAAATGTATTTGTGTCAATCTTGCAGCTGATCATTGTGCTCTCTTTGGGGAATAACATTAGTTAAAGTTGTGCTTCAACTTTATTGTTGAATATATTGTTCAGAGTCATGGTTGTGAGATGGGTAGCCATATGAATCATTTATATAAACAAACACTATATACTTACATGCCAGCAAAAAAGGTATGAATTCAATATGATCCATACATCTTTACTAATGGCATTGCTTTGTGTTTACTATTAGTATCCTAAATTATATTTATGAACTTAAATTAGCTATTTTGAGAGGATATCATCTGACTATTCAGATAAAAAATATTTAATATAAATACATTAATAGTCCTTGTGGAGTTTGTTGAACTGAGATATATATAACATCTATAGAAATCTTCTCAATTCCATTTTAAGACTTGCAAACATTTGAAATGGATCTTTATTTTTTTTTTTGCCAGAATTTCCTCTATCATTTATCTGTCTATCTGTCTGACTGTCTGACTGTCTGACATCTATCTATCTTAAATTAGGTTTTCAAACACTATCTCTCTCCTCTTGCTACCTTTATTTGCTTGCTTAAAATCTAGCCTGAAGAGTATTTGTGCAAACAAATAAAGAACTATTCATGTTTTGACATTTCGGATGATTTTAACAAAAGTACTTTGTATTGGCTTTGCTTGGTCACTTTTCTTTCTGATAATCCAGTATAATTGATAGACATTTTTGAATAAAAGATTATGTGTTTTTTCTGACAGAATTAGAATTCAAAACCATCCTCTGGCAAAGTAGTTATTACAAATGGCTCAACTTAAACCATCACTGCATCTTATCACTTTTGAAGTACTTTGATTCTCCTTTGGCAGACTCAAGGGTTCAAATATTCATATATACTCTCTCCATTGTAAAGCAATTGATATACATTTGATCTGTAGTTACTTTATCAAGCATGAATTAACTATTTTCAGGCAAATATCACCATTTACCAAATAACAGAAATGATTCTCTAGGCTTTGATACTTATTTACCATTTTGTTGAGGGTGTCTTATATTTATGCTGAACGTTTCTGATACTTTTTGTCATTTCACTTTCTTTATGACCTTTTTTCCTTTATTTTATATAAATGTCTATCCAGATTTATTTTACATTTTAAAACTACTTTTATATGCTGATAAAAATGATTCTATTTTTGTTGTTGTTGTTAATTGCGAAGTCGTGTCCGACCCATCGCGACCCCATGGACAACATTCCTCCAGGTCTTCCTGTCCTCTACTATCTTCTGGAGTCCATTTAAATTCACACCTACTGCTTCAGTGATTCCATCCAGCCATCTCATTCTCTATCGTCCCCTTCTTCTATTGCCCTCAATCTTTCCCAGCATTAGGCCCTTCTCCAGTGAGTCCTTCCTTCTCATTAGGTGGCCAAAGTATTGAGTTTCAACTTCAGGATCTGGCCTTCTAAAGAGCAGTCGGGGTTGATCTCTTCTAGGACTGACCGGTTTGAACGCCTTGCAGTCCAAGGGACTCGCAGGAGTCTTCTCCAGCACCATAGTTCAAAGGCCTCAATTCTTTGGCGCTCAGCCTTTCTTATGGTCCAACTTTCACAGCCATACATTGCAACTGGGAAAACCATGGCCTGGACTATACGCACTTTTGTTGGCAGGGTGATGTCTCTGCTTTTTAGTATGCTGTCTAGATTTGCCATAGCTTTCCTCCCCAGGAGCAAGCGTCTTTTAATTTCTTGGCTGCAGTCCCCATCTGAGGTGATCTTGGAGCCCAGAAAAATAAAATCTGTCACTACCTCCATTTCTTCCCCATCTATTTGCCAGGAATTGAGAGGGCCGGATGCCATGATTTTGGTTTTCTTAATGTTGAGTTTCAAGCCAACTTTTGCACTCTCCTTCTTCACCCGCATCAAGAGGCTCTTTAGTTCCTCTTCACTTTCTGCCATTAGAGTGGTATCATCTGTATATCTTAGGTTGTTGATATTTCTCCCGGCAATCTTAATTCCAACTTTTGATTCATCTAGCCCTGCCTTTCTCATGATGTGCTCTGCATATAAGTTAAATAGGCAGGGCGACAGTATACAGCCTTGCCAGACTCCTTTTCCAATTTTGAACCAATCAGTGGTTCCGTGTTCGGTTCTCACTGTTGCTTCTTGACCCGCATATAGGTTTCTCAAGAGACAAATAAGATGGTCTTGTATTCCCATCTCTTTAAGAACTTGACACAATTTGTTGTGATGCACACAATCAAAGGCTTTAGCATAGTCAATGAAGCAGAAGTAGATGTTTTTCTGGAACTCCCTAGCTTTTATATATTCTATTTTTAAATGAATACAAACTTTGTCTTCCTTAAGTATTATAATAATTTGCTACACATTTAAAATGTTTGTAAGAAAATTAATGTACAGTTAACAATATACAAAGTAAGGTACGTCAAAATCATAAAAAAGCATTAAGTGCATATATATGGAATCACAAACATGACATTATTCGGCAAGGTTATTCATTTTCTTTATGTAAAATGGATGGAATAAAATGTCATAAAGTAGTTTCTCAGAGAGTGCAATTTCAACAATGAAGAATAAAAAAATGAATACAATGGATAGTTTTTAAATATTTGGAGCAGTCATGTACAAAAGAAAACAATGCCTTTCAATTCTTTCCAGAGTAATAAAACATCAATAGCAGGGGGGGAAAATAATAAAATGTATGTGCAAAGCTAATAATGTGGATTAGTGGAAGAAACCTGGCCAGGTTTCTAATTTATGGCAGCTATGGTTAAAATCCTCCCCCCCATCTGCATATAGCAGGTGGAAAATATACAATAAAAATGAATAAATAGTCAATTTTAGTACTATAAGGAGACACAACACCTGAGATCTAAGATACACAGTCACACTACTTTTTGTTTTAGTAAATTAGAGCTTTCTATATAAGTGAATTGACTATAAGATTCTGATCATTGCCCTCTTATGCCCATTGAGAGCCTGGCTTGTTCAATGCCTGTTTGTAGAAAAACCTTTAACCTATCAAATCGTGAGACTGGCCTTTCTAATATATAGAATATTAAGGAATGGCCTATTCTTCTGATCGGCTTTGGCAATTCTGACAAAACTGTCTTAGGTGCTTCTGTTTATACTGTGAAAAACAAATTTTTATCTCAGATATAGGATACAAGTTAGAATGCTAATGATTGTTAAGTTCTCCAGTGCTTTTCCTTTTGACTTCTATTCTGTTCTGAAGAGAAAACCTCAGCCTCCTTGTGAGTAAGCCACATCAGCAACAAATGTCTTTACAGACTAGAACAAAAAACTCTAGTGAAGGAGCAGGTGTGGAGACAGAAGGATAAAATCATGATTGCTACTCTGTTTATATCATACCTGTATAAATAAGCTTCATCTTTCTATACTTTCTGGTTCTGAGTCAAGTTCAATTTTTTAAAATTTAGGTATTACCCACCTCACTCTCAAAATGACTCTGAGTGAAGTATAGCTCAGGCAGAGAAGAGAGCTATTCAGTCTGGGAAGTCAGAAGGGAAGAAAGGGGGATAGATACTATACAATAAGGAGCTGCTGCATACCCACAATTGAGGCTTATCCAGGTTGCTGGAGAAAGAGCAGGAGAACCAGCCTAAAATTGCTGCTGCCGGATCAGCATTCAACTAACCAGTTAGGCATTTTAGTTTGAATGTTACTATGGATTCTTTGGACTGCATAGGCTCAAAAATGTTTTTTTTTTTAAACCTTACTTAAGGGACTGGGAAAATAACTTCACCAGATTCTCTACATCTTTGGAGAGTTCAGTATTTGTTTTCTGTTCCATGGTAATTTGCTCCCTGCCAGTTTCATATGTATCCTATGTCTTGAAAGGGCTTGGAAGATTAATCTGATTGCTGAGAAGCAATGTGTTATAGTTCCGGCTAATGAAACACTTCAAAGAACTTCCAGGCATTGATTTTCCTAAAAGTCATTTATTATGTTACAAAATGTTGGCACGGCATAACGAAGGTATGCTAAGATCTAAATTCTCTTCCCCTGAGCAATTAAATTATCAGCATGTTCCCTCCCTAAATTAGCTGTCATATATCACGTTATCCAATTAGTGTGAAGGTCAAAGGTTCCCTTCCTCTCTCTTTCCTGGGCTTTTCCCTCCTCCCTCTTCTGCTCTGCATTAACTGTAAAAATACCAGACAGTTCTGCATATTGTCAAAGCAAGAATATACAGTATTTGCAGCATTGACATCCAGCCCCCCTTACAAGAAGGACAGATCCTGTAATGTAAACAAAAGCATATGTTAATGACTAGTTTTTGGTTTGTTGGGATGTTTCACATGAAACCTTTTGACCAATCTGTCAGCTTTCACTTCAATGGCTTTCACCCAGGTGGCTTCAGATAACGGGTATCCCTTCCATTCTACTAGGTACTGCAATTTCCCTTTAAAGATTCTAGAGTCAACAATATGTTTCACTTCGTAGTGGGTCTGTCCCACAACTATGAGGGGCCCAGGTGCCTTCTTCAGGGGAGGTCTTAAAGTGGAGCCCTAATAAGGTTTCAACAAGCTGCAATGGAAGACTGGGTGAACCCTCCCTTAAAAGTATAAGGAGTTTTAGATCTATGGTGACCGGATTGATGATCCTTACTATGGGGAAAGGCCCCAAGAATTTTGGTCCCAGTTTCTTGCTGGGCAATTTGAGGTGTAGATATTTAGTTGACAAATAAACCTTTTCCCCAACTTGGAATGTTCTTTGGGGAACCCTCTTTTTATCTGCCTGCTTTTTATAGGTTTCAAGAGTCTTTTTTAAAGCAGTTTTTGTTTTTCTCCAAACTTCATCCCACCCCTTACCCACTGGTCAAGTGTCTGGGAAGCAGAGGGCAACTGAGGATATTCAGGTATTGGGCTGAACTCTTTTTCTGTGGCCACTCTGAAAGGCGTGTAGCCGTTGCTGCTGTGCACAGAATTATTGTATACCATCTCCGCAAAAGTCCAGTTTGTCTGTTGGTAAGAAACGTAGCATCTAAGATATTGCTCCACCATTTTGTTAGCGGCTTCTGCGGCCCCATTGGTGGCTGGATGAAAAGCAGATGATAAATCTTGAGATGATCCAATTAATGTAAGGAAATTTCTCCAAAGCTTCGCTGTGAGCTGCATCCCCCTGTCCAAAATTATTCGCTTAGGGGCACCATGCAGCCGGTAGATATGTTTCAGGAACAATTTGGTCAGTCATTGGGCAGATG